>NC_053498.1:129791371-130473871 GCF_905171775.1 Rana temporaria
CCTCTGCCCCTGATTCATCCTCTATCCCCAGTCCCTCCCTTGCCCCTCACTCATGCTCTGTCCCCAGTCCCTCCCCTGCCCCTCACTCATGCTCTGTCCCTAGTCCCTCCCCTGCCCCTCACTCATGCTCTGTCCCTAGTCCCTCCCCTGCCCCTGATTCATCCTCTATCCCCAGTCCCTCCCCTGCCCCTCACTCATGCTCTGTCCATAGTCCCTCATTCCTCGTTTGTCCCCAGTCCTCCCCTGCCCTTTATTCATTCTCTGTCCCTAGTCCCTCCTCTGCCCCTCATTCCTCCTCTGTCCCCAGCCCCTCCCATGCTTGTCATTCGTCCTCTGTCCCCAGTCCCTCCCCTGCCTGTTATTCATCCTCTGTCTCTAGTCTCTCCCCTGCCGTCATTCTTCCTATCTCCCCAGTTCCTCCCCTGCCTCTCATTCATCCTCTGTCCCTAGTCCCCCCGCCCCTCATTCCCCCTATGTCACCAGTTCCTCCCTTCCCCTCATTTCTTCTCTGTCCCCAGCCCCTTCCCTTCTACTCATTTCTCCTCTGCACCCTGCCTTCCATTCCTTCCCTGTCTCCAGTTCCTCCCCTACCTCTCATTCCTCCTATGTCTCCAGTCCCTCCCCTACCTCTCATCCATCCTATGTCTCCAGTCCCTTCCCTACCTCTCATACCTCCTATGTCCCCAGTCCCTCCCCTGCTCTTCATTTCTCCTCTGTACCCAATCCCAACCCTGCCCCTCATTCTTTCACTGTCTCCAGTCCCTCCCCTGCCTCTCATTCCTCCTATGTCCCCAGTCCCTCCCCTGCCCCTCATTTCTCCTCTGTATCCAATCCCATCCCTGCCTCTGATTCCTCCTCTGTCCCCAGTCCCTCTCCTGCATATTATTCCACCTCTGTCCCCAATCCCTCCCCTTCCCCTAATTTCTCCTCTGTACTGAGTCCCATCCCTGACCTTTATTCTTTCAATATCTCTAGTCCCTTTCCTGCCCCTTATTTCTCCTTCATTAATCATCTGTCTCCCATCTGTGCTCTGTTCCCTGTCACTCCTCTATCCCCTGTCCCTCCACTTACCAATCCTCTTCTGTCTCAATTCTGCACCTGTCCCTATTTCTTCTCCATTCCTCTTCTGTCCACATTCCTTCTCTGTACCCCATCCATCCTCTCTCCCCATATTTTCTTGGACCGTCATCCCTTCTCTTTACCATATCCCTCCTCTGTTCCAGTCCCTCCATTGCCGTTCATTCCTCCTATGTCCTCATTCGCTTTCCCTGCCTCATTCCTCCTATATCCCTAGTCCCATCCCTGTCCCTTATTCCTTCACTGTCTCCAGTCCATCCCTTGCCTCTCGTTCTTCCTATGTCCCTCTCCTGCCCCTAATTTCTAATTTGTCGCCAATTCCTCCCCTTTCCATCATTCCCCAGTTACTCCCCAGTGCCTCTCCAGCTCTTCATTCCTCCTCTGTACCCAGTCCCACCCCTGCCCCTCATTCCTCCTCTGTACCCAGTCCCACCCCTGCCCCTCATTCCTCCTTTGTACCCAGTCCCACCCCTGCCCCTCATTCCTCCTTTGTACCCAGTCCCACCCCTGCCCCTCATTCCTCCTCTGTCCCCATTCCTTGCATGTCTTTCCCTTATGGGGGCTTTGATTATTATGGTGGATTTGCCCCTGTGATGCACACAGAGCTCAGTAGAGGAGCAGAGTGAGCACTGTGATGTAGGTACACAGGGGTTGTGCAATGTGGAACCCTGCTGAGAATTGTGAGTAGTGGAGCCCAGGGCCGTCTTAATAGCATCATGGGCCCCTGGGTAAATTAATGCTCTGGGGCCCCTACAATGATGACAGTGCAGGTAAACAGACATTAAGTAGGTAGGAGGCAGACTTCCTCCCCTTTGCATCTATCTCTCTCAGTGCCATCATGGGGCCCCCAATTTTGGGGCAGCGTGGGCTCAAGGACCAGCTGCTTTGCAGAAAGTGCAGGGGCCCCCCATGCACCTGGGGCCCCTGGGCAGTGCCCAGGTGTGCCCTCTCAATAAGACAGCCCTGGTGGAGCCTGTCCTGAAATCCCCATGGCCAGTCATCATGGATCACTGGTCTTGTGTGCAATTGAATATAGAGAGGCACAACGACTGTAGTTAGTTTGAGCTGCTCAGTTAATATTTTGAGGCATCTAGGATATAATTCTGTGTGACAAGATTGCTGTTATAAGAAGGCCTTATGCTTTTAATAGCATTTTAATGTACAGTTTGCTTAGTAAAATTTTCTTAGATTAATTGGTAATGCTTTTTGTACAGCTCTGGCAGCAGAATGTACTTTCTTCTTAGTTGATCATTACTACAGATTTGTAATAATATTTAATGAAAGAAATGTCACTGGAGACACAGGGTGCAACAAAAGAGTGGATTGTGAGATGTTTTCCTGGATATTATGTTCGGGAGAGCAATATCAATGCAGGATCTGAAAAGGGTCACATGAGTCCCTAAATTGTCACCTTTCCCCCCCTCCTTCCCTTGTATGTCTCTTGCACAAATTAGTTGCAATCAGGGCAGTTTGAAGGAATTTGGGGGCCCCAAGCAAAATGGAGATGGAGGCCCCCCCAAACCCCCCCCCCCCGCATGCACACAAAACCTACACAGCCCCTCCTTATGTTTTATTTACCCCCCGTGTTCTTTTTACTCCCCCCCCTGTGTCCTTCTTACTCCCCCCTCCCTATGTTCTTTTTACTCCCCCCCACCCCCCCATGTTTTTTTTACTCCCCCCTTCCTATGTTTTTTTACTCCCCCCATGTTCTTTTTACTCCCCCCCTCCCTCCCTATGTTCTTTTTACTCCCCCACCCTATCGTACTGCGCGGCAGGAGATTCAGTTTCCTGTTCCCAGCCGGACTGAAAGGAAGTGAGCACTCAGGAACAGGAAACTGAATCTCCTGTACCGCGTGGTACCCAGCCGGACTGACAGGAGGAAGGAAGAGGAGCTCGGCCACGCTACAGGGAAGGGGAAGAAGTGACGAGAGAGGCAGCCGCTTGAGGCTCTCTATAGAGCGATCAGGCGGCTGCAGCATTCATAGGAAGCGCAGCAAGGGCCCTGATGGGGGCCCCAGGCCAGCTCGGGGGCCCCAAGCAATTGCTTGGTTTGCCTGTCTTGTCGCGACAGGCCTGGTTGCAATTAATGAATTATTATGTACCTATAAAGAGAAGCCTAAAACAAACAATAAATAACGAATAGCCATAGGGCTGCATGACAAGGGGGACAGTGGAACAGGCTAGGATAGGGTTAAATCGTCAGGAGATGCGACTCACCGGGATTTCGCAGTTTTCAGATAGGAGGAGGGCTGCAGGGGGTATACAGGTTGGGGATCAGTTTTGGCGGAAATCAGTCGGACCCAACGGATGTGAAGAAACTTCCCATCCTCCCGCCCGGTGTTGGATTTGTTTATGTTGACAATGATGTTTAAGCGTTTAGGGTCTTTGGAGACGTTACGATTTCTCAGTTATAATTCATGGTAGGGGACCCATCTAAGGTATGGAGTCTAGGGTGACCCAGAGGCGTTGCTAGGGGGGTGCGGGGGGGGTGGTCCGCACCGTGTGACACCCGCTAGAGGGGTGACACCATCCCGTTTTTTTTTTATTACTGTTAGGGGGCGTGGCTTGCCGTGACACGTCAGTGACCGCTGTTCCCGATGACAGGGAACAGACGATCAGTGACATGTCACTAGGAAGAACTGGAAGATGTTGTGTTTACACGGGAACGACGGCCATACTTAACATTGAATAGGCCAGCTATTTGTTCGACTAACTTTACGCCGGAAAAAGCCGTACGTAAACAACGTAAAAAAAATGCGCCGGCGCACGTACGTTATTGAATCGGCGTATCTAGTCATTTGCATATTCTACGCCAAACTCAGCGGAAGCGCCACCTAGCCGCCAGCGTAAATATTGCACCCTAAGATACGACAGCGTAGGAGACTTACGCCGCTCGTATCTTAGCCTAATTTAAGCGTATCTGGTTTCCAGAATACGCTTAAATTTAGGACGGCGTAGATTCATAGTTACGTTGGCGTATCTACTGATACGCCGGCGTAAAGATATCTGAATCCAGCTAGAAGTGTGCTATTTTTTGCTGCCTAGAGCAACCAATTGGAATCCTTGCTTCATTTTCAAAACCAATTGGAATCTTTGCTTCATTTTCAAACCTTGCCCGAGCATTGAGAGCTAAATAGTTGATATAGACATTAAAGTGGATGTAACCCCCTCTCATCCTTTCTAAACAACTGCCATAGTGCTGATCTATAAGGATATAGATGCCTCCTGCATGTATCCTTACCTGTCAAATGTCTCCCCTCTGTCTGTTATAATGCCGCGTACACACGGTTGTTTCTCGGCATGAAAAAAAATGTCATTTTTCAGCATGTCCAAAGAACGACGTTTTTTCCAACTTCATCATTAAAAACGACGTTGCCCACACACCATCGTTTTTGAAAAATTATGAACAAAGCACGGTGACGTACAACACGTACAACGGCACTCTGAAGGGGAAGTTCTATTCGCCTTGGGGCTGCTTTAGCTGAATCCGTGTTAGTAAAAGACGATTCGCGCTTTTTTGTCTGTTTCAGCGTGATGAATGTGCTTACTCCATTATGAACGGTAGCTTTACCAAAACAAGCTCCCGTCTCATAACTCGCTTCTGGGCATGCGTGGGTTTAAAACGTCGTTTTAGCCCACACACTTTAATTTTTTACAACCCGAAAAACGACATTTTAAAAAACGACATTAAAAAAATGCAGCATGTTCGAAAAAAAAAAAAAAATTGACGTTTTTCAGAAGCCGAAAAACAATGTGAAGCCCACACAGGATCATTTTAAATTACGTTTTTAAAAATTAAATTTTTTTTCATGCCGAAAAACGACCGTGTTTACGCGGCATTAGAACTGAAAAACTGCAGATTCTGTGGGTGGATCTGTTGTCTGGAGCTCTGTGGGTGGAGTCATATAGCTAGATTCACAAAGAGTTAAGCCGGCGTATCAGTAGATACGCCGTCGTAACTCTGAATCTAAGCCGTCGTACATTTAAGTGTATTCTCAAATTGAGATACACTTAAATGTAGCTAAGATACGATTAGCTGTCTAGTTCCGCCGGCCGCTAGGGGCGTAAACGCTGATTTACGCCTAGAATGCGTAAATCAGCGAGATACGCCTATTCACGAACGTACGCTTGCCCGTCGCAGTAAAGATACGCCGTTTACGTAAGGCGTTTTCAGGCGTAAAGTTAGTCGAACAAATAGTTGGCCTAGCCAATGTTATGGACGTCGTTCCCGCATCGAATTTTGAAAATTTTACGTCGTTTGCGTAAGTCGTCCGTGAATGGGGCTGGACGTTATTTACGTTCACGTCGAAAACCAATAAGTCCTTGCGGCGTACTTTGGAGCAATGCACACTGGGATATGTCCACGGACGGCGCATGCGCCGTTCGTTAAAAACGTCAATCACGTCGGGTCATGGTTTATTTACATAAAACACGCCCACCTCTTCACAATTTGAATTAGGCGCGCTTACGCCGGCCCATTTACGCTACGCCGCCGTAACTTAGGAGGCAAGTGCTTTGTGAATGCAGCACTTGCCTCTCTGACTTACGGCGGCGTAGCGTAAATACGATACGCTACGCCGGCTCAAAAATACGCCGCCCTACGTGAATCCAGCAGATAATGTCAGTAGACTCCCCACCCACCTCTACACTAAATTCTGCTATGATCACTAACATCCAGTCAAAATCCAGAAAAGTAACCACATGACTTTAGAAAAGGGGTGGGGTGGGAATTAAAAAATAATGCCTGTCTGAAGCTAGTGCATGAGATATGTAAATAACCTGTCACTCACAGCAAGGGGGCGGAACGGACTAAGGTTTTTCTCTGTAAGTCCGTTTTATTTCACTGAACAATAAAAGAGGATTGCTCAGAGCTGGATTAACTCTTTGTGGCAAGACTGGGCACAGATGATAGGAAATCTTATACTCTACATTGTGACAGCAATTTACATCCACTTTAAGTAAATTTTCTTCTAGCACAATTTACATATGAGTCCCATGTGCATATTTTCATGGCAAGAGGTGTCTACAAACATGAAGAAATTACAATCGTCTGCCACATCAGTCTGGGTGTTGTTTTTAGTGATAACAGTTTGCTGAAAATGTTTCTCTTAAATTTCCCTGTGCTAGAACCTTGCTAAGTGACATAAAATCCCATGATTGGAGATTATTCAAAACTGATAGACTACTTTGACCAACCTTTCATGCTTCACTCAAGCCTTTACTATATTGTCATTTCCATTTGAAAATTTATAGTTCAATGTGGAGATGTCACCCAATCCTCATTGAAAGACATTGCAGCCGCTTGATAAATTGCTTGCTTTTCCTTATGATGTGTATACAGATATAATGATATCAAACATTCCAAAATGCATCTCTCTATTACTGTGATAAATGGTGGCATTTTATGTGACTTTGTAAAATGATTCAATTGCACCGCTTGTTGTTTCCAGCCAATTTATTATATGGGCAGCTAAGTAAATACTAAGGATGCCATAGTATAATAAAAAATAAATATATCATTATCTGAGCACTTACTTTAACAGCAGCCATGTGTGTGTGCTGAAATCATACTATTGTTTAAAAATATAAATTGCCAATTGCCTCCTCTACTGCAAAAATTCTGGCACAAGACGCGCAATCAGGGCCGCCATCAGGAATTTTGGGGCCCCTTACACAGCTTCAGGCATGGGCCCCCTGGAGCAGAGAACCGGGGGGGAAGTGCTGCCGCCTGAAATTGAGAAGCGGGGGGGCTGCCGCAAATTAAGAAGCGGGGGGGGGGGCTTTACAAATAAAAGAAGAAATAAAGAAAAATATATATATATAAAATCAATTATTAAAAAAGGGGGGTAGCCACCCGGTGCCCTGGGAACCTCTGGGCCCTTTAATAAAAATAAAAAATAAACCTCTAGGCCCTTTAATAAAAACATTTTTTTAAATATAAACAAAAATAAATAAATAAACATTTATAAAAAAATAAAATAAAAAAAGGGGGGGGTTGCCACATGGGGCCCTGGGGACCTCCGGGCCCCTTACAGGTGTACTACCTATACCCCCCTGATGGCGGCCCTGCGCACAATATAGTATAATAGTTAAAAGAAAGACAAATACCGATTATAAAAAAAAAACAAAGTCAGATACTCATGGATAATCTATCCTTCATACTACAAGATAGAGTGGTATCTGCTCTCCAGATTCAAACAATCTCAAGATACACTAATGCCTCGTACACACGGTCAGACTTTTGACTGTGAAAATGTCCGCCGTGAGTCTGTCGGAAGTCCGACGGAAAGAAAGAGAATAGGTTCTCTATCTAAGGTTCGTCGGACTTCTGACAAAAAAAGTCAGATGGAGGCTTCACACGGCCGGACTTTCTGAGAAAAAAAGCCTGTCTGACTTTTTTTCTCGGAAAGTCCGGCCGTGTGTACGAGGCATAAAAGGCCCCATGTACACTGCTGCTGCTAAACGGATGTTCAGAGGCAGTTGGACACTTTTTTCAACTGCCCCTGAACTCATTCAATGTTATCTTATGTGTAGATGTACACAGGTTCGTTTACTGTCGTTTTTAGGCAATTGTGTTTATAGTAATGTAAAACAGTTGGACAATAAGTCGCGCACACCTAGACTTAATGATCCACCACTGCACTCATGAAAAGGATATTCCTAGAGCTGCCACTTGAAATGTATAAATTGTAAACGTATTCGAAGTAAAAAAAATAGTGGTGCTACCGTGTTTCCCCGAAAATAAGCCCGGGTCTTATATTAATTTTGGCAACAAAAGACACAGTAGGGCTTATTTTTGGAGTAGGTCTTACCATGTAATGTGCTGTGTTCTCTCCCCCTCTCTCGACCTGCCTGTTAGGAATCCCCAGTGTGAACTAAGCTAAAATGCTTGTAAAATCCTATAATCCATCCTATTACTGTAGTATATAATGTACAATGTGTGTGTTTCTGTAATATAATTGTGCCAAATACCTTCATTATAGCGCCGCTCTGCACTTTTGTGACCTGCCGGAGCTCTCTTCCCTTCATTTATGTTACAGTAACACACACATTGTACATTGTGTACTACTGTAATAGAGTGGGTTATAGGATTTTAAACTAGGGCTTATTTTCGGGGTAGGGCTTATATTGCAGTGCTCCTGGAAAAGTACGCTAGGTCTTATTTTAGGGGTAGGTTTTATTTTCGGGGAAACAGGGTAAATTCACAAAAATATTGTAAAACAACTAAATAAATCAATAAATTATAAATCCAATAATACCCAGTGAGAGTGAAAAATTAGCAAAATATAAATAAATCAGTGTATAATATGGTGAAACAAAGTCCAATTCAAGTCTACCTTCAAGTGATTAAACTTGTTGGCCAAATCTTCTTATCAAAATGAATAAGTCGGAATGACGAAACATGTCGGGGCGAGGCTGCACGGCAACCATTTGTGACGCATGACGTTCTGTATTTCCGCTTGTGACGTTTTCGGATACTGGCGAGTGACCGAGTGAAGGGTGAGATATAGAGGTTTACCGCAGGTCCACCGAGACAACAATACACCACTACAGCTCAATAACGGGAGTTTGCCTTTGATGCCTTTTATGTTTGAAGAGATGTGAGTTCAATGGTTGAAGATTTTGTATATCGATTTTAAATAAATTGTTTTACATTACTACACTATTGGAGGCACATTTCTTTCATTTTCATGTGGAGAAATCCTCATCTATGAGCACGGTCAGATATCGGAAGTTTGATTAACCTGGCAGGGTTTAAAGCATTTTTGCCAGGCATTAGAGTGCGGGGCAATTATATTCGGTGAGTGCATTTCTTAAGGGAAGACAAGCGGTGTGGTGAAAGAAGCTGTACATACTTGTTTTATAAGAAGATTTGGCCACCGAGTTTAATCACTTGAATATTATCACTTTTTATGGACTTGAATTGGACTTTGTTTCACCATATTATACACTGATTTATCTATAATTTTTTTTTGCAAATTTTCACTCTCACTGGGTGTTATTGGATTTATTATTTATTGATTTATTTAGTTGTTTCACGATATTTTTGTAAATTTAGCGCCACTATTTTATTTACTTAGAATAAGTTTACAGTTGCGTTTATAGGCCTTTTTTTTAAGGTCAAGAAATGAGTTCAGACGCTGAATTTATTTTTGTTTATAACGCAAAAAATAAAAACCGCAGAGGTGATCAAATACCACCAAAAGAAAGCTCTATTTGTGGGAAAAAAAGGACACCAATTTTGTTCGGGAGCCACGTCGCACGACCGCGCAATTGTCAGTTAAAGCGACGCAGTGCCGAATCGCAAAAACTGGACAGGTCCTTTACCTGCCTAAAGGTCCGGGTCTTAAGGGCATTAGACAGATGTCTGAATCTGGTGTTAATTTCTTTAGTTATCCTGCATTACTTTTAATTGTAATAATCCCCACTTAGAAGACCCAGCTCCCATTTGTGCAGGGCCGTCTTTACCATAGGGCAAACAGGGGCAGCTGCCCAGGGCCCTGTCACTGTTGGGGGCCCAAAGCAGAGCCGCCCGTTAAGCCCCTGTGCTGCCCACAAATCAGCGGCATGCAGTGAGTGTCCCTTCCCAGTGTTTTAAAATGTACAGCACCCCTGGCTTCCCTTTAGACGTGCACTTCTCCCTTCCTGCCACTGGGTGCTGCTTGTATATAAAAGTGAATTAGAATGTGATTTTAGAGCATCCCCAATTTGATCTACAAAAGGTTGACTTCTTCTTCATGTCCTGCTCCTCAAGGTATGTCAATGTTTGCTAATGTATTATGCACATAGAAGTTTTCTGTAGAGTGTGCCCAAAGTCTTTATAATATTTGATGTTTCACTGCAGGTCTGGTCTGTGATTTAAAGAGTTCCTCTATTTTACACATGGCATGGCATGGGGTCACAGCACCGTCTGTCCATTCTGCTTTAGCACCATGGGACCCCATGCCATGCCATGTGTAAAATAGAGGAACTCTTTAAATCACAGACCAGACCTGCAGTCCAGGCTGAGTAAGGCCTCAGAGCACATGGCATTACTGTCTGTATTTAACTGCTTGATGGGCTTATTTTGGGCCTAGCTGGTTCACATGTATGTGTTTTAGCGGCCCACATTTGCGCAGGCACAGCAGCCCATTCATTTGAATGGGCTGCCATGCCTGCATTTCCTGCAAAAAAAAGCGCATGCATCATGTAATAGGCTGCGCACACGGTACGCCTATGCCCATCAAGCAATGAAATACAGCACTGTCTGTCTGCTGTGACTTCTCTGCAGTTCCCGCACTGTCAAACTTGCTGCATTTTTAGACGTTCAGGTCACGCTTTTAAAAACACAGTGCGTTTGTGTGTGCAAGAACTGCAGGTAAGTAGCATGGTGCAAAAGCAGAATGGATTTCAAGGCAACTGCATTTTTAAAATGCTGAATGTACCTTTTTTTTGCAGGAAACTAAGGCATGGCAGCCCATTCAAATCAATGGGCTGCTGTACCTGCACAAATGAGGGCCGCCAAAACACATACATGTGAACCAGCCAGGCCCAAAATAAGCTGGAGGGGGGCCCCAAAAAAAATGTTTGCCCAGGGCCCAAACCATATTAAAGACGGCCCTGCATTTGTGCCAAGTGTCGCTCCCCCCATCTCTGTCCTCCCCTTCTTCATCCTTTTCTCTCTGCTCTTTTCCAACAGTTCCTCCAAAAATCTTGAATATCTCTTCAGACATTACAGTGAATGAGGGCAGCACAGTGATCCTGCAATGTTTAGCCACTGGCAGACCTGAACCTGCTGTGACGTGGAAACACTATCATGAGAAATGTAAGTACAGCTTGTAAAGTGACTGTGGCAATTTCCAAGTCTCTGACACTGTATAATGTTGTTTTTGCAGTTGGTTTATGTAGGCATAGTGCATGAGAATATCCACTATGATAGATAATTGTTAATCGTGATAGAAGGCCAATACTTTCTAATGCTTTTTTTAAATTGCAGTCTGCTCATATAATTTGTAGTAAAAACATCTTTGCCATTCTGAAGCTTCCCTCCGACCACTTTGCATATTATTTTATATATACTGCGATTCTGTACTTGCCAAATATGCTGCAGAAATCTCCCTCCACTAAATCTGGCTGCAGCCATTTTAACTGTGGGCAGCTGAAGCTGCTGTCTGTTCACTTCCTGGATTTACACAGAGGCACACCTCTAGCCCTGCAGTTTTCATTGGCCCTCTTATGACTCATCCTCTTCCCTTCCTGGCAAACTCTCACACGAGTGGGAGAGAGAGGGCTGTGCATGATGTCAAAAGGCCTAGGGCCCTAGGCTAATGACCAGACAAGAAACAGGAAGTGGGCTGTATAAGGTATTTACTGGCAGAAAAAAATGTTTTACTATCCAAAGTTAAAACAACAAGGGCAAAAGATGTATTAGATAGAAAGTTGAAAGAATAACACCAAAAATACAGTAAGCAACTTAAGAATGTCTGGTGCCATCCCAGATAGCAAGGATACCTTGCCACACATTTGTGGCAGTGTTGAATTGTAAGTTTGTTAACTTTTCTGCACATTTTCACTGGCAAGTTGCACCCTTGCAGAGCAGTTGAAGCACATGTTCTTGTTGACGCTTTTCCAATTTGTAGCAAATTTGCATGGCAAGTCTCAAGCAAGAGCAAAGTTGCAGTGGTGAGTCTACAGCAAGAGCTCTGGAAGTTTACAGCATGAAAATTCAGCCACAGTGACCCCCATTACTTGCTCAAGACCTCTGCAATCTGTTTATTGTATACTCTTGACTCTTGAATTATGTGCATTAATTACTTTTGACCTCTGCAATCTGTGTGTTATCCCCTCCTGAGTGCATTACATATTTCTAATCTCTGTACACTGCATGTTACACCCCCCTGAACTCTGCCCTCTGTGCCTTACATCCCCCTGAACTCTGCCCTCCATGCCTTACACCCTCCTGAACTCTGCCCTCTGTGCCTCACACCCCCTTGAACTCTGACCTCTGTGCCTTATACCCTCCTAAACTCTGCCCTATGTGCCTTACACCCTCCTGACATCTGCCCTCTGTGCCTCACACACCCTTGAACTCTGACCTCAGTGCCTTATACCCTCCTAAACTCTGCCCTCCGTGCCTTACACCCTCCTGAACTCTGCCCTCTGTGCCTTACACCACCCTGACATCTGCTCTCCGTGCCTTACACCCTCCTGAACTCTGCCCTCCGTGCCTTACACCCTCCTGAACTCTGCCCTCCGTGCCTTACACTCTCCTGACATCTGCCCTCTGTGCCTTGCACCCTCCTCACATCTGCCCTCTGTGCCTCACACCCCCTTCAACTCTGACCTCTGTGCCTTATACCCTCCTAAACTCTGCCCTCTGTGCCTTACACCCTCCTAACATCTGCACTTTTTGCCTTGCTCCCTCCTGACCTCTGCACTCTGTACGTTTCACTCCCTTGACCGCATTTTTTGTGTTGCACCCTCCTGACCTCTGCAATCTATGCATTACACCCTCCTGACCTCTGCACTCAGCACTTTTAAATACTTCTGACCATTGCACACTGTGCATTACACACTCCTGACCCATAGTAGACCAATATTTTATTTAACCATAACAGTGAGAGGGTAACCATACCCTCTCACTGTTACCACAATCTGACCTCTCCCACAGATTACTGCCAAGCACTAAGCGTGCCACATGATGTCTGTGTTCGTGGTGCCCAACTGTTGCAGAGCATATTACGAATAGGGGTGTGATTTTTAGGGTGATAACAAATGGGGTGTGATTTTGTGGGTGTGGTTTAAAAGTAGGTGTGGTCCCTAGGTGTCTGTAGGGATTCCATGCTGAAAATCTGGTAACCATAGCCCAGCAACAACACACACTAAATGTAGACACGGCTGCATAAGACACACTTATCTAGGTGGCTGTTGTGATGGATTTAATGATTTTCCTTGTCCAAATCTGACAGATATCAGTGTAAAGACAATTGAAGTAATTGCAGAGAAGTTGCATACATTTTTCAATGCAGCGCCAAAAAAAGGGTCCTTGCACCCAGGCTGCTGAACGTGTTCTATGTAGATGCTGACGTCTTCCCCCACCTGCGCAGCCCACGTGCAGTGAACAGCCTCCAATTAGGAAGAATGGCTGTGCGCTGCTGTACTCGGCTATAGGGATGTGCTATCATAGACACAAATGCAGCATATGGGTGTATGCAAAAAATAGAAAACGATTTATTCTTTGCATATGCCCATAAGCTGTACTCGTGTTTATGATAGCACCACTGTATACTCTAATACAGCAGCACACAGATATTAATGTCTATAGGAGGCAGCGTCCACTGTCCTACTGACATCAATCCCTGCTCTAGTGACACCGTCCACTGTCCTTTTGACATCAGTCTCTGCTCTAGTGACACCATCCACTGTCCTACTGACATGAGTCTCTGCTCTAGTGACACTGTCCACTGTCCTACTGACATCAATCCCTGCTCTAGTGACACTGTCCACTGTCCTACTGACATCAGTCTCTGCTCTAGTGACACCGTCCACTGTCCTACTGACATCAGTCTCTGCTCTAGTGACACCGTCCACTGTCCTACTGACATCAATCCCTGCTCTAGTGACACCGTCCACTGTCCTACTGACATCAATCCCTGCTCTAGTGACACCGTCCACTGTCCTACTGACATCAATCCCTGCTCTAGTGACACTGTCCACTGTCCTACTGACATCAATCCCTGCTCTAGTGACACTGTCCACTGTCCTACTGACATCAGTCTCTGCTCTAGTGACACTGTCCACTGTCCTACTGCATCAATCTCTGCTCTAGTGACACCGTCCACTGTCCTACTGACATCAGTCTCTGCTCTAGTGACACCATCCACTGTCCTACTGACATGAGTCTCTGCTCTAGTGACACTGTCCACTGTCCTACTGACATCAGTCTCTGCTCTAGTGACACCATCCCCTGTCCAACTGACATCAGTCTCTGCTCTAGTGACACCGTCCACTGTCCTACTGACATCAGTCTCTGCTCTAGTGACACTGTCCACTGTCCTACTGACATCAATCCCTGCTCTAGTGACACCGTCCACTGTCCTACTGACATTGGTCTCTGCTCTAGTGACACTGTCCACTGTCCTACTGACATCAATCTCTGCTCTAGTGTCACCGTCCACTGTCCTACTGCATAAATCTCTGCTCTAGTGACACCGTCCACTGTCCTACTGACATCAGTCTCTGCTCTAGTGACACCGTCCACTGTCCTACTGACATCAGTCTCTGCTCTAGTGACACCGTCCACTGTCCTACTGACATCAGTCTCTGCTCTCTGCTGATATACACACATGTGTCTTTGTGCTCTGGGGTGCACACCCCTAATGCAATAGGCTGCCCACACCAATGCACCGAATCAATACAAAGAAGTGACCCTTGGGCAATGTTTCTGCTCTAGGCGTCCTCGATATGATAAACACGGTACTAAGTGGCGGTGAGATCTGATGTGCTGTGGTTGTTATTGGGCCTCCGCCATGCCTTAAGATGTGAGTGTGGGCTGGGCATAGTGGCAGGATAGCGCCCCTCCTTGGTGGCTCAGCTGGAAGCCTAAAGCTTTAATGGGCTTATTTTTGTTCTGATCTGAATTGGTGTGAAGATTCTTCTCCCGTTCCCCCAGGTGGTCGGTTTTAATTGGAGCCTAATATTTAATCGTGGTAATTATAACAAGCAGCTTCGCAGCAAGGTCAGCTAACGAGGGACACGGGGGATGCTAGGATTGTTATTACCACAAAGGCACATCAACAACATTCTCACTTTACCCCCATCCTTCCTCCTCCATTATAATAGGTGTTGGCATGTCTTCTATTCCTCTGACACCTCCAAAGGGGCATTTGCGCACTATAACTTATTCAGGCTTCCCGAGGACCCCAGAGTAATGAATCCAGAGGAGATGTGTGCCCAGACTGGAAGTGACACAAAGAACATATATTGATTTTTTTTTTGTACGCACGCAGGTGTCGCCGTAAGCTTCCTATTCTATCGTCTCTTGGCTGCTTAATTAGCTCTTCTAAGCGCTCCTCACATTTAAATAAAAGTCTCATTTTACCCAACCTAAGAAGGACACGAACATTTGCATATTAAGTGTAAGAACTAATTAAAACTCTACATATTTCTATTTCCACATTCCTATCTCGGTAAGTTCCCCTGAGCTGCTGGCATTGCGCAGCCTGTCCCCATTCTGTCACTTGCTGAAGTCACAGAGAGAAAGAGAGGAGGGGAGGCAGACAGACATGGGGTAAAAGTTTGAGGGGACGGAAGAACCTGGAACTCTGGTGACATAATAAGCGCTGGAGGAGCAAGGAAAAGGACAAATGGGGAGATTGTTAATGAATACAATCGGTGACAGCGGCGCTGGCTGCTCCTAGGCTCAGTGCCGAAATGAAAGGGAGGATTTAATGTTCTATAAATTGAGTACCAGTGACAGGGTAAGATATCCCCTGCACCCCCCCCCCCTCCCCTCATGGAATCAAGATGCTATTTATATGCAGATAATGGCGGAGGGATGTATTCCCAGCTCAGCACTTCACGGGAGCCGTGACTCACCACAGAGCGCCAACTACGCTGCGAAACCTTCGCCTGCCATCTTCAATGCATTATTTACAGAGATGTGGAGGGGGGGGGGGTGTATGATGCCGGAATAACACAGAGCGGCATGCAGATGTTCTGTCAGCCTGTCTGCGCCGGGCATGGCTCAGTGCAATAGGCTGGCAGAAGCTGGACCAAGGAGATTTATCAGATGGTTGGACAAGTCTAGTGATGCGTAGGTGTCTCGTGTCTTGACTGCAAGTCAAGAATAGATCCGTTCTGTCATTCAAGCCGACAAAAGGAGATTTTCACATGAACTGAGGAAGGATTGACTGATCTCCCATTAAAACACTAAGCATCAGCCTACAGAAAACCCTCCACAGGCTTCACCTGTTTGCTGACACGTGTAATCCAGATCACAGATACAAAACCTTCTTATTTGGCACCTTAAGCCTAAGCGTGGGGCTCTGACTGACAGACCGCTCAGTATGGGGCTTCCCAGCACATGAATGGACATGTCAATAAGTTATGGAGGACATCTTGGGTCCTGACTCACAGCTTGTAATAGCAGGGTGAGATCAGAGCTGTCCAACCTTATACAGTAAAATTTTGGATTGAGAATAACTTGGATTGAGGGTGTTTTGCAAGACAAGCTAAATTTTTTTATACGTTTTGACTTGATATACAAGCGATGTCTTGATATAAGAGTAGCGTCATGTCACAACTGAGTATAAAAGAGAAGAGAGGCGCCTCTAAGTGTAGCAATATGGTTACATTTAATGAAGGTACAACATTTAGCAACATGGTTGTGTCAGGTCACCCGTGGCCAGGCGACAAGTGCACCCCTTGGGGTCAGGGATGCACCACAGGGTGGTGAACCCTATAGCCGGCTACTGCTAGCAGAGACGAAGTGTGAACCCAAGATCACCCAGGGCGCGGAGTCTAAGACCCAGTTTTGTATTCACCAGAGCCCCTGATGGTGGGGATGGCCTTGGCCGCAACTGGATCCAGGTCGTGACCCCCGAGATTCCCTAGGTCACACTCCGCAGGGAGAGAGGGGAAGCAGCCAGCAGGACAAACGGTGGTGATGGGTAGGCCAAGGTCAGGGCAACAGGCAGACAAGGATAACCGTGGGACAGGCAAATGGTCAGGGGCACAGGCAGACAAGGATAACCGTGGGACAGGCAAATGGTCAGGGGCACAGGCAGACAAGGATAACCGTGGGACAGGCAAATGGTCAGGGGCACAGGCAAACAGCAGAAGTCAGGAACAAGCCAAAACAGTACACGGAAAGATGATCGTAGCACACTGCAAACAGGAACTAGCAAACTACACAGTTGAACAGCACTGCAGACCTGCAGTGCAACAGTTAATATAGACTTCCTGGGATGGCCTGGGTGGGGCCATACAGGAAGAGGAAGTGATAAAAAAGGAAACCAGAACAGGGTCAGGCCTCTAATGACCACATGGAGATCAGGTAAGCTGCAGAGTATTGCAAATCCATGACGGTTTGATGATTAAAAAAGGCACAGCTAAGTGTAGCGCCCTCTACCATAGGTAGGTGCTAGAGGTAAGGTGTTTTGGGTGATAGCTGCCAGGCAGGCAAATTTAGGCAGGCCTATGCTGCATGCTAGGCCCGCTTGTTTTGATCTGGAGGCGGGGGCAGGGAGTGATTAGTGTAGCAGTGGGTGTGACTACCTGTCTTTCAGTTTTTGGGCGCCTCCCCTGCTTCCAGGGAGAATGTTCTTGAAAAGGGGCAGGGCTGGGAATTGGAGTGACAGGATTCTTTCCCTCTGGTCCTATATTTAATGTACTCTGACCCCATATTTCAGCTTCCTCAAACATGGTTGTATTTGGAAACCCCCCAAAAATATATTATTAACCAACACCCCCCTCCCACGAAAAAAAAAAAATATCCCTCCTCATAATCATAATAATAATATCTCTCCAACCTTATATACATTAGTTCTGTACTGCTTTTAGCCACTTGATTGTGATTTTATTTTTCTGCCGTGCACTTCTTTATTAGGGTTGACTAATTGACCAGAAGCGGAATACTTAGTGTACTCTCTCTGATTTCAAGGGTCAGCCCTAAGTGCTTGGTACGAGTATTTACATACTTGGGTGGAAAAGATAATGGCCCGGATTCAGAAAGCCCGGCGTAACTTTGTGCGGGCGTAGCGTATCTCAGATACACTACGCCGCCGTAACTTAGTGAGGCAGGTTCTGTATTCAGAAAGAACCTGCGCCCTATGTTACGGCGGCGTAGCGTATGTGGTTCCGGCGTAAGCCCGCGTAATACAAATTATCCAGGCAGTGGGTGTGTTGTATGTTAATGAATGGTGACACCACGTAAATGATGTTTTTTACTAACGGCGCATGCGCTGTCCGTGGACGTATCCCAGTGCACATGCTCCAAATTACGCCGCAAAGCCTCATTGGTTTCGACGTGAACGTAACTTACGCCCAGCCCCATTCAGGGAAGACTTGCGCAAACGACGTAAACGATGCAAAATTCTAAGCTGGCCCGATATCAATACCTAACATTGGCTACGCCTCATATAGCAGGGGTAACTTTACGCTGGAAAAAGCCTTACTTAAATGATGTAAAAAAATGCAGCGGGCGCACGTACGTTTCTGAATCGGCGTATCTACCTAATTTACATATTCTACGCGTAAATCTACGGAAGCGCAACCTAGCGGCCAGCGTAAATATGCAACTAAGATACGACGGCGTAAGAGACTTACGTCAGTCGTATCTTAGCCACATTTCGGAGTATCTTGCTTTCTGAATACAGTAAGAAGATACTCCGGCGCATCCTAGAATTTACGCAGCGTATCAATAGATACGCCAACGTAAATTCTTTCTGAACCCGGGCCAGAAAGTCTATCTAGAATTAGAAAAAAAAGAAAAAAGAAAACCTCCATATACAGAATTCTATACCCACAGTAGATCCAGAGGTAGGCAAAAAAAAACATTATAAAGCTTGGTCCTGTTTGCTCCAATGGAGGAACATAAATTATTTTCTACGGCCCCAAAAGGGATTTTTGCATGTATTATTAGTATTATTATTATAATACAGAATTTATATAGCACCAAAATGTTGTGCAGCGCTTTACAAAGTAAATGGAGACAGTACAGTTACAATACAAGAGGATTAGGAGCGCCCTACTCATAACAGTGTATGGTTTAACAACCAACAGTCAAATATTTATAATTAGCCAACAGTCAAAGCCTTGACATCAATTGGTTATACCAGGGTTATGGCTGCAGCTGTCAGCCATGACCCTGATATCGTTTTCTTTAGCCAGCGATGCTCTACAACAGGGGTCAGCAACCTTTTTCCATCTAAGGGCCGGATTCAATGTATGTGAATGCATGGAGGGTCGCATTCACCTGCTAATAAATGAAGATAATAATAATCCTAATTGTAATATTAACAGTACAGGTTTAACTCACTTTTAAGGTGCTTCACTAATACAAAGCCAGTTCACCCTGAGAGAGCATGTGGCTGGGGATTCTGATTTTACTACCCCCTCCCCCATCCTGCCACCCTGGCAGCCAGCATAGTTGGAGTTCCTGTCCCTAGGGGAGATTGGGGCTTCGTCCCCAGGGGAGATGGGGTCCCTGTCCCCAAGTGAGAAGTGGTCCCTATCCCCAGGGGTGATGGGATCCCAAATACGACCCCCCTATTACAATGTCCTCTGTCCCCCTTCACATCACTCCCATAGTGCCCTCTGCCCCCCCCCATAGGAAGTTTCCTGTGCCCCCCAAAGCAGCGTCCTCTGTCCCTGCATCCCCCCCCCCCCCACTGTAGTGTCCTCTGCCCTAATAGTGTCTTCTGCTCCTATAGTGTCCTCTTCCCCCATAGTGTCCTTTGTTCTCTGACCCCATAGTGTCTTTTGTTCTCTGCCCATATAGTGTCCCCTGTCCTCTGTCCCCATAGTGTCCTCTGTCCCCATAGTGTCCTTTGCCCCATAGTTTCCTTTGTCCTCTGTCCCCATAGTGTCCTCTTTACCCATAGTGTCCTCTGCCCCCATAGTTTCCTCTGCCCCATAGTGTCCTCTGCACCCATAGTGTCCTCTGTCCTCTGTCCCCATAGTTTCCTCTGCCCCAATAGTGTCCTTTGCACCCATAGTGTCCTCTGTCCTCTGTCCCCATAGTGTCCTCTGCCCCAATAGTGTCCTTTGACCTAATAGTGTCCTCTGTCCCCATAGTGTCCTCTGCACCCATAGTGTCCTCTACCCCCATAGTGTCCTCTGTCCCCATTGTGTCCTTTGCCCCCATAGTGTCCTTTGTCCTCTTTCCCCATTGTGTCCTCTGTACCCTTAGTGTCCTCTGCCCCCATAGTGTCCTTTGTCCCCATAGTGTCCTCTGCACCCATAGTGTCCTCTGTCCCCATAGTGTCCTCTGTCCCCATAGTGTCCTCTGCCCCAATAGTGTCCTTTGACCTAATAGTGTCCTCTGCCCCCATAGTGTCCTCTGCCCCAATAGTGTCCTTTGACTTAATAGTGTCCTCTGCCCCCATAGTGTCCTCTGCCCCCATACTGACCTCTGCCCCAATAGTGTCCTCTGCCCCAATAGTGTCCTCTGCCCCCATAGTGACCTCTGCCCCCATAGTGTCCTCAGCCCCCTCTGCACCCCACAGACACAAAAACACACTGTGAAGGTAGAACTCTCCTACCTTACACAGGTGTAGAGCACAGCAGTGAGCAGCTACACAGGACTGGATGGGGGCGGGTACTGCTGAAGTTACCTTTTGACATCAATAAGGCTGGTGATTGGTTGCTAGGATTGCCCGGCAACCAATCACCTACTGTTTAATGTAAAAAGTTAACTTCAGCGGTTCCCGCCCCCATCCAGCCCAGTGATACCAGCCGCTCGCTGCTGTCCATTGAAGAGGACAGTGGCGACCATGTCTGCGGGCCGGGTGCTCGTGAATTAATCACGGCACTGACGGGTCGGACAATTAGCGGTCGTGGGCCGGGTGCGGCCCGCGGGTTGCCGACCCCTGCTCTACAAAGTAAAAGCAATCCCAGCGACTAATTTATGTTCGGACTGAAACAAATTGCCCTTCTCTAGTCAGAATAGGCCTGATCTTCAAGTGGTTAAAGAACATAATTGGGTATATGTTCATGCTACGCTATTGTTTCTAAAGGGCACAATCAACTGGGTTACACTAGCTAATCTGCATAGTCAACTAGAGAATAGGAATGGGGTTCGCCTTTGCTGCGGGCTGGGGTTCATTCAAAATTTGGGTGTTCACTATTCGTTGAATGAGCAAAATAAATAGGGTGTTTACCTGCTGAAGTGAACCTCTGGCTGCTGTCGGAAGTCATTCATTTATTGGCAATAGTAATATAAACGTCAACTTCCCACTGTGCGGGCCGCAAGTGTCTTTGGTTGCTAGGACACAAGCGACTGCCTGCCTCCTAGCAAACAAGGGTACTGTGTGTTTATTTAATACTTACATATTGGTATGGTTCGGGGGGGGGGGGGGGGTGAACATCACTTGCTCAGCTATATCTGCCTCATTACGTGTAGCCTCTCTGGGCTGCAAAGGGAGAGAAGCAGGCAAACCTATAGATTCTCTTTTCCTCTCCTGCCCATAGATCCACATTATATCCTCCCCCTATAGGTCACCATTTAATATCCCCTTACCGTAGACCCTCTCTTCCTTTCCTGCCCATGGATCGACATTACATACTCCCCCTATAGGTCAACATTTAATATCCTCTTACCATAGACCCTCTCTTCCTTTCCTGCCCATAGATCCACATTATATCCTCCCCCTATAGGTCACCATTTAATATCCTCTTACCGTAGACCCTCTCTTCCTTTCCTGCCCATGGATCCACATTACATCCTCCCCCCATAGGTCACCATTTAATATCCTCTTACCGTAGACCCTCTCTTCCTTTCCTGCCCATAGATCCACATTATATCCTCCCCCCATAAGTCACCATTTAATATCCTCTTACCGTAAACCCTCTCTTCCTTTCCTGCCCATGGATCGACATTACATCCTCCCCCCATAGGTCACCATTTAATATCCCCTTACCATAGACCCTCTCTTCCTTTCCTGCCCATAGATCCACATTACATTCCCCTCCCATAGGTCGCCATTTAATATCCTCTTACCCGTAGACCCTCTCTTCCTTTCCTGCCCATGGATCGACATTACATTCCCCTCCCATAGGTCGCCAATTAATATCCCCTTACCATAGACCCTCTCTTCCTTTCCTGCCCATAGATCCACATTACATTCCCCTCCCATAGGTCGCCATTTAATATCCTCTTACCGTAGACACTCTCTTCCTTTCCTGCCCATAGATCCACATTACATCCTCCCTCCATAGGTCACCATTTAATATCCTCTTACCGTAGACCCTCTCTTCCTTTCCTGCCCATAGATCCACATTATATCCTCCCCCTATAGGTCACCAATTAATATCCTCTTACCCGTAAACCCTCTCTTCCTTTCCTGCCCATGGATCGACATTACATTCCCCTCCCATAGGTCGCCATTTAATATCCTCTTACCGTAGACCCTCTCTTCCTTTCCTGCCCATAGATCCACAGTAGATCCTCCCCCTAAAGGTCACCTGTACTCTCCAGCTCACAGAGCCATCTAATATCCTTTTAACTATAGATCCTCTTTTGCTTTCCTGCCTGTAGAGCCACATTATATCCTTCTCTCGTAAATCACCTATGCTTCCCAGCTCATAGAACCAATATATATCCCCTATCCATAGATCCATTTTTACTTTCCTGGCCATAGATCCACAATATATCGTCCCCTATAGGTCACCTGTGCTCTCTAGCTCAGTGGTCGTCAACCTTTCGGACCTCACGGACCACTAAACTCACAATTTTAAATCCCACGGGCCACTAATATGAATTTTACATGCCTTATACGTACAATGCTCCAGCTCTCTGTCTATTAAGCTCCCCCCCCCCCCCGCACTCTGCATCACACTGCTGCCTTACACAGACTCATCATTGAATCTCACCTCCTTATCCAGCCATGTGTTCAAGCACTATGCTCCCTCCCATAGTCTGTGATCAGCGTTGCCATTGGAAGTCCCCTCCTTCTTCACCTCCTGCTCTCTGCACCACTCCCGGGACCTCCCTCTGAGTTCACAGGAACCGGTGTTCTATCGAATAGTGCCCTCCGTCGAAAAGTGTCTGCGCATGTGCACACCCCCTGTGCACAGAGCCCCCCAGGACAAACAAACTTTTAGCACACTTTTGCATCCTAGGCAGTGATGTAAGGAGTGACTCTACTGAGGACACCCGATGTAAGGTGGGACTCTCCTGGGGACACCTGATGTCAGGAGGAACTCTGCTGGGGGCAACTGATGTAAGGAGGGACTCTGCTGGGTTGCCCCAGATGTAAAAAGGGACTCTGCTGAGGGCCCCTGATGTAAAGAGGGACTCTGCTGGGGGGCCCTGATGTAAAGAGGGACTCTGCTGAGCGCACCTGATTTAAGGAGTGACTCTGCTGGGGGTACCTGATGTAAGGAAGGACTCTACTGGGGACACCTGATGTAAGGAGGGACTCTACTGGGTACACCTGATGTAAGGAGGGTCTCTACTGGGGACACCTGATGTAAGGAGGGACTCTACTGGGGACACCTGATGTAAGGAGGGACTCTACTGGGGACACCTGATGTAAGGAGGGACTCTACTGGGGACACCTGATGTAAGGAGGGACTCTGCTGGAGGCACCTGATGTAAGGAGGGACTTTGCTGGGGACACCTGATGTAAGGAGGGACTCTACTGGGGACACCTGATGTAAGGAGGGACTCTGTTGGGGACACCTGAGTAAGGAGGGACTCTACTGGGGACAACTGACGTAAGAAGGGACTCTACGGGGGGCACCTGATGTAAGGAGGGACTCTGCTGGGGGCACCTGATGTAAGGAGGGACTCTGCTGGGGGCACCTGAGTAAGGAGGGACTCTACTGGGGACAACTGACGTAAGAAGGGACTCTACTGGGGGCACCTGATGTAAGGAGGGACTCTGCTGGGGGCACCTGATGTAAGGAGGGACTCTACTGGGGGCACCTGATGTAAGGAGGAACTCTGCTGGGGGCACCTGATGTAAGGAGGGACTCTGCTGGGGGCACCTGATGTAAGGAGGGACTCTGCTGGGGGCACCTGATGTAAGGAGGGACTCTGCTTGGGATACCTGATGTAAGGAGAGACACCTGAGTAAGGAGGGACTCTACTGGGGACAACTGACGTAAGAAGGGACTCTACTGGGGGCACCTGATGTAAGGAGGGACTCTGCTGGGGGCACCTGATGTAAGGAGGGACTCTACTGGGGGCACCTGATGTAAGGAGGAACTCTGCTGGGGGCACCTGATGTAAGGAGGGACTCTGCTGGGGGCACCTGATGTAAGGAGGGACTCTGCTGGGGGCACCTGATGTAAGGAGGGACTCTGCTGGGGACACCTGATGTAAGGAGGGACTCTGCTTGGGATACCTGATGTAAGGAGAGACACCTGATGTAAGGAGGGACTCTGCTGGGGGCACCTGATGTAAGGAGGGACTCTGCTGGGGGCACCTGATGTAAGGAGGGACTCTGCTGGGGACACCTGATGTAAGGAGGGACACCTGATCTGATCTGATTCTTCCCCCTCTATGGCACACCTAGAAATGAGTGCCCACACCTGACCCTAATAATAATAAGACTCCGCCTAAAAACAAAAAAGTGTCCCTATACATTTTTGGACAATGTTGGCAGCTATGCTTTTCCATGAAAAGATGATGTTTGTGTCTGAAAGCTCACTGGCTTCATCCAAGCCGTCATTCTTAATGAAGCCATGTGCATTGTGTAGGGTTCTCTGTGTTGTATTCATGTGACGGTTGTCTTTGTCCTCTTACAGCTCGTAGATTTGTAGGCGATGATGAGTATCTGGAGATCACAGGGATCACCAAGGAGCAGTCGGGACTCTATGAATGCAGTGCCGCCAATGAGGTGTCCATACCAGATGTCCGCAGAGTCAGAATCACAGTCAACTGTAAGTGACATCTCCTTCTGTTATGAAAGAAAAGACGTACATAAAAGACACTGAGGAATGTCTGACACTCCATATCTGGGCCAAGCAGTTTACTGTCATCTTAAAAAGCAATTGATTCTCAGAGGACGCTAAAACCCGACAGGTACAATCCATATATATGACATATACAGGCAGAGACCATCTGCCAGGCACACCATATACCAGCGTGTGCACTATATATACAGTGGCGGAAATAATTATTGATCCCCTGCAGATTTGTAAGTTTGCCCACTCACATAGAAATGAAGGGTCTATAATTGTTATCATAGGTGTATTTTAAATAATAGAGACAGAATATCAACCAAAAATCCAGAAATAACACGATACAAATGTTATAAATTGAGTTGCAGTTCAGTGAGTAAAATAAGTATTTGATCCCTTAGCAACCAACAAGAATTTTGTCTCCCACAGACTGGCTACAGTATGTACTCAAGTGGTACACCGGTTAAAGTATAACTAAAGTCAAAACTTTTTTTTTCTAATTTTGGATAGAGTGCAGAATCATTAGAACATACCTCCCAACTTTTTGAGATGGGAATGAGGGACACCTGTCTGCAAAAGTATGCAGGCATAGGACACACCCTCTTAAAGGAGAATTGTAAAAAAATTCCCTTTATTTAAAGGGATTTCCCCTCACTTCCTGTTTGGCTATGGGATAGGAAGTGAAGGGAAATCTCTGCAATGGGACACAGATGACGAAAAAAATCTGACAGGGATTATAACCCTCCCCTGCTCTATCCAAAATGAAAAAAAAAAATGTGCCTATAGTTCTACTTTAAACTTTTTTGAGTGCTCACTTGCTTTCAGTCCAGCCGGGAACACAGGAAACTGAATCTCCTGTACCACGCGGTACCCGGCCCGGGTACTATCTGATAGGGGACTGGGGACCCATAATGATAGAACACCGGACAGACAGGAGGAAGAGGAGCTCGGCCACACTACAGCGGCAGCCTACAGGGAAGAAGGGGAGGTAAGAATAGAAAAACATAGGGACTGGGGGGGGGGGGAGTAAAAACATGGGTGTAAAAAATTAGTGTAGCGCTAACGTAGGCTTTGCGTGCGGGGGGGTGCTTGGGGGCCCCCATTTTGCTTGGGGCCCCCAAATTCCTTCAAACGGCCCTGGTTGTAAGGTAAGTATTTTATAATGTGCTAGTATGCGATGCGCGCGCGCCTGCTATCCCACTTAAAGGAGTTGGCGAACAGCTACGGCGGCTCCCGGGATCGTGCCGACCTGCCATTTTATAATGACGGCGGCAGGTCAGCACGATCCCGCGAATCGCGTAGCTGTTCGCCAACTCCTTTAAGCGGGATAGCAGGCGCGCGCGCATCGCATACTAGAACATTATAAAATTCTTACCTTACAAACAGGGCCGTTTGAAGGAATTTGGGGGCCCCAAGCAAAATGGGGGCCCCCAAGCACCCCCCCGCACGCAAAGCCTACGTTAGCGCTACACTAATTTTTTACACCCATGTTTTTACTCCCCCCCCCCTCCCTAGTCCCTATGTTTTTCTATTCTCACCTCCCCTTCTTCCCTGTAGGCTGCCGCTGTAGTGTGGCCGAGCTCCTCTTCCTCCTGTCTGTCCGGTGTTCTATCATTATGGGTCCCCAGTCCCCTATCAGATAGTACCTGGGCCGGGTACCGCGTGGTACAGGAGATTCAGTTTCTCGGCAGAATTCAGCGAGAAACTCGGTCAGAGCCGGATTCTGCCGAGAAACTCTGTCGTGTGTACACTTTCGGCCCGATGGAGCCGCCGAGGAACTCGTCGAGAAAATAGAGAACATGTTCTCTATTTTCTCGTTGTTCTATGGGAGAACTCGGCCCGCCGAGCTTCTCGGCGGCTTCAGGGCTGAATTTGCCGTGTGTACGGGGCCTTAGAGAAGACCTCTAAAGAAGAGTGGACCAAAATCCCTCTTGAGATGTGTGCAAATCTGGTCACCAACTACAAGAAACATCTTACATCTGATTGCCAACAAGGGTTTCTCCACCAAGTACTAAGTCCTGTTTTGCTTGGGGATCAAATACTAGTTTTACTTAATTTATAACATTTGTATCATGTATTTCCTTTCTGGATTTTTGGTTGATATTCTGTCTCTATCATTTAAAATACACCTATGATAAAAATGATAGATCCTTAATTTCTTTGTAAGTGGGCAAACTTCCAAAATCTGCAGGGGATCAAATATTAATTTCCCCACTGTATACTGCGTGCCAACAGGTACAATCTACGTCTACAATTTACACCAGAAGAGACCATATATCCAGCGTAGGCAATAGGCACTATATATTATTTATCAGCAAGTACAATCTACTGTACATGCATAACATATAACAGCAGAGACCTGTAAGTTATCTATACACCAGCATGTGCATTATATATTATGTATCAGCAAGTACAATCAAAATGTACAACATATATTAGAGTGAGTAACTTGTATAGCGCTTCAAATGCGAACTAAATCGCCTCAAGGCAGGGACCATCTGCAAGGCATGCCATATACCAACAGCATGTATACTATATTTTATATATTAGCAGGTAAAATCTATATGTACAACTTATACCAGCAGAGACCATCTGCAATGCATGCTATATCATGCTAGATACCAGCATGTGCACTGTATATTATATGTTAGCAGCATAGGTGTGCGCAGCCTTTTGCATTGGAGGGGTGCACCCCTAATACACACACGCATACAGGCACACACACTCTTTAAAAAAAATTAAACACATATGTTTTTTAATGTGTGAGAGAGAGGGGGGTGAGAGAGATGGGGGAGAGAGGGGTGATAAATATAGAGGAGGGGTGGTGTGAAAGAGAGGGAGGTGAGAGAAATATAGAGGAGGGAGGGGTGAGGGGGTGAGAGAGATCGAAAGAGGGAGAGAAAGGGCAAGATAGAAGGAGCGAGAGAGTGAGGAGGGGTGAGAGGGGGGCATGAGAGAGATAGAAAGGGATGAGAGAGAGGGGGGTGAGAGGGTGTGTGTGTGAGAGAGGGGTGAATCAGAGGTGAGGGGGGCATGAGAGCGATAGAAAGGGATGAGAGAGAGGGGGTGAGAGGGTGTGTGTGTGTGAGGGGGGGGGTGAAAGAGAGGTGGGTGAGGGGGCCAGAGGGCGATAGAAAGGGATGAGAGAGAGGGGGGTGAGATGGGTGTGTGTGTGTGAGAGAGGGGTGAAAGAGAGGTGAGGGGGGCATGAGAGCGATAGAAAGGGATGAGAGAGAGGGGGGTGAGAGGGTGTGTGTGTGAGAGAGGGGTGAAAGAGAGGTGAGGGGGGCATGAGAGCGATAGAAAGGCATAAGAGAGAGGGGGGTGAGAGGGTGTGTGTGTGAGGGGGGGTGAAAGAGAGGTGGTTGAGGGGGGCATGAGAGCGATAGAAAGGGATGAGAGTGTGTGTGTGTGTGAGGGGGGGTGAAATAGAGGTGAGAGAGGGGGGTAGAAAGGGGGTGAGAGAGAGGGGGGTGTTCAGAAAGCCTGCTACTCACAATCATGGCCTCAGACTGGTCTCTCTGAGGCTCACGCTTCTGTACACTGGCACCCAGGGGGATTAGGGTGTGCCCAGGCACACCGGGCACACCCCCTGCGCACGCCTATGGTTAACAGGTACCAACCACATGCATAAAATACACCAACAGAGACCATATGCAAGATACACCATTATGGAATATCAGGTTATTGGTAAGGTACATTTCTCTGAATAGGGTGAGTGTTACAGTAAAAACCTTCTTCTTTTGAAGAACAGCTGATTTCAGGGAATGTATTTTTTTTACTGGGCAAATGTTGGGTGAATGTTTTGTGAAGTCCCCATCAAATCTTTGATAAACATACCACAGAATGATATAATTGAGCTGACTTTTTGATTTGCGTGTCCATTTCACAGACCCACCATACATATCTGATGCCAGAAACACGGGAGCGTCTGTCGGACAGAAAGGCATTCTGCGCTGCTCTGCCCTGGCTGTCCCTCTGGCTGAATTCCAGTGGTATAAGGAAGACACTCGGTGAGTCTCGGAGAATTAGATATAAACTGTGTGCTGTAACTACACTGTAGGACAGTGATGACGAACCTTGGCACCCCAGATGTTTTGGAACTACATTTCCCATGATGCTCATGCACTCTGCAGTGTAGGTGACCATCATGGGAAATGTAGTTCCTAAACATCTGGAGTGCCAAGGTTCGCCATCACTGCTGTAGGAAGGTCAGCAGATGGAGATTTGAAATTATTTGACACATTGGGGTTGAATTACTAAAAGTGTAGAGTGCAAAATCTGGTGCAGCTGTGCATAGTAGCCAATTGGTCTCTAACGTTAGCTTGTTCAATTAAGCTTTGCAAAAAAAAAAAAACGACTGGAAGCTGATGGGTTTCTATGCAGAGCTTCACAAAATTTTGTACTCTCGTCTTAGTAAATCAGGGGTCTCCAAACTTTTCAAACAAAGTGCCAGTTTATTGGCCTTCAGACTTTAGGAGGGCCGGATTGTGGCCAGCAGGGGCAGAAAATTACCCAGGCCCAGCTCTAGTGAGAATAAATATGGCCTCAGGGTTGGTGGTCAGTAGGAGGAGGAGTAGGGCCCCTATCAGTAGGACGAATAGTAACTCATCATTCATATCAGTAGAAGAAATAGTGCCCCCTTGTAGGTGTCAGTGGGAGGAATAGTGCCTCATATCAGTTGGAGGAATAGTGCCCCAAGGGCCGGATAAAGGCTAGCAAAGGGCCACATCTGGCCCTCGGGCCGCAGTTTGCAGACCCCTGTAGTAAATCAACCCCCTTGTAGATGAATTAGGAGGTCTTGTGTTATGGGTAGGCAGAAGACTTGCCTTGAGCATTTCATCAGGAGGCAAGGGTCACAAAAAGGGCAGGACCTGCAACCTATGCTGAAGAACTAGTTCACTACTCATGGGTGGGGCACTCATTGACTTTTTGGGTGTGAAAGGACCTTGTCCCAGCACTGTCCATTGCTTCGTAAAATTGGATCTGAGGTGATACATTAAAGTGGAGGTTCACCCAAAAACTCAATTTTTAACCTTAGATTGGACCTAATTACGGGAAGCAGAATCGGGTGTTTTGGTTAAAATCAATGCAGTACTTACCTTTTTTGAGATAGATGTTCTCCCGCCGCTTCCGGGTATGGGCAGCGGGACTGGGCGTTCCTACTTGATTGACAGCCTTCCGACCGTCGCATACAGCGCGTCACCAGTTTCCGAAAGTAGCCGAACGTCGGTGCGCAGGCGCCGTATAGCGCCGCACCGACGTTCGGCAACTCGTGACGCGCTGTATGCGACCGTCGGAAGGCTGTCAATCAAATATTAACGCCCAGTCCCGAAGACCATACCCGGAAGCGGCGGGAGAACATCTATCTCAAAAAAGGTAAGTACTGCATTGATTTTAACCAAAACACCCGATTCTGCTTCCCGTAATTAGGCCCAATCTAAGGTTACATTTTTTTTTTCGGGTGAACTCCCGCTTTAAAGTCTAAATTACATACAGATGTGCCGCAAGGCTCTGCCTGGACTTGAAGGCTTGTGGCACATCTGTTCTCACGCAGAATTGGGAGGCAAACATCTGTAGCACCACCCTGACCCCCAGGAGTAGGTGGAGTAAACCTGGAGACGGGGGGCAGCATTTCACCCCAGGGCTGAGTCTATGGCTAAAATGAGGACAGGATAAATTACTCCAGCAGCACCTCCCCAGCCCAGAGCTCGGGGGAAGACTGAGATCACAAGACCTGCCCAAGATATTTATATCTTCCCCAGCATGTACCAGTGGTAAGAAACCTCCTACTGGTTGGCTGAAGGACATTTAAATATTTACTGTCTAATGCCGCATAAACACATGATCGGAATTTCCGACAACAAATGTTCGATGGTAGCTTGTTGTCGGAAATTCCGACCGTGTGTAGGCTCCATCGGACATTTGCTGTCAGAAATTCCATGTGTTTCCGACAACAAACATTTTGAGAGCTGGTTCTCAAATTTTCCAACAACAAAATCTGTTCTCGTAAATTCTGAGCGTGTGTAGACAATTCCGATGCACAAAGTTCCACGCATGCTCTGAATCAAGTACGAGGTGACGTACAACGGCACTATAAAGGGGAAGTTCCATTCGGATGGCGCCACCCTTTGGGCTGCTTTTGCTAATTTCCCTGTCTCATAACTTGCTTCTGGGCATGCATGTTTTTTCCCCCTCGTTAAAGCGTACACACGACCGTTTTTTACGACGTGAAAAAGAATGACGTGAAAAACAAAAATAAATAAATAATGCGGGTTCTAAAAAAAATCCGGCTATTTTTTTTTGTCGAGAAAAATGCTCTGGAGCATACACACAACTGTTTTTCACGACCAATTTTAAAAATTGCATTTTTCTCGTTATGAAAAATGGTCGTATGTACGCGGCATAAGGGCTGTGCACTCTTCTATAATCTAATATAAGGAGATAGAAGATCGATCAGAACATTTGTTGTAATTGGCCCTGACCCTACAGCTGAGAGTAAAGAATGACAGTGGAGTACTCCCTCCTCTGGAATGTGATGGAACGAGAGACGCTTATAAATAGGAAGCATCGCTCTTTATTTTTGGCCTCAGAATTATTCACATCCAAGGACACTTCATAGTAATTTTTTTAAATGTTTTTGCATCTTTAGTATCGTTATTCCTCTCTGATGCCAAATGAAGAACAGATGTTTCCAGTAGTGTGACTGTGATGTATGTAAAGTAGGCAGGCTCCCTGCTGCAGAATGCTGGGGGTTATCATGTACTAGATATATAACATCAGTAATACGATTATAGATTTATAGCGTGTTATGCACAGTATGTGATCAGCTGCACATATGGTAATACAGAGGACTCATTACCTTGTAAGGATTAGAACATACGAATTCCAGAAGCAGCTCTCACTTGTATTCCTGGAAAATGGTTGCATTTGAGATATGTTCACAATAAATTCTCATTAGCGTGTGTAGAGGAACTATAGCAATGCATGAGAAAAGCTGCAACAAACACATAGGCCCAGATTCTCGTAGATGGGCGTAAAACTGCGGAGGCGTAACGTATTTCATTTACGTTACGCCGCCGCAAGTTTTACAGGCAAGTGCTTTATTCACAAAGAACTTGCCTGTAAAGTTGCGGCGGCGTAGCGTAGATCCCCCGGCGCAAGCCCGCCTAATTCAAATGAGCCGGGTAGGGGGTGTAGAGCGAATTAGGCGCGTTCCCGTCGCATGCGCCGTCCCTAAAATTTCCAGACGTGCATTGCGCTAAATGACGTCGCAAGGACGTCATTGGTTTCGACGTGAGCGTAAATGGCGTCCAGCCCCATTCACGGACGACTTACGCAAACGACGTAAATTTTTAAATTTCGACGCAGGAACGACGGCCATACTTAACATTGGTTGCCCCTCATATAGCAGGGGCAACTTTACGCGTCGCAAATCTAACCTAAACATCGTAACTTCACTGCGTCGACCGCGCGTACGTTCGGGAATTCGCGTATTTTGCTAATTCGCATACACGACGGGGAAAACGACGGAGGTGACGCCTAACGGCAAAAAAAAAAAATTGCATTTAAGATCCGACAGCGTAAGAGCCTTACGCCTGTCGGATCTAATGGATATCTATGCGTAACTGATTCTAAGAATCAGTCGCATAGATACGACGGCCCAGATTAGGACTTACAACGGCGTACATTGCGTTGCGCCGTCGTAAGCCCTTTCAGAATCTGGGCCTTTATTTTTATTCCACCCAGTTTAAAAAGTAAAGATTGCTTTTCAGAGCCTTCAAAAATGCTTGATGAGTGCCAATGTATACTGGGTAATATTAGAAAAAGGAGGGCGCACCGACCTTGTGCATTACCAAAAATAAAATTGTATTCCTCCCAAAAAAAACAGCATGATGCTTGAAGACCAGGCAGTGATCACTTTGGCTCTGAGGAAGATGGTCCTCCCTCGAAACGCGTTAGCCACTCTGAATACTGCCTGGTATTCCGGCATCACCGGTTTTTCACAACAGACCCAAGGCAGACTGTTCGCATCTGCCTCTGCTGTGATATGTCTATATACAAAATCTGTATGTGTGTACAACCATAAATAAAATTGTATTTATTTATTTTGGCCCTATTACAAAACACCTCTGAAGCCTCGTACACACGACCGAGGAACTCGACGGGCGAAACACATAGTTTTCCTCGTCGAGTTCCTTGTTAGGCTGTCGAGGAACTCGACAAGGCAAGTTTCTCCATTCCCGTCGAGGAAAAAGAAGACATGCTCTCTTTTTGGCTCGACGGGATCCTCGACAGTTTCCTCGTCGAAAAATTTACACACGACCGGTTTCCTCGGCCAAAAAAAAATCCCAGCAAGTTTCTTGCTGGTTTTTGCCGAGAAACTCGGTCGTGTGTACGAGCCCTGAGAGTCTCTGCCTATGATGAGAGGGGGTGTGTTCCTTTCCTCCAATCAGCAATGTTAGCTATCTTGGCTGTAATCCCAGACATCACACTCTGTGTTAAACAGGAAGAGAAAATATCCTAACACGATCTGAACATTCTAAACAGTATATAAATGTGAAGACGGCAGATATGGATGTAAAGCCTATGTAGGGAGATTTGGTTCATCTCTGTGTATCATCTGAGGCTATTCACTTCACTGGGTGTATGGAAGGTTTACAATTTACATCCAATTTAAATGAATCCCCTGGTAATCCAGCTATGACGGTGGTTCAAGCACTTCCTGTTATAGGGAAACAATGTTCTGGCCCTGTCTCCTGATTGTGTTCCAGTGTTGTCATTCTGTCGCATGGGCTTCTAATGGAGACTACAAGGGGCCATTTCAACACAAATTATGCAGGCATCATTCACCGGTGTCACCATCACCCCAAAAACGGACATGTGGCTGGCCACTTCTCACCTGAATTGGTATTATTCATTCATCAACAAATGTACCAGTTTACATATTTGCTGTGTCCTAGGTTACACAATTATCCTTGAGAATTTGCCGGCTGACACATGGTTGTGTTTTTAGATCTAAAGAGGCTGATATTTGGCCTCCGCCTCCATCTTTGGGCTTCCTACAAGTCTAGACATGATGAAGCCACAGTAAAGGCCCATATACACAACCGGACTTTTCGACAACAGCGGTCCGACGGACATGTTTTATCGGACAATCCGACCTTCTGTATGCTCCATCGGACAATTGTCGTTGTAATTTCCACTGACAAATGTGCATGCTCTCAAACTTTCCGACAACAAATGGTTTACGTCGGATCATCCGATCGTATGTACACAAGTTCATCGGACTAAAATCCAAAGTACAAACACGCATATTCAGAACCAATGCTAAACATCAGACAACAATAGCAGAAGTTGCCCAAAGGGTGGCAGTAAAGAGCTGAAAAACCACGTGATTTGGTGAATGTTGGCTGAAAATGTTCTGCCGTGTATATGCATACCAAGTTCACGACACCCTTCGGACAAAAATCCATGGAGAAGTCAGATGGAAGTCCGATCGTGTATACAAGGCTTGAGTGTCCACCACTCTGCCCTACCTCTGTCCAGGAGGCTTTGCAAATTTTACTGGGGAAATATCATCCCCCCCTCTGGTATCGGTGGCCTTTGTACAAGTGAAGACCAGACCACTGCCTTACTTCTGTCCAGGAGACTTTGCTCGTTATACTGGCAAAATATCTACTCCCTTCACCGTCAGTGGCCCTTTGTACAAGTGAAGACCAGATAATGCCACACTCAGTTTCCGACACTCTGCCCTGCCCCTTGTCCAGTAGAATTTGCACATTATATATGTGAAAAATCTGCCACTCCTTTATCTGTTGCCTTCCAACAAGTCTAGATCCAATGATGCTACACTGAAGCCTCGTACACACGCTCGGTTTTCTCGGCAAGAACCAGCAAGAAAACTGCTGGCCGAGTATACCGAGCGTGTGTACGAGGCTTTGAGGTTTCTCGTCAAGAAAACTGCCCAGAATCTAGACGAGAAAAATAGAACCTGCTCTCTATTTTCTCGACGTGATTCTCAGCAGTGTTTTCCTGCCGAGAAACCCGAGCGTCTGTATACTGACCTGTCGCCGTGGAAACCCGCGCAATGACTTTGACGCATGCGCGGTAGCTTCCAAGGCATAGGTAGGGTGTTGCAAGATGGCGGCGACGGCATCGAATGTGACGAGCGCATGCTCGTCGTAGTCGATGACGTCACCGCGTTCGTGCCAATCAAAAGAACGGAAGTTCTTTTGAATGGAGTGTGTGTACACACGGCCGGGAAGAGAATCTTGCCAAGAATTTCGTCAGGAAAAACAACGCCGTGTGTACAGGGCTTAAGTGTTGGAACACTGCCCTGCTCCTTGTTCTGTAGACTCTAGAGCAGGCATGTCCAAAGTCCGGCCCGGGGGCCAATTGCGGCCCCTGTTACAGTTTAATGTGGCCCCCTCTGGTAATTTGGCTATATACTGTATTTATTGGTGCTGCCTCGGAGGGGACAGGGGACGGGAGGGGGGGAACGATTGCTGTCAAATTACATACACGAGAATCCCCATGTTTACTCAGAGGCATCTGTAATAGGAAGTCCCGTCTCTTGGGCTGCCATTGGACGACTCCTCTGTCCATCATAGGAGGCGGGACATTGTTTTAAAGAGGCTGCTGTGTAAACAGGAGATTCTCCTGTATATAATCTGTTGGTGCTGGTCCCACCCCCCCCCCTCCGAGGCTGCAGATAGGCATCGATCAGGCTGCATTCATGGCAATGGAGAGGCTGCTATCATGGCAATGGAGAGGCTGCTTTCATGGCAATGGAGAGGCTGCATTCATGTCAACGGCGAGGCTGCAGATGGGCACTGATTATGCTGCATTGATGGGCAATGACCCTTATTTTGCTTCACAGTTTTTTATTTACATTTTTTTTCCTGAAACTTCCCTCCTAAAGTGAAGGTGCGTGTTATAAGCCGATAAATACGGTATATCCAAATAACACGCCCAAGCTCATCCCTTCACCACACACAGCTTGGGCAAACACACTTAGACCAAATTTTAATGGTTCAAAGAATGTCAGGCAAAATTGTTCGGCCCTTACGCATGTTCACTTCATCAAATCTGGCCCTCTTTGAAAAAAGTTTGGACACCCATGCTCTAGAGAAATGGTTTCAAACTGACAGACAATTACCATATAAGCAGGATAGAACTTGCACAACATTTCAGAAAGGGGTACTGCAGAAGTTAAAAGTTTTGAGACAGTAGGGAATCTGGCTATATCTTTCATGTCGATGAATATTTCTACGCTGTGTCTGGTAACATGCGCACATCTCCAAGATAGGAAAACTGACAAGTGATTTTTATCTAAATAGATTCTCCACCAGAGCAAATGAACATGTTTTGTGTTCCTGGAAGACTGGAATTGTGATGAAATCTGCTTGTATTTTACAGGTTATCTAACAACCCGGGTGGAGTAAGGATCGACAACAAAGACCACATGTCCATTCTGACCTTCTTCAACGTATCTGAAAAGGATTATGGGAATTATACTTGTGTGGCATCAAATAAGCTGGGCAACAGCAACGCCAGTGTCATTTTATATGGTATGATGATAAGAAGAGAATCTATGTTTCCTGTAGTGACTAATCATTTGTTATCGTTGATTGCCTTCTGTACTGGAGCAATGTCTTCTGGGCTGTAGTTTGCTAGTATGAGCAACTCTATGGGGTCACCTGCTGAGAAGAGCAGCCATAGTAACAATTTCACATTCCCTGTACGTCACAAGGGTGCATACTTAGCCCTTCTGTCACCAACATACAGTACATTAGAGACCGAGGGCCAGATTCTTAGAAGAGTTACGATGGTGTATCTCAGGAAACACCGTCGTATCTCTGTTTTTGGCCCCGGGTATCTATGCGTATGATTCCTAGAATCATTTTCGCATAGATACGGCGTAGATCCGACAGGTGTAAGTCACTTACACCGTCGGATCTTAGATGTAATTCGACGCTGGCCGCTATGTGGCGTTTACGTTCAGTTCTCATTTGACTATGCAAATGAGCCTGATACACTGATTCCCGAACAAATTTGCGCCGCGTTGTTTACGTTGTTTACGTAAGCGTAAGGTTACCCCTGCTATATGAGGGGTAACCTTACGACAGTCCGCCGTATGAGCCGCGGCCTCAATTACCGGCGGGCGCCAGGTCACAATTTCTTGTCGCAATTGCAACCTAGCGCCCGGATTTTGTCGAGCCCTGGCCTAGCTGAGATTGGACAGGTGTGAGGCTTCCCCCTTTTCTCTCTCTCTTTCTCCTGGTCTTCCTTCTGCCCCAGGGGTACAGCCCCTCAACACAGGGGTTCCTCCATACGATTGGACTCTGCACCCTGACTGCCAGACTCTTGAGTATTTATGGGTTGTTTCCCCACCTTCTGGTCCTTACCCCCCCCCCCCAGGGATTGGTGGAAACTCAACTACATATTCAGGCTGCAGCCTCTAATTCTCCACCCTCTAGATTCCAGAACTATCCAGAGAGTTCTAGAAGCCAGGGGGAGGAAGCAACAGAGTCACAACCTTTGGAGCACTGTACAGCCTTTTAAACAAAAGTAACCTATGCTCATCTGCATACAGAGGAACCAGACTAAGTTTTCCTACATTAGCAACTAGGAGGGTGCTACATACACGTTAAAAACAGCAGGTTGCTGTGTTAGGTCCTCTCAACATGTTTCAACCTTCACTGGGTCTTTGATACATCAGGGGAGAAGCTCTTCAGTCTCCTAGACTCAACCAGCTGAGGCATTCTGCTGTATTTCCGTTTGGTAGGCGGATTTTGCGGTTGTCATCTCACAAATGTAAAATGAACATGTTATTTGCACAAGCAACTTAAAAGATCCTAGATTAAAGTAAACTATTTTCACTGGCTTGCACTGATGAATAATGAAGACTTTCTCTTTGCAGGACCGGGAGCCGTGCACAACACAAGCAGCTCCATCTCAGTTGCCCTGGCCGTCATCTGCCTCTGGTGCTCCATCCTCTATTCCCTCAGCAAGTTTTGATGAAGAAGGTGACTGTGGAGATGGGGGAAGGGGGGGTTTGAGATACCTTGAAGCCATGTGGAGCGCCCCTCTCCTCCTTCCCAGGAAAAGACTTCATAGATATTTTGGAGGACCTTCCACCTTGCTATCCTCATCCTCCCTCGGGTTTGTTATCCTGCTGAAATAAATCTTTCTTTTCTACACACTGACAGCCCCTGCAGGCACCTCAGATGTGGAATGGGAGCTCGGGGGAACTATGGGGCTGGTTTCTTGTGTTGGTGTCTATGTCAGTCCCTGTGTCATGCTCCATAGGTCTTTTCGGATAAGGCAGGATGAGGTGAGAGGAGGGCGGGCTACATGGACAGTGGTCTTCACTGCATCGGTGGAATGGAGATCTCCTTCACCTGCATCATTGGCTCCACAGATACATTATAATTTTTTTGGACACTGCAAAGGACTGGTACATATAGTGGTCCTACAAGAAATACTCAGGCTCTAAGAAGGAGTGGGCAGATATTTTTGTGTAGTTGTGCTGAGCTTATTATCTTTACTGACCACTCGCACAGACTAGACTGTCAAATGTAGAGTATGGAACTCTCCAGTGCAATAGGATTACACAACCTATAAGAATATCTGTATGTTCCAAAGATCACCAGTGTCCCATTGGGTCCTTGGAGGGCCTTTAGTGATCGGTTTCCATTCAGTCTGCAGCTTTGTGGCTTCTGTCTAAGTATGTTTAATGGTGGAATCCATGAGGGAGCCCTCTGACTCTGACAACCCATATTGGATGAGATGGACACTGGCACACTCCTGTTGTCAAGCACACGGTTACCAGCAGTCTTGTGTAAAGACTGAAGGTGATTATATTATACATGAAAGGATGTGATGGCCAACTGGACTATCAGAGGCTCCATTTTCCATGGTTCAAGAACTACATTTCTTTTACACAGTGTTATTTTGCCAATTTGGATCCCCAACTGTCAGTGTCATTATTGTGGGACTTTCAATGTCAGGATATTATTTTGGGAACTTCAACATTTCTGACAACTGTGGGCTGATAGCCAGCCTGTAACTGCCGATTGTAACCCCTTGCTATAACAATCACCCTGCCCTAGCATCTCCAGTACAGTCCATTCATTGTTACCATTTCAAAAATGTTAGTAGAATATTAATGGAGCAACGGAAAGCTGGAGAGCCTTGTCTCTCTAGAGTGATGGCTGAAACATTCCCCTCTACAGTAACCTCCAGCGACAGCTCATCTACATCATTTCAGCTATAATATGTCCCACAGATCTGTCATAGATATCATTTTAGTGATAGTCTGATCTATTCGAGGGAGCGCGCTTGGAATTTCATGACACAATGAAATTTTTGGGATGTATTTATTTGGCTTTCATTTAAATCTTAGAAGGCAAGAATGTTTAGTTAAGACACAGCCGGATCGCTGCATGTTCCACAGCGTTTGTACATTTTTTCTAGATGAGGACAGTCAGATGGTTGTAATCCTGTGATGTGTCAATAAAGTCTGATATTTGTACCTGCGATCTTTCTTCATGCTCTGCAAACTAATGAGCCTGAACATTAAAAACGTATCAAGGTTGCACGTCTGTCACTCCAATCTTTCGGATCAAAAATCTACAGTATTACTTGTATATAATAATAGCCTGTTGTATTTTGTGCATGACTGCTGAGGGCGCAATGAGCCCAGGTACAATAAAATGTCACATAGATGTATAGAAAACCTTCCCCCTTGCCCCCTCACCCTATTAAATAAACACACTTACAACCATTAGGTTGGAAAGGGCAAGGCCACAGCTTTATTAAATCCAAACATAACATGAACAATTTTTAACCGGTGCCAGTCACAGTTGTACTGTGAGCACACAATTTCAAAGGGGGTGGAGCCTGTCCTTACCATAAGTGCTGGACAGGCTGCCTACTTCTGATTTCCATCAAGGGCATAGCCCATGTAACGGTCATCACCGTTTACGATATTCCATTCCATCAACCCACGACAGCTTATTCGACAGTCCGACAAGCCAGCAGACACGATCCATAAGAATTCCCTCAGAAAGATGAGACATACGCTCTGTGTTGTGAGTCAAATGAATGAACGTTAATGGTACACTCTCAGCTTTTTATGCAGTTACAGGCATGTTACAGTAATCAAAAGAAACAAAGACACACTCCACCCACACATCACACAATGGGGCTTTAATCACATTCTTTTAGATAATGACATTCAGAGGAGTTAATTATCCCCCAGACGTCCTGTCTCTGCGTCAAGTTCCCCTCACCTGTTACACAAACACATTCCTTTACTAAACATAATTGACATGCTAATGCCCTACCCCTGAAAGGAGACAACTGACCTTAATTAGTACAATGGACACAGAATGTAATTACAGCAAGATACTTTAACATCCCATAATAGCCAGTCAGGCTGACTCTGTTTCAATCCACATCACCACAGTAGCAGACTTAGTTAGCATCTCACAATGGAATGTCTAGGAGCAGATGCAATTAACACCTCAAAAGCATGTGTCCCCCCATTGAATGAAAACACTCCATTTGGAGTCAGACTTTAACAACTTGTAATATTCCAAGATATCCTTTAAAACATGAATTATCAGTAATGTCCCATCTCATGTAATTTATAATTATCATTTCTTAGTCACCCTATGCCCAAAAGGGGCACAGGATGACTCTCTAGACCCAAGAGTCATTAGTGACGCTGGCACAGGAGTACCCCCCATCCTTCAAAAGTCTCTGGGTGTCACGGGCCATTCTGTTACATCCCATTACAGCCATTTTATGCTGGCAAGGTCAAGAAACTGCAGCAAGCTGTGACATACCATAGAAAAAAGGGGCTGGAGGGTTGGCAGCTCTTCCAAACACGTTTCCTGAAAGACACAGAATTCCCTGGGGCAATACTTTTTCCCGAGCTCAGGCCCATCCCATCCCCCCTAACAACCAATCCTTGGTGACCACTCAGCAACCTTGTCCATCACCTGGCCATGCCCCCATGAGCCAAGGCTCTTTTTCCCTAAGGGGCTCAAGAGGCATTCATTTACAAACACTTTCAACCTTTTTTGTTAAACAATTTACAGAATTGGCTAAAACTAGCTCCTATGAAGCCCTTCCGTCCATGGAGGTTACACATCTTTTTCTCCAGAGAGTGCCCCTTGTTATTTATATTTAACTTGAAACCTTAAAAGTGAACAACTTTGCACCAATTTTACTATTGAGAACATTTAGGTATTTATACAAGGTGATTGTGACAGACTCCAGACACCCTGTGGGGTATTTCCGCCAAGAAGCTGCTTCCCAAGTTCTGGAACACCAGACCAATGGATCGTGCTATAGTAATCCCAAGAACCAGACAACACCAGTCTTGGAGTACACCAGAATAAGAGCGGATTTATTCGAGAAACACAGTTTATACAGCAAACCTTTAGATAAGAGCTACTCTCATGATCTTAGACCATGTGGCCCTCACATCTCTACTGCAGCTGCAGGAGAGCTGCAGCCCCCCTCTGGTCCTTTCCTACTTTCTGCTTTCAAGCAACGCCTCCAGCTTCTTCCCAGCAGCAGCATAAGGAAAGGGGGTGCACTGTGATGTAAGGGAGAGCGGGGGACTCAACTTTTGATGGTCGGGTGGCTTTTGACATCTAATGTAATGGGGAGGGGATGCACTGTACATCTAATCTTACAGATACAACTGGCCCTTTTGAGTGCAATCATAATGATGATGTGGCCCACGATGAAATTGAGTTTGACACCCCTGCCTTAGACAGTAGAGCTAATCCTATTATCATGACAATGACCACCTTAGACAGTTCGGTTCTCCCATAGGAATACCTTATGCATAAGAAGCCAAAAGCAATTAGTGACCAGCTCTGTCTGAAAAACTTAAAAACACACTAAAACACAGAGTTCTACAGGGAATGGTTCTCCGGCAGCCCAAAGTCTTTAATAGTGATCGTATCCACTCCATATTCAGAGGGAATACATTCACTTGAGGTAATCTTTCCTCATAGCTGAGCCCCTCCAGGTCTCTTATTCGTTTGGTTGCTCTTCTCTGCACTCTCTCCAGTTCCACCATATCTCATTTGTGAACTGATGCCCAAACTGAACTGCATACTCCAGATGAGGTCTTACTATTGGTTTGTACAGAAGCAGATTTTGTTTTATTCATATAGAGCAGGGTTATTGAAATAAAATTCAAGGAGGTCAGGTAACTAAAATTTTCTTCCAGCCAAGGTCAGAATCTCAAGTTTGTGCTATGGTTCAGAAAGATTGATGTCATTGTATGTCTATCAAAAAACTTGAAAATTTCCATAGCATTTCAACAGTATTTATCCCTCATCAGAGTGCCCCTTTGAATGAATGAATGAATGAAAACTTATATAGCGCAACACATGCAAACTTAATCGCCTCTGGGTCCCCCATCAGGTTCCCCCATCAGAGTGCCCTCTTACATCATGTGTTCCCATCAGAGTGCATCTATAGATAAGGTCCCCTACCAGAGTGCCCGCCCCCCCCCCCCCCAGAGCAGGTTTCCCTATCAGAGTGCCCCTTCACATCAAGTGTGTCCATCAGATTGCCACCATAGAGCAGGTGTCCCCATCAGAGTGCCTCTTTATATCAGGTTCCCCCATCAGAGTGCCTCTTTTTATCAGGTGTCCCCATCAGAGTGCCGCTTTACATCATGTGTCCCCATCAGAGTGCCCCCATAGATTAGGTGTCCCCATCAGAGTGCCCCTTTACATCAGGTGCGCCCATCAGGGTCTCCCCATAGATTAGGTGTCCCCATCAGAGTCCCACTTTACATCAGATGTCCCTATCAGAGTTTCCCCATTAGAGTGCCCTCATACATCAGAGGTGCCTATTAGAGTACCCTGCTACTTCAGGTGTCCCATTCAGATTGCCCCATAGAGTAGTTGTCTGTCCCCGTCAGTGTGCCTTTATAGAGCGGGAGTCCCTACCAAAGTGCCCCTATAGAGCAGGTTTTTCCTTCAGAGTTTCCCAATAGAGGGTGTCCCCATGAGAGTGCCCCCATAGAGTCTCTATCAGAGTGCCCCCATAGAGCAGGAGTCTCCCATCAGAGTGCCCCCAAAGAGCAGGTGTTTCCTTCAGAGTTTCCCATCAGTCTCTATTAGAGTGCTCCCATAGAGCAGGTGTCCCCTTCAGAATGCCCCTACAGAGCAGGTGCCCCCATAGAGCGGGTGTGCCCATCCTTAAATTTCAGTTGTGAACAATCACAGTGCACCTGTAGATTGGTAGAGCCCATCTAAGTAAAGAGTGTACCTGATGGATAAATCCCTGTAGCCAGGCAGACAGGGGCATGAGCTTAAAGAAAAAGCATGCTGTAAGGGGCGGGAGCTGGGCGGAGAAACTCGCTGAAGAGGGAAGGTTAAAGTTATGTCATTGATTGCCAGGTCGCCCATAGTCCTATGTAGTTCCTGTCTGACTGGCACAGACAGAGATGACAGAGACAGCGCCCCAAGACTCCCATCACCGAGACCTGGGGAGAAGCTCTCCCGTCTTCCCATCCAGTCCTCCTGGCTGTTGATTGCTGTGACAATTTATAAAAAGGCACCAAACTCTGCCATTATGACACCGCATGTCCGTCTCTCCGCTTGAGCACAGCCGAACTTGCCAGATCCCGGCCCGTCTATGGAACTGCACATGCGCATTTTTTTAATGGCAGTCGCTGTCTGCAACAGTCATTTACGGACATCCCGTAAATGGTTTTATACTGATGGACTGTCCTGTCTGCAGGTAAACATAAGCAGCAAGAGGAGCTTCTAGTCCCCTGCTGCTGGTCACATGTTTAAAATAAAAAATAAAATAAAAACTTTTTTTGGAATGCAGAGTAAAAATAAATAAATAATATCAATAAATTGTTTTAAATTGGCATACAAATATAGATTTGAAATCAAATCTTTATTATTTTGTGGAAAGAACTGGGTGGGGGCAGATTTCTGTCAATTACAGTCACACCCCTCCAGTCTGTATCTTATGCCGCGTACACACGGTCGTTTTATGTGATGAAAAAAAATGACGTTTTTAAAAACGTCACTTTAATTGACCGTGTGTGGGGGAAAACTTCGTTTTATGTCTTCTAAAAAACGACCAAAAAAAATTGAAGCATGCTTTAATTTTATGTGTCGTTTTTCAAAACGTCAACTTTTACTTCACAGAAATTGACCGTGTGTAGCAAAAACGTCGTTTAAAACGACGTTTTTTCATCCGCGCATGCCCAGAAGCTACTTATGAAGCGAGCTTCAATGGAAAAACGTGGTGGAACGTAACCTCGCTTTGCTAGAACATTGTGAGAAAACGATGGTGTGTATGCAACTTCGTCTTTGAAAATTGAAGTTTCAAAAACGTTGTTTTTTACTTCACAGAAAATGTCGTTTTTTTTCATCACATAAAGTGATGGTGTGTATGCGGCATTAGAATAAGAGGGAGGTGAAGCCACCATCAATTTACATGTAATAACCCGACCCTCATTGTGTTTAGTTAGTGGGCATGAAGGAGGAGGGACGAAGTGTGCTGTCATTTGTCACTGTGTATACATCCACATGTGTGTGTAACACTACCCCCGTAGGGGTTGAAGATGACTGGGTTCCCCACTCCTGCACAGCCAGGCAACAAGCATTTTTTCCACACTTTCTCTAGACACAAGGAACAGTCTTTGAGCTTGTTTTTTGTTATTTTATTAGGGGTAACTATTTGTATTGGGATAGGAATGATGGGATGCCCAACTTGCACAAAACCTGGGACCCCCAGGAACCTAAACCCCCCCCCCCCCAGCAGGGGATGGGCTGCACATGCTCAGTTTGGTGTATTGCTAGAGAGTTTTTTCTTGGGAGGGTGCATGTGATCAGCACAGGGCCAATCAGCACTGTCCAGACATGTGCATACAGAGGATCAGTGGAGAATGAAAACTCCTCCTATAAGCTTTACTAGGAACTGATAGAAGTCACAAGACTGCCAAATGCTACTGATGAGAAAAGGTATTTAGCAGTTTATATTTACTAAAATAATTTCATCTCCATGATCTGCATACTGTGGGAGACCAGATATAGTGAATGCAGGGTCCTGGGTTTAGTAACATTTTAACATGAGCCAAAATATAGATTTGCATGCACTCACACTAGTAGCCCACTAGACGCCACCGCGCTCAAAATGAGCGCGGTGGCGTCACTGAGCGCACGTCCCAGATGCGTTTCGTCATAGGTTGACGTTTTCCATTGAAAACGTCAACCTATGACGAAACGCGGCTGAGACGTGCGCTCAGTGACGCCACCATGCTCATTTTGAATGAGGAAGGGCTCCTCCATTGCCGGCCGGCACTATTTTTAAATGCTTTTATGATTCTGCTTAATTGTAAGTATAATCTTTTATACCTAATAACAAAAAAACTAAACGGTATCACGCTATGGCCTGTTTTCTGTACTTGTGATCCACGGAACATCCGAGTAAAGGGGCAGCTGTTTTTCCCTGTGGAGGATTGGATCTGGATTCCCCTGGACCCTGCGCTACCAATGTGTGTTCAAATCCATCCATTGTTTTCGTATCGGCTTAAGGCTGTTCCCTCTTATCGATCTGGTAAGAGGCTGTCTATGTGGTGGCGGTTTCACAGATGATTTTATCCTTCACTGCGGTGTTGTCTGTTTCCAGCTGAATATCATTTATTGTTCATCACTTTTGGGACATTTTATTTGGACTGTTTCACTTAGGCTGATATATTTACCGTATTTATCGGGGTATTGCGCGCTCCGGCGTATAGCATGCACCCCTAAAGTGGACCCGCATTCCTGTAAAAAAAAAACATTTTAGTACTTACTGTTTTGGTGTCTTGCGCGGCGTCCATCGGCGGCCTCGTCGGGTCCGGCGTCCGTCTGCGGCTTCGGTGGTGTCCTCCTCGTCATGTCCGGCGTCCTTCTGCGGTGTCCTCCCCGCTCGATCCCCGAAACTGAGTTTGAACCACTGCGCCGGCATATACCTAGCGCAGTACACTCGGGTATAGTCTGGCAGGCTCGGCTCCTCTCGCGGTCACGTCCTGTGCGTCCTGTACGTCCAGGACGTGACCGCGAGAGGAGCCGAGCCTGCCCGACTATACCCGAGTGTACTGCGCTCGGTATATGGCGGCGCAGTGGTTCAAAATCGGCGCGGGAAGCGGGTATCGGCGTATATCGCGCACCCACGATTTTGCCCTGATTTTCAGGGCAAAAAAGTACGCGGTATACGCCGATAAATACGGTATCTGGTTCCGGCGTCATAGCTGGTTGTAATGAACAGCATGTAATAAGCCATTTATCGATATGTATATATGATGTGGGTTTAGTGACGCTTAAGGTGGCAAAATAAGAGATGAAGAGAGAAGACTCTGGAGGGATCAGAATGGCTCCTAAGTGACAAGTGAAGTGTAGAAAAACAAAACTTTTCTGATGTACGTAATGGAGACATGGAAAAATAACTGAAATGAATGCAGGTTATAAAGTCATTCTGATCAATAAAGTCACAACTGCAGTGCTTTAGGATAAATCATATGCTGTACAGTGTTATTGTGTAAAACATCGGATTTAACCATCAATTTGTGTCCAGAACAGAGAAGCAACCATCCACAGTCAAAGGGAAAGGAACGTTCTAGATTGGCTCCTCTGATCCGTCATGGTGGTGAAAAGAAAGTGATTTATTTTACAGTCGGGAGATAATTTATATCTGGTGTACTGTTCATAGATCTTCAGTTTTACTTTTTTTTTAACCACTTCAATACTTGCCACTTATACCCCCTTCCAATTTTCAGCTTTCAGCGCTCTCGCACTTTGAATGCCAATTACTCAGTCATGCAACACTGTACCCAAACAACGTTTTTATTTTAAAAAATTCACGCAAATAGAGCTTTCTTTTGGTGATATTTAATCACAACTGGATTTTTATTTTTTTGCTATATAAGTAAAAAAAGAGTGAAAATTAAGAAAAAAATCACCATCAGCTGTTCTAGGAGCATAAATTACATATAATTTACTGACAACCTATCACACTTTTGAAGGCCCATGAGCACCAGGACAATGTAATTACTCACAAAAGGACCCCATTTTGGAAAGCAAACACAGATACTTGGGTACTTTGATGGGCTACAGATAGGTACTCGGGTACTCTGATAGGCTGAAGATAGGTACTCGGGTAATCTAAACTGGAAACAGGTACTCTGATGGGCTGAATATAGGTACTCAGATACTCTGGGCTGGTGACAGGTACTCTGGTGGGCTGCAGATAAGTACTCAGGTACTCTGCCTGGGGACAGTTACTCAGATACTCTGATGTTCTGCAGATAGGTACTCAGGTATTCTGGGCCAGGGACAGTTACTCAGATACTCTGATGTTCTGCAGATAGGTACTCTGGGCTGGGGACAGGTACTCGGGTACTCTGATGGGCTGGTGACAGGTATTCACCAGCCCATCAGATACTTCAGGTACTCTGAGAGGTTTTGACAGGTACTCAGGTACTTAAATAGTCTGCAGATAGGTACTCAGGTACTCTGGGCTGGGGACAGGTACTCGGGTACTTAAATAGTCTGCAGATAGGTACTCAGGTACTCTGGGCTGGGGACAGGTACTCGGGTACTCTGATGGGCTGGTGACAGGTATTCAGGTACTCTGAGAGGTTTTGACAGGTACTCAGTGTCAATTCTCTGGTGTGAGGCCGGAATACTGAGAGGGCGCCCCTTGTGGCTAAGTGCACCGCACCCCTGGGGATGAATCAGGGAGTGTGGGGCCCAAAGGTGCACGGATTGCCGGTACTGCTGCTGACTGGGTAGATGCAGACAGAAGGTAGCTGGGGTGCGCTGGAAGAGGGGACTCAGTAGCCGTGCAAGGAAGGGTTCTGGTGCGTTACCGTAGGTAAACCAAGAACGAAGTCTGGAGCCAGGCCAGGGGTCATACACAGGAATCAGTCCGAGGGAATTTACAGGAACAAGCCGGGTCATACACAGGAGCAGAAGATAATAGAGTAGTCAGCCAAGCCGGGGTCAGATGCAAGGAGATAAGTCACAGGCTCGGACGTAAGCCAAAGGTCAAGCCAGAGATTCAGGATACAGGGGACACAGGAAGCTGATGACAATCCAGCAACCTGTATGCGCCAGTGACAGGTTTAAATAGGCCGGAGGGTGCGCCCACACAGTCACTGCGTGCGCTGTCCGCCGTGCGCATATGCACAATGGAGTAAGTCTGGCACAGCCATGATGGACACTGGCAGGAATGCCAATAACTCTGCTATTTCCTTGACACTCGGGTACTCAAATAGTCTGCAGATAGGTACTCTGGTACTCTGGGCTGGGGAGAGGTACTCAGGTACTCTGATGGGCTGGTGACAGGTCCTCTTTATTACTGGGGCAGTCAGTGTGTAATGGAGTGTGCTGTAGGTGGTAACTAGCTGTTTTTACTGCAATCACCTCCTTACACACGATCAGTGTGTGAGGAGGAGAACACGGCTTGTTTACATTCTGTGACCAGCTGTGATTAGACACAGCCGGTCACGTGGTAAAGAGCCAATTTCATTGGTTCTTTACCCCAATCAGGGATGGGCTGTGTCAGAGTGTCACTGTACTAATGACACTGGCTGGGAAGAGGTAAATATGTTGCTGGTGTTTCCTTAAGCTCGGTTCAGACCTATGGGTTTAATGCTTTTTGCAGAAACGTACTACAGTTCATTTAACATGGTTTCCAATGGGACACGTTCACATCACATTTATTTTTTGCTTTTTTAGTTCCATAGACTTCAATGGAGAAGCTGCAGAAAAGCATGTGGTGCATGCCTACAGGGCATGTAGAAAAATGGGTTTCCAAATACAATATGTTCATCATTTGTATTTATTTATCTCTTACACGTAGTGCACTTTTATTATTCCGTCAAGTAAGTAATTGTAGTCCTATCTGTATGTAATTATTTTCACTCACATTTAGTATTTATCAACCACACAGTATACAGTAGGTGTGGATGGAGAACAGGATTCTGGAAAGAGTTCAGCCCTGGGTGCTCTCCTCTCCGCACTAAACACATGTTTCATCCATGTTGAGACTCATTAATGGAGGACAGAGAAGTGTGTAACCATCCAAGGATTGCAATTCACGGAACGGACCCGAATACACCGGAAGTATGTTTTAGAGTGCAATAAATAAAATGTGCCACTGGGCTGACTTGGGACTATAAAACACCATAAAACAATTGTTTTAGACATTTCCTGCATCATGAACCGAACATAATGGAAATATCTACCACACGATAAACTAGCAGAGAAAATCAATGCGGTTATTCCCTTCCACACTAACATCCTCTGCATTAGTTTATGGAATTTACACAGAATGAGCAGGCCCAGCGGAGAGCATTGAAGGTAACAGCTAAGTAATGTGATGTAGAATGGAAAGCTCTGCAAAGCTAAAGCTTCATCTCTTAACCATTGCACATAATATAATGTCTACATTACACACAGGAAAAGGAACTGGTTAATTCCTACACATGAGAGATAACGTATAGATGGCCATGCTGTCTGTTTTGTCTGGTTCTGGTACAGTGTCCATTATAGAAAATAATTATACAACGAAGAATCAGTTTAGAAGATACATAATATACAGTCGGTTTCATAAATATTGGGACATCGAACACAATTATAATCTAATTTTGGCTCTATACACCACCACAATGGATTTGAAATGAAACAAACATGATGTGCATTAACTACAGACGTTCAGCTTTAATTTGAGGGTATTTACATCCAAATCAGGTGAACAGTGTAGGAATTACAACAGTTTGTATATGTGCCTCCCACTTTTTAAGGGACCAAAAGTAATGGGACAATTGGCTGCTCAGCTGTTCCATGGCCAGGTGTGTGTTATTCTCTCATTATCCCATTTACAAGGAGCAGATAAAAGGTCCAGAGTAAGGATAAGCTCCGGCGTGTTCGCATAGAACACGTGCAGAGCCCGCCAGGAAGTCGGCACCCGCGCTGCGCTAATCACAGCCAGGCAGACATTGTCCGATGCTCGGCTGCAGAGATCGGGAAATGTCTGCCTGGCTGTGATTAGCGCAGCGCGGGTGCCGACTTCCTGGCGGGCTCTGCACGTGTTCTATGCGAACACGCCGGAGCTCATCCTTAGCCCAGAGTTCATTTCAAGTGTGCTATTTGCATTTGGAATATGTTGCTGTCAACTCTCAATATGAGGTCCAAAGAGCTGTCACTATCAGTGAAGCAAGCCACCATTAGGCTGAAAAAAACAAAACAAACCCATCAGAGAGATGGCAAAAACATTAGGTGTGGCCAAATCAACTGTTTGAAACATCCTTAAAAAGAAAGAATGCACCGGTGAGCTCAGCAACACCAAAAGACCCGGAAGACCATGGAAGACAACTGTGGTGGATGACCGAAGAATTATTTCCCTGGTGAAGAAAACACCCTTCACAACAGTTGGCCAGATCAAGAACACTCTCCAGGAGGTAGGTGTATGTGTGTCAAAGTCAACAATCAAGAGAAGACCACCAGAGTGAATACAGAGGGTTCACCACAAGATGTAAACCATTGGTGAGCCTCGAAAACAGGAAGGCCAGATTAGATTTCGCCAAACCTCTAAAATCTAAAAAAGCCTTTACGGTTCTGGAACAACATCCTATGGACAGATGAGACAGGAAGAGAAGAGTATGGAGAAGGAAAGGAACTGCTCATGATCCAAAGCATACCACCTCATCAGAGAAGCATGGTGGTGGTAGTGTCATGGCGTGGGCATGTATGGCTGCCAATGGAACTGGTTCTCTTGTATTTATTGATGATGTGACTGCTGACAAAAGCAGCAGGATGAATTCTGAAGTGTTTCGGGCAATATTATTATCGGCTCATATTCAGCCAAATGCTTCAGAAATCATTGGACGGTTCTTCACAGTGCAGATGGACAATGACCTGAAGAATACTGCGAAAACAACCAAAGAGTTTTTTAAGGGAAAGAAGTGGAATGTTATGCAATGGCCACGTCAATCAGCTGACCTGAATCCGATTGAGCATGCATTTCACTTGCTGAAGACAAAACTGAAGGGAAAATGCCCCAAGACAGTTGCAGTAGAGGCCTGGCAGAGCATCACCAGGGATGAAACCCAGCGTCTGGTGATGTCTATGCGCTCCAGACTTCAGGCTGTAATTGACTGCAAAGGATTTGCAACCAAGTATTAAAAAGTGAAAGTTTGATTTATGATTGTTAATCTGTCCCATTACTTTTGGTTCCTTAAAAAGTGGGAGGCACATATACAGACTGTTGTAATACCTACACCGTTCACCTGATTTGGATGTAAATACTCTCAAATTAAAGCTGGAAGTCTGCAGTTAACGCACCTATTGTTTGTTTCATTTCAAATCCATTGTGGTGGTGTATAGATCCAAAAAGATTATAATTGTGTCAATGTCCCAATATTTATGGACCTGACTTTACATAATATATAATTATCCATTACCTAGGACATCCCCGACTATCACATGAGAAATCATCAACCATCACACCAGAAATGATCAACAATCACCAAAGAAACCATCAACCATCACACCAGAAATGATCAACGATCACCCAAGAAACCATCAACCATCACACAATAAATTCTCAACATCACACAAGAAATCAACCAACCGAATAGATCATTATTCACCCAAGAAAACATCAACCACAACCCAAGTAGTCATCAACCAATCACACAAGAAATCAATACTCACCCAAGCAATCCCTTAACCATCACAAAAGAAATTATCAACCATTACCCAATAAATCATCACTAATTTCCTAGGATATCATTAAGCATCATCCATTAATCATTTATAACACAAGAAATCATCATCTTCTCCTTTAAAGCGTTATATCTTTTTAAATGCATTTTTTTTTCCTCTGTAATGTAAAAAGTCTTATTAAAGAGAAAAAAATGGCCTTTAAAAAATATAAAGCGGAGGGGTCATTGTCAGCATTCCAACACTGCAAGGAATGCAAATAAGAAGTGTTAGAACAAAATCAGGGTGGCTAATAAAAGACTACAAGAGACACATAGCAGAGGAGAGTAAGAAAAATCCCAAGGAATTTTTTAGATATATTAACAGTAAAAAAGCAAGATCAGAGCACATTGTCCAAAAAAACTATGATGGGAGGATGGTTACAGATGACACAAAGAAGGCAACTGTACTAAATGTTTTCTTCTCCGCAGTTTTTACACAGGAAAGGAGGAGTATATACCAACCATGACAGTATTTGTTAATAACACATCACAGGACGTACCCTTGTGGCTAACAGAGGCCGGAGTCAAGAAAAGAGTAGATAAGCTTAAAGTGGATGTAAACCTGATTCATGAAATGTGACCTAGGCAGATATATATCTGCAGTGTTTTCTTATCTCTCCAAAGTCCTGTGTCTTTCTACTCCTCCGTTCTTCTGTTGTCAGCATGATAACTTCTGACAAGTTCCCTGACAACCAAGATAAAACCAGCCTGAAATTTGTGTTGGGGTGGGTGCTATAAATAGATTAGCAGAGAACTGGTCTAGTCACAGCACATTCCTTCCTTCCTCTGCCTATGTGGAGGGGGGATGTGTCCCTTTACTCCAATCAGCTGTCACACATTCCGCATACACACAATGGGAATTTCCGCTGAAAAAAGTCAGATGGACTTTTTTAAGCGGAAATTCCCATCGTGTGTGGGCCCCATTGGACTTTTTTCCACCGGTGTTTAGAAATAGAACATGTTTTAATTTTTTTCCGATGGAAAAAAAACGATAGGAAATTCCTATCGTCTGTGTGCAACTCCGACGGAGAAAAAAACCCACGCATGATCAGAATCAACTCGACGCATGCTTGGAAGCATTTAACTTTATTTTTCTCGGCTCGTCGTAGTGTTTTACGTCACCGCGTTTTGGACGGTCGGAATTTGGTCTGACAGTGTGTATGCAAGACAGCTTGAACGGAATTCCGCCAAGAAATTCCATCGGATTTTAGGCCATCGGAAATTCCGATCGTGTGTACGGGGCAACGGTGTATGCCCAGACATCACTCTCAGTGCTGAACAGGAATAGAACATTTCTAACACAATGAGCACTTTCGAAAGAATATAGCAAGCTGAAGACAGCAGATATATAAGTAAAACTTATGTAGGGAGATTTGTTTAATCTCTGTGTATCATCTGAGGCTGTTCACTTCACTGGGTATATGTGAGGGTTTACATCCGAGAGTCCTCAAAGAACTCAGTCAGGTTATAGCTAGACCATTATTCATAAGCTTTGCAGACAGCATACGGACAGCAAACGAATCAGCCTCCGATGATACACAGAGATTAAACAAATCCCCCTACATAAGTTTTACTTATATATCTGCAAACTCTAATCTGGTCTTCCAGTTTGTTCAAACGGTGGATTCGTGACAGACAGGGAGAGGGCGAATATATTAAGACCTACCCCTAAAATAAGCCCTACTGGGTCTTTTGTTGCCAAAATTAATATAAGACCCGGGCTTATTTTCGGGGGAAACACGGGGCTGGATTCAGATAGAATGCTCTATCTATGTGCCGGCGTAACGTATATCAGATACGTTACGCCGCCGTAAATTTGGGCGCAAGTTCCGTATTCAGAAAGAACTTGTGCCCTAAGTTACGGCGGCGTAACGTATGTGGGCCGGCGTAAGCCCGCCTAATTCAAATGGGGATGTTGTGGGCGTGTTTTATTTAAATTTCACTTGACCCCGCGTATTTTACGTTTTTTGTGAACGGCGCATGCGCCGTTCGTGAAAGAATCCCAGTGCGCATGCTCGAAATTACGCCGCAAAGCCTCATTGGTTTGGACGTGAACGTAACTTACGCAAAGCCCTATTCGCGAATGACTTACGCAAACGACGTAAAATTTTCAAAACTCGGCGCGGGAACGACGTCCATACCTAACATTAGCTACGCCTCATATAGCAGAGGTAACTTTACGCTGGAAAAAGCCTAACGTAAACGACGTACGTTTCTGAATCGGCGTAAATACCTAATTAGCATATTCCTCACGTAACTATACGGAAGCGCCACCTAGCAGCCAGCGTAAATATGCAGCCTAAGATACGACGGTGTAAGACACTTACGCCGGTCGTATCTTAGGGAAATCTATGCGTAACTGATTCTCTGAATCAGGCGCATTGATACGACGGCCCGCACTCAGAGATACGACGGCGTATCTGGAGATACGCCGTCGTATCTCGTATCTGAATCCAGCCCACGGTATATACCTATGTAAGCCAGTCTCTATCTTCTGTAAAACAGTACATGTATTCTGAGCTCCATCTAGTGGCGACATTTTATATTGCAGGGAGGACATAATGAAGTACCTTCTGGAGGCAGAATAATATATGTGTAGCTCCCCTGCCCTGGGCTGGATACATTTAATGTACTGGAGTCAGCTAAACTGTAATGCATATTGCTGATCAGGGTTTCCCTAAACCTCATGACTCATAGCTTCTGTCTGCTTCTGTTAGAATATTCCAGAAATTGTTTGGAAGAGCCAGTCATTAGATTATGAATCGTTTTCTGAGTCCATCCATTCCCATGGACTTGGGATTTAAATTAGAAGACATCTGTTTGTATTTTGGATAAATTATGTGTTTTTTTTTTGCCATATATGTCCATAGGGGAGATTTACCTTTACTTCTGTTTCAGTCAAGACAGGAAGTGAGAGCAAATCCCTCCAAAGTGAGGAATCCCTTCTTGTCACTCGAATTAGTGTCCCCATTGGAAGATTTTCCCTGCCTTCCTGTTCTGCTGACAACCCAAAATTTGGGATCTGGTTTCACTTTCACGCTCGGTGTTAATGATAATCAGGGCATATAGAGAGCATGAATCTCCTTACTGGGGTACAGACAGTAATAAAAACATGACAGGTATTCTAATCCCTCTCCAATCTTAAAAAAAATAAAAAAAGGTTTGCCTTCAGTTATACTTTAACCACTTAAGGACCGCCTAACGCCGATATACGTCGGCAGAATGGCACGGCTGGGCACAATCACGCGCCCGCGACCCAGTCCGAAGCTCCGTGACCGCGGCCCCGATCACCGCCAGAGTCCTGCGATCGGTCACAGGAGCTGAAGAACGGGGAGAGCTGTGTGTAAACACACCTTCCCCGTTCTTCACTGTGGCAATGTCACTGATCCTCTGTTCCCTGATATAGGGAAAGGCGATCAATGACGTCACACGTCCAGCCCCGCCCCCTACAGTTAGAAACACTTATGAGGTCACACTTAACCCCTTCAGCGCCCCCTAGTGGTTAACTCCCAAACTGCAATTGACATTTTCACAGTAATTAATGCATTTTTATAGCACTTTTTGCTGTGAAAATGACAATAGTCCCAAAAATGTGTCAAAATTGTCCGATGTGTCCGCCATAATGTCGCAGTCACGAAAAAAATCGCTGATCGCCGCCATTAGTAGTAAAAAAATGAAAATTAATAAAAATGCGATAAAATTATTCCCTATTTTGTAAACGCTATAAATTTTGTGCAAACCAATCGTTAAACGCTTATTAAGAATTTTTTTACCAAACATAGGTAGAAGAATACGTATCGGCCTAAACTGAGGGAAAAAAAAGTTTTTTTATATATGTTTTTGGGGGATATTTATTATAGCAAAAAATTAAAAATATTGAATTTTTTTCAAAATTGTCGCTCTATTTTTGTTTATAGCGCAAAAAAATAAAAACCGCAGAGGTGATCAAATACCACCAAAAGAAAGCTCTATTTGTGGGAAAAAAAGGACGCCAATTTTGTTTGGGAGCCACGTCGCACGACCGCGCAATTGTCAGTTAAAGTGACGCAGTGCCGAATCGCAAAAACGGGCCTGGTCCTTTACCTGCATATTGGTCCGGGTCTTAAGTGGTTAAAGGGGTTTTAGTTCTTCCCCATTCTGAGCAAAATAGAAACATTTTGGAAGAAGCTGCAAGGATTAGGTTGTGAGCTATTTTAGCAAAAACTAATGCTAGAAGGCATTATTGGTCTGTTATATACAAGATTACTTTTACCTGTATAGACCACCACACAAGAGAAAGGAGAGATAAATTCATGTTTCCCGAATTACAAAGAATCTTCTGACTCCTCTCAGTTTCAAAACCGCACATTATTGCGATTTGCACTGCCGATTTAATTGCAGCTTGCGACTTCATTTAACAAAAGTCAATGCAAGTCACAGCGAAATTGGTAAAAAGTAGTGAAGGAACCTTTTGACTGATCACTGTACCGGCCCCGCTGCCAGTACAATGTGATCACTGTGACCAATCACAGCAGATCACATGACAGTTGTAAACGATGGATGGCTTCCTTATTGCTTCCTTTTATGCCATCCATTGTGTTGCTAGCTGTGACTGGTCACAGTGATCACGTGTTACAGACAGAGCCAATTACAACCCACCTGTTCCATGTGATTTGCTTTGGCCAATCACAGCTAATCACAACAAAAGACACTGAATGACCCAGTTTCATTCAGTAAAAATTCTTGCTTATACCAATGAAATTCACTGGTATAAGCAATCATAATGTGTAAAAAAAAAAAAAAAAAAAATCCCTGATCACTATCTCTGTTACTGTGGTCACAGCGTGTTAGAACATTGTGAAAAAATAAAAATAAATAAAAAAAAAAAGAAATAAACCCATTAAATACTGTTACCAGTCAGTGTCCCTGATTGCCGCCACACCAGTTATATGATAACGGTGTACTTCACTGGTGACAGTATGTAAAATTAAAAACATTTTTATAATTTCTTCATTTTCCAAAAAATTGCAACTTCAAAAAACTCACCATGCCTCTTACTAAATACCATGGACTGTCTACTTTCAAAAAATAAATCATTTGGGGGTGTTTGTATTGTCCTGGCGTTTTCAGGCCATGAGATAGGGTGTCAGGATTGATCAATTTCCAGATATATACAGTATACCAAAGTTTGTGGATTTTCCTACAGACTAAATAATATACACTGATTTGGGTTACTTTCACCAAATAAATGTAGCAGAATAAATTTTGACCTAAATCTATGAAGAAAGATTATTTATTTGCAAAATCGACAAATCGGGGAACGCTTGTGTGTTTCCTGTGCGTTGCCCTTCACTTTCAATAGCACTCCAAACGCGGTGTGATTTTTCCACGATTCGTCAGAAGACAATCGTGGTAAAAACGTGCAAAAAGAATTGCGGGATGCCTATCGCTACAAAAAAGTACATGAGCTTCTTTTGGGGCGACGGACATCCCGTGATTCTATACCGAAAAAATTGTATTTATTTTTTTATGTCACAATGTAGAGTATAAGATTTCCCATCATCTGTGCCCAGTCTTGCCACACAGAGTTAATCCAGCTCTGAGCAATCCTCTTTTATTATTCAGTGAAATAAAACGGACTTACAGAGGAAAACCTTAGTCCGTTCCGCCCCCTTGCTGTAAGGCCCCATACACACCATAGAATCCATCCGCAGATAAATCCCATCAAATGGGTTTCAGCGGATAGATCCTATGGTGTGTACACGCCAGCGGATCTTTTTCCGCGGATATTTATCCCCTGGGATGGATTTCCAGCAGATAAATATTTGATGACATGCACAACATATCCATCTGCTGGAATCCATCCCAACGGATGGATCCGCTGGTCTGTACAGACTCACCGAATCCATCCGTCCGAAGGGATCCCCCGCATGCGTCGCAATGATTCAACGCATGCGTGGAATTCCTTATATGACAGCGTCGCGCACGTCGCCGCGTCATAATCGCGGCGACGGCGCGACACGTCATCGCCAGAGGATTTCGGCGCGGATTTCAATGCGATGGTGAGTACACTCCATCGCATTAAAATCCGCAGAAATCCTCGAGAGGATTTATCCTCGGAAACGGTCCGCTGGACCGTATCCGCGGATAAATCCTCCCGTGTGTATGGGGCCTGAGTGACAGATTATTTACATATCTCATGCACTAGCCCGGAGACAGGTATTATTTTTTAATTCCCACCCCCACTCCTTTTCTGAAGTCATGTGGTTACTTTTTTGAATTTTGACTGGATGTTAGTGACCATAGCAGAATTTAGTGTAAGGAATACACAGGAAAAAATGCATGTTGACAAGGGGAGTGTAGAGGTGGGCGGGGAGTCTACTGACATCACGACTCTACCCACCGAGCTCCAGACAACAGACCCGCCCACAGAATCTGCAGTTTTTCAGTTCTTATAACAGACAGAGGGGAGACATTTGACAGGTAAGAATACATGCAGGAGGCATCTATATCCTTAGAGATCAGCACTATGGCAGTAGTTTAGAAAGGATGAGAGTGGGTTTACATCTACTTTAAGGTTCCTATATATAACCTGATTTGATTTAAACCCTTCTGGATACCAGTAGGCTATAATGAGCCACAATAAATTGTTATGTTTTTGTGTGTATCGTGATATGTTCTCTTATACAAGTTACATCTTTTGATAAATCTAAAATCATATAGCACCAGAAGATCTTTTTTACTGCTTTTCTTGTTATCATTAACAAATCCATACGAATTATTTAGCACCACAAAATGATACTTGGTTCTGTATTCTCTAAAAGGGTCCATACTGGGAGGTGTGTGGGGGGGTGGAACCAAGGGACGTTACTCAGAGGTGGGTAGGGACGGGGACAAGGGACGGTGCTCAGAGGTGGGTAGGGGTGGAGACAAGGGGCGGTGCTCAGAGGTGGGTAGGGGTGGAGACAAGGGACGGTGCTCAGAGGTGGGTAAGAAGCGGAGACAAGGGACGGTGCTCAGAGGTGGGTAAGAAGCAGAGACAAGGGACGGTGCTCAAAGGTGGGTAGGGGGCGGAGACAAGGGACGGTGCTCAGAGGTGGATAGGGGTGGAGACAAGGGACAGTGCTCAGAGGTGGGTAAGAAGCGGAGACAAATGACGGTGCTCAGAGGTGGGTAAGAAGCGGAGACAGGGACGGTGCTCAGAGGTGGGTAAGAAGTGGAGACAAGGGACGGTGCTCAGAGGTGGGTAAGAAGTGGAGACAAGGGACGGTGCTCAGAGGTGGGTAAGAAGTGGAGACAAGGGACGGTGCTCAGAGGTGGGTAGGGGGAAGAGAAAAGAAGTGACTCAGAAAGGGGGAGTTTCTCCCCCTATTCTATGAGAAAAAAAAGCCTGTGCTGTAGAATTCCCCCTCCCCCTTATACTTACCTGAGCACGATCTCGATCCAGTGCTTTGCACAAGAGCAGTGGCCCTTTCCACTCTCTCCCTCCTCCCCAGGCATTTTACTAGCAGCGGGGAGCTATTGGCTTCTACTGCTGTCAATCACATCCTATGACGAGGGAGCGAAAGGCAGGGCAAAGCCCCATTGTCTGTGTCAATAGACGCAGGTGGTGGTGCTCAGGAGCAACAACCCCCCCCCCTCCCTTAGTAAGCGATTTGCTAGGTGGGAAGTACTCGGAAAGGGGGGAGGAACCATAAGCGCTGAAGGGGGACCCCACAAGAGGAGGATCGGGGCTGCTCTGTGCTAAACCATTACACAGAGCAGGTAAGTATAACATGTTTGTTATTTAAAAAAGATTAAAAAAAATGTTTAATGTCACTTTAATGGATACCCGTTCAAAAATACAAGAAATTCCATTGCTGTTCTCTTGGAAATGCTATTTGCCTGGCTGCAAATTCTGAATACATTTTGGAGTCACTAACAGGAGTAAGGTATGCAGCCAGTGAAGTCGGAGCTTATATGGATCTAAAGTAATAAAGGTTTTTTTTTGTCTCTTTTAATCAGCACAACAGCCAGGTAATTCTTCTTCTCAGAAGGGGATCAGCAATACAGCTCACATAATTCTCTTAGTACAGCTATCTGTTCATTCCCAGTCTCAGCGGAGAGCAATGGCAGCTCTTACGGATGTTGCGCTCTCGGTACATAAAATCAGTCATCGCGCTTCAGCATTATTTTTTGGCAAAGTGCAATGTCTCCTCCCAGTGGATAAAATGGGAAAAGCATTCAGAAAGAATAGCCGAGCATGTTAAAGGCTTTCCAAGGTGAATCTTGGAGGCTCATGCCGCGTACACACGATCATTTTTCGTCACGAAAAAAACTATGGGCCAGATCCATGAAGCAGTTACGCTGGCGTATCTATTGATACGCCGCGTAACTTCTAGGTTGCTCCGGCGTATCTTTGTTTTGTATCCACAAAACAAGATACGCCTGAAGCTGGGCTCGATCCGACTTATGTACGTCTTAGTACGCTGTCGGATCTAAGGTGCATATTTACGCTGGCCGCTAGGTGACGTTTCCGCCGATTTCCGCATCGAGTATGCAAATTAGCTAGATACGCCAATCCACAAACGTACGTCCGGCCGGCACATTTTTTTACGTCGTTTCCGTAAGGCTTTTTTCGGCGTAACGTTACCCCTGGGTCTATGAGGCGTACGCAATGTTAAGTATGGACGTCGGGCCCGTGTCAAATTTTCCGTTGTTTACGTCGTTTGCATAAAACGTTCGCGAATAGGGCTTTGCGTAGAATTACGTTCACGTCAAAAGCATTGGCTTGTTGCGGATTAATTTGGGGCATGCGCACTGGGATACCCCCACGGACAGCGCATGCGCCGTTCAAAAAAAAGTAATTTACGTGAGGTCAAGACGTTTTAACATAAAACACGCCCACAACTTAGTGATTTGAATTGCGCGCCCTTACGTCGACACATTTACACTACGCCGCCGTAACTTATGGCGCAAATTCTTTGTGGATACGGGAAAGTTACGGCGGCGTAGTGTATCTGAGATACGCTACACCAGACGTAAAAAAGTGCCGCGCTACCTGGATCTGGCCCTATGTTTTTCAGCATCTCGAAAAAACGTTGTTTTTTCCAACTTCATCATTAAAACAACGTTGCCCACACACGATCGTTTTTAAAAAATGCTCTAGCACAGCGCGGTGACGTACAACATGTACAACGGCACTATAAAGGGGAAGTTCCATGCGGATGACGCCACCCTTGGGGCTGCTTTAGCTGATTCCGTGTAAGTAAAAGACGATTTGCGCTTTTCTGTCTGTTACAGCGTGATGAATGTGCTTACTCCATTATGTTGGAGTTCAGTGAATTAGAAAGTACCGTATTTATCGGCCTATACCGCGCACTTTTTTGCCCTGAAAATCAGGGCAAAATCGTGGGTGCGCGATATACGCCGCTTCCCGCTTCCCGCACTGTGTTTGAACCACTGCGCCGGCATATACCGAGCGCAGTACACTCGGGTATAGTCGGGCAGGCTCGGCTCCTCTCGCGGTCACGTCCTGTACGTCCTTTACGCGAGAGGAGCCGAGCCTGCCCGACCATACCCGAGTGTACTGCGCTCGGTATATGTCGGCGCAGTGGTTCAAACACAGCGCGGGAAGAGGGGATCGAGCGGGGAGGACACCACGATGGCCTCAGAAGGACGCCGGACCGGACGAGACCGCCGATGGACGCGATGGACGACGGGCAGGACGACGGGCAAGACACCGACAAGGGGCATCCAAACTGTAAGGATTTTTTTTTTCCAGGAATTTTCCTTCAAGTTCGGGGGTGCGCGCTACACGCCAGGGCGCGTTATAGCAAGATAAATACGGTATTGAAACTACGGTCCGCTAAAGTAGACTCTAATTTTTTTGGGTACATCATTGATGGAAAGAAAAAAAAAACATGGCATCACAACAATGATAACTGGGTACAACACTTTTGTTGAGGGAGACGTAAGCAAAGGGATGGCGAACGCAGTGACATCAACATCCTCATCCCTTCCCTTTGTTAGCTGGGGAGCTGTCATTCAGTTATGAATAGCATGGAGAGCGGTCGTATGCACCAGTTTCCTTGGGGGTATTTTTTGGGCAATTCGGTGGCCGGAGGGTTTCATGATAGACAATCAATTTATGACGATGAAAAGAAACGGCACACAGATTTCTCCAATGGCCACCAAAATACATAGCAGAACTTTAGGGGGGTCCTGGCAGGGCTGTCGTAATAAGAGGGCACACCTGGGCACTGCCCAGGGGCCCCAGCTGCAGGGGGGGCCCTGCACTTTCCTCAAAGCAGCTGGTCCTTAAGCCCACGTTCCCCCGAAATTGGGGGCCCCATGATGTCACTGAGAGTGATAGAAGCACACAGGGCCGCCTGCTATATGAGGCGCAGCCAATGTTAAGTATGGCCGTCGTTCCCGCTTTGAAATTTGAAAAAGTTACATCGTTTGCGTAAGTCGTCCGTGAATGGGGCTGGACGTCATTTACATTCACGTCGAAACCAATGACGTCCTTGCGGCGTACTTTGGAGCAATGCACACTGGGAAATTCCACGGACGGCGCATGCGCCGTTCCTCAAAAACATCAATCACGTCGGGTCTCAGTAGTTTAACATAAAACACGCCCCTCTGATCCAAATTTGAATTAGGCGGGCTTACGCCGGCCGATTTACGTTACGCCACCGCAACTTACGGAGCAAGTGCTTTGAGAATACAGCACTTGCCCGTGTAAGTTGCGGAGGCGTAACGTAAATCAGATACGTTACGCCCACACAATTGTACGCGGCTCTACGTGAATCCGGGCCATTATGTTTGTCTGTTGTTGTGACTTATGCCGCGTACACACGACCGTTTTTAATGTCATGGATAAAACAACGTTTTTTTCGCCGTGATTCTTGTCAAGCCTGCCTTGCCTACACACGATCGTGAAAGAAAAAAATGCTCGAGCAAAGCGCGGTGACGTTTAACACGTACGACGGCACTATAAAGTAGAGGTCGACCGATATGGGTTTTTCTCTGGCCGATGCCGATATTTAGAAATCGAGCCGGCCGATGGCCGATATATGATGCCGATTTTTGCGGCCGGTATTTTAGGCCGATTTTTGTGGCCGATATTTTAGGCCTATTTTTTTTTTTTTTTGGCAGGTGGCGCTGGCTCATGGCACTAATTGGCACTGTAAGATGGCGCTAGCAGAGGGCACTGATTTGCAGGTGGCACTTATTGGCACTGGCAGGTTTCACTGGATGGCACTGAAAGATGGTACTAGCAGATGGCACTGATTGGCAGGTGACACTTATTGGCACTGGCAGGTGGCACTAGTTAGCATTGGTAGGTGGCACTGATTGGCAGATGGCACTGGTTGGCACGTGGCACTGGCAGGTGGCACTAACAGGTGACACTGGCAAGTGGCACTGGTTGGCACTGTGTGGCAGGTGGCACTAATTGGCACTGGCAGGTGGCACTGGATGGCAATAGTTAGCACTGGCAGATGGCACTGGTTGGCATTGGCAGGTGACACTGATGGCTTTAGTTGGCACTGGCAGGTGGCACTGGATGGAAGGTGGCACTAATTGGCACTGGATGGTGGCACTGACACAAAAAAATGGTGTCAACCCCCTCAGTACAGACCCCCTCTCCCTCCAGTAAGGACACCCCCCCTCGGTACAGACACCCCCTCCTTAGTTCAGACACCCCTCCCTGCCCCCCGTAGTACAGACACCCCCCCTTCCCTCAGTACAGACACCAGAGAGTGGTGTGTGTGTCCCACGAGGGTGGGCCCCTCCTCCTCTGTGGGTGTAAACAGAGAGGAGGGCCGCCGCGCTGGGTGTACCAAGATGGCCGCGGCCGCGGCTCCGGAGCTAGGCAGAAGCCACGGCCTTTCCTGATGCTGTGACCGCGGCGGCAATCCGCGGATCACAGTGTGAGATCCGAAGGGGTGATCCGTGGCACCACTAGCGGCCATGTTAAATATCGGCCTAATTTGGATAAAAATCGGCCGATGACGATTTCTCCAAAATGACCAAATTTCGGCCTGCCGATATATCGGTCGACCTCTACTATAAAGGGGAAGTTCCATTCGAATGGCGCCACCCTTTGGGCTTGATTCTGCAAAGTTCTCTTCTCATAACTTGCTTCTGAGCATGCGCGTTTTTTTCCCCGTCGTCAAAGCCTAAACACGACCAATTTTTAATGGCCATTTTTCATGTCGAGAAAAATGCTCTGGAGCCCACACAGGATCGTTTTTAATGACCAATTTAAAAAAAAATGCATTTTTCTCGCCATGAAAAACGGTACGCGGCATAAGATGAGGATTAGAACACATTCTATGCCAAATTACTGCAGAAAACCGGTTAATTCTCCTTCCCTTTCTGAAGTAGTTGCATTATCTTTAGCTGTCCATTTATGATGCATAAAGAGTAAGGCCCCATACACACGAGAGGATTTATCCGTGAATACGGTCCAGCGGACCGTTCCCGCGGATAAATCCTCTCGAGGATTTGCGCGGATTTCCATGCGATGGAGTGTACTCACCATCGCATTGAAATCCGCGCCAAAATCCTCTGGCGATGACGTGTCGCGCCGTCGCCGCGATGATGACGCGGCGACGTGCGCGATGCTGTCATATAAGGAATTCCACGCATGCGTTGAATCATTACGACGCATGCGGGGGATCCCTTCGGACGGATGGATCCGGTGAGTCTATACAGACCAGCGGATCCATCCGTTGGGATGGATTCCAGCAGATGGATTTGTTTAGCATGTCAGCGAATATTCGATCTGCTGGAATCCATCCCAGGGGATAAATATCCGCGGAAACAGATCCGCTGGAGTGTACACACCATAGGATCTATCCGCTGAAACCCATTCGCTGGGATTTTTCAGCGGATGGATTCTATCGTGTGTATGGGGCCTAATCCTTGTCCTCACTGTCTGCATAGAAGTAACAAACAGCAATTCCCCACTTCAAACTTTACGTTTGAAGTGGTTGCAATCTCTGACAATTACCCACTGAAGTGAATTGGATGAGGTGATGCGCAGAGATGAATCAAATCATCCTTCATAAGTTGTACCTGTTTTCTGCAGTCCTCCCTCCTCTGCATCCGTCTAAAACACACAGATCAAATGCTTTTCTCAGCTCCAAAGGGCAGAGGGTGGGGTTCTGATGTCACACACTGCACAGCTCAGAAAGGAGAGCTCTGTGTAATCTGAGACCTGGGTGGAAAGAAAGGTCACACCCACTTTATACAATTCCACAGGACAAAAATGCACAGCTGAGGCTGTCAATCATCTTCTGAGTACCGGAGGATCAGGGCCAGATTAAGAACATCATGGGCCTGGTGCTGAGGATTTTGGTGGGGCCTTTTAGGCTGCATTCACACCTCCGCGACAAGTAACGCCGCGTACGCGGCGTATTTTGCCGCGAATAGTGTAACTTTTTTTTTTACAAATCCTTCCTATTGCTTTGTATGGCCGAACGCCAATGCCGCCTGAAAAAAAGGGTCCGGGACTTTTTTTTCATGCCGCAGGTGTACGGCGTCTATGAGATGTGAACCATCTCATAGACAGCAATGGGAATTCCCCCCTCCAGCGGCACGAGTGGCCGGCGTCTGGCGTTTTGTCGCGGAGGTGTGAATGTGGTGTAATAAATAATAAATAAATGCGTGGGAATGACATGAATGCAGCCCAGCCAAGGCAAGTGACCAAAGGCACAGAACCCAGAAGGAAGACCGGGTGAAGATGGAAGTGTCCAGGCCCCGCCTGATTCATCGCAGCACTGGAGGGCTCAGTCTGAAAATGTAAGTGTACACTAATGTGCTAATATGCTGTGCATACTTGTACGTTGTGGCATAACCTACCCCAGGGCCTCTAAAAAGTAGTAATGTCAGGAAAGTTTACTACCGCTTTATTATCACAGGATCCCAGGAGCTCATGGGGCCCCCTACTGACCCGGTGGACGGTGGCCCTTGGGCAGTGCCTAAGTGAACAGTTGCCAACATTTAAAAAATATTTTCAGGGCCACTTTTTTATATAAGTGCTATATTTAGAGTAGCTGAGATCCCCGATGTTCCTCTATACATCATAGTAGTAATCACAAAATTAAATGAGTACTAATAATGGGGCAGAACAAATATGAGAACTGAGATTTCCTTTAGTTGAACTAACAAAAGTGTGTCCATTCTAGAGCTGGTAACATTGAGGATATTCAGTATAATTTTAAAGAACTGTTTTTGTGGGTAAGCGACATAGGGGAGGAGTATGGACGGTATTTAAGTGGGAAGTATGTGCAGGTGAGGGAGAGGAATGTGGAGGGTCTAACAGTGGGCACTATGTACAGGAGAGGAGTACAAAGGGTACAGAAAAAAGCACTATGTACAGGAGAGGAGTGTGAAGGGTATGACAATGGGCAGTATGTACAGGAAGAGTGAGGGGGTATGACAGAGGGTAGTACGTACCAGAGAGAAGTGTGGAGGGTATGATGGGGCAGTATGTACTGGAGAGGAGTGTGGAGGGTATGACAGTGGGCAGTATGTACAGGAGAGGAATGTAGACGGTATGATAGTGGGCTCTATGTATAGGAGAGGAGTGTGGAGGGTATGACAGTGAACACTATGTATAGGAGAGGAGTGTGGAGGGTATGACAGTGGGCACTATGTATAGGAGAGGAGTGTGGAGGGTATGACAGTGAGCAGTATGTACAGGAGAGGAGTGTGGAGGGTGCGACAGTGGGCACTAAGTACAGGAGAGAAGTGTATGACAGCAGGCACTATGTAAAGGAGAGGAGTGTGAAGGGTATGACAGTGGGCGCTATGTATAGGAGAGGAGTGTGGAGGGTATGACAGTAGGCAATATGTACAGGAGAGGAGTGTGTAGGGTATGACAGTGGGTACTATGTATAGGAGAGAAGTGTGGAGAGTATGACAGTGGGCACTATGTACAGGAGAGGAGTGTGGAGAGTATGACAGTGAGCACTATGTACAGGAGTGGAAGGATATTTAGGGACTGAGTAGTGGTTAAGCGGGTCATACATGGATTGAAATTACGCCAATTATGCAGAGACCAGCCATAGTCAATCTATGTATGGGCTAGCTGGTTTTACACAAGTCAATCTATTAATCAACTTGAGTACAACCAGCCTGTTAGGTTTTTCCCAAAACAATCAGTGCTGCCAGCTAAAGTTAGCAACACTGATTATTGTACTCACTGGCAGAACACAATAACACTGCAGGAGTGATTCCCCCATCCACAGGTCAGCAGGTGAGAGGGTGTGTGGGGACAGGCTGGGGAGAGATACTAGTCAGTGGCTGGGTAGGCACTGGTAGTATCAGAGCCAGATACACACAGGTTACATACGCCACGATCGTTAGAGCGAGAACAATAATTCTAGTACTAGACCTCCTCTGTAACTCTAAACATGTAATCTAAAAAAATTTAAAGCATCGCATAGGATACCAAAAAAAATTGTGCTAACTTAACTAACTAACTGTTTTTTTAATGAATGAAACTTTGCTGCGCAAATACCGTGCTAGAGCTGCACAATTAATCGTTAAAAAAATCGTGATCTCGATTCAACCCCCCTGACGATCTCCAATGCAGAGTTTGCCGATTCTTTCTAATAACAAGTGGAGAGACTTTCAGCTGTCAAAAGAAAATATCTGGGCAGTCTGCCAAGTTCTTAACAGGAAACATTGTAACTGACACTTCCTTCTTAGATCAAAGGGATACACTTCTGTGTGTAAATAACAAATCTGGGCAGTCTGCGAAGTTTGTAAACAAAATGAAACATTGTAACTAACTAACATTGTAACTAAATTTAACCACTTAAAGTCCAACACTTGTTTCTTAAGTTAGAAAGCAATATTATTTGCTAGAAAATTACTTGGAACTGCCAAACATTGTATATATTTTAGCAGAGACTCTGGGGAATACAATGGCTATTGCTGCAATATGTTATGTCACACTGCATTTTCCCACTTCAATGAATAATAAAAACCATAAAAACAAAACAGTGAAGTTAGCCCATTTTTTTGTTTGTTTTAATGTGAAAGATGATGTTACGCCGCAACAATCGTGAGAGAATCGTGATCTATCTTCTAAGCAAAAAAATTACAATTCTCATTTTAGCCAGAATCGTGCAGCTCTGTACCCTGCAACATAAAAAGTGCAAAGACCACCATAGAGTAATTTTCTAGCAAAAAACAAATGATGATTTTTACATGTAGTAGAGAAGTGTCAGAATTGGCCTGGGTGGCAAGGGGTTAATTACCATGAGTAATATACAAATAATTATTATAAGCCCTGTGATCCTATCAGTCTGCTGCAGTGTGTCAGCTTGTATTTATATTGGCCGCTCTGAATGTAGCTTCTGACAGGCTGTTCAAGCAGGCCCGTATCTCCGGAACCATAAATGATAGCCGTCCCATATTTTAACCAGTTGTGGGGTAGCTCTTCCCATGCCTACCCCCAAATGTGGGGTTTCTGTGACCTCTGGTCATCGAGCTACAACCCCCCAAATTCGATCTTAGAAAAAAAAAATCTTAAAAAAAAATTTTTTTTTTTTTTTTTTTTGGGCAAATGGGCCTATCTTGAGAAAGGGGCCTGGAGCTGCAGCTCCATCAGCCCCATTGTTAATCCGGCCCTGCGGAGGATGGGTTGGGGTGTCACCTAGGATTCTGTGGCGTAGAGTTAGACTGTGAAGCTTATTTAAGTCTAGCAATAGCTTATCAAGCCATTTTCAAACTTGCAGCACAAGTGCTTGAAGCCAGAAATAGGTGCTGGATACCAATGCAGATGTCTTCTTGCTAGCTACATTGTTGTTGGACAGCCATAGGCTACATTGTTGTTGGACAGCCATAGGACAATGTCACACCCCAACATACTGTAAAAATATGAATGAAAACTGGAAAACAAGTTTGCATCGCCTTCCATGTCCACACTGGCCATTGCCGGTCCCACTCTATTCTCTGAAAATAATTTGTTCTATCGTTGGTATGGTTGGCTTCCCAGTGTTCTGTCAATATCTCCAACCCATCAGAAACTCCAACCACGTCACTTCCGGTTTATTTAGGCCCCATTCACACCTAGGCGTTTTTACGCCTGAAGCGCACTGCTCACAAACGCCAGAGGGGAAAATTAACATTATTCCCTATAGTGACTGTTCACACCTGAACGCCTGAACGCCCAAACGCCTGTCGCGCGAAGCTCAAACAAGTCCCGGACCTTTTTTTGTCGCGCGTATCGTGCGGTTTGGGCGTATTTGAGCGTTTTTTTTTCCCATAGAAAGTAATGGGAAACGCGCGAATTGAGCGTATCGCGCGACAACGGGCGTTTGCTACGGGCGTTTCGTCGCTTTAATAAATAGAACTTGTCGCCCATGCAGAAGATTAAAAAAATCTACCAACATAGCAACAAGTGATGAAAAGATGATCATTTTTCCTATTGGCTAAAATAAAAAACGCCAAAGTACAAAAACGTCGCACGACGCTGTATGCAAACGCGCAAATACGCGCGACAAAACGCCAGAAAAAACGCCCAAAAAAACGACCGACGCTCAGGTGTGAATGCAGCCTTAAAGTGGATGTAAACCCCCTCTCATGCTTTCTAAACTGCTGCCATAGTGCTGATCTATAAGGATATACACTGTAGATGTCTCCTTACCTGTCAAATGTCTCCCCTCTGTCTGTTATAAGAACTGAAAAACTGCAGATTCTGTGGACGGGTCTGTTGTTTGGAGCTCGGTGGGTGGAGTCGTGATTTCAGTAGACTCCCCGCCCTCCTCTATACTCCCCTTGTCAACATGCATTTTTTCCTATGTATTCCTTACACTGAATTCTGTTATGATCACTAACATCCGGTCAAAATGCAGAAAAGTAACCACATGATTTCGGAAAAGGAGTGGGGGTGGGAATTAAAAAATAATGCCTGTCTCCAGGCTAGTGCATGAGATATGTAAATAACCTGTCACTCACAGCAAGGGGGAAGAACGGACTAAGGTTTTTCTCTGTAAGTCCGTTTTATTTCACTGAACAATAAAAGAGGATTGCTCAGAGCTGGATTAACTCTGTGTGGCAAGACTGGGCACAGATGATAGGAAATCTTATACTGTACATTGTGACAGCAAAAAAAAATAAAAAAATAATTTGGGTTTACATCCACTTTAAAACCTTAGTAATCAGAGATTTTGACGAATTGTGGTTGGACACAACGCAGACAACCGAATAACGTCTGGTACAGGAAGACTGAGCTGTTTTGACACTACAGCAGCTAACGAGGACAAAGTTGTCGCCGCCTCGGAGGCGGCCATTTTGTTGGCTATTATCAGAGCCGAGTAAGAATATCTTACTGTTACTCTTACTTATATATCACTCATAATATCTTGCACTGGACTCTATTCGGTTGCCAGCATTGGGCCAGATTCTTGTATATTCCGCGGCGTAGCGTAAGCCATTTACACTACGCCGCCGCAAATTACTGGAGCAAGTGCCGTATTCTCCAAGCACTTGCTCCGTAATGTGCGGCGTCGTAGTGTAAATGGCCCGGCGTAAGGCCGCGTAATTCAAAGGGGGCGGCTTGTATTTAAATTAAGCGCGCCCCCGCGACGATCGAACTGCGCATGCGCCGGGCATAAAAATAGCCCAGTGCGCTTGCTCCAGCTCACGACGGAAAACGTCAATGACGCCGACGTGAGCGTCATTGACGTAAAGTCGTATTCGCGAACGACTTACGAAAACGACGTAAACAACGGAAAAAGCCGACGCTGACCCGACGCCATACTTAACATGGCATACGACGGACCTACGTAAACTTGCCCCTCATATAGCAGGGACAAGTTTACGCTTACGGAAACGTCGTAAAATCACTGCGTCGTCCGCGCGTACGTTCGGGAATCTCGCGTAACTAGCTAATTTGCATAGACTACGGGGAAAACGACGATGCGACACCTAGCGGCGGGAAAAAAATTGCATTTAAGATCTGACAGCGTAAGAGCCTTACGCCTGTCAGATCTAATGAGTATCTATGCGTAACTGATTCTAAGAATCTGTCGCATAGATACCCTGGGCCAGATTAGGACTTACGACGGCGCAAATGGCGTTGCGCCGTCGTAAGCCTTTTAAGAATCTGGCCCATTGTGTCCAACCACCAATTCGTCAAAAACTCAAATTACTGCTGGTTTTAAATAATCCGGAAATTAAGCAGTTGGAGTTTCTGACGGGTTTGAGAACTTGACAGAACACTGGCTGGAGCTTTTATTGGTTGATATCCTCGGTAACAAACATTTACAGAACAAAATGTAATTGGATACATTCTGAATGAATAAAGAACAGCAACGTTCTCAGTTTTCCATTCTGATCTAATTTCGCTTAGATGATTATAGGTATCTGAGTTACAGTTATTAATAACAAGACTTAATTATTTCCGCGCAATATAAGGACATCGTTTTTATTATATTACCAGGGAAACAGCGGTGTGTTTGACCCTCATTTGTGCAATGAAAGTAAATATGATTTTCTTTATTCATTCGCTATATATTCTCCTTTTTCCCTCTTCCCTGTGGCTCACATGGGGTCCAATGGGCATTATTTAAGAAGAGATTTTCTTCTCTATTAAATTACAATTGTTTTGAAGAGGGGACATGGGGCTAATTAGAAACAGCAAGGACTACACTGAATATTACCGTCTTATTATTGGGATCCTGTCCTGATTGTAATATACCAACTGGTGTGTTTTAACGCATTGGATCATTTTTTCTTTTGTTCCTACTATAAGTATTGCAACGCTTACCCCGAAGGAGCTGCTTGAAATGACCCAGGTCTTCCTTACCAATTCAGAGGTTGCGGGGCCCAGACACCAATTCCAAGCACACTGCCAAACACAGGCTCAGTCTAGGGGGTGTGTTTTTGCAATGCATGAATCTATGTATTGTATTCAGTGGCGGTGCAGGAGAGGGGGGGGGGGCGCTCCTGCGCCCTCTATGGATGCACCGCCACTGATTGGAACTGTGTGTCTGCTGCGAGGAAACTACTGTAAAAAGGATCCGGTCAATCTACTTTGCGGCTCCTACAGGGGTAGCGCTACACAGGAAAGCAGGCAGACAAGCAGGCAAGCAGGCAGACAGTGGTCGGAGATAAGCCGAGGTTAGTATTCGGAAATCCGAGCAAAGTCAGGAGCAACCTGAGGATCTGCCAGCATGAGCAGAAACACAGGAACACAGATAACGGAGGATATGAGGAACATCCAACACTTACCAGTAGGGATGAGCTTCGTATTCGAGTCGATGTTCAATCGTTCGTCGAAATACGAACAAAACGGGTCAATCCCGCCAAATTAGAGTTACGTTTCACAGACCATAATTCACTGCGGCATCGCTGGCTGATGATTGGCCAAGCATGCACTATGCTTGGCCAATCACAGCGCGCAAAAAACGGAGAGCCATAATTGCCCAAAGACAGGGTGGCAATGGGCAATTATGGCTCAGGGGGTTTAGTACACGCCCCACACTATAAAAGGCAGCCTGCAGGGCGGCCTTGTGTAGTGTGTTGCGGCAGTTAACAGAGAACAGAGAGAGTGTCATTTTTTGCAGGTAGATAGAGCAGGCAGGGAGGCTAGTCAGTTAATGTTACAGTATGTAGAGGATATATATACATCCCAGGTGTTGTACATATATTTATACACTGTATAGTTTAGCTAGATCAGTTCTTCCTAATTTACTGGCAGGCAGGTGATTGTGCTATTTAACCCCTTCCATACAGGGCATTTTCACCCCCTTCCTGCCCAGACCAATTTTTAGTTTTCAGCGCTGTTGCACTTTGAATGACAATTGAGTGGTCATGCAACACTGTACCCAAACTAAATCTTTTTCGGCCAGATTCACGTATGGCGGCTTAAAGTTGTGCGGGCGTAGCGTATGTAATTTACGTTACGCCGCCGCAAGTTAGAGAGGCAAGTGCTGTATTCACAAAGCACGTGCGTCCTAAGTTACGGCGGCGTAGCGTAAATGTGCTGGCGTAAGCGCGCCTAATTCAAATTGTGAAGAGGTGGGCGTGTTTTATGTAAATAAAGCATGACCCCACGTAAATGACGTTTTGAACGAACGGCGCACGCGCCGTCCGTGGACGTATCCCAGTGCGCATGCTCCAAATCACGTCGCAAATAGTCAATGCTTTCGACGTGAACGTAACCTACGCCCAGCCCTATTCTGAATCGACTTACGCAAACGACGCAAACAACGTGAAATTCGACGACGGTTCCGACGTCCATACTTAACATTGGCTGCGCCATCTTTTTGGTGGTTTATCTTTATGCCTGAAAACGCCTTACGTAAACGGCGTATCTTTACTGCGACGGGTAAACGTATGTTTGTGAATAGGCGTATCTCGCTGATTTACATATTCTAGGTGTAAATCCGCATACACGCCCCTAGCGGCCAGCGTAAATAGACAGCTTAGATACGACGGCGTAAGGGAGACTTACGCCGCTCGTATCTTAGCAACATTTAAGCGTATCTCAGTTTGAGCATACGCTTAAATGTAGGACGGCACGGATTCAGAGTTACGACGGCGTATCTACTGATACGCCGGCGTAACTATACCTGAATCTGGCTATATTTTTTTCCCCCCCACAAATAAAGCTTTCGTTTGGTGGTATTTGATCATCTCTGCGGTTTTAATTTTTTGCGCTATAAACAAAAGAAGAGCGACAATTTTTTAAAAAAACACAATATTTTTTACTTTTTATTTAATAAATATCACAATTTAAAAAAAAACATTTTTTTCCCTCAGTTTAGGCCGATACGTATTCTTCTACATTCTTTTGGTAAAAAAAAATCACAATAATCGTATATTGATTGGTTTGCGCAAAAGTTATAGCGTCTACAAAATAGGTGATAGATTTATGGCATTTTTATTTTATTAATTTTTTTACTAGTATTGGCGGCGATTTGCGATTTTTTACTGTGACCGTGACATTGCGGCGAACACATCGGACACTTTTGACACATTTTTGGGACCATTCACATTATACAGCGATTAATGCTATAAATATGCATTGATTACTGTGTAAATGTGACTGGCAGAGAAGGGGTTAACCACTAGGGGGCGTTGAAGGGGTTAATATGTTCCCTAAGGTGTGTTCTAACTGTAGGGGGAGGGGACTCTCAAGGGGAGGAGACCGATGTGTGTTCCTCTGTCCGCTGACAGGAGGTGGATCTGTGTGTTTACACACACAGATCCACACTCCTTCCGTGATTACCGACAATCGCGGGTGCCCGGCAGCAATCGCGGCCGCCGGGCACCTGCTCCGGGTCACGAGCGCGGGCGTGGGCGCGCGTGCCCTAGATCGCCGGGAACACAGGACGTCATATGACGTCCACCCGGGAACGGCGAGGGGTTCCTGACGCCGTCATTTCCCCATGGCGCGGTATGGAAGTGGTTAAAGACGTTATCACAGGCATACTATAGACACCCAGCTATATTTTGATGCAGGAGCAGTGATTTTAATGATGCCTAAATAAAAAAATAAAAAATGAAAAGTTTGCACTTTGCACTTGTAGTTTGCACTTTTAGTGCAAAGATGATTTGCCTTTCGTAAATAACCCCCAAAGTATTGCAACTACCGCCATTTTATTCTCTAGGGTGTTAGAAATATATATATATATATATCATGTTTGGGGTTCTAAGTAATTTTCTAGCAAAAAACAAAACAAAAACTATTTTAACTTGTAAACACCAAGGGGCAGATCCTCGTACAGCGGCGCATCTGTACGCCGGGCGCAGCGTATCTAAGATACACTACGGCGCCGTAACTTATTTTTTTTATTTCCAATCCAAAAAGAATTCGCGCTGTAAGCGAGGTTTTTTTTAACTGCGCATGCGCCGTCCCTGGGGATATCCCAGTGCGCATGCTCGAAATTTAACCGGAACAAGCCAATGCTTACGACGGTGACGTCATTCTACGCAAATTCCTATTCGCGAACGACTTACGCAAACGACGTAAAAAATTCAAAATGCGAGGCGGGAACGACGGCCATACTTAACATTGAGTACGCCTCATAACAGTAGCTTTAACTATACGCCGGAAAAAGCCGAACGCAAACGACGTAAAAACAACGCGCCGGCCGCACGTACGTTTGTGGATCGCCGTAAATAGCTAATTTGCATACTCGACGCGGAATTCGCCGGAAACGCCACCTAGCGGCCGCCGAAAAATTGCATCTTAGATCCGACGGCGTACGAAGACGTACACCTGTCGGATCTAGCCGAGATGCAGTCGTATCTTGTTTTGAGGATTCAAAACAAAGATACAAAATTTTCAAATACGCCGGCGTATGAATAGATACGCCGGCGTAATACCTTTGTGGATCTGCCCCCAAATCTCAATACGAGGCCCGGTGGTTAATGAGACACAAGGGGGGTTATTTACAAAAGGCAAATCCACTTTGCACTGCAAGTGCACTTGAAAGTGCAGTCGCTGTAGATCTGAGAGGGACATGCAAGGAAAATAAAAAACTGAATTTTAGCTTGCACATGATTGGATGAAAAAATCAGCAGAGCTTCCCCTCATTTCAGATCTTCCCCTCAGATTTACAGCGACTTCACCTCCAAGTGCACTTGTAGTGCAGAGTGGATTGTCCTTTCGTAAATAACCCCCTTTCTGTCACACTGTATTTGTGCAGCGGCCTTACAAGCAGACTTTTTTGGGAAAATCAATTTATCTTTAATTAAAAAATAGTAAAGTTAGCGCAATTTATTTTTATATTGTGAAAAATAATGTTACGCTAAGTAAATTGATTCCCAACATGTCACGCTTCAAAATTGCGCCTGCTTGTTGAATGGCGTCAAACTTTTACCCTTAAAAATCTCCATAGGCGACGTTTAAAAAATTCTACAGGTTGCATGTTTTAAGTTACAGGTGAGGTCTAGAGCTAGAATTATTGCTCTCGCTCTAACGATCGCGGCGATACCTCACATGTGTGGTTTGAACACTGTTTAAATGTGCAGGTTCTACTCAAACAAGCGTTCGCTTCTGCATATGAGCTCGATGGGACGGGGTACGTAAAAAAAAAATCTTATTTATTTTACTTTTTATTTTTTATTTTTACACTGTTCTTTTTTAAAAAAATGATGTCACTTTTATTCCTATTATAAAGAATGTAAACATCCCTTGTAATAGTAAAAAAGCATGACAGGTCCTCTTAAACATGAGATCTGGGGGTCAAAGAGTCCTAAGATCTCGAATTTACACTAAAATGCAAAAAAAAATAAAAAAAATGTTGCTTGAAACAAATTAAATAAAAAAAAATGTCCCGTCTAAGAGCTATAGGTAGAAGGGAGGTTTTGTCGCTTGCGCCCTGCAATGGTATGGAGCCGGGGGGTGGGGGCCATCTTCCCCTCACTCAGCTTTATACCTCAGAGGACACAGGATCCGATCGCCTCCGCCGTCGCACCGGAGCGCGGTGGGAGGGGCCCTCTCCCGCCACCAATAAAAGTGATCTTGCAGCGATTCCGCTACCACTATTTTATTCTCTAGGGTGTCTGCTTTGAGAAAATAGATCATGTTTTGTTTTGTCTTTTCTTCGGGCCTAGAAGGATTTTTCTAAACTCTGTGAAAGTGGAGTAACCCTCTAATCACCATTTGGCCCATTACACATCCTGTTATAATTAGATTGTTTTTCCAGATGTCTTGCTGTGAAAACTTTTTTCCTTTTTGCTGCTCAGCCAACAACAAACTAATTGGAGAATGGCCTTACATAGAAGAAAAGAGAAGATGTCGTACCGAAAAGCGACCAGCAGGTGGCCCACAGTAAGCAGTAAGGTTGCATATGGGAGATAAAGAAGGTTGTAGCACTAATCATGGACCAGCAGGTGGCGATCACAATGTTCTATAGACGTGTATAGGAAACAGAAGGAGGTGTAATACATGGAAGAGACCAGCAGAGGGAGGTAAAAAAGCCTTCATCCCTGAATACCGTTAGATGTTGGGAATAGCAGACCAATGGACAGGGGTGGGCGGAGCTTAGTACATCCTCGGGGCAGAAGATGGCGGCGCGGAGAGTTTCGGGGCTTCTTTTCCTCCTATTGCGGGGTGAGTACGGGGCGCAGACTCCGCCCACTGCCGGGTGATTGAGGGGTGATGTTCCCTTCCACCCGGTGCCGTTCTTTGTGTGTCTCCCCCGCCGCTCCTTCCCTCCGATCTCCCTCTATTGTTCTCCAATCTCCACATCTCTCCTCTGTCCGTCTATTGTACCCCCAAACTACTCCTCCCCCTCTATTGTACCCCGATATCCCTCCTCCCCCTCTATTGTACCCCAATATTCCTCTATTGTACCCCCAAACCACTCCTCCCCCTCCATTGTACCCCGATATCCCTCTATTGTACCCCCAAACCACTCCTCCTCCCTCCATTGTACCCCGATATCCCTCTATTGTACCCCCAAACCACTCCTCCCTCCATTGTACCCCGATATCCCTCTATTGTACCCCCAAACCACTCCTCCTCCCTCCATTGTACCCCGATATCCCTCTATTGTACCCCCAAACCACTCCTCCTCCCTCCATTGTACCCCGATATCCCTCTATTGTACCCCCAAACCACTCCTCCTCCCTCCATTGTACCCCGATATCCCTCTATTGTACCCCCAAACTACTCCTCCCCCTCTATTGTACCCCAATGTCCCTCCTCCCCCTCTATTGTACCCCAATATTCCTCTATTGTACCCCCAAACTACTCCTCCCCCTCTATTGTACCCCGATATCCCTCTATTGTACCCCCAAACCACTCCTCCCTCCATTGTACCCCGATATCCCTCTATTGTACCCCCAAACCACTCCTCCTCCCTCCATTGTACCCCGATATCCCTCTATTGTACCCCCAAACCACTCCTCCTCCCTCCATTGTACCCCGATATCCCTCTATTGTACCCCCAAACCACTCCTCCTCCCTCCATTGTACCCCGATATCCCTCTATTGTACCCCCAAACTACTCCTCCCCCTCTATTGTACCCCAATGTCCCTCCTCCCCCTCTATTGTACCCCAATATTCCTCTATTGTACCCCCAAACTACTCCTCCCCCTCTATTGTACCCCGATATCCCTCTATTGTACCCCAATGTCCCTCCTCCCCCTCTATTGTACCCCAATATTCCTCTATTGTACCCCCAAACCACTCCTCCCCCTCCATTGTACCCCGATATAGCTCTATTGTACCCCAATATCCCTCCCCCTATCTATTGTACCCCCAAATCACTCCCCCCCTCCATTGTACCCCCATATCCCTCTATTGTACCCCCATATCCCCCTCCCCTATCTATTGTACCTCCAAATCACTCCTCCCCCTCCATTGTACCCCCATATGCCTCAATTGTACCCCAATATCCATCTATTGTACCCCAATATCCCTCCCCCCTCCATTGCACCCCAATATCCCTCCTCCCTCTATTGTACCCCCAAATCACTTGTACCCCGATATTGCTCTATTGTATCCCTCCTCCCCCTCCATTGTACCCCCATATCCCTCCACTGTACCCCAATATCCCTCCTCCCCCTCCACTGTACCCCCATACCCCCCTCCCCTATCTATTGTACCCCCAAATCACTCCTCCCCCCTCCATTGTATCCCGATATCCTCTATTGTATCCCTCCTCCCCCTCCATTGTACCCCCATATCCCTCTACTGTACCCCAATATCCCTCCTCCCCCCCCCCGTACCCCCCATATCCCTCTCCCCCCTCCATTGTACGCCCATATACCTCCACTGTACCCCAATATCCCTCCTCCCCCCTCCACTGTACCCCAATATCCCCTTCCCCTATTTATTGTACCCCCAAACCACTCCTCCCCCCTCCATTGTACCCCGATATCCCTCCACTGTACCCCCATATCCCTCCTCCATTGTACCCCAATATCCCTCTTCCCCCCTCCACTGTACCCCCATATCCCCCTCCCCTATCTATTGTACCCCAATATCACTCCTCCCCCCTCTACTGTACCCTAATATCCCCCTTCACCCTCTTCTGTACTCCGATATCCCTCCTCTCCCCTCTACTGTACCCTGATATCCCCCTCTACTGTACCTCGATATCCCCCCTTCACCCTCTTCTGTACCCCGATGTCCCCTCTACCCTGATATCCCTCCTCACCCCTCTACTGTACCCCGATATCCCTCCTCTCCCCTCTACTGTACCCCGATATCCCTCCTCCCCCTCTATTATATTCCCATATCACTCCTTCCTCCACTGTACCTCCATATTCCCCCTCTATTGTACACCAATATTCTCCCTCCCCCTCTATTGTAACCCCATTTTCCTCCCCCCTTCTACTGTACCCGGATATCCCTCTATTGTACCTCGATATCCCCCCCTCTACTGTACCCCCAAATGACTCCTCCCCAACTACTGTACCCCCAAATGACTCCTCCCCAACTACTGTACCCCCAAATGACTCCTCCCCAACTACTGTACCCCCAAATGACTCCTCCCCAACTACTGTACCCCCAAATGACTCCTCCCCAACTACTCTGTGCCCTGATATTCCCCCTCCCCCTCTATTGTTCCAAATCACCCCCCCCCCTCTACTGTTCCTCCAAATCACTCCTCCCCCTCTACTGTACCCCGATATCCCCCTTTACTGTACCCCAAATTACTCCTCCCCCTCTACTGTACCCTAAAACCCTCTCTGCCCTTTGTTGCACCCCAATAATTTAGTCTGTTGTAACCCCATTACCATCACTGCATTTTATTGTACCCCCAATCCCCCCCCATTATCCTTCATTATACCCCAATTCCTCCTTTGCCCCTCTATTGTACCCTAATAATCCCCCCAATGTTCCAATTTTTTACCCCAATAAATCCCTGTGTCCCACGGCCATACTCTAATACCACGCTGTGCCCTTCAGTGTACCCCAATAACCCCCTCTATTGTACCGCATTACCTTCTCTGCCTTTTATTATCCCTCCATTGCCCATCATTGTACCCCAGTAATGCCCCCTCTGCCCCCCTGTTGTACCCCAATAACCCCCCTCTGTCTATTGTATCTCAATAGGTCCAATAGACAGGGGGCTCCGCCCCCCGCGCTCTGTGTCTCCTTCTCCCCGCATTTCATACGAGACCCGCCCACAATATCCATTGTTATTGGAGCGTCATGTGATGAGGTCATTATTGGTCATAGAAAGTTCATAAAAGATTACTACACGGGGCATCTCGTATCACCACCTCAATACCGGGCACTTTTACCCCTTTCCTGCCCAGGCCAATTTTCAGCTTTCAGCGCTGTCACACTTTGAATGACAATTGCGTGGTGATGCAACACTGTACCCAACTGAGATTTTATTTATTTTCTTCTCACAAATAGAGTTTCCTTTGCGGTATTTAATCACTGCTGGTTTTTTGTTGTTTTTGTTAAAAGAAAAACGACCAAAAATTCTGAAAAAAAAAAAAGTTTTCTTAGTTTCTGTCGGTAAATTTTGTAAATAAGTAATTTTTCACCTTCACTGATGAGGAGGCACTAATATGCGGCACTGGTGAGTACTGATAGGTGGCACTAATAGGCATCACTGATGAACATTGACTGGCATCACTGATGGGCACTGGCATCACTGATGGGCAGCATTGACTAGCGTCACTGATGGGCATTGACTGGCATCATTGATGGGCAGCACTGACTGGCGTCACTGATGGGCACTGGCATTACTGATGTGCATTGACTGGCATCATTGATGGGCAGCACTGACTGGCGTCACTGGGCACTGGCATCACTGATGGGTCAGCACTGACTGGCATTACTGATGGGCATTTACTGGCGGGCAGCATTGACTAGCGTCACTGATGGGCATTGACTGGCATCACTGGGCATTGACTGGCATCATTGGGCAGCACTGATGGGCAATGGCATTACTGATGGGCATTGACTGGCATCATTGATGGGCACCACTGACTGGCATCACTGAGCACTGGCATTACTGATGGGCATGTAATGGCATCACTAATGGGCAGCACTGACTGGCGTCACTGATGATCACTGCCGGGGCTACATTGATAATCAGGGCACTGACTACCTGTACAGTCTCTGCTGCGAAGAGATGCCACTGATTGGCTCTCCTCTCCTCTCTCTGTCAGTGTGAGAAGAGGAGAGCCGAAAACCGGCACTACCGTGTTTACATGTGATTGGACACAGTCGATCACATGGTCAAACGGCCGCATCATCGGTTTTTTACCCAGATCAGAGTCGTTCGCACCATGTCCTAGGCACATGGCGTGATCACTGCGCACCAGAGAGGTGACACTGGGGCAACGTCATATGTATTTATTTATTTATTTATTTTTCCCCCCGTAGGCTGCTTTCACATTGGGCAGTGGAGGTGCAGTGGCGGTATAGCCGCGCTATTAGCGCGGCTATACCGTCGTATTTACTGCGATATTCTGGCGCTAGCGGTGAGGTTTTAACCCCCGCTAGCGGCCGAAAAAGGGTTAATACCGCCCGCAATGCACCTCTGCAGAGGCGCGTTGCGGGCGGTATTGCCGCGGTTTCCCATTGATTTCAATGGGAAGGCACGGTATAGGAGCGGTAAACACCCCGCTCCTATACCGCTCCAAAGATGCAGCTAGCAGGACTTTTGGAGCGGTCCTGCTACCGCACCGCTTCAGTGAAGCCTGCAGGGCAAGATTTTTTCATGCGGTATAGCAGCGCTATTTTTAGTGCTGTACCGCATGAAAAACGCCTCAATGTGAAAGGGGCCTAAAAGGTGGATGTAAAGCCGCTCTCATCCTTCCTAAACTCCTGCCATAGTGCTGATCTATACGGATATAGATGCCTCCTGCATGTATCCTTACCTGTCAAATGTCTCCCCTCTGTCTGTTATAAGAACTGAAAAACTGCAGATTCTGTGGGCATTTTTTCCTATGTATTTCTTACACTGAATTCTGCTATGATCACCAACATCCAGAAAAGTAACCGCATGACTTCAGAAAAGGTGTGGGGGTGGGAATTAAAAAAAAATAATGCCTGTCTCCAGGCTAGTGCATGAGATATGTAAATAACCTGTCATTAGGGTTGTCCCGATTCCGAGTATTTGCGGGAGTACTTGTACTTCCGCAAATACCCCCGATACCGAAATAGAATACTTGCACCGCCGCCGCCGCTACGCCACATCTCCGCTGCCGCTTGGTTAATACGGGCGGGGAACATTACAGCTTTCATTTGAATAGCTGTAGTGTTTCCCGCCGCGTATAGACACTCCCCCTTGCTCGGGTGAACTGTCCAATCCCGAGCAAGGGGGAGTGTCTATACGCAGCGCGGCGCAAAAGACTACAGCTATTCAAATGAAAGCTGTAATGTTCCCCGCCCGTATTAACCAAGCGGCGGCGCGGCAGCATGTAGGTAAGGGGGACATGGCTGCATATATGGGGGGGACATGGCTGCATATATGGGGGGGACATGGCTGCATATGGGGGGGACATGGCTGCATATGGGGGGACATGGCTGCATATGTGGGGGGACATGGCTGCATATGTGGGGGGACATGGCTGCATATGTGGGGGGACATGGCTGCATATGTGGGGGGACATGGCTGCATATATGGGGGGGACATGGCTGCATATATGGGGGGGACATGGCTGCATATATGGGGGGGACATGGCTGCATATATGGGGGGGACATGGCTGCATATGGGGGGGACATGGCTGCATATATGGGGGGGACATGGCTGCATATATGGGGGGGACATGGCTGCATATATGGGGGGGACATGGCTGCATATGTGGGGGACATGGCTGCATATGTGGGGGACATGGCTGCATATGTGGGGGGACATGGCTGCATATGTGGGGGGACATGGCTGCATATATGGGGGGACATGGCTGGATATGGGGGGGACATGGCTGGATATGGGGGGGACATGGCTGCATTTGTGGGGGGGACATGGCTGCATTTGGGGACACATTTAAAAAAAAGTATCGGTATTCGGTATCGGCGAGTACTTGAAAAAAAGTATCGGTACTTGTACTCGGTCCTAAAAAAGTGGTATCGGGACAACCCTAGCTGTCATTCACAGCAAGGGGGCGGAACGGACTAAGGTTTTTCTCTGTAAGTCCGTTTTATTTCACTGAACAATAAGAGGATTGCTCAGAGCTGGATTAACTCTGTGTGGCAAGACTAGGCACAGATGATAGGAAATCTTATACTCTACATTGTGACATCAAAAGAAAAAAAATTTGGGTTTACATCCACTTTAACAAAGGCCTAATTCCAGTAAAGTGCATAACATTATTCTTGCAATTTTTTAATGTTGAGCAGTGAATCTATCTTATCTGGCACGGCATATACTATAGCCAGATCTGTGCTGAGTGTGAATGTTCCAGCCATAGGTTTGCTGAGTGCCTATATTATAACCATTGTAGGTGTGCCGAGTGTAAATAATATGCCATGCCGTGCAGAGTGTGTATATTGTAGCCTGCGATGTGCTGAGTGTACAGTATATATCGCTGATCTCCGAGTCCTACAATTCCAAGTACTTGGCACTCATGCTCATTCACTGGCATCAATACGGATCCTGAACTGGTATATAGATAAAGGCCAGAGGCAGGAAGAGGCGCTGCACCAGATTTGAATTTGGCGTGCTATCTGTCCTGTACTGCTCCTGCTCGAGTCCCTCTTGGTTATTGCACACCCAGGATACACATTTAACCCCTTCCTCACCCCCTAGCGTTAACCCCTTCCCTGCCAGTCACATTTATACAGTAATTAGTGCATTTTTATAGCACTGATCGCTGTATACATGTGAATGGTCCCAAAATTGTGTCAAAAGTGTTCGATACGTCCACCGCAATATCGCAGGCCTGACAAAAAAATCGCAGATCGCCGCCATTACTAGTAAAAAATAATCATAAATCTATCCCCTATTTTGTTTGCGCAAACCAATCAATATACGCTTATTGCGTTTTTTTTTTTTTTTTAACAAAAATATGTAGATGAATACGTATCGGCCTAAACCCGAGGAAAAAAATATAAAAAAAAAAAATATTGGGATATTATACCAAAAAGTAAAAAATATTGTGTTTGTTTTCAAAATTTTCTGTCTTTTAGGCCCCTTTCAGACGGACGGATAGAATGGTGCTTTTAGCTGCGGATTTTCTATTTTTCTACCGCAGCTAAAAGCACACAATGTTTTCCTATGGCCCCATTCACACACAGCGTTTGCGTGCGATTACGTTACATGCGGTTTGGTGCGAATAGAAAAAATAGAATTGAATGCGTCCAGGTGCGATGTAGCGCAGCTATATGCACATAACCGCAGGTAATCGCAGTCTTTTTTTTGTCAACTGCGGATAGCAGCGTTTTAGAATTCAAGGGACCCAAACAAAAACAATAAAAATAAAAAGGGTTGCTATGGAAATGAATACCGCAGCTAAACGCGGCCGCAATTAAACGCACGTAATCGCAAAGTGCAAATGCAGCTAATCGCAGTGCCTGGAGCCTTGAATTTCACAAAACATTTGTAGTGCTTTTAACTGCGGGAAAACAGCCGTCCGTCTGAAAGGGGCCTTATTGTTTATAGCGCAAAAAATAAAAATCGCAGAGATGATCAAATACCACCAAAAGAAAGCTCTATTTGTGGGAATAAAATGATAAAAATATAATTTGGGTACAGTGTTGTATGACAGCGCAATTGTCATTCAAAATGCGTCAGCGCTGAAAATTGGTCTGGGCAAGAAGGGGGTTTGAGTGCCCAGTAATGAAGTGGTTAAATATTGGGACTTTCATTACCATCCTCTTTATTATCATTCAGTCACTGGTCTTTTCGTTTTCCTTTCCTCCCCTTTTTATAATTATTTATCCACTTTTTGTGGTATTGTGGTTCAAATTTCCCTCTTTGGCGCCGTCATTGTGTTTGTTAAGACAAGTTCATGGCCAACGCCCTTTGGACAAAAGTCCTTCGCTTTGTCCGATGAAAATCTGATCGTGTGTACGAGGCTTTACTTTGTTATCCAATGTAATGATGAAATAACTCGTAGTGGAGGTGTAAAAATGTATTTGTTTTAAAAACCCAAAACCAAGAGGTGGACACGTCTATGACAGTTGATGTATTTTTGAGTTGAATGGTGCCGAGCCGGGTAGTGCCAGGAATGTGCTGGCAGGGAGATGTCACCAGACAATGAGCGCACTTCTTCCTGCAGATACAGCCTTCCGTCATTGTTGGGCTCTTTGGTGCTGTCATTCGGGAGGAATAATGTACACAAGCTCTGGATGAATGAAGACAGACGCCACGGGCACAATGCTGTCTGCTCAGACTTTACAAAAGCTTTACATTTTCCGTTATTCCATATTTTTATTAGTGGTGTACCAAAATTAAAATTCATGCGCCAAAACCGAAAATTCAGGATGCACTTACCTCTAACCAAAATTGATATTAAAAAAAATAAAATAATAATTATATATATTTTTTTATATTCAATTGTATTTAACTTTTTAATTATGAATTTAACCACTTCAATACCGGGCACTTTCGCCCCATCCTGCCCAGGACCATTTTCAGCTTTCAGCGTTGTCGCACTTTGAATGACAATTACGCAATCATGCAACACTGTACCCAAACACAATTTTTATAAGTTTCTTTCCACAAATAGAGCTTTCTTTTGGTGGTATTTGATCACCTCCTGGGATTTTTATTTTTTGCTAAACAAACTAAAAAAGACCGACTTTTTTTTTTCTTCTTTGTTTCGGTTACAAAATGTTGTTTTCTCCTTCACTGATGAGGTGGCACTGATATGTAGAATTGATGGGCACTGATAGGCGACGCTAATAAGTGGCACTTATGGGCACTGACAGGTGGCTGTGATGGGCACTAATTGGCACTGATGGGCAACACTGAGAATGAGGTACTGATAGGTGTTACTGCTGGGCACTAGCACTGATATGGGCACTGACATTCGTTTGTGATGGGGCACTGATTGGCACTGATGGGCAACACTGAGGATGAGGTACTGATAGGTGTTACTGCTGGGCACTAGCACGGATATGGGCACTGACATTCGTTTGTGATGGGGCACTGATGGGCAACACTGAGGATGCGGTACTGATAGGTGTTAGGCTGCTTTCACATTGGGCAGCGGAGGTGCGGTGACGGTATAGCCGCGCTATTTTTAGCGCCGCTATACCGTTGTATTTACCGCGATATTCGGGCGCTAGCGGTGAGGTTTTAACCCCCGCTAGCGGCCGAAAAAGGGTTAATACCGCCCGCATTGCGGGCGGTATTACTGCGGTATTACCGCGGTTTCCCATTGATTTCAATGGGAAGGCGCGGTAAACACCCCGCTCCTATACCGCTCCAAAGATGCGGCTAGCAGGACTTTTGGAGCGGTCCTGCTACCGCACCGCTTCAGTGTGAAAGCCTTCGGGCTTTCACATTGAAGCCTGCAGGGCATGATTTTTTTTCATGTAGTATAGCAGCGCTATTTTTAGCGATGTACCGCATTAAAAAACGCCTCAATGTGAAAGGGGCCTAACTGCTGGGCACTGGCACTGATATGGGCACTGACATCAGTTTGTGATGGGGCACTAATTGGCAGCTGATGGGCACTTATTGGCAGCTGTGGTAGCACATCTGACGGGGCTGTGCTGATAATCAATGTGCTGATTTTCAGCACAGACCCCCCCCCCTCTGACAGGGAGAGCCACTGATTGACTCTCCCTGTCGGCGCGAACCAAGGAATGCCGTTTATCGGCACTTCCTGGTTCATGCGATGATCAGCTGTGATTGCTCACACAGCTGATCATGTGGTAAGAAGCCTCCTTCAGAGGATCCATACCACAATCGGAGATGCAGTATGTCAGACTGACGCTGCACGTCGGCATGTTATCCTGAAAGATGTCATATGACGCCCAGTCAAGATAACAGAACCACCGTCCGCCCATTATTCTGCTATAAGCCAGGTGTCAAGGTAGAACAACTTTTCTAATCTTAGTGAAAAGTTAAAGTAGAACTATAGGCAAACATATTTTTATTTTATAACTCTTTAGATTTTTTTTTTTTTTGCCATTTGTGTCCCATTGTGGAGATTTCCCTTCACTTCCTGTCCTATAGCCGAACAGGAAGTGAGAGGAAATCCTGAAGATTAAGGGAATTCCTTGGGGGACCTCCAGGTCACCAGAACTTAATTTCCCCATTGGAAGATTTTCTGGAGAAAAAATTTGGGATTTTCTTTTACTTTCAATGATGATATAAACAAGACAAATAGAGCGGGAATCTCCCTAAGACCCCTTTCACACTGGGGCCCTTCGCAGGCGCTGTGACGCTAAAAATAGCACCTGAAAAGCTCCCTGAAAGAGCCGCTGCTGTCTCTCCCCCCTCGGTCTTTCAAAGCCATCTACAACTCTGCCCCAAGCTTTTTTGCTTTTTTCAAGACCTGCCGTTCTGTGGCTCCTTCATCATCTCCTCCCATCCAGGACTTCTCCAGAGTCTCTCCAGTTGACTGGATCTCCTTCTTAGGCCTCATGTACACTGCTGCTGGTAAACCAGGGGTCCTCAAACTACGGCCCGCCAGTGTGATTTACCCGGCCCGCGGACTGCCCCTTTGACATTGCAGCAATCCCCCTCCCCTCTGCTACCTTTATCACACAAGACGAGGTCCGGAAAAAGGGCAGGACCTTTTGAGTTAAGAAGCGGGTGATTGGTTACTAGGCAGCGGGATGGTCCCAGCAATAAATCACTTGCCTTTCACTTGCAAAGTCCTGGCCTTTGTCCGGACCTGCCCTGCTTCACGTCTTGTGTGATTAAGGTAGCAGGAAGGGGGGGGGGGGGGGTTGCTGTGATATTATAGATGGAGCGACAGTGTAATATCGATGGGGGAGTGTGTTATGGGGGATCTATTATGGAGGGGAGTGTGTGAAGGGGGGGTCTGTTATGTGATGGGATCTGTGATGGGGGAATCTTTTATAGAGGGGGGGCTTTGCGATGGGGAGGAGTGTGTGACGGGGAGGAGTGTGTGACGGGGGGCTTTGTGATGGAGGGGATCTTTTATGGGGGGCTTTGTGATGGAGGGGATCTTTTATGGGGGGCTTTGTGATGGAGGGGATCTTTTATGGGGGGCTTTGTGATGGAGGGGATCTTTTATGGGGGGCTTTGTGATGGAGGGGATCTTTTATGGGGGGCTTTGTGATGCTTTTTTTTTTTCAAAATTGTCGCTCCTTTTTTTTGTTTATAGTAAAAAAAAAAACGCAGAGGTGATCAAATACCACCAAAAGAAAGCTCTATTTGTGGGAAAAAAAGGACACCAATTTTATTTGGGTACAACGTTGCACGACCGCGCAATTTGTCGGCTAAAGTGACGCAGTGCCGAATAGCAAAAAATGCTCTGGTCCTGAAGGGGGTAAATTCTTTCCGGGACTGAAGCGGTCAAACGGGTAGATAGATTTAAACATTTTGGGGCATATGGCTGGCTTTTGTTTACATCGGTGATGGGGGGAGGGGAGGGGGGTATTTAGGTATAAGCCTTTTCCTCCACTTTGGGTTGCCTTTTAATTCTGATGTTGCTCCAGCAGATAGAAATGATGACATCATACTAGACCTTGATGTGTATTGCATGTAATTCCTATGCATTGGTATATTACATGTGTGTCTATGATACCTGTGCGGTGTGTAGCTGCTGCTCCTAACATAGGGGGGGGGTGTATAAAGCTTGGCGTGGGTTCAGCTGACGCACACCTGTCGCTGTTTGCAGCCTCTGACAGCTGTCGCCGGCTCGTCTGTCTGATCCATGCGAGGAGCATGAATGGAACAGCTGACGGGGACACGGGTGGCTGTTGGTCGGATAAATGCAGTAGATGTGACATCTGGTGATGAATGGCTGCCCCCCCCCCCCCCCCTGAGCGCTGTGACCGTGGGGGGGAGATGTGATGGAGCCGGGTGTGAATTTCTCACTGTCCCTCTATTATAACAACTGTCACTTGTACCTGGACTCTGCTGATCTCACAGGCTGCGCCAAAAAGATTTCTGATGTCTGAGTTGGAATGTGAATCCAGCTCCCGCTTTTATTCATTTTAAGTGATTGTAAAGCTTGTGTTTTTTTTTTTTTATTTAAAATGACAAACATGTCATACTTGCCTCCACTGTGCAGCTAGTTTTGCAGAGTGGCCCGGATCCTCCTCTTCTGGGGTCCCCTAGCAGCGCTGCTAGCTCCTCCTCGCATCAGATAACCCCCTAGGACAGGGGTGTCAAACTCAATTTCATCGTGGGCTGCATCAGCATTATAATTGCCCTCAAAAGGGCCGGTTGTATCTGTAAGATTAGATGTTCAGAGCATCCCCTCCCCTTACATTAGATGTCAAGAGCCACCCCACCATCAGAAGTTGGTTCCCCACTCTCCCTTACATCACAGTGCACCCCCCTTTTCCTTATGCTGCTGCTGGGAAGAAGCTGGATGCATTGCCTTAAACACTTAAGCCCCGGACCTTTAGGCAGCTAAAGGACCTGGCCCCTTTTTGCGATTCGGCACTGCGTCGCTTTAAATGACAATTGCGCGGTCGTGCGACGTGGCTCCCAAACAAAATTGGCATCCTTTTTTTCCCCACAAATAGAGCTTTCTTTTGGTGGTATTTGATCACCTCTGCGGTTTTTATTTTTTGCGCTATAAACAAAAATAGAGCGACAATTTTGAAAAAAAAAATCAATATTTTTTACTTTTTGCTATAATAAATATCCCCCCGAAAATATATATATAAAAAAAAAAAATGTTCCCTCAGTTTAGGCCGATACGTATTCTTCTACCTATTTTTGTTAAAAAAAAATCGCAATAAGCATTTATCGATTGGTTTGCGCAAATTTTATAGCGTTTACAAAATAGGGGATAGTTTTATTGCATTTTTATATATTTTTTTATATTTTTTTTACTACTAATGGCGGTGATCAGCGATTTTTTTTTTTTCGTGACTGCGACATTATGGCGGACACTTCGGACAATTTTGACACATTTTTGGGGCCATTGTCCTTTTCACAGCAAAAAATGCATTAAAAATGCATTGTTTACTGTGAAAATGACCATTGCAGTTTGGGAGTTAACCACAAGGGGGCGCTGAAGGGGTTAAGTGTGACCTCATTTGTGTTTCTAACTGTAGGGGGGTGTAGCTGTAGGTGTGACTTCATTGATTGTGATTCCCTATATAAGGGAACACACGATCAATGACGGCGCCACAGTGAAGAACGGGGAAGCTGTGTTTACACACAGCTCTCCCCGTTCTTCAGCTCCGGGGACCGATCGCGGGACTCCAGCGGCGATCGGGTCCCGCGGTCACAGTCACGGAGCTTCGGACCGGGTCGCGGGCGCACGCCGCGACCCACGGCTGGGCACTTGGAGGACGTACCTGTACGTGCTTGTGCCCTTCTGCCGACTTATATGTGCAGGAGGCGGTCCTTAAGTGATTAAAGCAGAAAGTAAGGGTCTAGAGTAGAACCAAGTACGGGCTGGATCTCTCCTGGAGGGCCGGATTCGGCCCGAGGGCCTTGTTTGCCACCTATGTTCTAGGAGAAGCGTTCTCCCAGGGGGTTACCTTGCGGGTGCGCTCGCATCCACAGACATGAATCTTGCACGTGATTGGCACGCCCACTAACACACAGCTCCTTTCTCTATCTGCAACGTAGAGAGCGTCCTGACTCTCCTGTAGTAAGGGAGGGGGGCGAGCACGACACTCCACAGCGGGGAGAAAGCCTCACATTACTGTGTGGAGTTACAGACAGAAGAACAGGAAGTGAGGATTTCTCAGAAGAAATAAGGACATTTAAAAGCAAAATGGAAGGATGAGGTAAGTGAAGGAGGACTGCACTAAGGTAAAGGAAGCTATTTAGGGAAATTTATTTTTTACCTTTACAACCCCTTTAAGGGCTTGTTCCCTCAGATGTTGGAAATAGGTGGTTGGGTTGTGTTTCTACTACTTCATATCAACTCTATTCACAATTGTTAAAACAGGGACCAGATGGAGATGTACTGTATTTATCTTGCTATAATGTGCCCCGGCGTATAGCGCGCACCCCCGAACTTGAAGGAAAATTCCTGGAAAAAAAAACTTGCAGATTGGATGCCCCTCGTTGGTGTCTTGCCCGTCGTCCATCGGCGGCCTCGTCCGGTCCGGCGTCCTTCTGCGGCCATCGTGGTGTCCTCCCTGCTCGATCCCCGCTTCCCGCGCTGTGTTCGAACCACTGCGCCGACATATACCGAGCGCAGTACACTCGGGTATAGTCGGGCAGGCTCGGCTCCTCTCGCGTAAAGGACGTACAGGACGCGACCGCGAGAGGAGCCGAGCCTGCCCGACTATACCCGAGTGTACTGCGCTCGGTATATGTCAGCGCAGTGGTTCAAACACAGCGCGGGTATCGGCGTATATCGCGCACCCACGATTTTGCCCTGATTTTCAGGGCAAAATAGTATGCGGTATACGCCGATAAATAAGGTGTTCATGGCAGCATTAATCTTGCTTTGCGTCATAGAAAGGTGAAAATGGCGCTACCTGAGGTATGGGCCCCAAGGGACGTGAGGGCGAGACGGGGAGAGTGCCCCACAATGCCGTGTTTGGAATGTGGCAGGCCTGTGTGTTGTTGGGTATGCTTTGTGCTTGGAGTGCTGACATCACACAACTGAGCAGATGGGTGACACAGGAAGATGTCACAATATTGGTGCCCCCCGGGTGACACTGGAAGTGCGAAATTATGGTGCCACCCTACTGGCTGAGCAGTGCGGCTGGCTGTGTGATTCAGAAGTTGTTTAGCATGTACTAAGCAAGTCAGAACAGTCAGTGACTCAACTGATTTGTATTTTTAGATGGAGAGGTCAGCAAGTTTCTCTGCTGTGTATGAGGTCACAGTGTGCAGAGTGACCCGTGTCTTCCAGTGACGCGGGGAATTTTCCACAACGCGTTCTGTGCCTTCCCAGAATCCTTTTTCTGCATGTAGCACAATCCAGGAGTGGGATCGATGTTGTTGTATTTTGCCAGCATCTTCCACAGTGTTGAGAATCTACGGAGACACTCATTTTATCAAATATGGAAAAGCTTAAAAGTTCTCAAAGAAGAAAGCTTCTTCACAAGAGCGTTTCATTTAGAACAGTCTAATATCAGAGAATACAGTATATATTGTGCGATCGATCCTTTACCTGTTCCATGTATCTGGTTTGTACTCAGATGGTACATTGCCAGTGGTAGCAATTGTCAGATGTTCCCACCCATTGCTGGGAGTAGCGGTTGTGGGAGGTCTCCGCTAATTGCTGGGGGTAATGGTTGTGGGAGGTCTCCGCCAATGGTTGTGTGGTCAGATGTTCCCACACATTGCTGGGAGTAGCGGTTGCGGGAGGTCTCCGCTAATTGCTGGGGGTAATGGTTGTGTGGTCAGATGTCTCCACCCATTGCTGGGAGTAACGTTTGCCTCTAGATGCCTCTACCTATTGCTGGATGTGTTTCTTTTAAATGTCTCCGCTCATTCCTGGTGTAGTGTTTATTCAGATATCTCCAATCATTGATGGGGTTTACATTTATTCAGATGTCTGAGGTAGTGGTTGCCATATTTTTCCACCCATTGTTGGGGGTTGTGGTTATTGGATGCCTCTGCCCATCGCTGGGGTTAGCACCTGTCAAATATCTCCATAGTGTTTGTTGGATATGCCTGCCTGTTGCTGGGAGTAGTGGTTGTTGGATATCTCTGCGCCTGTTGCTGGGAGTATTGGTTGTTGGATATCTCTGCCTGTTGCTGGGGGGTAGTGGTTGTTGGATATCTCTGCGCCTGTTGCTGGGAGTAGTGGTTGTTGGATATCTGTGCCTGTTGCTGGGAGTATTGGTTGTTGGATATCTCTGCCTGTTGCTGGGGGTAGTGGTTGTTGGATATCTCTGCCTGTTGCTGGGGGTAGTAGTTGTTGGATATCTCTGCCTGTTCCTAGTAGTAGTTGCTGGGGGTAGTGGTTGCTGGGGGTAGTGGTTGTAGGATATCTCTGCCTGTTGCCCAGATTAGTGGTTGCTGGGGGTAGTAGTTGTTGGATATCTCGGCCTATTCCTGGGAGTAGTGGTTGCTGGGGGTAGTAGTTGGATATCTCGGCCTGTTGCTTTGAGTAGTGGTTGCTGGGGGTAGTAGTTGTTGGATATCTCTGCCTGTTGCTGGGAGTAGTGGTTGTTGGATATCTCTGCCTGTTGCTGGGAGTAGTGGTTGTTGGATATCTCTGCCTGTTGCTGGGGGTAGTAGTTCTTGGATATCTCTGCCCGTTGCTGGGAGTAGTGGTCGTCGGATGTCTTGATCCCTTTGCTGGATGTCCTGATAGCTAATGCAGATTGTTGATAGATTAGTTCTCCGTTTCTGGGGTGCAGACAAATTGGCGAACGCCATATTCAGTGCCATGGTCCCTTTTTGACCTCTGGGCACAATTCCTGTATTTGACACTGAATTGCTGGTGTGATAGTCAACTGTGTAGCTTTGTCACTTCACATCTTCGTCTCATGGTGGCCAAACGCGTCAGCAATTCCGTCCCGTTACTGTGAACCAGCTGAGATTTGGTTCGCCACGCTTGCCAAGCCTTGATTGAGAAATTGAAGATGATGGAAAGATAAAGTCGGCTGGACAGTGACTGCGGTGAGTGTCGGTTGTCACGGTTTGGATATTCTGACAGCCATGAGTGACAGCTGTCAGGGTACAATGGCCGTCAGTGGGAAATGTGTCCATCCACGTTGTGTAGGGAATTATGTGGATTGGTCTCAATCGGCCCACTAGGCTGGACGAGGGAAATCTTTATGTGTATGGTACGTTTTAGATTTAGACCAGGAATGTAAAAAAACATCCACCTCCCCCAATAAGGGTCTTCCTCCGATACATTCTTCTTTCTCCGGGTGAAAATAAAGTTTATGTATGTGAAGCACAGGACCGGATCTCCATTCTTCCTCTGTGTACATTGGGGAAGTGTGGACAGGAAAGTCTTTGTGTATTCCATAGCCGGAATTCGGATGAGACTTGTCCCCTTGTCATGTGGTTAATGATGTCCGTCATCGGAGCGCAGCGCACTGCTGATCATCAGAACTCGGCCCCTTCTAGATAAAGTGCTAGTCATATTTCCTGAGAAAGCTATTCTTATCATATTCCTGCGCGCTCTCTAATTTCACCGCACCAAATATTAGCGACTCCACACAACCAGAAAAGAACTGCTGGTGACTTCAGTTTGATGGTCCAGTCACCGGGGTGCCCCAGGATTTATGGATCTTAAAAAACTTTTTGACAGCATTGTTTTATAAGACATATTAACATGTTGCCTGGAAATATAGGCCGTAAGTGCAAATGTGCGCCAGACCCACAAACTAATATGCGCCTAAAAACAGGATTCCCGGGGGCGGGAATCATTTAAATTAGGCGCACTCCCGCGCCCAGCGTACAGCGCATGCTCCGTCGGGAAACTTTCCCGACGTGCATTGCGGCAAATGACGTCGCAAGGACGTCATTTGCTTCTAAGTGAACGTGAATGGCGTCCAGCGCCATTCACGTTTCACTTGCGCAAACGCCGTGAAATTCAAATTTCACGGCGCGGGAAGGCCGGCTATACTTTAGCATTGGCTGCCCCTACTATTAGAAGGGGCAGCCTTGCGCTAAAAGTAGCCGTACGCAAACTCCGTACCTGGCTTGCGCGGGGCCCGCGCAAGCTTGTGAATCAGTGGTAGTATGCAATTTGCATACTACACGCTGATACACAATGGGAGCGGCCCCCGCAAGAATGCAGCCTAAAATCTGCGAGGCATAAGAGCCTTATGCCGCGCAGATTTTAGCCTGCAGTCGGTGTAACGAGGTTCCTGAATCAGGAGCACTCGTTACACCGGAGCAAGTAAGCACCTGCGCTGCGTAACCTATGGTTGCGCGGGCGCAAGTGCTTCTTGAATCTGGGCCAGTGTTTGGACATTTGGTTTTGTGATATTCTAATCAAATAAATATTCCGCTCCCTTCTTTGGTTCCCGTTTGCAGTGATGTATATCTTCCTTGGGGATCGGCCAGGTATGTCACATACATACTTATGTCGGGCCAAGCTGGACCAATGTACCTATGCAAACTTAACTTCTGCTTCCTGTATCTCTGGATCTGCTTATCTTTCTGGCTTGAGGTCTTCTTTTGCGTTTGAATTGCCTGGTTCAGAGCTGGTCCAGTCAGGTGTCTACTAATATTATCAAGGGAGTCCAGGCATGGAAATAAATCCTCTATGGAAATAGAAGCACACAATGGATGACGATGACCAGGACTATATCCTTGCTGTACTAATGATTACTTTTGTTGGCTTGTTACAATGCTTTATGTGCCTCCATTGTTCTGCAATTAGCACTTTCCGGCTTTGAGGATGTCTTCTCTCCTGTTAACCATTTCCTTCCATGTAGATTTGCTGCACCCCCCCCCCCCCCCCCCCATTGAAGTGTAATGGAGCTCTGGGGTGTAGCTGTGATCATTTCCATCTTACAGCGGTAGTAAACCACAGTTGGAGGAAAAAATAAATACGGTAACATTTCTTTCAAGGCAATGTCATAATATGCTGGTATGCATATGAAATACTTACCGTATATACTCGAGTATTAGCTGACTTTTCCAGCACATATTTTTTTTATGCTGAAAAAGCCCCCCTCGCCTCATACTCAAGTGACATCTCCCACTGTCATGCAACTGTTTGGCAGTGTTCTGTCAAACAGCGGCCGTCCACTGTAACAAAGCCCTGCCTCCTCCTCATCCGTGATAGACGGAACGCTAATAGACTGCTGGGAAACGGAATCAGTCTATCACGTCTCACGGACGAGGAGGAGGCGGGGCTTTGTTACAGCGGATGGCCGCTGATTGATGGTGAGGCTGCGAGATGGGCGCGGTGAGGCTGAGAGATGGGCGCGGTGAGGCTGCGCGATGGGCGCGTTGAGGCTGCGAGATGGGCGCGGTGAGGCTGCGAGATGGGCGCGGTGAGGCTGCGAGATGGGCGCGGTGAGGCTGCAGATGGGCACAGTGAGGCTGCAGATGAGCATTGTGTACCCTAGGCTTATACTCGAGTCAAAAAGTTCTCCGATTTTTTTGTGGTAAAATTAGGTGCCTCAGCTTGTATTCGGGTCGGCTTATACTCGAGTATATACGGTACCTTGGAACAAAGCTGTTGCAGCTGTTGGTCCCTGCACACCGCTGAGATGGCTTACATTTTACCCAGAGTTTCTTCTGGGTTCGCGACCATGTCGCATGCATGCACGCGGGAGCCACCGTTCACGGCACGGGCTCGGAAAGGGCACCCATGGGCTGTTCCTTCAGAGCGCATGCGCCAGTGATGTCACTGGCTGCATGCAATGTAAATATCTCCTAAACTGTACACGTTTTAAAGTGGAAGTTCACCCTAAAACAATTATATACCATTACATCCAGCATACTTCCGACATCTACAGTATGCTGAGTTTTTTTGGTTTTTTTTTTGCCGTACATACCGTTTTATTGCTATTTTCCCCCCGACTTCCGGGTTCTAGGTCCCGCGGGAGTGGGCGTTCCTATTCAGAGGTTAGATGATTGACGTCTGGTAAAAAAAAACTTCCCCTGGCGCATAAGGCGCATCACCAGTTTTCCATAACTAGCCGACCTGCGAGTCGGCTTTATATGGCGGACGCAGGCGCCATATAGCGCCGTATAGAGCCGACTCGCAGGTCGGCTACTTACGGAAAACTGGTGATGCGCCTTATGCGCCAGGGGAAGTTTTTCACCAGACGTCAATCATCTAACCTCTGAATAGGAACGCCCAGTCCCGCGGGAATCAGAACCCGGAAGCCGGGGGGAAAATAACAATAAAACGGTTATGTACGGCAAAAAAAAACAGCATACTGTAGATGTCGGAAGTATGCTGGATGTAATGGTATATAGATGTTTTTTAGGGTGAACCTCCGCTTTAAGAGGTATTTTCACTACCTATAGGTACGCCTATAATAAGGCTTGCCCTATAGGTACATGTCAGCAGAGGGAGTTTACTTTATCTTTGAAGCGGAAGTAAACTCTGCCACCCAAATACTGAAAATCAATCTAACCAGTACAAAAAAGCTTATTAAATCATTCTGCCTAATTAATTATCCCTCTCTGATTTTTCTTACTTTATTGCAGCTTATTTTGTGTTTTTATGCTTCGTGTTGGAAGCCGGCGCCATGTTATCTGTTGTCTCTGCATCTATACTGTGTGTTACTTCCACCCTTCCTTGCAGTAACGACCAAAATCTCACACATGCGCGTTGCGGCGATGGGTAATGTATTGTGTCTCCTCTATGCTTGTGCTGTGATCAGCGCCAGTGTTTACACCCCCTTGTGACGTAGCAAGTCACATGGGGTATTTCAGGAAGGTGTGAACGGGGCTGTGAACGGGCACAGCATCTTCCTGTATGGACTGATGGCACACATGTAATCCACCGAAGATCTGCGCATGCGCCGGTGACGTCATTTAGGTGAACAGCGCTTGATTTCTGCAGGTTAGGAAGAATGTAAAAACAGCGCCATGTATATTGTTTATGAGAGATTGTCATGGAGGAAATTCATCATGGAGAGTTTACTATGATGTAAGGAAGGCCCGTAGACGTGGTGTATCTGGATTTTGCAAAAGCATTGACACAGTTCCCCATAAACGTTTACTGTACAAAATAAGGTCCGTTGGCATGGACCATAGGGTGAGTACATGGATTGATAACTGTCTACAGGGGCGAGTTCAGAGGGTGGTGATAAATGGGGAATACTCAGGATGGTCAGGGGTGGGTAGTGGGGTCCCCCCAGGGTTCTGTACTGGGACCAATCCTATTTAATTCATTCATAAACGACCTGGAGGATGGGATAAGCAGTATAATCTCTGTATTTGCGGACGATACTAAGCTAAGCAGGGCAATAACTTCTCCGCAGGATGTGGGAACCTTGCAAGAAGATCTGAACAAATGAATGGGGTGGGCAACTACATGGCGAATGAGATTTAATGTAGAAAAATGGAAAATATTGCATTTGGGTGGCAAAAATATGAATGCAATCTATACACTAGGGCAGGGATATGCAATTAGCGGACCTCCAGCTGTTGCAAAACTACAAGTTCCATCATGCCTCTGCCTCTGGGTGTCATGCTTGTGGCTGCCAGTCTTGCTATGCCTCATGGGACTTGTAGTTCTGCAACAGCTGGAGGTCCGCTAATTGCATATCCCTGCACTAGGGGGAGAACCTCTGAGGGAATCTAGAATGGAAAAGGACCTGGGGGTCCTAGTAGATGACAGGCTCAGCAATGGCATGCAATGCCAAGCTGCTGCTAACAAAGCAAACAGATTATTGGCATGCATTAAAATAAATGGGATTAACCTGTAAATCGGGGGGGGGGGCAAACTGCTTGGACTTCACTTTTTTAGTGAAGTTTCTCTTTAATAAGTTTGTTGGATTTATTTGGCCCGCTGCTTCCTGTTTTCCTGTTTTCACAGTTAGCTGCAGTTAAGGATTTCCTGTGTTGTATACAGGGCATCCGGAAAGTATTCGTACTGCTTCACTTTTTCCACATTTTGTTATGTTACAGCCTTATTCCAAAATGGATTCAATTCATTATTTTCCTCAAATTTCTACAAATACCCCATAATGACAACGTGAAAGAAGTTTGTTTGAAATCTTTGCAAATGTATTAAAAATAAAAAAATCCCATGTGGATAAGTATTCACAGCCTTTGTCATGACACTCCAAAATCGAGCTCCGATGCATCCTGTATACACTGACCATCCCTTAGATCAGTGATGGCGAACCTTTTTGAGCCCGAGTGCCCAAACCGCGACACAAGAGCAAATTATTTCTTGCAAAGTGCCAACACAGAATTAAACCTACCAGCGGCTCTGTACAGAGGATGGGACTGATCATCCCTCTCTAAATGAGCCCTAAGGGACTAGAAATGTACGATTCTGCCAGATTCGCTCAGACTGCAGGGATCAGGAATGCATTGTGCTCAAAATGCACTGTGCAACATACACTGACCATTACACTCACTTACCTGACCATTACACTGACCTACCTGACCATTACACTGACCTACCTGACCATTACACTGACCTACCTGACCATTACACTGACCTACCTGACTATTACACTGACCTACCTGACTATTACACTGACCTACCTGACTATTACACTGACCTACCTGACTATTACACTGACCTACCTGACCATTACACTGACCTACCTGACCATTACACTGACCTACCTGACCATTACACTGACCTACCTGACCATTACACTGACCTACCTGACCATTACACTGACCTACCTGACTATTACACTGACCTACCTGACCATTACACTGACCTACCTGACCATTACACTGACCTACCTGACCATTACACTGACCTACCTGACCATTACACTGACCTACCTGACCATTACACTGACCTACCTGACCATTACACTGACCTACCTGACCATTACACTGACCTACCTGACTATTACACTGTCCTACCTGGCTATTACACTGACCTACCTGACCATTTCACTCACCTGACCATTCCACTCACTTACCTGACCATTCCACTCACTTACCTGACCATTCCACTCACTTACCTGACCATTCCACTCACTTACCTGACCATTCTACTCACTTACCTGACCATTGCACTCACTTACCTGACCATTGCACTCACCTACCTGACCATTGCACTCACCTACCTGACACATGCAATGACACCAATAATGAGGCACAATGTTTTCCAATGATGAGGCACAATGACACCAATGATGACAACTATGATGGGGCACAATGTTTCCTAATGAAACCAATAATGAGGCTGAATAACACCAATGATGACACACAATGTTTCCCAATGACACCAATAATGAGGCTGAATAACACCAATGATGGGGCACAATGTTTCCCAATGACAATAATGAGGCTGTTCTTTTTGCACAATTGATTGTTTGAGCTAGCACCTGATATCTGAGAGTGGGGCAGGCTTAGGACTAACAAGATAACTGTACTGTACACTCCACATTAACACTTGTCTCCCAGTGTCTGACCTTGCTTCAGCAGCTCATTCCCGCCGAAAGGCTCCTCTGATTCCAGCCGCGTGTGCTCCCAGTCACGTCACCGCTGATTTGTTTGATGGTGGATGCGGTGTGGATGAGACAGCTTCTTTGATTGGATCAGCGCACGCACGCACGTCACCCAGGGAGTTTCTTCTTTGTCACTCCCAATCGGACACGTCATCAATAGCAGTAGAGAACTGTGGGAGTTGTAGTTTGCGGTGGGGACGAATGGATTTTAGTGTGTGCTTATCAATTTTTCATGGCGTGTGGCGTGCCCACCGAAACGGCTTGCCGTGCCAGGAGCGGCACGCGTGCCACGCGTTCGCCATCACTGCCTTAGATGTTTCTACAACTTGATTGGAGTCCACCTGTGGTAGATTCAGGTGATTGGACATGATTTGGAAAGGCACACACCTGTCTATATAAGGTCCCACAGTTATCAGTGCATGTCAGAGCACAAACCAAGCCATGAAGTCCAAGGAATTGTCTGTAGACCTCCGAGACAGGATTGTATGGAGACACAGATCTGGGGAAGGGTACAGAAAAATGTCTGCAGCATTGAAGGTCCCAATGAGCACAGTGGCCTCCATCATCCATAAATGGAAGAAGTTTGGAATCACCAGGACTCTTCGTAGAGCGGACCGCCCAGCCAAACTGAGGGATCGGAGGAGAAGGGCCTTAGGCGCCATTCACATCTAGGCGTTTTCACGCCAGACGCCCGCCGCTATTGCAGCCTGCAATACGCTGGAGGGGTGATTTTACATTGTCGGCTATGGAGATGGTTCACATCTCCACGCCGAAACGCCTGAAGCTCAAAACAAGTCCCGGACCCTTTTTTTCGGGCGGCTTCGGCGTCCGGGTATAGCTGACAGTGTAAAATCACCCATCCAGCAAAAAAAAAGGCTGAAAAATGATGCGTTTTGTCGCCGCAAATCGTGTGACAAAACGCCTATTTAATGTCGCCGCATATCGCCGACGCAAAGGTGTGAATGCAGCCTTAGGGAGGTGACCAAGAACCCGATGGTCACTCTGACAGTGCTCCAGCATTTCTCTGTGGAGAGAGGAGAACATCCATCGCTGTAGCACTCCACCAATCAGGCCTGTATGGGGGAGTGGCCAGACAGAAGCCACTCCTCAGTAAAAGGCACATGACAGCCCATCTGGAGTTTACCAAAAGGCACCTGAAGGACTCTCAGACCACGATAAACAAAATTCTCTGGTCTGATGAAACAAAGACTGAACTCTTTGGCCTGAATGGCAATCGTCATGTCTGGAGGAAACCAGGCACCGCTCATCACCTGGCCAATACTGTCCCTACAGTGAAGCATGGTGGTGGCAGCATCATGCTGTTGGAATGTTTTTTAGCGACAGGAACTGGGAGACTAGTCGGGATCGAGGGAAAGATGAATGCAGCAATGTACAGAGACATCCTTGATGAAAACCTGCTCCAGAGCGCTCTAGGACCTCAGGGGTGAAGTTTCATCTTCCAACAGGACAACGACCCTAAGCACACAGCCAAGATAACAAAGGGGTGGCTGCGGGACAACTCTGTGAATGTCCTTGAGTGGCCCAGCCAGAGTCCAGACTTGAGCCCTGATTGAACATCTCTAGAGAGATCTGATCATGGCTGTGCACTGACGCTCCCAAACAACCAATGGAACTTGAGAGGTCCTGCAAAGAAGAATGGGAGAAACTGCCCAAAAATAGGTGTGCCAACCTTGTAGCATCATACAAGGCTGTGAATACTTCTGTAGATGGTTTTATTTTTTCGTTTTTTTATTTTTAATAAATTTGAAAAGATGTCAAACTTCATTCACATTGTCATTATGGGGTATTGTGAGGAAAATAATGAAAATGGCGTTCACGTCGAAAGCATTGGCTTCTTGCGGGTTAATTTAGAGCATGCACACTGGGATACTTTCATCGACAGCGCATGCGCCGTTCGTAAAAAGTGTCATTTACGTGGGGTCACAGTAAATTAACATAACTCACGCCCACATCTACCACATTTGAATTAGGCGGGCTTACGCCGGCCTATTTACGCTACGCCGCCCGCAACTTTCGTTTGAGAATACGGCACTTGCCTGTAAAAGTTGCGGAGGCATAACGTAAATAGGATACGTTACGCCCGCACAAATATACGCGATTCTATGTGAATCCGGGCCTAAAAGTCTAAATCTTTTTCTGACAGTTAATTTAAAATCAATATTTTTTGCTAGAAAATTACTTGGAACCCCCAAAAATTATATATATATATATATATATATATATATATATATATATATATATATATATATATATATATATATATATTTAGCAGAGACCCTAGAGAATAAAATGGCAATTGCTGCAATATTTTATGTCACACTGTATTTGCCCAGCGGTCTCTCAAATACAATTTTTTGTGAAAAAATACACTTCAATGAATAATAATAAAAAAAAAACGAAACAGTAAAGTTAGCCCAATTTTTTTGTTTTAATGTGAAAGATGATGTTACGACACGAGAATCGTGATCCATCTTCTAAGCAAAAAAAATTGTGAATCTCATTTTAGCCAGAATCGTGCATCTCTACTATATAGAGCCACCTCCTCTCTGTCCTCCTCGTGTCATGTCTGCCATGTGTCCTGACCTCAACCCGATAGAGCACCTTTGGGATGAATTGGAGCTCAGAGTGTGAGCCAGGCCTTCTCGTCCAACATCAGTGCCTGACCTTACAAATGTTTTTTACAGCGTTTTAGCGTTAAAATTCGCGCTAATAAAACGCTCTCCATGCATCTCAATGGACCCTTTCACACTGAGTCCTGCAAGCAGCATCTTTGGAGCAGCTTTTGGGCGCTGAAAAAAACGCTCCAAAAACGTCCCTCTCCATTGAAATGATTTGAAAGCGCTGTAAAAACGCCTTACCCTTTCACACAGAGGCACTGCAAAAACGCCCTAAAACGTTAGGGTCTTAGGGGTGCTTTACCAGCACACTGGGATTGCAGATGAGGCTTCGCTCGAAAAACGCCCCAGTGTGAAAGGGGCCTTAAGTTGATGTGCGTGTAAAGGCAGGTGTCCCAATAATTTAAAACCTTGGTTTGAGAGTAACTTGGTTTGAGAGTAACTTGGTTTGAGAGCATTGTGCAAGACAAGCTAGATTTTTTTCATAAATTTTGACTTGATACACAAGCGATGTCTTGATATACAAGTAGCGTCATGTCACAACTAAGTGTAGCAATATGGTTACATTTAACCACTTCCATACCGGGCTTATTCTGGCACTCTGGCGCAATATTTTTTCAAACACCTTTTGTTTGGGTGGGAAACGGTTTCATGAATTAAAAATAACAAAACGGTAGTTAGCCCAATTTTTTAGTATGATGTGAAACCTGTTACGCCGAGTAAATAGATACCCAACATGTCACGCTTTAATATTGCACGCACTCATTGAATGGCGTCAAACTTCGGTACTTAAAAATCTCCATAATCAACGCTTAATTTTTTTTTTTTACAGGCTACCAGTTTAGAGTTGCAGAGGAGGTCTAGTGCTAGAATTGTTGCTCGCGCAATAATGCACATGGCGATACCTCACGTGTGGTTTGAATGGCGTTTACATATGTGGGCAGGACTTGCGTGTGTGTTTGCTTCTGAGCGCGAGCTACTGTGGACAGGGGTGTTTTTTCCTTCTTTTTTTTTTTAACACTTTTATTTACATTTTCATTTTTTTGATCACTTTTATTCCTATTACAAGGAATGTAAACATCCTTTGTAATAGGAATATATTGTGACCGGTCCTCTTTATGGAAAGATGCAGGGTCAATAAGACCCCACATCTTTCCTCCCGGCTGTAAAGCATGAGATTGGTGAATTTTTTTTCTCAATCTCATGCTTACCAGCTGCAATCGCAGATTTGTTTACATCCGCGGCCCGGATGTGACGTCATAACGTTGCGTCTGGGCCTCCGACGGTCATAGAGATGACTGGAAATCTCTATGGTCGTCACCCGGAGTCGGCCGATTCTTTCTCTGGGTCACCCGGTGGCACGGGAGAGTCTGGAGACGCAGCAGGAGGGGAGGGGTTGTCCCCTCCCGTCGCCTGTAAGAACAATCAAGTGGCAGAACTGACGCTATGATCGTTCTTGCTGTGCACAGAATCACTGGCAGAAAATAATGATATCTGAAGACTTATGAATAAATGGTTGTGGAACGAATCATCTGAGTGTCCATTATTTCTTATGGGGGAAATCGCTTTGATATACAAGTGCTTTGGATTACAAGCATTTTTGCGGAACGAATTGTGCTCACAATCCAAGGTTTTACTGTATAGTGTAAATACACACACAGACACCCACACTCTTATGGCAGAGCCCGCACAGTGAAAGAAGTATGGTAGAACTTTATTAATGGTGGGACTGGTCAGAAGGAAATATTTGATTTCCCATCTCTCCACCGAAACACACGCGATGAGGTGCCCCCCGGCTAGGGTTGCCACCTCATCCCTTTAAAACAGAACACATATGAATTACACAGGTTCTGAGGCTAATTTAATTTAGAAAAGGCTCCACCTGTGTTCAATTACCACCTTAATCAGCCACAGAACCTGTGTAATTCATATGTGTTCTGTTTTAAAGGGATAAGGTGGCAACCCTACCCCCGGCACACCCCCGAGGTGATTGAGGTGCCCCCCTGGCACACCTATGTAATCTGGAGTGCTGCCACCCCTGTCCAGGACAGCTATGGTACCAGAAGGACAGAACACAATCAGAGAGAAGACAAACCTAAAGCTAGAAGGATGGCGGAGTCATTGCTGAAGCTGTGAAGGGGACAGCTTTGCATACAGTGAGGCGGGAAAAATGGCTGCAAGAAAGATATACCAGAAAGACTGAGTGAGCCCCAGGAGAAGGAGAGGTGGCTGCTATGTGTATAGGAATAATGGAGGACTGTGCAAGAGAGATGATCCCTAAAGGACAGAGCTGAGCCAGCGAGGTGGGGGAAGGAGTCTGTGTCTAGACAGGATGGAGGACATATGGCAGCAAGAGAGACGCATCTAAAGGAAAAAAGAGTAAAGCCTACAGACGGGGGGGGGGGGGGGGGGGGGACTTTCTATACAGACACATGGCTGCAAGACGGACATGGCACTAGGAGGACAGAATGAAGCTACATGGGGGTGCTAGAGATGGTTTCTATACAGAACACAAGCTGCAGGACAGATATGGCACTAGAAGGAAAGCGTTGAGGACACAGGGGAAGGAGGAGGCTCTCTATACAGACAGTGGGGGGGGGGGGGGGGGACACATAGCTGTGGGACATGCGTATCGCTAGAAGCTCAGAGTTGAGCCACGAGGAGAAAGGATGCTCTCTATCAGAGCTTTTTTTTCAGAAAATAGGTGCAGGAACTCAACCACGACCCCGTTCAGATTTCACAAACAGTAGTGCAGAGTTGTCACTTGTAAACACAGAAACCAGACTGCTGTGTTTACAAGTGATTGTGGTGAGCAGGCACCAAAGGGTCTGAGCCAGAGGTGGTGGAACTGAGTTCCCCCTGAAAAAAAGTCCTGCTCTCTATACAGAAAATAGGGAGGAATGATGGCTGCAGGATGGACAAGACCTTAAATGGGGAGAATGGAGCTACAGGGGAGGAGGTGCCTCTCTATACAGAAAGGACAAGTGTGATACTAGAAGAATTAAGTGGAGGCGGCTAGACGGCACTGAGGATGCATGGTTGTAGAACAGACATGACACGAGGAGCACAGAGTGGAGGTGGCTCTCTATATAGACAGCACTGAGGATGCATGGTTGTAGAACAGACATGACACGAGGAGCACAGAGTGGAGGTGGCTCTCTATATAGACAGCACTGAGGATGCATGGTTGTAGAACAGACATGACACAAAGAGCACAGAGTGGAGGTGGCTCTCTATATAGACCGCACTGAGGATGCATGGTTGTTGAACAGACATGACACGAGGAGCACAGAGTGGAGGTGGCTTTCTATATAGAAAGCACTGAGGATGCATGGTTGTAGAACAGACATGACATGAGGAGGACAGAGTGGAGGTGGCTCTCTATATAGACGGCACTGAGAATGCATGGTTGTAGAACAGACATGACATGAGGAGGACAGAGTGGAGGTGGCTCTCTATATAGACAGCACTGAGAATGCATGGTTGTAGAACAGACATGACACGAGGAGTACAGAGTGGAGGTGGCTCTCTATATAGACAGCACTGAGGATGCATGGTTGTAGAACAGACATGATACAAGGAGGACAGAGTGGAGGTGGCTCTCTATATAGACAGCACTGAGGATGCATGGTTGTAGAACAGACATGACACGAGGAGCACAGAGTGGAGGTGGCTCTCTATATAGACAGCACTGAGGATGCATGGTTGTAGAACAGACATGACATGAGGAGGACAGAGTGGAGGTGGCTCTCTATATAGACGGCACTGAGAATGCATGGTTGTAGAACAGACATGACATGAGGAGGACAGAGTGGAGGTGGCTCTCTATATAGACAGCACTGAGGATGCATGGTTGTAGAACAGACATGACATGTGGAGGTGGCTCTCTATATAGACGGCACTGAGAATGCATGGTTGTAGAACAGACATGACATGAGGAGGACAGAGTGGAGGTGGCTCTCTATATAGACAGCACTGAGGATGCATGGTTGTAGAACAGACATGACATGAGGTGGCTCTCTATATAGACAGCACTGAGAATGCATGGTTGTAGAACAGACATGACACGAGGAGCACAGAGTGGAGGTGGCTCTCTATATAGACAGCACTGAGGATGCATGGTTGTAGAACAGACATGACATGAGGAGGACAGAGTGGAGGTGGCTCTCTATATAGACGGCACTGAGAATGCATGGTTGTAGAACAGACATGACATGAGGAGGACAGAGTGGAGGTGGCTCTCTATATAGACAGCACTGAGGATGCATGGTTGTAGAACAGACATGACAGGAGGAGGACAGAGTGGAGGTGGCTCTCTATATAGACGGCACTGAGAATGCATGGTTGTAGAACAGACATGACATGAGGAGGACAGAGTGGAGGTGGCTCTCTATATAGACAGCACTGAGGATGCATGGTTGTAGAACAGACATGACAGGAGTAGCACAGAGTGGAGGTGGCTCTCTATATAGACAGCACTGAGGATGCATGGTTGTTGAACAGACATGACAGGAGGAGCACAGAGTGTAGGTTGCTCTCTATATAGACAGCACTGAGGATGCATGGTTGTAGAACAGACATGACACAAGGAGCACAGAGTGGAGGTGGCTCTCTATATAGACAGCACTGAGGATGCATGGTTGTAGAACAGACATGACATGAGGAGGACAGAGTGGAGGTGGCTCTCTATATAGACAGCACTGAGGCTGCATGGTTGTACAACAGACATGACACGAGGAGCACAGAGTGGAGGTGGCTCTCTATATAGACAGCACTGACTTCAATACAAAAACGTTTTGGTTTTCGGCCAAGTGCATCCTGAATTTTTATTTCGGTACACCACTAATATCTGGTCGTGTGTCCTCCTTCCGGGCCTATAAACAGAAGTCATTTCTTGTCCTACTGGTTCTTTTCTGGTGTAATATCTTCTTTCATACAGTCCATGCATGGAACCTCCGCTGCCATTGTGGCTCTTCTCTATGTTGTCTACCATGCAGCTATGTGTTCTCAGTACAGACTTCACTCAGAGTGAGATCCCTCCTCTTTCTACTCCAGTTCTGTCCTCCTTGCTTTTCTGTTTTGGGGATTATCGGAGGGATTTATCCCGCTGCAAATGCGGCACGCCTGATTGACCCTCAGTCAGCTCTTTGTACACAAATGAAAAGAGGGTGCAGCTGGATAATGCTGAACTCTGTATCACCAATGCTGTACTCTGCTCTGTTGTTTCCTTGCAGTGACCTGGAAATAATGATCCGGATGTTAGAGCGGACATTATCCAGCCAAGCTATGTGCTCCAAGAGGTGTAATCTCATTGTGCTTGGCGTTGAACTTTTTAGGCGTGTTTTTTTTTGAGAGGTGAATAATTTAGTAGCTAAATCCATTGCAAACATCCAAAATGTTCTTCACGCTGATAACATCACACCACTAAAAGTTTATTCCACCAGACTGGCTTTCAACTCTCTTTTTAGAAGTTTCCTGTGGCTCACTGAGAGAAACTGATTATGAATTGAGGTTGAATGGTTCCTATAGAAAAGGGTTGGCAGTTTCCGATTTCACATTATGCATAGAGGTGGGATGTTCTCTATAGAAAGGGGTTAGCAGTTTCCGATTCTGGATTATGCATAGTAGGGGTGCAACGCATCACAGTTGGTCCGAACGGGTCACCCCCTTCGGAGCGGAACACACTGTGATCCGCGGATTGCTGCGGCTCCAGAGCTAGGCCGAAGCCGTGACCTTTCCTATTGTCATGGCCGCGGCTCCGGAGCTAGGCCGAAGCCGCGGCCTTTCCTAACGTTATGGCCGCGGCTTCGGCCTACCTCCGGAGCCGCGGGCCATAACGCTAGGAAAGGCAGCGGCTTCGGCCTAGCTGCGGAGCCGCAGGAATAACATTAGGAAAGGCCGCGGCTTCGGCCTAGCTCCGGAGCCGCGGCCATCTTGGTACACCTGGCGGCGGCCCTCCTCTGTTTACACCCACAGAGGAGGACCCCGCACTCGTGGGACACACGCTGGGAGTGTCTGTACTGCCCGAGGGGGGTCTCTTGCCCTGAGAGGAGGGGGGGTCTCTTGCCCTGAGAGGAGGGGGGGTCTCTTGCCCTGAGAGTAGATGGAGGGGGGGTCTATAGTTGGTGGGGGGGGGTGAACAGTGAGATGTGTATATTACAGTGGGGGGGATGTGTATATTACAGTGGGGGGGATGTGTATATTACAGTGGGGGGGATGTGTATATTACAGTGGGGGAGAATTTTTTTTTGCCGATCCGAAAAATTATCCGATCCGTGACTCCTGATCCGAGGAACGATCTGAACCGTGAGTTTTTTGATCCGTTGCACCCCTAATGCATAGAGGTGGGATGTTCTCTATAGAAAGGGGTTGGCCGTTATTCCACATCACACATAAACATAGGATGGTCTCCATAGAGGGGTTAGCAGTTCTTATTCTGGATTTTGCAGAATATTGGATGGTCTTTGTGAAAAAGGATTGGATTGTTCAATTCTATGTGATGGTCTCTATAAGGAGAAGTTGATGGTTCTTATTCCAAGTTACATGTAGAGATGTGATGGTGATCTGGTTATTATTTCACATCACACATAGCAGTCGGGTAGGGTCTATAGCAGTGATGGCGAACCTTGGCACCCCAGATGTTTTGGAACTACATTTCCCATGATGCTCAGCTACTCTGAAGAGTGCATGAGCATCATGGTAAATGTAGTTCCAAAACATCTGGGGTGCCAAGGTTCGCCATCACTGGTCTATAGAAAGGGCTTTGTGGCTCCTACTCCAGATAGGATGGTGTCTGTAGAATGGGTTGATGGTTTCTATCACACGTATGAGGTGAGATTATGCCGCGTACACACGGTCGTTTTGTGTCTTGTAAAAAAACGTTGTTTTTTCTCATGAAAAAAACAATGTTTTTCAAACTTCATTTAAAAAAACGACGTTGCCTACACACCATAGTTTTTTCAAAATGCTCTAGCAAAGCGCGGTTACGTTCAGCACGTACGGCGGCACTCTGTTCCATTCAAGCTTGCGTCATAACTTGCTTCTGAGCATGCGCGGGTTTTAAAACGTCGTTTTAGCCTACACACGATGGGCCAGATCCACAAAGAAGTTACGCTGGTTTATCTATTGATACGCCGCGTAACTTCTAGGTTGCTCCGGCGTATCTTTGTTTTGTATCCACAAAACAAGATACGCCTGCAGCTGAGCTAGATCCGACTGGCGTACATCTTAGTACGCCGTCGGATCTAAGGTGCATATTTACGCTGGCCGCTAGGTGGCGCTTCCGTCGATTTCTGCGTCGAGTATGCAAATTAGCTAGATACGCCAATCCACAAACGTACGTCGGCGCATTTTTATACGTCGTTTCCGTAAGGCTTTTTTTTTCGGCGTAACGTTACCCCTGTTATATGAGGCGTAGACAATGTTAAGTATGGACGTCGGTCCAGCGTCGAATGTTCGGTCGTGTACGTCGTTTGCGTAAAACGTTCGCGAATAGGGCTTTGCGTAGAATGACGTTCACGTCGAAAGCATTGTCTTGTTGCGGGTTAATTTGGAGCATGCGCACTGGGATACCCCCACGGACGGTGCATGCGCCGTTCAGAAAAAACGTCATTTATGTTTACGTCCGGTCAAGTAAAATTAACATAAAACACGCCCACATCTTTATCATTTGAATTCCGCGCCTTTACGCCGGCAGATTTACGCTACGCCGCCGTAACTTTAGAGGCAAGTGCTTTGTGAATACAGCATTTGCCTCTCAAAGTTGCGGCGGCGTAGCGTTACTACGATACGCTACGCCTGCCTAAAATTACGATGCGCTAAGTGGATCTGGCCCGATCATTTTTTATGACACAAAAAACGACGGTTTGAAAAACGACGTAAAAAATTGAAGCATGTTCGAATTTTTTTTTGTCGTTTTTCAGAAGACATAAAACTACGTTTTCCCCCACACACGGTCATTTTAAGTGGAGTTTTTAAAAATGTCGTTTTTTTTTTTTTATCACAAAAAACGACCGTGTGTACGCGGCATTAGTCTTCATTGCTATTTTGGCTTCTAGCATTTGATGTTCTTTCTCGATCTTCAAGGTTTAACTTCATCAATAAGTGTCTTTTATTCGGCCTGGTTAGCAATGTAACTATGCGGAGAGCAGTCTTTGATCACAGAGTGTGGTTGGCAGCCATACACGTTTTCTGTGAATACATTTATTATAGTCTTCTCTCTGGCCAGGATTCCTCCAATAGCTGTTCTCCGCTCTTCTGACAGATGAGAAACTCCAGTTTCAGATGGTAAGACAGCTGCTTGGAGACTTGGGTGAATGAGGAATGCTAGATTGAGCCCTCTGCTCCGGTGCCTAGCCTTCCTGCAGCAGCCGGAGCTGAAAAAAGCGAAAACCTTATTGTAACTTCTAGCAATTAGTATGTTTTGCTGTTGAGGAAAAGTGACCCTCTCTTTCCAGTGCAGTTATTTAGCAGTAAGTGGGATGTTCTGTGTGCTGTGCGTGGGCTATTTATGTTCCATCTCAGAACTGACCTAGGGAGCCCTGGCAATGTTTCACAGCATTTTAGGATCTGTCGTTTGAGGTCAGTTGATTGTAAACCCTTTAAAAAAAAAAAAATGCTAGACGTACTTGCTCTGTGCAATAGTTTTGCACAAAGCAGCCCAGTTCCTTCTCTTCTCGGGTCCCCTGCTGGTGCTTCTGGCTCCTCCCTCCCGCCAAGTGCTCACCATAGCAGGCCACTTGCTATGGGGGCGATTGTGTGTTCTTACTCCCGAGCCACCTCTGTGTGTCCATAGATATGTAGAGCTCAGCTTTGCTCAATTCCACCCCACCCCTGATCTTTTCCCATTGGCTGAGATTGACTGCTCCTGCTGCTGTGTCTAAGCCAATATGTTATCATGGTTACGTGATAGTATTATCACAGACAGCAATGAGAGCCTGGCAGGGGTTCTAATCCCCCTACTATATCCAAAACAAAAAAAAAAGGTTTTGCCTTTAGTTTTTCTTTAAATTAGAACATGGCTTATGTAGCAATTGTATAAGCTATAATATTATTATTTGTAAACACAGAAGTTCGGTTTCTGTGTTTCCCTTTAGCACTTCTCCCTTCCTGCCACTGGGTGCTGCTTGTATATAAAAGTGAATTAGAATGTGATTTTAGAGCATCCCCAGTTTGATCTACAAAAGGTTGACTTCTTCTTCATGTCCTGCTCCTCAAGGTATGTCAATGTTTGCTAATTTATTATGCAAATAGAAGTTTTCTGTAGAGTGTGCCCAAAGTCTTTATAATATTTGATGTTTCACTGCAGGTCTGGTCTGTGATTTAAAGAGTTCCTCTATTTTACACATGGCATGGCAAGGGGGTCACAGCACTGTCTGTCCATTCTGCTTTAGCACCATGGGACCCCATGCCATGCCATGTGTAAAATAGAGGAACTCTTTAAATCACAGACCAGACCTGCAGTCCAGGCTGAGTAAGGCCTCAGAGCACATGGCATTACTGTCTGTATTTAACTGCTTGATGGGCTTATTTTGGGCCTGGCTGGTTCACATGTATGTGTTTTGGCGGCCCACATTTGCGCAGGTCATTTGAATGGGCCGCCATGCCTGCGTTTCCTGCAAAGAAAAGCGCATGCCTCATGTAATAGGCTGCACACCTATGCCCATCAAGCAATGAAATACAGCACTGTCTGACCATTCTGCTGTGACTTATCTGCAGTTCCCGCACTGTCAAACTTGCTGCATTTTTAGACGTTTAGGTCACGCTTTTAAAAACACAGTGCGTTTGTGTGTGCAAGAACTGCAGGTAAGTAGCATGGTGCAAAAGCAGAATGGATTTCAAGGCAACTGTATTTTTAAAATGCTGAATGCACCTTTTTTCTGCAGGAAACAAAGGCATGGCAGCCCATTCAAATCAATGGGCTGCTGTGCCTGCACAAATGAGGGCAGCCAAAACACATACATATGAACCAGCCAGGCCCAAAATAAGCTGGAGGGGGGCCCAAAAATAATGTTTGCCCAGGGCCCAAACCATATTAAAGACGGCCCTGACGGTATGTAGTGATGACGTCAGCATGCCGCTACCCTACGCCGTTTCGTCACAATTGACCTCGTCCAGGACGAATACTATAGTGTTTTATACTTATCCATAGCACAATGAATAGTAATATGCATGCTAATTGGTTTTATGTTTTGAATCATCACGCTATCTGCGCGGCTTATTTTATTAATCTTATACTGTACATTGTGACATCAAAAAAAGGATTGGGTTTACATCCACTTTAAAAGAGTATAATAGCACAATAGGAAATACAATATATCGATATATAACACACTCATCTGCTCCGTGTATCACACTGTGCCGGCGTGAGGGATTCCCCGAGCTGCTTGTGTAGTGCGCATATCCATACGGCATCCCTTTGACTGACAGATGATACGCCTGTGGCGTCAACACGTTTCACTACATCACTGCGTAACTTCATCAGGAACTGATACGCGCAGTCCACATAGTTTATTGTTCGGACACTACCACATTGTGATTTGTTTTTTGCTTCATGTGTTGTGTTTTGTCTTTGAGGGATGGTGAAGGGATTGTTTTTTTGATATATCATGTTTTTTATCGAGTTATTATACTATAATGGAATTTGATATAATAAATATTTGCACCTTCCATTAGTCCTATGTTTGCCTAATTAACCGCTTGGTTGTCAGGGTGGGAGCTTCACTCCAAGCCTAGAATAAACCAATGTTCGTATATGTCGGTATATAAAAAATACACCAATGTTGAGAACACAATAAAGGATCTATTGGTAAACAGCGCTAATGTTGGATAAGTGTCCAGCTTCACATCAAATAAATAAATAAAATGATGACGTGGCAGAAGTAGTGGTAAGTGCTTCTAGGGTTAAGTGGGTAGTGCACCCTTCACCAACTCCAAATCTTCACCAACAGTGGCACTCGCCCCCTCTGGGGTTCACACTCACCAGAAGTATGAATAAAACAAGCCTTGAAAATAAATTCTTTTTCACTCAGAACTCCGTCACCATCTCAGAAGGCAGCAGGGGTTAATTCCCAATGTTGGTTCATATAAAACACAAAAAACACCAAAATAGTACAATACTGCTTTAATGAATTAACCCCTCATACAGAGTACCCCGCTTCTGATCTGCGTACATTAAAGCCACTTGATAATGAACATGTGAGGTAGTGTGTGTTCACTGCTGTAGTACAATACCCGGAAGCCGCGCTTGATGATGCCCGCACAGCGCTGAAGAAAATCCTTCCTGGATACAGGTCTCAAGGCGGTGGAACGCACTCCTCACTCACAATACTTCCTGGTTACGCCGTTGTAGCCACGCCCTGACGCGTTTCGTCACTTCCGACTTCGACAGAGGGCAGACCATTGGTTAGGCATTTTTTATAATCTTCTACAATGAAGAGCCTGCCCTCGTGTATTTTGTTTGCACTTTATTTTCGGTTTAACAATTGTATTTGACTGTAATGTGAATTTATGCATTTCGTCATTCACTAGAATCTAAAATGATCAGATTTGGCTGTGCAGACCCTTTTATTAGAAGAAAACCCTAGTTTGTCCATGATGGTGGAATGTGTCCTGATGGCTGATCTTTGTTTGCAGGTTGCGTTGTGCTGGCAGTGGAGCTCACTACACTTAACACAAATCCCGAGGTTCAAGAATATCAGAGTAAGTCCATGTCCTCCTGTCTCTGATCAATGTTGGTCCCTTTTCTCCTTTTTTCCCAGTTGTGATAACATCAGAAGGTAATCGCAGCCTTTCTCTGGTCATTATATAGATATGTAGTCCGGAGTGTGAGGGTGAGACGCATTGTAGCATATTTCCCACAGTAATCAGACTCCAATTTGTTCCTTTCCAACGCATGATGGCTAATGAAAGGAGATTGTTCTGTCTTGTGGAATGAATGGAAGGGTGCAATATAGTTTGTCATTCTCTCCCTAAAGTAGAATTCCACGAACACTAACCATGCTTAAAAATGTTCCCTCTCCCCTCCTGCTACCTATCCTACCTAACCTGTGGCACAAAGATCTGTATACTTACCTAGTTTTTACTACACTTGATCTTAGCCAAAAGGCAGAGAAGCGATACTTACCTAGGGCTAGATTCAGAAAGCCCGCCGTAAGTTTGTGCGGGCGTAGCGTATCTGAGATACGCTACGCCGCCGTAACTTAGTGAGGCTGGGGCTGAATTCACAAAGAACCTGCGCCCTAAGTTACGGCGGCGTAACGTAAATCTGTCGGCGTAAGAGCGCCAAATTCAAATTGTGAAGAGGTGGGCGTGTTTTATGTAAATAAAACATGACCTCGCGTAAATGACGTCCCCATGCGCCGTCCGTGAACGTATCCCAGTGCGCATGCTCCTAATCACGTCACAAATAGTCAATGCTTTCGACGTGAATGTAATTTATGCAAAGCCCTATTCGCGAACGACTTGCTCAAACAACGTAATCACGTCACAAATAGTCAAAGCTTTCGACGTGAACGTAATTTACGCAAAGCCCTATTCGCGAACGACTTACGCAAACAAAGTAACATTTTCAAAATTTGACGCAGGAACGACGTCCATACTTTACATTGGCTATGCCTCATATAGCAGGAGTAACGTTACGCCGGAAAAAGCCTTGCGCAAACGATGTAAAAAAATCCGCCGGGCGCACGTACGTTTCTGAATCGGTGTATCCAGCTAATTTGCATATTCTACGCTGAAATCGACGGAAGCGCCACCTAGCAGCCAGCGTAAATATACAACTAAGATACGACGGCGTAAGAGACTTACGCCAGTCTGATCTTTGCCTAATTTTGGCGTATCTTGCTTTTTGAATACAGAAAGAAGATACGCCGGCGCAGCTTTGAATTTACGCGGCGTATCAATAGATACGCCGGCGTAAATTCTTGCTGAATCTAGCCCCTAGTTTTTAGTCCACTCCACTCCAGTTCCGCTCTGGCTCCCCTATGTCAGTAAGTGGCTGCTGCAGGGGACAGTATGGAGCACTGACATCGTCTGGGACATGGGAGCCTTTGGGGGACATCAAAGCTTCTGAAATTCCCAGCCATTGTCAAGTGCTTGCTTCTCTCCCCTGCAGCCATCGCTTACTGACCCAAGGGGTCACATGTCTGGACTGGAACGGACCAAAAATAGCTAAGTATACACCTCTGTTTTACACAGGTTAGGCAGGATAGGTATTGGGAAAGGGAGGGAACATTTTTAAACATAGTTGAAGTCAGGCTGGAATTCCACTTTAAAGCCCAACTCCAGGATTTAAAGCAGAGGTTCACCCTAAATTACAACTTTCTCTTAATGAAACCACTACCCATCGACTATACACAATCCGTTGTTTTTTTTTTTTTTTAAATCGGAATCTTTACCTTTCTAATGCAGCAATCAATGTGGTGTCAATCAGCCTTGAATTTTATGTCATTTGCGTAAGTCGTCCGTGAACAGGGATTTACGTCATTTACGTCCACGTCGAAACCAATAGGCCCGTGCGGCGTACGTTGCCGCAATGCACACTGGGATATGTAGGCGGACGGCGCATATGCCGTTCCAAAAAAACATCAATCACGTCAGGTCAAGCCCCATTAACATAAAACACCCCCCTTAGCTAAATTTGAATTAGGCGCCATTACGCCCGCCCGCTTTAGGCTACGCCGCCGTAACTTAGCAGGCAAGTACTATGTGAATCATGTACTTGCCTCGCTAACTTACGGTGGCGTAGTGTAAGCACGATACGCTACGCCGCCCTAAAGTTAGGACACCCTCTCTGAATCTAGCTATTAGTGTTCACCTGATGGCTACTTCATCCTCCTCGGGGCTAGCGTCATGCGGTGGGTGACCACATGTTCAGAGATGCAGAGCGTCATCCAGCCCAAAATGGGATGGCAGCAGAAGAATGTGAAATCGTGGAGCTACACAGTGATGTCGACAATATTTAAGTATAAAAAGAAAAACGAGAAAAAGTGCAATGTCTGGGAATAATTTTTGTAAGTAGAAAAAAAAAAAACTGGAGTTGGACTTTAATTTCATCCTAGTATTAGGGGTAAAAGTAACGTTACTGCCCGTAGCATCCAAGCATGGAGTCCGGCTGTAGTGCTTGATTTTTGGCTTCAGGGATTCATGTTTTGCCTTTTATGCCGCGTACACACGGTCGTTTTTCGGCATGAAAAAAAAAGAAATTTTTCAGCATGTCCAAAAAACAAAGTTTTTCCAACTTCATCATTAAAAACGATGTTGCTCACACACCGTCGTTTTTGAAAAATGATGAACAAAGCGCGGTGACGTACAACACATACGACGGCACTCTGAAGGGGAAGTTATTTTCGCCTTTGGGCTGCTTTTAGCTGATTCCGTGTTGGTAAAAGACGATTCGCGCTTTTCTGTCTGTTACAGCGTGATGAATGTGCTTACTCCATTATGAACGGTAGTTTTACCAGAACGAGCGCTCTCGTCTCATAACTTGCTTCTGGGCATGCGCGGGTTTAAAACGTCATTTTAGCCCACACACGATCATTTTTTACAACACGAAAAACGACATTTTAAAAGCCGAAAAACGACGTGAAGCCCACACACGAAGATTTTAAATGACGTTTTTAAAAATGACATTTTTTTTCCATGCCGAAAAACGATCGCGTGTACGCGGCATTACAGTTTCCCCTCTCATACATTATACCTGCATTATACTAGAGCACGTCTGTGTGGCCATTAGGTATTTAGCCTCGATGCTTATAGTTCATGTTATGTTTCATCTTGTTAATAACTGTATCTAAAGCCAATGTACTTAACAATAATCTACATTAAACCTACATTACCACTAACCCCTGACCCTGATTCTACTGATTGTAAAAATCATTTAAAAGTGAATGAAAAGTAATCCTCTCGGGGTTTATTTATTTTTTCTAGCATTTGAAAATCGATCGTCAATGTATGTGGGCACCTTTTTAGCTGTAATTTCCAGTCTGCAGACTTTTATATATTTGTTGCAGCTGTTGGTATTTCAAATGAGAAATTGTGCAAAGGTTCAATCTTTTTACCCTGTTTTCTGCCAGGAGTGGAGCTTTCTTGTATCATTAAAAACAGCAACACCAATGACCCGCGCATCGAATGGAAGAAGACTCGTAATAATGAGACCACCTATGTCTTTTTTGAAAATAATATTCAAGGTATATTAGCTAGGCAATATGCAAGTGGGGGGTGATGGATTGATTTGGAGTCATACATAAATGCAAGGGTCGTGCATAGAAAGGTGCACCAAGTGAGCAGGGATAAAAGAAAGGGGTGCACATGGAAGGTGTGATGAGAGGAAGGGGTACACAGTATAAACATGATCAGGTGAAGGGGCATACAGTTAATGGTGATGGAACGAAAGGGGTGCACAGTTAAGGGTGATGTGTGGAAGGGAGCACACAGTAAAGTCCTGATGAATGGAAGTGGCACAAAGTAAAGGGTGATGAGAGGAAGGGGCACAAAGTGAAGTGTGATGAGAGAAAGGGGTGCACAGTGGAGGGGGAGGGGCACACAGTGAAGCAGTGAAGGGGGAAGGGGCGCAGGGTGATGAGGGGAAGGGGCGCAGGGTGATGAGGGGAAGGGGAAGGGGTGATGAGGGAAAGGGGCGCGGAGGGAAAGGGCCGCGGGGTGCTGAGGGAAAGGGGCGCGGGGTGCTGAGGGAAGGGGCGCAGGGTGATGAGGGTAAGGGGCGCAGGGTGATGAGGGTAAGGGGCGCAGGGTGATGAAGGTAAGGGGCGCAGGGTGATGAGGGGAAGGGGCGCAGGGTGATGAGGGGAAGGGGTGCAGGGGGAAGAGGCGCAGAGTGCATGGTTATGAGGGAGAAGGGGCGCAAGGTGGTGAGGGGGAAGGGGCGCAGGGTGATGAGGGGGAAGGGGCGCAGAGTGAAGTCACGATGAACATGAGTGGCACACATTGAAGGGTAATGTAAAGGAAGGGGCGCACAATGGAGGGTGATGGAAGAGAAGGGGCGCACAGTGGAGAGTGAGGAGGGGAAGGAGGGCAAAGTAAAGGGTGACAAGGGGAAGGGGCGCACAGTGGAGGGTGACGAGGGGAAGGGGCGCACGGTGGAGGGTGACGAGGGGAAGGGGCGCACGGTGGAGGGTGACGAGGGGAAGGGGCGCACGGTGGAGGGTGACGAGGGGAAGAGGCGCACGGTGGAGGGTGACGAGGGGAAGGGGCGCACGGTGGAGGGCGACGAGGGGAAGGGGCGCACGGTGGAGGGTGACGAGGGGAAGGGGCGCACGGTGGAGGGCGACGAGGGGAAGGGGCGCACGGTGGAGGGCGACGAGGGGAAGGGGCGCACGGTGGAGGGCGACGAGGGGAAGGGGCGCACGGTGGAGGGCGACGAGGGGAAGGGGCGCACGGTGGAGGGCGACGAGGGGAAGGGGCGCACGGTGGAGGGCGACGAGGGGAAGGGGCGCACGGTGGAGGGCGACGAGGGGAAGGGGCGCACGGTGGAGGGCGACGAGGGGAAGGGGCGCACGGTGGAGGGCGACGAGGGGAAGGGGCGCACGGTGGAGGGCGACGAGGGGAAGGGGCGCACGGTGGAGGGCGACGAGGGGAAGGGGCGCACGGTGGAGGGCGACGAGGGGAAGGGGCGCACGGTGGAGGGCGACGAGGGGAAGGGGCGCACGGTGGAGGGCGACGAGGGGAAGGGGCGCACGGTGGAGGGCGACGAGGGGAAGGGGCGCACGGTGGAGGGCGACGAGGGGAAGGGGCGCACGGTGGAGGGCGACGAGGGGAAGGGGCGCACGGTGGAGGGCGACGAGGGGAAGGGGCGCACGGTGGAGGGCGACGAGGGGAAGGGGCGCACGGTGGAGGGCGACGAGGGGAAGGGGCGCACGGTGGAGGGCGACGAGGGGAAGGGGCGCACGGTGGAGGGTGACGAGGGGAAGGGGCGCACGGTGGAGGGTGACGAGGGGAAGGGGCGCACAATAAAGGTGTGATGAAAGGAAGGGGTAAGGATGATGAATGATTAGAGCAGCCATTCTCAACTAGGGTTCCATTCAGAGGTTGCTAGGGGTTCCTTTGAGCATTGTTCTCTGTACAGCACTGCGGAATGTGTCGGTGCTACATAAATGTATAATAATAATAATTGCATGTGACTGTGGTGGGGACATTGGATTGTTGTGTAGAGACTGATGTGAACAGTTTCATGTACTTAGTATAGTAGTTTGAAGTGTTTGTACTTTATAAGCAAATCTTTATTGTTCTGTATTAGGAGACTTAAAAGGTCGTGGTGAAGTTCAGTCCCAAAGCTCGTTGGTTATATCTAATGCCAGCCGGACCGACAGCGGAACATATCGCTGCGAAGTGGCCGCCGTGGACGACCATAAGAATTTAGCAGAGATTATCATTAATCTCACTGTCAAAGGTAAGCATTTGTGTAACATGCTGAAATAGTCCACACTTTGATTCTGTGTTATTTTATGTGTTGCCAGCAGCATCGGGCCCTCTGGAGATCTCTCAGACAGAACAGATATTGCTAGTCAGTTGGCGCTGCCAGAGGCTGATGATCAGGTTGTCATCTTTTAGATGCTATTCGTCTCATCTAGTTGAATTTTCACACTGGAGAGACAGCAGCGGCTGTTTAGGGTCGGTTTGCAGGTGCTATTTTTAGCGCAATAGCGCCTGCAAACCGCTGGTCTTAAAAAAAAATTGACGAAATGCCAACTGGTGACGTTTTTAATAAAATTCTAAGAGGAAAACGGTGCAATGCATTGGGATCGGTGCTTTAGGTTCAATAACATTTTATTAACCACTTGAAACCCGCGCTATTGACAAAAGACGTCAACAGCGTGGCTCTCAAGTGCCGTCTTTGGACGTCATTTAAAGTGCATTACCCGCACGCGCCTCTGGGGGGCGCACATCGGTTAAACACTGTCCCGGCGCATCGCTGAAGAGCCGATGCGTGTACCTGGCGGCCGCGATGTCCGCTGGGTACACTCGATCGTCGGTAACACAGCAGGGACGTGGAGCTCTGTGTGTAAACACAGAGCTCCACGTGCTGTCAGAGGAGAGGAGACCGATCTGTGTCCCTTGTACATAGGGACACAGCATCGGTCACCCCCCTCCCCCCACACAGTTAGAACACACCCAGGATACACATTTAACCCCTTCCTCACCCCCTAGTGTTAACCCCTTCCCTGCCAGTCACATTTATACAGTAATTAGTGCATTTTTATAGCACTGATCGCTGTATAGATGTGAATGGTCCCAAATTTGTGTCAAAAGTGTCCGATACGTCCGCCGCAATATCGCAGTCCCAATAAAAATCACAGATCGCCGCCATTACTAGTAAAAAAACGCCATTACTTTTTAAAATCATAATTCTGTTCCCCATTTTGTAGGCGCTATAACTTTTGCGCAAACCAGTCGCTTATTGCGATTTTTAAAAAAAAATTGGGATATTTTATTATAGCAACAAGTAAAAAATATATTTATATTTTTTAAATTGTCGCTCTTTTTTTGTTTATAGCGCAAAAAATAAAAACCGCAGAGGCGATCAAATACCACCAAAATAAAGCTCTATTTGTGGGGAAAAAAAGGACGTCAATTTTGTTTGGGAGCCACGTCGCACGACCGCGCAAATGTCAGTTAAAGCGACGCAGTGCCGGAAGCTGAAATTTCGCCTGGGCACGAAGGGGGTTTATGTGCCCAGTAAGCAAGTGGTTAAGAAGGACAATTTTTGACAGATAATAAAAGAATACGCAAACCGACCGCCCAAAACTGGACAGGTCGGGGGATCGGTGCTTTAGCACTGCGTCCTGCCAGTGCACACCAGCGTCTGTCTGCGCTCAGCACAGCTGCTGGTGCAAATCAGCCCTAAAATAGCTTGGAAATATTTGCTGTGTGTTTGTTAGAGGGTTGCCATGACCTGATAGAAACACCTGCTGTGTGTTTACATTAGAGGGCTCACGGGCTGCTTTGATCTATTGCAATAGAAAGTAAGAGGAAAAGAGATAAGATTTTAATGCCTGTGTTATGAAATTTGAAGATGATGTTCTCTACAATGCCTATAGATACAGCACAAAGAGGATTTTAAAAACGTGTACTGCTTGTTCAGAATATGTACATTTTTAAGTATGCAGTTTTTAGTTACAGATGAATGCTGGGTTCTTGATACAAAGCTTCAGCAGTTCTTCATTCAGTGTCAAAGCTTGGCTTCTTTTTTTGCCTCCTGCTCATTCCTATTGGCCAGTGAGGTAGCTTCTTGGTGATGAGCCAGTAAGAATGTGGAGGTTGGACTTGGCGGCAAACTTCAACACTAGCTTTGACTATTAGAATGGGCCTTCATAGTATATTAAATGGTGAGACTTTTCAGGTCTGGTTAGTGTGGTGGTTCTGAATGGTGAGACTTTTCGGGTCTTTCTAGTGTGGTATTTTTCATGTCTTCCTAGTGTGGTGGCCCTGGATAAGGAGACCTTTAAGGTCTTCCTAGTGCTGTGGCCCTGAAAGGTGAGACTTTTCAGGTCTTCCTTATGTGGTGGTGCTATATGGCAAGACTTTTCAGGTCTTCCTAGTGTGGGGACACTGATTGGTAAAACTTTTCACGTCTTCCTAGTGTGGTGGTGCTGAATAGTGAGACTTTTCAGGTCTTCCTAGTGTGGTAGCGCTGAATAGTGAGACTTTTCAGGTCTTCCTAGTGTGGTGGCCCTGAATGGTGAGACTTTTCATGTCTTCCTAGTGTGGTGGCCCTGAATGGTGAGACTTTTCAGGTCTTCCTAGTGTGGTGGCCCTGAATGGTGAATTGTTTTTAGGTCTTCCTAGTGTGGGGACACTGATTGGTGAGACTTTTCACGTCTTCCTAGTGTGGTGGCCCTGAATGGTGAGACTTTTCAGGTCTTCCTAGTGTGGTGGCCCTGAATGGTGAGACTTTTCAGGTCTTCCTAGTGTGGTGGCCCTGAATGGTGAGACTTTTCAGGTCTTCCTAGTGTGGTGGCGCTGAATGGTGAGACTGTTCAGGTCTTCCTAGTGTGGTGGCGCTGAATGGTGAGACTGTTCAGGTCTTCCTAGTGTGGTGGCCCTGAATGGTGAGACTTTTCAGGTCTTCCTAGTGTGGTGGCCCTGAATGGTGAGACTTTTCAGGTCTTCCTAGTGTGGTGGCCCTGAATGGTGAGACTTTTCAGGTCTTCCTTTTCCTATAGTTATTTTGTTTGTTCCCGTCTGTCATCTTTAGTAAAGCTCTATTCACTGTTATGAAGATGCATCTAATACTTTTTCTGTTTTTCTTTCTCAGTAAAACCAGTGACTCCCCAGTGCCGAGTGCCCAAGTCTGTCCCAGTGGGAAAGTCTGCCATTCTGTATTGCCAGGAGAAAGAAGGTTACCCCAATTCTGTGTATCGATGGTATCGCAATACCGACGCACTGCCTGACGACTCGAAAACCAGCCCAAAATTTGTCAATTCATCTTTTACCTCAAACACCAATACTGGAACCTTGGTGAGACTAATAATTATGTATGGAAAAAGTGGCATCCTGGTATAGTGGGTAGATAGAGAAAGATATACAGGTTGGGAAATCAGATACGATTTTGTCACACTGTCTGTCCTTGGCCTTTTGATATAATTATTAAGAAGAGCAAGGTCTTGTAAGAGTATATTAGGTGTGATGCAGCCAAATACATTTGATAATCCATTACCCTCTGCATGCAGGTTTGTATTATTTTTGAGATCCTTTTTTTGAGATCCTCTTCCTAAGGCTGGATTCACACCGAGGCATTTTTAGTGCTTGTTGCAGATTTGCACTTTAGTCCATTTAACCACTTAAGACCCGGACCTTTAGGCAAGTAAAGGACCCGGCCAGTTTTTGCAATTCGGCACTGCGTCGCTTTAACTGACAATTGCGCGGTCGTGCGATGTGGCTCCCAAACAAAATTGGCATCCTTTTTTTCCCACAAATAGAGCTTTCTTTTGGTGGTATTTGATCACCTCTGCGGTTTTTATTTTTTGCGCTAAAAACAAAAAAAGACTGACAATTTGGGGGAAAAAACAGTATTTTTTACTTTCTGTAAAAACAAAAATAGAGCGTCAATTTTGAAAAAAATCTATATTTTTTACTTTTTGCTATAATAAATATCCCCAAAAAAGATATAAAAAAAACATTTTTTTTTCTCAGTTTAGGCCGATACGTATTCTTCTACCTATTTTTGGTTAAAAAAATCGCAATAAGCATTTATCGATTGGTTTGCGCAAAATTTATAGCGTTTACAAAATACGAGATAGTTTTATTGCATTTTTATTAATATTTTTTTTTTTTACTACTAATGGCGGCGATCAGCGATTTTTTTCGTGACCGTGATATTATGGCGGACACATCGGACAATTTTGACACATTTTTGGGACCATTGTCATTTTCACAGCAAAAAATGCATTGTTTACTGTGAAAATTACAATTGCAGTATGGGAGTTAACCACTAGGGGGCGCTGAATGGGGTTAAGTGTGACCTCATATGTGTTTCTAACTGTCGGGGGGCGGGGCTGGACGTGTGACGTCATTGATCGTCTTTCCCTATAACAGGGAACACACGATCAAGGACAGCGCCACAGTGAAGAACGGGGAAGCTGTGTTTACACACAGCTCTCCCCGTTCTTCAGCTCCGGAGGACCGATCGCGGGACAGCGGCGGCGATCGGGTCCTGCGGCCACGGAGCTTTGGACAGAATGGCACGGCTGGGCACATTCACGTACGTGTACGTTGCCATTCTGCCGACGCATATCGGCGTGAAGGGGTCCTTATTTGGTTAACATGGCTTCCTATGGAACACGTTCTGTAAAGCAAATCTGCAAAACGCAAAAAGCACTAAAAATGCATAGGCGGGAATCCAGCTGCTATGTACCTTCTATAACCCTTCGGGGAAATAGACTTGGTGCAGCTAAGACCAATATTGTGTAATCACTATGCAGTACAAACAAAATTAGAGAAACATCAATGCAAAATCAAAACAGCAACTGGACAAAATGTTCTTCCAATTCCACTAAGTATACATGTGCTGCTATTGTAAACAATAAATGTTCCCACTCTTAGTGCAAATAATAAAGCGCTTTCCCAAAAGAAACATCCACAACCGTGCTCCACATCAACCATAAAAATGCTTGTGCTTCCCCCCCACTCCCTCTGGGAGAGACACTCACCAGATGTTAATGACCCTTTATGGATAATTATGAGGTCAATGACGCTTTAGTAGCTCTCCTTCCTCCTCTATGCTTAATCCAACTCCACATTCCGGTTAACAGACCACAATAAAGACAGCAATAATGTAACTCCGTTTATTTAACCTCTTACCTCCCACGGGAGTCTATGCTCGGAAGAGAAGAGAACCGGGGGGGGGGGGGGGGTGCTGCTGCCTGAAATTGAGAAGCGGGGAGGCTGCCACGAATTGAGAAGCAGGGGGGGGGGGGCCTTTACAAAAAAATAAGAAATAAAGAAAAATATATATATAAAAAAGGGGGGTAGCCATCCGGGGCCCTGGGGACCTCTGGCTGGGCCCTTTAATAAAAAGAAAAAATATATATATATAAAAAAATATATATTTAAATGTATTTATTTTTAAAAAGGGGGGTTGCCATCTGGGGACCTCTGGGACTTTTAATAAAATACATTATATTTATATATATATATAATACACACATACACACACACAATTTTTTTATTTTTTGAAAAATAAATTACAAAAAAAGGAGGGTTGCCATCCGGGACCTCTGGGCCCTTTAATAAAAAATAAATAAATAAAAGAATATAATAAAAATAAATATATATATATATATATATATATATATATATATATATATATATATATATATATATATATATATATAAAAAAGGGGGGTTGCCACATGGGGCCCTGGGGACCTCTGAGCCCTTTAATAAAAAAAAAAAACCTCTGGGCCCTTTAATAAAAAATAAATAAAAGAATATAATAAAAATAAACATTTTATATATATATATATATATATATATATATATATATATATATATATATATATATATATATATATATATATATATATATATATAAAAACAGGGGGGATGCCGCATGGGGCCCTGGGGACCTCTGAGCCCTTTAATAATAATAAAAAAAAATTATATATATATATATATATATATATATATATATATATATAGGGGGGTTGCTATCCGGGGTCCTCTGGGCCCTTTAATAATAATATGATATATATATATAAAAACAATTATATTTTTTTTATAAAAAAGGGGGGTTGTCATCCAGGGCCCTGGGAACCTCCGGACCCCTAAAAAAAAATAAAGGGGGTTGCCACCCGGGCCCCCTACAGGTGTACTGCCTGTACCCCCCTGATGGCGGCCCTGGGTGCAAATACCTGTATTATACAGGTATCTGCACCTCCCACCCCCTAAAAGTACCAAATGTGACACTTTTCCGAAAAGCGAAGGCTCACTTTTTATGTGGACCTCTACTTTAATGCGTTTTAACCTGCAAAAACACAATATAATACCCAATTGATTAGTAAATTATAAAAGATGATATTAAATAAATAAATGCTAAACATCTCACAATTAAAATTGCATACACCCATGGACCAAACTACGGTACCTAAAAATTCTCCAAACTACTGTTTAGTATTTTTGGTGGGGTATAGCTTCATTAGTTCAGTGCTTCACAAATCTCCAAGCTTTCTTAGATGTCTGCTTCCTGCAAAAGAGAAGACAAACTCCCAATCCAAGGGGTATTAATGTCCTAATCCGCAGCACTGCTACCATTTTATAAGGAGCTTTGCATGCAATTCCAAGAGTCAAGATGATATTGAACCCATTAACAAAGATCCCCATTTGTTTCTTTATTACAGGTCTCCTAGAATATCCCACCTAAACGTGTGTGCTAGTGAAGTGTTGTGGTCATTGCTTACCTTTTGTGCAATAATATTCAAGCTCTAGCTCAGGGATATGCAATTAGCGGACCTCCAGCTGTTGCAGAACTACGATTCCCATGAGGCATAGCAAGACTTCTGACAGCCACAAGCATGACACCCAGAGTCAGAGGCATGATGGGACTTGTAGTTTTGCAACAGCTGGAGGTCCGCTAATTGCATATCCCTGCTCTAGCTGATATTTGTGGTTATATCGGTCTTGCTCCCTTTTCCAGGAAGTTCAACACTTGTCTCCAATAATTCAGGACCTCTTTGCTCCTCCTGGTGGTTCCCCTAGTGGTCCACTTCAGCATTCTATTCACTTTTTTCACGGCCAAGCCATACTGTTTTCTCTTTTTTGTTATCATCTGAAATAAGCACCCCAAATCCTTCTCTTCTGTAGTTATGACCAACCCTATATAGCAGTGATGGCGAACCTTGGCACCCCAGATGTTTTGGAACTACATTTCCCATGATGCTCAAATACACTGCAGAGTGCATGAGAATCATGGGAAATGTAGTTCCAAAACATCTGGGGTGCCAAGGTTCACCATCACTGCTATATACCAATCCTATAGCCCCAATATTGACATGTGGAAGCATTTATTTTCATTTGCTCTTCTTTTTTTTTTTTTTTTTTTATTAAAGCGGGGGTTCACCCTAAAAACTATTTTCTAACATTACATTGAACTCAGTCTCGACATTGACAGTATGCCGATTTTTTTTTTTTGCTGTACATACCTCGTATAGCTATTTTCTTAGCCAGCTTCCGTTGGTGAATCCCGCGGGAGTGGCGTTCCTATGCAGCAGTTAGTGTTTGACGTGATGACAAAAACTACCCACCCCCATCGCATAAGGAGCGTCACGAGTTGCTGAAAGAAGCCGAACGTCGGTGCGCAGGCGCCGTATAGCGCCGACTCGACGTTCGGCTCCTTTCAGCAACTCTAGACGGTCATTATGCGATGGGGGTGGGTCGTTTTTGTCATCGCGTGATTCACTACCCGGAAGCCGGCTAAGAAAATAGCTATACGAGGTATGTACAGCAAAAAAATAAATTAAAAAATCGGCATACTGTCAATGTCGAGACTGATCTCAATGTAGTGTTAGAAAATTTTTTTTAGGGTGAACCCCCGCTTTAATTTACATATCTAAAAATAAATTGGTTATTTTAGAGCCTTGGTCCTGATGGAAGGGGCTTCCTGTGTGTTTTGCTTCTATAAGCATATTTGACCTTGATGTTTTGGATGGCCCTTCCTTCCATGTTGCCTGTCCTACCAGAGACATCTGTTGGGCACATTGAGGCACCCGATGGGGCTTGGGAAGGGATTGAATGTGTGTGAAGTCACTGTGCTTGATCGGTGGAGAGTTGTTGTTCTGTGGGCATTTGAGGGGCTGGTGGCAGAGATCGGGGGAAGATTAGAGTCTAGGCTCAGGACATGAATACTTTCACCACAATGATCTAAAGTTTGCACTGTGTGTTTTGTAGGTATTTTCTTCAGTAAATAAAGGAGACATGGGACTGTACTACTGTGTGGCCAGAAATTCTGCCGGGACTGCTCGTTGTGATTCTCAGCTCCTGGAAGTGTGTAAGTTGTACATGTTCGTTTGTTTCTTTTTTTTCTTTTAATGAACTGATATTCATCCCCTCAAATTTACACCAAAGCATAAAACCGTAAATAATCTATCTTAATTGTACAGTACAGGACATGGGAAAGCAAGTCACAGCCCCCGGGGTTATATGCGGCTACCTTCATGTTTTTGACAAAAACTGTACTGAGGATGCCCCCATTGTACTCTCTAAACCAGGGGTCTCAAGCTGGCGGCCCTCCAGCTGTTTTGTGAAACTACAAGTCCCAAGAGGCATTACAAGGCTGTGGTCAAACATGACTCCCACGGGCAGAGGCATGATGGGACTTGTAGTTTTGCAACAGCTGGGAGGGCCACCAGTTGGAGACTCCTGATCTAAACCATTTTAGTTATTTACTTCAACTGACACTTCTATAAAGATCCAACTGCTTATTGCCCCAAGGTTCAGTAACCGTTTCTGGATCGATTATCCTCAATGTACATCTTGGGATCTGTAACTGGACCCTAAAAACCATCAACAGGAGCCCCTGTTAATAATGATCTACAGCTCACAATACATTAGTGTGATGGTCATTGGGAAAAAAAAACGACATTTGTTGCCATTGGGAATATTCCCTTCCTTGCAGTTAGCTACAGCTTGTTCCGCTCCTGGCCTGGATCAGATCTCAGGACATCCAGGTCGCAAGATACCTGGACAATCCTTTGCTGAAAGATACATCCGCCACAGTCCTGACTTCAACATCCAAAAGATGATCCAGTTCCTTAAAACCTTTGCATGGCTGATCAACTTCAAGAAGTCTGCTCTCCAGCCTTCCCATCATATGGAGTATATGGGGCTGATCTTGGACACACTGATGTGCAGCTGTTGGACTCTCGGATAAACCTGGAATCCCCCCCACTCGCTTCTGCATGGTGGCCTTCTTCATGGCTCAGTTCCACTCAAGGCCTTTGCAGCTCAACATCTTTCCAGTGTGTGACAAGCGGATCCCCTCCTTGAATTGCCTGCTATTGTTGTCCAGCCAGGCAACTCGGAAACAGGAGTTGATGCTACCCATCAACATTCTAAAACAGAGTGCCATAAGATTGCGTAGAACAGGGATGCCCAACCTTTTGAAGAGCGAGGGCCACTTAAAGCGGTGTTTCACCCTAAAAAACAACTTTATAGCATGTCATTCAGCATAGTAGCGTGAGCTACAGTATGCCTTTATATTTTTTTTGGCGCCATACTCACTGTTTAATCGCGTAGTAAAGTTTCAGACTCCCCGCGGGGAATGGGCGTTCCTATGCAGAGGGCTCGTGATTGACGGCCGGCTATGGTGCGTCACGCTTCACGAAAATAGCCGGAGTAGGTCTCGGCTCTTCACGGCGCTATACGGCGCCTGCGCACAGACATCGGAGCTGACTGCGCAGGCGCCGTGAAGAGCAAACACCTATTTTGGCTATTTCCGTGAAGCGTGACGCGCCAAAGCCGGCCGTCAATCACGAGCCCTCTGCATAGGAACGCCCATTCCCCTGAAACTTTACTACGCGATTAAACAGTGAGTACAGCGCCAAAAAAATATATAAAGGCATACTGTAGCTCACGCTACTATGCTGAATGACATGCTAGAAAAAAAAAAAATTCTTAGGGAGAACCCCCGCTTTAAGCGACTTGGTAACCAGTCACGGGCCACAATATGCAGAGCAGGCAGATGACAGGTCCATGTCCACTCTGCATATGCAGAGCAGACAGGGACACAGCCCATTCTACTCTATTGGCCCTCCGATCTGCCCAGATGAAAGGGGACAGATCCCCCCTTCTGTATTTTTTTTTTTGTAGACAGACACAAGTCCATTTACGTCTTTGGCTCAATAGAGGTGATTGGGTCAGACCAACCGTGTCAAAGGGGCCTAAAGCTCCTTTCACATTGATGCGCTGTGGTTTATCCAGACGGGGGTGCAGCGCAGTGCACCTGTGGCTTTCCTGTGGCTTAGCTGCACTTTGCCATAGACTTCAATTATATCCTGAAGGTGTGGTGCACTTTCTGAAGTGCACCAACCCTCAGGTAATAAAAGAAGTCTATGGCTCAGTGCAGGTGACCCACTGATGTGTTGCCCTGCTCCTGTGGATCAATTTGAAAGCAGCCCAGTAACCACTGCAGAGCAGATATGCCCAAATATACATTGAGATTTTAGTATTAAACTTACCTTTTAATAACAGTCTTCAATTCAGGTATCACCAGCTGTTGCTTTCCCAGGCAGAGTACATTTGGTATCTCACCTGTGACAGGAGTTGGTGCTATACATAAAGCATCGGCTTATGCCAACACGCCATCCCAGAGCAGGATGTCCCGGGCCACATCAGAGGGCTCCGCGGGCCACTAGTTGGGCACCCCTGGCGTAGAAGTTAGGCTGTTAGGCTGTTTATTTTAAATTAGAAGGTGGCACCAATGGGATGGAAGAGTTTTAGTTGAGCATAAACTTTATGCTCCAGAATAAAAAAGTTTGGAAAGATGTCCCAACGAGAAGCAGATACATATATAGAATAGATATACAGCGCTAATAATTTTGGAAAATGTTCCCACACCCATTAAATCTACAGCAAGGCGTTGTCTTTAAGTAGGGTCTTTTTTTTTGTTCAATACGTTTTTATTGAAAAATAAACAGAGAGGACAGAAAAGGAATGAAATGCATTGCAGCTCGATACAATACATCTGTATGCAAAATAAGGCATAGACCACTGTGTCATACGGTACACAACAATTACGTCCCTACCCATCAACCAGGCTAAGAGAAACATACAAGCTAATTGAAATACTGATCGATGAGTATCGACACCATTACAAAAGTAGGGTCTTATTTAATGGTTTTTAAAGTAATCTGATCTTTGTCTTAATTTCCAGATGATCTGAACATTGCCGGCATTGTTGGAGGTATCCTAGTGGTGGTGGTGGTGCTGACCTTGATCACTGTTGGCATGTGTTGTGCCTATCGTAAAGGCTACTTTTCCACCAGCAGTGGAGGCAACGGGCAAAGGTGAGGTACCAGCTGTCTGAATCTTGTCACTTTCCTGTCTGCTGTCTCCTGCCAGTCATCAGACACGGGGGGAGGACAAAGGGCCCTTTATGTCTCATCTGTCAGCAGAGGAGCAATGCTACAATTTAAAAGCAGTATCTCCAGTGTGTGTCCTACTGCCTCCGCCAGGACACTCAGTGACATGACATGTGAGATCTCATTGTAGCATTTTATTTAATTACAACTTTCTGAATGAACTTTGATAATATCTATTTATTATACTGAATCCCCCTGTTTCTATTAACAATTTTAGTGATTTAAAAAAAAAATATTTAGATGTGTGTAAAGGCTTTTGTTATTGACCGAGTGCTGCCTAGTCCACTGCGCATGCGCTCCCGGAGTGCACAGGCGATCTTCTGGGACCTATCACGTGTCCCAGGAATGGCGGGGTGTTCTGTTGTTTCAAACAGAGTTAAATTTTTTCCTGGAACTCCGCTTTAAGTTCCTATATGTAAATATACAGTGGTGGTTTTCGTCTGCCAGTATGTTCTAACTATAAGAATTACAGTAGAACCTTGGATTACGAGCATAATCTGTTCCAGGAGAAGGCTTGTAATCCAAAGCACTTGCATATCAAAATGAGTTTCCCCATAGAAGTCAATGGAAACAAAGATAATTAGTTCTGCATTGACTTCTATGGCATGCAATACCGCATGTGGCCATAGGTGCGGGAGAGCCTCAGAAAGGCTCGGGGACACCTCGGCTGAACTCGGTATGGCTCAGGAACGGAGTATTTCCAAACTGTTCCGATCGGCTCCTGCGCCCCCGCACCTCTGGCCAAATGAGGTACTGCACGCCCCATTAGCTTGAATTCTGATGGTTTTGTGAGACAACACTCGCAAACCGAGTCGCTCGTTATTTAAAACTCTTGTTAACCGCGTTACCCGTAAACCAAGGTTCTACTGTATAATCATTTCTGCGCAATGTTGTGATGAAACTTGCTGTCTCTCTGACATTCTCCTTTACCTACAGCTACAAGAATTCTGCTAAGCCGGACGCTATGAACTATCTGCGGTCAAACGATGAGGTGAGGATGTGGCGGAATCTATTCTGGTTCCTTGACATGTTGGCCTTCATTTCTAAGCTCATGTAACGTTAATTTGTTAATGTATTATATGGAACATATGTGGCTTGCTGACAAGGATAGGCATATTAGGATTCAGTGTTCATACAAATGCAGAAGACTGCAGTGTGCGTCCAGGCAGGCCATCGTTTCAGCACCAGCTGTTCCTATAGAACATCACCAAATGTGAAGCTAAAGCTTGGTAGAAGTGAAAGGAGACGGGCATTCAGAAAGATATAGAAGAGTATTGCTGCAGAGCCTCCAGGATAGAAATCTGGGAGTTGCCATTGCTGATTTTTTTTTTTTATATTATTATTTGTACATGTTCTGGGGCTGTTGTCACTACCTTTTTGTTTTACTACTTATGAACTAAAGCAAGCATTGGATTACTAAAGACAGCCCCACAACAGCACCCACATTTCTGGCCTTGCTGGTCCTCTTAAAGTCTCCACAGCTTTACGTGTAAAGCAGAACTACATCACCTGCCATGTTGGTCCATTGCCTCTAAAGCAATGGTTCTCAACCTTTCTATTGCCGGAACCCCTTGATAAAATTTCCCAAGTTGTGGGGACCCCTAATGGTAAAATTATTTTCATAGCGTAGTGTTGTCAGCACCCAAGGCAAGACAAGTAATTTGCACCCCTAACCCACGGACATTTAGCGCTCCCTCAGTTCCTTCCACTCGTACAGTATTAAAACCGCTTAGGGTACATTTTAGGATGTACCACTCTTTGTTCTCCTTGCTTTCCCTTTTATCTCTCTCTATCCTAATCTCTTGTTTTTTTTTTTCCCATCCCTCTCTCTGGCCATCCTTTCTCTTATTCTTTCTCTCCCTTTTTCTTTGTGCCTCCCGCTCTTTTCCTCTCCCTTCCACATATTCTCTAATTTTATTCCTTCTCTTACTCCATGGTGGGGGAATGGGATGAGTGGCAGTGCTGGTTGGAGTTCTGATCAGCCAACTTAGGTGCTCTTGATTAAGGTCATCTGCTGATCTGCAGTGGGGACTTTTATCGGCAACTATATTCACATTCTCGCAGCAGTGACACCTATACCGAAATCAGGAGATGGGGTCTTTCCAGCCCCTCCCACTTGACATTCCTCACCAGTCAACTGACTTTTAGTCTCTGCCCCCAGCAATGCCGTGAACTGAATGGGTGGCTGTGAAGAGGCTGAGTGGGTGGCCATGGGCTCCAGGAACAGCCCAGCTGGGTGGCCACGGGCTCCAGGAACAGCCCAGCTGGGTGGCCACGGGCTCCAGGAACAGCCCAGCTGGGTGGCCACAGGCTCCAGGAACAGCCCAGCTGGGTGGCCACGGGCTCCAGGAACAGCCCAGCTGGGTGGCCACGGGCTCCAGGAACAGCCCAGCTGGGTGGCCACGGGCTCCAGGAACAGCCCTGCTAGGCGGCCGCGAAAAGGCTGGGAGAGCGGAGCGGTATTCAGGAACAGTCCAGGATTTGGTGACACCAGGCAAATCGTCATTTGACCCCCAAGGGGGTCCCCACCCCCAAATTGAGAACCACTACTCTAAACATAGATGGGTGCCGGCCCTGCTGCAACAGGAACATAGGAAGAAAGGAAAGGCTGGATGGCTGCACTCCAATACAGTCTCTTATATTGATGAATATCATAATCCATACAGCAAACGGAGGTGAGCTACAAGGATATTCCGGTGTTTAATCATAGCTTGAATAGCTATGATAGGTGCAAAATGTGTCATTGATGAACTACAAGGATAGGCTGCCGTGTTTCACACCTATCTCTGGTGCTTAATCAAAGCTATGTAAGGGAGAGTGGGGACCCAACTTCTAATGGTGGGGTGGCTCTTGACATCTAATGTAAGGGGAGGGGATGGCTGGACATTTAATCTTACAGATACAAACGACCCCTTTTGAGGGCAATCATAGTGCTGATGCGGCCCACAATGAAATTGAGTTTGACACCCCTGGTCTAGATTGTCTGTGTGTTCCCTTCTCTTCTTTCTGTTGACTCTCCTTCTCTCCATTCTTCTTTTCAAGGTGTCATGTCTTCCCTGTATATTTCTTTTTTTCAAAAGTTCTCTTCTCATCCCTTATTTTTACATCTCCTTTCCTGCTTCATCTTCCATTCTTCAGGTCTTTATTCTTAATCCATCCTGCTTCAAAAAAAGGGATTTCTCATTCTCCGAGGCAATTGGAAAGGCTCTGACATTACTCTATGTAACATTTATGCCCCGAATGTCAACCAAAACTCCTTTCTTTCCAGGGTTTATAAACGCCTATTTGCAGCACCTCACCAATATCTGGTCATAGGAGGGGACTTCAACTTGAACTATTCCCCTGGCCTGGATAGGCTGTCCGCAGGGGGTAGACAACCCCCCCCAGGCCACCGATAGGAAATCTAGACTCTTCCGCCAACTGACCAGACAGTATGCCCTGTTTGACCCCTGGCGCGCCACATACCCCTCCGCCAGGCAATTCACCTTTTACTCTCACCCCCACAAGTCCCATTCCCGTTTAGATTATTTTTTTGTTAATGCCCCAACCCTGAGAGCCTGTCTTGACTCGGACATTCAAGCTATATCATGGTCTGATCATGCCCCGATTAAACTTTCCCTAGCACTTTCACCAGGATCCTTTAGAGCTTGTCATTGGCGCTTAAACTAATTTTTGCTTAAACATGACCCCTCCAAAATGGAGCTCGAGCAAACCTTGAAGTATTACTTCACTGAAAACGGCTCTCCTGAAGTCTCTCTTGCCTCCCTCTGGGAAGGACATAAAGCGGTCTTCCGGGGTCAGTGCATATCACTTTCCACTGCCTTGAAACGGAATGCTAATGCTGCTCGCCAGCTATTACTAGATAAGCTCCGGCAATTGGAATCCCGTTTACTGCCCTCCCCATCCCTTGCCACCCTTAGGGCTTTGGTAAGCACTAGAGCAGGACTGCGAGACATTGACTTGGGGAAGACTGAGAAAGCTCTCCTTCGACTCCGACAAACCTATTACGATAAAGCTAACAAGCCGCATACCCTCTTAGCTAGGCAACTCCAAGATAGAGCCACCGCTGCTTCGCCGGTTGCTCTTACGGACGCAACTGGAACCTTGCAATCCCACCCTTCTAAAATTGCACAGTTGTTTCACGATTACTACTCGGCTCTCTATAATGACCCGAGTGTGCCGCACAACCCTGCACCCCCTGATCTGACCCAGGCCATTAACTCTTACCTAGCAGACTGTGATCTGCCTGCTCTCGCCCCTTCCGCCCTAGCCAGCCTTAATTCCTCTATCACTGAAGAGGAAGTAACTGACACGATTAAGGCCCTCCCGAACAACAAAGCCCCTGGACCTGACGGTCTAACGTACCTCTACTGCAAAACTTTCCAACCGCTCCTTCTCCCTCATATCACCGCACTGTTTAACGCTTTCATGACTAACTCCCCCATCCCGAGAGACATGCAGACCTCTTACCTCACGTTGATCCCCAAACCGGGAAAAGACCATACCCTCTGTTCTAATTACAGACCAATTGCCCTCCTCAACGCAGACTTAAAAATCTTTACTAAGTTGCTGGCGACTAGGCTGAACAACTTCATGCCGTCACTCATCCACAAGGACCAGGTTGGGTTTATTCCCCTCCGTCAAGCGGGGGATAACACCAGGCGAGTTATTGACCTTGTGGAAGTGGCAAACAGGACTGGGACTGAGGCACTGCTACTCAGCCTGGATGCGGAAAAGGCCTTTGATAGGCTGGGTTGGCCTTTCCTGTTTGCGACCCTCCGGCGTGTTGGCTTGAAGGGCCCCTTCCTACAAGCTATTGCCCATTTATACTCGTCCCCTTCGGCACTAGTTAGAACCCAATTTGCCTCCTCCCCAATTTTCCCTATTTCTAACGGAACCAGACAGGGCTGCCCGCTTTTCCCTCTTCTTTACGCCCTATGTATTGAGCCCCTAGCAGCACACATCAGACAAAACCCAAATATTCGAGGCATCCCAGTCCGCACTAGGGACTTTAAGATTTCCCTGTTTGCGGACGATGTCCTACACACCCTTACACAACCTCAAGTCTCCCTCCCGAATTTGCATGTAGAGTTAGACTGCTATAGTGCACTTTCGGGGTACAAAATTAATAACTCTAAGACGGAAGCCCTCCCCCTCAATCTACCACCCCGGACACTGTCTGCCCTCTCCCAATCCTTTGGATATGCTTGGAAGACATCTGCCTTAAAGTACCTTGGTGTTTACCTTACGCCTTCCTATGACACTCTATATAAGGCCAATTTTCCCCAACTATACACCTCCATTAGGGCATCCCTGGCCAAATGGAAAAACCTGAAGCTGTCCCTATTTGGTCGCTTAGCAACCATTAAGATGGCGATCCTGCCTAAGCTTCTCTATCTTTATGAAACGCTCCCCATTCCTGTCCCAACCGCACACCTTAGACACATCCAGGGCGATTTGTTAAATTTTTTTTGGAACTATAAGAGACACCGGATAGCTAGGTCAGTCCTGTATGCCCCTCGCGACCAGGGTGGCCTTGCTTTCCCTAACGTTGCCAAATACTACTTAGCCGCCCAGCTGCGCTCAGTGGCCTCTTGGTGTACCCTCCATGCCTATAATCGATGGACGCAAATTGAAAAATTGTGGCTAGCGCCCACTCACCCTAACTCCATGCTGTGGAGTCCCGACACATCGCTCAGCCCATCACAACTCCTAGGACCTATGGTATTATTGCGAACCTTGTGGCGGCGCGCTAAACTGCAATATCCCCTCACTTCCTCCGCCTCCCTGGTCACCTCCTTTTTATTTACACCTAGATGTCCCACTTCTGGAGAGATAGGGCCTTATTTCGCTTCGGTCAATTGGTGGATACTAGAACCAGAACCCTACGGTCTTTCCAAGACCTGAAAGAGGCTTTTGATTTGCCCAAACAGGCTTTTTTTAGTTATTTACAAATCCGTCATTTTGCTCAATCTCTAGTAACGAATCTTCAATTCTCCCCTTTAACTGAGTTTGAGAGAATCTGTTTGGAAGGGTCATCCCCCAAAGGTATGATCTCGCGCACCTACCGGCTCCTGATACAGGACATGTCACCTACTGGGCCTCGGCATGTCTACATGCGCAAGTGGGAGCGGGCCTTGGGTGAAGATATACCCATGCAGGCATGGCAGCTTATATGGTCGCAGGCCTCTAAGAGCTCCATCTGTACGCTCTATAAAGAGAACCAGTATAAAATTCTGTTTCATTGGTACCAAACCCCAGACCTGCTCCACTCTATCTACCCTACAGCTGATCGCCGATGCTGGCGCTGCTTTGACGCGGTGGGGACGCTTTATCATACCTATTGGACCTGCTCCTTGATCGTGCCCTATTGGCAGACAGTCCATTCCCTAATTCACTCTATATTTGGTTCATCGGTGCCGTTTTGTCCTAAACTTTTCCTTCTGGGCCTCCCACCCCCCTCGTTTTCTAAACTTTCTAAAAAACTCCTGGCCCAGGTCCTTACGGCCGCACGGTGCCTAGTGGCCCTGAAATGGAAAAAGAAGGAACCTCCCTCCCTGTTTGAACTACACTCTAGAATCAGGGACGTTAAAAGGATGGAATACATGACAGCTTCCTTGAATAACACTCTTGACACCCACAACCAGGTATGGGAACTATGGAATGCGCTGGAGGCCCCGATCACGTGATAACCCCTGTCTTGGGGGGGGGGGGGGGGGCGACCTGGTTGAGTATCCCGAGCTGGGGGGGGGGGGGTTCGGGGCGGATGGTGGACCTTTCTCCTCTCTTTTTCCCCTGCACTCTTCACCTCTCTTTCTATACTTCTCTCCGCTTTCACTGACTGTCCTTTACTTCCCCACTATACTTTATGTTCCCTTGGTCGCTAAGACACACTGTGGCAGGCTAGATTGTGTGATGATATAGACACTAGGTCCTATGTTAACTAGTTTGGATTTTGCACTGACCCGTCTTATTATGCAGTTGTTGCACTGGCAACTTTGTCTGTCCCTTCTAGTGCTGCCCCTTTATGATGCCATGTGTCCTTTTATGTCTTTTTCTATTATTTTTATTTTTTTGCTTTCCTGGTCCCTTCTTTTGTTTATCCTTTACCTGGAAAATGTTGAAAATTCAATAAAATTTAAGTTTTCCAAAAAAAAAAAAAGGGATGAGAAACAGATTGTTCTCTCTATACAGAGCTCTTTGTTTAGCAAACAAATACTGTATCATCACAGAGTGGTACTGTGGATACTCCATACAATAAACCATGCCACGTCCCGTATTTGTGTTTTATATAAATATGCAAAAAAAATATTAAAACCCACATCGATAAATCAACCAAGAAATAAATTAATGCGACTGTATATAACCTTAACCGCTTGGGATCCGCGCTATAGTCAAATGACGGCTACAGCACGGATCCCAAAATCCAAGTGGACGTCAATTGACGTCCGCCCCTTTGCGCGTTCCCCGCGCGCGCTCCAGAGCGCGCAGTGGGGAAACTCTGTGTTGGCCGTGTCCCTTGGACACAGCCAATTACAGATCGCCGCGAACGGCCAATCAGAGTGGCCGTTTGCGATGCGATCTGTGCGGACAATGAGAGATGATCTCATATGTAAACATATGAGATCATCTCTCATTGCCGTTTTACACAGAGACAGCGTCCTGTCTCTGGAGAGGAGACCGATCTGTGTCCCTTGTACATAGGGACATAGATCGGTCACCCCCCCCCCCCCTCCACCTACAGTTAGAACACAATGCAGGGAATACATTTAACCCCTTCCTCACCCCCTAGTGTTAACCCCTTCCCTGCCAGTCACATTTCTACTGTAATTAGTGCATATTTATAGCACTGATCGCAGTATAAATGTGAATGGCGCCAAAAATGTGTCCGATGTGCCCGCCATAACGTCGCAGTCCCAATAAAAATCGCAGATCGCCGCCATTTCTAGTAAAAAAAAAAAAAAATAATAAAAAATAATAATTCTGACCCCTATTTTGTAGGCGCTATAACTTTTGCACAAACCAGTCACTTATTGTGATTTTTTTTTTTTTTTTTTTTTTTACCAAAAATATGTAGAAGAATACGTATCGGCCTAAACTGAGGAAAAAATTTTTTTTTGTTTTTTTTTAAATTGGGATATTTATTAAAGCAACAAGTAATAAATATTGTATTTTTTTCAAAATTGTCGCTCTTTTTTGTTTTTATAGCGCAAAAAATAAACCCCCCCCCCCCCCCCCCCCGAGCCCCCGTTTTACTTACCTCACCCCTCAAAAGTCCCGGGCGCGTGCTTGTCATCCTATTCGGTTCCCAGCCTGGCCGTTGATTGGCTAGGCTGGGCGGATTGATAGCAGCGCAGCCATTGGCTGGTGCTGCTGTCAATCACAGCGGGGGGCGGGGCCGAGTGATACAGTCGGCGGCTATGGCCGCTGCTGTATCACGGGAGCGCGCTCGCAAAAGCTTTGCACCATGCGAGCGAGCTCGCATGAAGGTAGAAAGCTTTTGCGAGGAGGAGCCGAGACAGCCGCCGAGGGACCCCAGAAGACGTGGATTCGAGGACACTCTGTGCAAAACGAACTGCACAGTGGAGGTAAGTATAACATGTTTGTTATTTAAAAAAAAAAAAATCTGCCTTTAGTGTTCCTTTAAAGTTACACTAAACATTCGATTTTTTTTTTTTTGTTTTTAAATACCAAACATGTCATACTTGCCTCCACTGTGCAGTTGGTTTTGCACAGAGTGCCCCCAAACATCGTCTTCTGGAATCACTAGCCTGACGAAGGGGGTACTGCCTGACCTCAGAACTTTGCACTATTGTGATGTTTGTTTTGCATTTAAAACATTTTTGGACAATCCACAGTGTGCTGGCGAATATGTTAGTTTTCTGGGGTCCCCCGGCGGCTCTCTTGGCTCCTCCCTGCATCATATTAAGCCCCTGTGGGAAGCGCTCTCCCGAGGGGGTTACCTTACGGGCATGCTCCCAAGTCTTGTATTCGGTGTCCATAGCCGCCAAATGCAGGACTCTGGATTTGATTGGCAACAGCAGGAGCCAATGGCTGCGCTGCTATCAATCTATCCAATTTAAGAGCCGAGAACCCCGGGCAGAGGAAGAGCGCATCTTTGACGCAGGACTTTTCAGGGCTCAGGTAAGTAAAATGGTGGGGCTTGGGGCCGGTGACTGGCAGAAGTTTTTTTCACCTTAACCACTTAAGGACCCCTTCACGCCGATATACGTCAGCAGAATGGCACGGCTGGGCACAATCACGTACCTGTACGTGATTCATTAAGCCCAGCCATGGGGACGCGAGCATGACCGCGCCCGTGGACCCAAAAGCCGCCGGTGTCCCGCGATTGGTCACCGGAGCGGAAGAACGGGGAGAGGTGTGTGTAAACACACCTTCCCTGTTCTTCGTTGTGGCAGTGTCCGTGATCGTCTGTTCCCTGATATAGGAAAAGACGATCAATGACGTCACACGTCCAGCCCGGCCCCCTACAGTTAGAAACACCTGAGGTCACACTTAATCACTAGAGGGCACTGAAGGGGTTAACTCCTAAACTGTAATTGTCATTTTCACAGTAATCAATGCATTTTTATAACTTCCCAAAAATGTGTCAAAATTGTCCGATGTGTCCGCCATAATGTCGCAGTCACGAAAAAAAACGCTGATTGCCGCCATTAGTAGTAAAAAAAAAAATTATTAATAAAAATGCAATAAAACTATCCCCTATTTTGTAAACGCTATAAATTTTGTGCAAACCAATCGATAAATGATTATTGCGATTATTTTTTTTTTTTTTTACCAAAAATAGGTAGAAGAATACGTATCGGCCTAAACCGAGGAAAACATTTTTTTTTATATATTTTTGGGGGATATTTATTATAGCAAAAAGTAAAAAATATAGAATTTTTTTCAAAATTGTCACTCTTTTTGTTTATAGCGCAACAAATAAAAACCGCAGAGGTGATCAAATACCACCAAAAGAAAGCTCTATTTGTGGGGAAAAAAAGGACGCCAATTTTGTTTGGGAGCCACGTCGCACGACCGTGCAATTGTCAGTTAAAGCGACGCAATGCCGAATCGCAAAAAGGGGCATGGTCCCTTTACCTACCTAATGGTCCGGGTCTTAAGTGGTTAGTGCATAGGATGCATTAAGGTGAAAAAAAAACCACAAGGGTTTACAACCCCTTTAATACAACTACATGGAATCTAAGAGGAGATAAGAACGTTCCATAGTAACAGTAGATCGCAGAGTTTGGTTATAATGCAGTGAAGAGATGTATACTTGATCGCGCTCTACGTGTTACGCACCATGCGCTTCTTCAGGAGATTTTAGGGTGATATGTAGTGGAGAGCATAAACTTGCAGTTAAAAACAAAACAAACTAAACGCAAGGCAGCTGTTGAGTCAAGTAGTCCCGTCAGAGAGTGCAGATATATGTGAGGGATCGGTTTCAAAACTGACTAGCAGCTGAAGATGGGTGAATAGGTATTTATTGTAACAAAGACAAGAATGAACAAGGTGTGTGGCAAAGAGAAAAATCCCCAGGCCTTCGCTTCTTAATGGTTAACGATACCATATAAGGCCAAGGAACAAAAAAAACGCAAGCAGAGTGCTGGATAATCTTGAACAGGAGCTCCTCAGGAGGATCAGCCATCATTGTAGTAGCACAACAAACGAGTGTAGCCTCATGTGCTACTACAGCTGACACTCCTGAGGAGCTCCTGTTCAAGATTATGCAGCACCCTTCTTGCTTGGGTTTTTTTTTTGTTTTTGTTCCTTGGTCGCCTCATCAGCGCCCGTCGGTAAAGGAACATTTTTTATTTTTTTGGACTTTCAGTACCGCTTATCATTGCTGCCTATCAGTACCCATCAGTGCCGCCTATCACATTTTAATGTCTCCTTATCAGTGCAGCCTATCACATTTTAATGCCTCCTCATCGGTGCCGACTCATCAGCGCACGTCAGCGAAGGATAAAAATTATTTACAAAATTGTCTAATTGAAATTAAGAAACTGATTTTATTTTTTTCGGCCTTTCAGTACCGCCTATCACATAATGCCTCCTAATCAGCGCACGTCAGCGAAAGAGACAAATTATTTACAAATTTTTATAATTGAAATGAAGAAAAAATTTAAAATTTTCAGACTTTTTTTTTTTATTTGTTTAGCAAATCCAGTGATAATTAACCACTTGAGCCCCGAACCATTTGGCTGGTCAAAGACCAGGTCACTTTTTGCGATTCGGCATTGCGTCGCTTTAACTGACAATTGCGTGGTCGTGCGACGTGGCTCCCAACCGAAAATTGACGTCCTTTTTTCCCCACAAATAATAGAGCTTTCTTTTGGTGGTATTTGATCACCTCTGTGGTTTTTTCTTAATTTTTTTGCGCTATAAACAAATATAGAGCGACAATTTTGAAAAAAAAAAATGCAATATTGTTTACTTTTTGCTATAATAAATATCCCCAAAAAAACAAAAAAAAAAACTCATTTTTTCCTCAGTTTAGGCCGATACGTAGTCTTCTACATATTTTTGGTGTTAAAAAAAAAAATCGTAATAAACGTTTATTGATTGGTTTGCGCAAAAGTTATAGCGTCTACAAAATAGGGGATAGTTTTATGGCATTTTTATTATTATTATTTTTTTTACTAGTAATAGCGGCGATCAGCGATTTTTTTTTTTTTTTTTTTATAGTGACTGCGACATTATGGCGGACACTTTTGACACCATTTTGGGACCATAAAAATGCACAGATTACGGTAAAAATGACACTGGCAGTGAAGGGGTTAAACTGTAGGGGGTGCTGAAGGGGTTGTAAGGGTACAATTTGTTTTTCCTAAATGGCTTCCTTTACCTTAGTGCAGTCCTCCTTCACTTACCTCATCCTTCCATTTTGCTTTTAAATGTCCTTATTTCTTCTGAGAAATCCTCACTTCCTGTTCTTCTGTCTGTAACTCCACACAGTAATGCAAGGCTTTCTCCCTGGTGTGGAGAAAGCCTCTTCAGGGGGGAGGGGGCGAGCAGGAGTGTCAGGACGCCCACTAACACACACAGCTCCTTTTATCTGCAACGTAGAGAGCGTCCTGACTCACTCTCCTGTAGTCCGAGGGAGGGGGTGAGCATGACACTCCACACCAGGGAGAAAGCCTCGCATTACGCTATGTAGTTACAGACAGAAGAACAGGAAGTGAGGATTTCTCAGAAGAAATAAGGACATTTAAAAGCAAAATAGAAGGATGAGATAAGTGAAGGAGGACTGCACTAAGGTAAAGGAAGCTATTTAGGGGGGGAAAAAAATGTACCTTTATAACCCCTTTAAGTGTGACCTAGGGAGTGCTTCTAACCGTTATGGGGGCGTGGCTTGCTGTGATATGTCACTGATCGCTGTTCCCGATGACAGGGAACGGACAATGGGTGACATGTCACCATGTAGAACGGGGAAATGTGTTTACACTGACATCTCCCCCTTCTTCAGCTCCGTGACACGGTCGCGGGACACCGGTGGACATTGAGTCCATGGGTCCTGCGGTCACGGAGCTCGCAGTTTAATTCTGTAAATAATGCCAATGGTGTCAAAAGGGGGCGTGGCTTGCCGTGACATTTCGCTGATCGCGATGACAGAGAACGGACAATCGGCGACATGTCACCATGCAGAACGGGGAAATGTTATGTTTACACTGACATCTCCAAGTTCTTCAGCTCCGTGACACCGGTGGACATCGAGTCCGCGGGTCCTGCGCGCACGGAGCTCGCGGCAGGTGGTTTAAATACCCACAAAAGAAAGCTCTATCTGTCTCAAAAAAAAAAAAGATAACAATTTTGTTTGGGTACAGCATGGCATGACCACGCAATCGTCATTTTAAGTGTGACAGCTTAAAATTGGCCTGGGTAGGAAGGGGGTGAAAGTGTCTGTATTGTATTGTATTGTGTATAGTGTATTGATTTAAATTGAGACAGTGGGTGCAGGAAGAAGATCCCCTGCCTGCTGTCACATGGAGGAGTGGATTGGGGGAACTGGTCTCTAGTCTCTCGTATTGTGTCCGGGATCCAGCACACCCCGAACTGAAAAAGCTAACCTTATGATCTTTTTTCCCTAGGGCGACTTCCGACATAAATCTTCCTTTGTCATCTGAGGCATTGCTCCAGTAAGAAGCTTGGCGAAATAAAAACTTGCACTGAATTGGAGAAGACCGCACCTCACGATGAAATATTCATGTGTTGCCAAAGTCCAAGCAGCCCATCCTCCGCTGGAAGCGCGAACTTCCCGCCATGTGTGGGTGTGTCTGTACCGTTTACAGTATTAGCCAGATCACTGCCAAATATAAAGCGTTTTTAGTTTCCAGGAATTCACTGAAGCCGTTTGCAGAAAGTTGTCACGAGATGAACTTAAGTCACTTCATCCAAAAAAATAAAATAAAAATGAAAGCACAGATGAACTACTGAACATCAGGAAGGGGGCGACGCTGACCCTCCCAGGCACTGCTGGGGCAAATGGGATTTCCGATCCCAGAGAAGCGATCTGTTATGGTTCGTCAGCTGGAAGATTTATTTTTCCCCACAGTCCTAGGGATACGGAGCCCCGTACTGAGTCCGGTGAAAAGTGACACTTTGCTGCCCTCTGCTGGTTGTGTCAGCAATATATTGTTTGTCATTGGTATGAGTAAGCTGGCTATGATTTTTCTATTTTTCTGTTCTAATAACATTCAGTGTTTGTGGAGAGTATTTTTATACATGTAAATTTGTAATAATAGGAAAAATATTGGGATAGGCCAGATATGTGTTTGGGGAGGGAAGTGGGGGATGTACCCGGTGCAGCCGATTTGCACCAAGATAATTATTTGTAGCGTTGGGAGGGAAATGTAGAAGTGACCAGGACACTGGGAAGTAATGGGCACATTGGTAGCATCACTGCGGCTGCCTTTCCAGCTGTCTCTCACTGTATATATTATTAAACTAAGGAAACGGTTATTCACAGGCTTTCCATTGTAAAGGAAAAAAGCTATGTTTGAATTTAATTTGGGAAAGAAACACAGAATGGACAAAGGAAATGCTTCATATTGATGACTTTTTTTTTTTTTACAATGTATGACATGGAGCCAAATATTGTACATTATTGTGCAGTTATCGGTGGAGGAAGTGAAAATTTGTTTTATAAATATGTTCTTTACTCTCTAAGCCGGTCATTTTTCTAAAATTAATGATGTATATAGCAAAGTCATCCTGTGCAATGGTGTTGGTGGAGAAGGGGGTGGGGGGGGGGTTTATCTGGGCCTTTTAGTGCCTGCTTAGGGTAGCACAAAAAAACATTGACTAGCACGGTCTTCACAGCAGTGCACCCCCTTCCTTCTCTTTTCAGAACCAATAAGATGATCGCATATACAGCAGTGCACCCCCTTCTCTTTTCAGAACCAATAAGATGATCATATGGGACGGGTGTTGCTGGTGCAAATGGAAAAACAAAATGATTCTATATTAGTTGGTTTGCTGCAATCAAAAAGATGTGCCAGTCACTCTGTAGTGGCTTGCCCAAAACGAAATTGATATAGTGTATGGATTGCGCTACCCTGGTGGTTCACCTGTATCCACCTAATCCTGTGCAACGGTTACAATTATTAACCCCTGTGCATAACACCTATAAATAACAATCCTTCAAACATATGTGTATCTAAATGTGTTCATATACAAATGTTCTTCTCAGAACAGTGTGGAAACATATATATGTTTGAAGGATTGTTATTTCTCTGAGCCTGGTAAGGTGGCGCTATATACAACAGTGTTCCCCTCTCCTGAGGTGGGGGGGGGGGGGCGCCGCAGCCGAACGCGACGTTCGGAAAGACTTGGAAATACTACGTTGCCGAGCCTTTCCGAGGTCAGCCGAGCTGTCCTCTGGCTTTTCCGGCTGTTTCCGAGGATCTCCAGGGAACCTCCCACCTCTGGCAGCATGCAGTATTGCATGCCATTGAAGACGATGCAGAACAAATTATTTTAGTTTCTATTGACTTCTATGGGGAAACTGGCTTTGATATGCAAGTACTTTGGATTACGAGCGTTCTCCTGGAACAGATTATGCTCGTAATCTGACGTTCCGCTGTATATATACACATACACACATGTATACCAGTGCACCCCTTCACTGTAGAATTTGGGAAGATGGTCATATATACAGCATTGCACCCCCCCTGCAGCGCATAGGAAGCTGACCACATATACATGAGTACACCCCTCATTGCAGTGCCTGGTAAGACAACCATGTATACAGCAGTGCACCCCACTCCCTGCAGAGCCTGGTAAGAGGACCACGTATACAGGAGTACACCCTTCCCTGTAGAGCCTGGTAAGATAACCATGTATACATGATTACTCCCAACTCCCTGCAGAGCCTGGTAAAAGGACCATGTATACAGCAGTGCACCCCACCCCCCCCCAGAGTCTGATAAGATAACCATGTATACAGCTCCCTCCCTGCAGAGCCTGGTAGAAAGTACTTCGTTTTTTTTAGGGTAAATGTCATGACTGTGGAATACCATGCTTCATTGCTTCTTTTAAAACCTTCAACGTTAAATACTTTTATATAATCAAATATTGTGTAATCTCAAACTTGCATTGGCTGTAGAAGGTGCCTACACATGTTACTTCTCTTCTAGGGGATCCATGGAGCCCTGAATTCTGGGGAGGTGTTGGGCTTTGTACACACAGGCTTCAGCTTGAATAAGAGCAGTATGTTCAGCAAAAAAAAATTCCCAGTCTCGTCTAAAGATTGGGAACCAGTCCGCATGGCAATTGATCATGTGATGATCATCTCCATTATGACATGGTGGTCACGTGGCTTTGTAAACAGCTGTCTGTGTGTTTCTTACTCTGTGCATAATGCCTTACATAGACGCTTCAATGTTGGAAAAACACTTTTTTTTTTTTTTCATTTTCCTTTGATTATCGGCCTTTAATACATCTGTAGACTGAATGGTGTTACTGTATCCCTGTCCTGTTCTCTTCTGCTAAACAACTCAACCACTCCTATTTTCCACAACATCAAAAGCAGTTAGTAATACAGGGACTCCGATAATACATGAAGTGTACAAAGGAGAGCTCTACATTTCTGGCAGGAACAACAGATATGTTATTGTACTTCTCAAACAAATATAACAAAAAGCTTTAAATGGTATATTGGCTAGTAGGGATGTCCCGATACTAGTATCGGTACCGATACCAAGCATTTCCCCCCCGTGTGTTCCGTGGTGTCCTCACTTCCCCCCCCCCCCGTGTTCCGTGCTGTCCTCACTCCCCCCCCCTGTGTTCAGTGCTGTCTTCTCCCCCCCCCCCGTGTTCAGTGCTGTCTTCTCTCCCCCCGCCCTGTGTTCAGTGCTGTCCTCTCCCCCCCCGTGTTCAGTGCTGTCTTCTCTCCCCCCCCCCCGTGTTCAGTGCTGTCTTCTCTCCCCCCGCCCTGTGTTCAGTGCTGTCCTCTCCCCCCCCGTGTTCAGTGCTGTCCTCTCTCCCCCCCCGTGTTCAGTGCTGTCCTCCCCCCCCCCCGTGTTCAGTGCTGTCCTCTTCCCCCCCCCCGTGTTCAGTGCTGTCCTCTTCCCCCCCCCGTGTTCAGTGCTGTCCTCTCCCCCCCCCCCCCCGAGTTCCGTGCTGTCCTCACCCCCCCCCCCGTGTTCAGTGCTGTCCTCTCCCCCCCCCCCCGTGTTCAGTGCTGTCTTCTCTCCCCCCCCGTGTTCAGTGCTGTCCTCTCCCCCCCCCGTGTTCAGTGCTGTCCTCTCTCCCCCCCCCGTGTTCAGTGCTGTCCTCTCTCCCCCCCCGTGTTCAGTGCTGTCCTCTCCCCCCCCCGTGTTCAGTGCTGTCCTCTCTCCCCCCCCCGTGTTCAGTGCTGTCCTCTCTCCCCCCCCCGTGTTCAGTGCTGTCCTCTCTCCCCCCCCCCCCGTGTTCAGTGCTGTCCTCTCTCCCCCCCCCCGTGTTCAGTGCTGTCCTCTCTTCCCCCCCCCCCGTGTTCAATGCTGTCCTCTTCCCCCCCCCCCCGTGTTCAGTGCTGTCCTCTCTCCCCCGTGTTCAGTGCAGTCCTCTCTCACCCCCCCCGTATTCAGTGCTGTCCTCTCTCACCCCCCCCGTATTCAGTGCTGTCCTCTCTCACCCCCCCCCCCCCCGTATTCAGTGCTGTCCTCTCTCCCCCCTCAATCTGTCAGGATGGAGAGCGGAGGTAGGAGCCGCTAAACCCGGCTCCTACCTTTTCAGAATGAACAGAGTCAGTGATCACCTGTGTTTACGATGCTTCAGTTTATGAATGGAGAGGAGCTTCTCTCCATTCATTTCAGCTGAGGCTACAGAGAAAGGGACTGGGGAATCTGTGTCCTTAGCCCCTTTCTCTGTCTTAAAGGGGAGATGTCAGAGTTTCGTTAAGACCCCCGATATCTCTCCAAAGACCCCCAACAGGGCTGATAAATAAAAAAAATTGCAATAAATATATTTAAAAAAAAATAAAATGTAAAAAAAAAATCACTGAAAAAATAAATAAATACTGTCACATGACATTTAAAAAAAAAAAAAGTATCGGTAATCGGCGAGTACTTGAAAAAAAGTATCGGTACTTGTACTCGGTCTCAAAAAAGTGGTATCGGGACAACCCAATTAGCTAGGGATACCTTTTGGCGAAAGCATTACCTGCTTCGAGAGAACAGCTGGATGCTTACTGAAAGCCTTGGAAATGCTTTTTTAGGCCTTGCTGCTCTTGTGCAAGCTGAAGATCAATTGATAAAGGAATTTTTTCTTGGCCACAACTCCTGGGTATCACTATTGGTCAATTGTGAGATATATAATGAGAAAGCAATCTGTGTAACAAAAATAAATAGATGCAATGGGAATGCAGGCTGAACACTATAGGCAATTTTTACAATGCCTACAAAGTCAATACAAGACAAAAAAGTGCGGCGCAAACCAAACCTACACACACATACAAAGTCCTCAAAAGCACTAATGAAGTATTAGTGAGTCCAGTAACAGGTAGCGTGACAGATGAAACTTCAATGTGGCAAATGTGCTGGGTCCCACCACCAAAAAGACAAATTAGCCACTCACCTCAACTGTGTGTCCCCTAAACTAACAGGAAGGTCATAACAAGCATTCCCCTTTAGGGTAAGATCCAAAAGCTGTGGTGCCGCTACTCTGAATACAGAACTCTGTCAAAGATGTGCAATAGAAGGCAACAGCCTAGTGCTCTCTGTATACAATATTTTATTGATAAAATACATGTAGAACACGCTCACATGTAATGGTACTGTTCTCCGTGCATGTAAAGAGCCTCAGAGTATAAGGTGTATCACACACGATCACGCAAGACAGCCACGCATGACGTCCTCAAATGATTACTCCCCCCCCATACGTGTTACGTCCAGGGCTGGACTTCGTTACTTTGTGTGTACTTTATTCGTATATCCTGTTTTTTAAAAGTTTGCATTGCACTATTTGTTCTTGTGTACTGATATATTGATAGGCTAGTGGGGGTTTGCAGAGATGGAAGGAACTGGGTCAAGCATGTTTACTTTTATGGTCAGAGGTATTGACATGCAAACATCAATAAAAGTAGATGGCTCTTCATGATCGCTTTATCATATCTTTTGATGTTCATACAGGATGGTCCTTACAACTGTCTTAACAGACCTAATTTATTGAGAAAAAGATGGAGGCTAATGTTAGGAGGTTGCCTCTGGCTTCAGAATTTTCAGTCATTGACTTGAGGCAAATATGCAGATCGGGAGTTCTTATCTCCCAAACCACATATATGTTCAGTGACTTGCCATCAAAGCCAAAGGGTCAGCATTGCAGCAAAGCAAACGGCATGACCATTTTTTGACCCCCTAATGCCCATCCTGACATCCCTTTTAAAAGTTTCCAAACACCTGGGAGAGACGGGAAGGGATCAGAAAAATTCTGACCATTGTGATTGTCTGTCACAGTGACCACATGATTGGGAGCTGGTCCCACCGGCTGCCTATCATTAGTGTGGAGCGAGAAGTGTCTGCTGGGAGCACGCTCAGCACAAACATCAGCCACCTAGTGCAGGGCTCGACAAATCCCGGGCGCCAGGTCGCCATGGCGACTAGAAATGGTGTCCTGGCGACTTGGCTTGGAAGGTGGGCAAAAAAAAAAACATTTTTTTTTGCGAGCTGGCGCCATCTGGTGGTGAGCCGTTGGTATTACAAGTTATTACCACCAGATGTGTGAGCTGGCACCATCTGGTGGTGGCCGTTGGTATTACAAGTTAAGCATTACAAGTTAAACAGCAATTCAATGTTTTCACAATTTTTCACTGCCATCTTCTTCCCTCTAATTAGAACCCCCAAACATTATATATATTTTTTATCCTAACACCCTAGAGAATAAAATGGCGATCGTTGCAATACTTTCTGTCACGCCGTATTTGCGCAGCGGTCTTACAAGCGCACTTTTTTGGGAAAAAATTACACTTTTTAATTAAAAAATAAGACAACAGTAAAGTTATCCCCATTTTTTTTTATATTATGAAAGATAATGTTACGCCGAGTAAATTGATACCCAACATGTCACGCTTCAAAATTGCGTCCGCTCGTGGAATGCCGACAAACTTTTACCCTTTAAAATCTTCATAGGCGACGTTTAAAAAAATCTACAGGTTGCATGTTTTGAATTACAGAGGAGGACTAGGGCTAGAATTATTGCTCTCGCTCTACCAATCGCGGCGATACCCCACATGTGTGGTTTGAACACCGTTTACATATGCGGGCGCTGCTTACGTATGTGTTCGCTTCTGCGCGCAAGCTCGTCGGGACGGGCGCGTTTTCTGGCTCCTAACTTTTTTAGCTGGCTCCTAGATTCCGAGCAAATTTGTCAACCCCTGACCTAGTGGCACATATGAGTGGCGTGAGCACATACAGTATGTATTATACGGGTGGCAACAGGTTAAAGTTCAAGTGCAAGAGCCTCTCACTAGGGAATCAGCAATTGAGTGTCTTCCCCACACCATCCTTTACATGTTGGTGTTTATCTTCTTTACCAGAAACCTTCGTTCTACTCAGGGTGTTTTTAAATACTGTAAATTAAATGATCGTTTCTTTCTGTTCCAGCAAGGGCCCATTTCCCAGCTAGTGATCAAATTGGTTAGCCTGGGGAAATAAATCTGCAGCCAATGTCAATGAAAATGGCTTTGAGGTCGTTCATCACTACTTTTGATCATTCAGCAATGATTGGTTTAGGTTATATTGGCACATAAAAAAAAAAAATGTCTTCATGCCATAAGTGCGTTGTCTAAGCTGCTCATTCTGCATACATACAAAAATACAAGACTTTAATGGTGCAAATCGACACAATTATCTTATAAAATTATTATTTTACATCAATAAAATATTTTTTTTTGTAATAAAGTTCTAAATCACAAAACTGATAAATTTAAAAGACACATTTTACATAATAATTGATGCATCCATGTCGACATGTTTCGTCGAATCTGTGTCACAAATTCAGCGAAATATGTCGAGATGGATGCATGGAACATGTAAAATGTGTCTGTTAACCACTACAGATCCGCGCTATCGTCAAAAGATGTCTGCAGCGCAGACCTGAAGTGCCGAGTGGACGTCTTTAGACGTCCTATTGTTTACATTACCCGGGCGCGCAGCGGGTAAACGCTGCCCCGGCGCATCGCTGGGAAGCCGATGCGTGTACCTGGCGGCCTCGATGTCCGCCGGGTACAAGTGATTGTCGGTAACACAGCAGGGACGTGGAGCTCTGTGTTTACACACACAGCTCCACGTGCTGTCAGAGAGGAGACTGATCTGTGTCCCTTGTACATAGGGACACAGCATCGGTCACCTCCCCCAGTCACCCCCCTCCCCCACAGAGTTAGAACACACCCAGGGAATACATTTAACCCCTTCCTCACCCCCTAGTGTTAACCCATTCCCTGCCAGTCACATTTATACAGTAATTAGTGCATTTTTATAGCACTGATCGCTGTATAAATGTGAATGGTCACAAAAGTGTCCGATATGTCCACCGCAATATCGCAGGCCTGACAAAAAAAAAATCGCAGATCGCCGTCATTACTAGTAAAAAATAAATCATAAATCTATCCCCTATTTTGTAGGCGCTATAACTTTTGCGCAAACCAATCAATAAACGCTTATTGCGATTTTTTTTTTAACAAAAATATGTAGAAGAATACGTATCGGCCTAAACCGAGGAAAAAAATATATTTAAAAAAAAAAATGGGATATTATTATAACAAAAAGTAAAAAATATTATGTTTTTTTTCTGTTTATAGCGCAAAAAATAAAAATCGCAGAGATGATCAAATACCACCAAAAGAAAGCTCTATCTGTGGGGAAAAAATGATAAAAATATAATTTGGGTACAGTGTTGTATGACCACGCAATTGTCATTCAAAATGCGTCAGCGCTGAAAGCTGAAAATTGGTCTGGACACGAAGGGGGTTTAAGTGCCCAGTAATGAAGTGGTTAAATATATCAGTTTTGTTTTAGAATTTTATTACAAAAATGAATTTTCTTGATATAAAATAAAATGATTTTATAAGATACTGTAATTGTCGATTTGCACCTTCAAAGTCCCCATTTTTCTCGTGTTTTTGTATTAAAAAATTGGGTTGTGGTGCTAAAATTTTTCAAATCCTTTTGTCCAGGACTCAATAGTGGGTAATATTCTATATACTGTACATAGTTATGAAGGAAACTGGGTCTTTCGGTCATTACAAGTCCTCAATAACCAATGTATTTAAATGAGAATATCTGATGAGCAACACATTATCCAAAATGTGTATGATTTTTTGTAAACTCCTTGGGCCAGATTCACAAAGAGATACGACGGTGTATCTACAGATACACCATCGTATCTCTGACTTACACTGGTCCTATCTATGCGCCTGATTCATAGAATCAGTTACGCATAGATAGGGCTTAGATCCGACTGTGTTACACTGTCGGATCTTATTTTCGATTTAAAAATGGCGCCGGGGGCGTTCCCGCTGATTTACCTTGAATAATATGTAAATCAGCGAGATGCGCAAATTCACGAACGTACGCAGACCCGACGCAGTCTTCTTACGACGTTTCCGTAGCGGCTTTCCCGTCGTATACTTACCCCTGCTTTTATCAGGCGCAGCTAATGTTAAGTATAGCCGGCGTTCCCGCGTCGAATTTGAATTTTCTAACGTTGTTTGCGTACGCCGATTCACAAACACGCGCGTCGCAAGTCACGCTCACGTCGAAACCACTGACGTCCTAGTGACGTCAGTGGGAGCAATGCACGCCGGGAAATTCCCCGGACGGCTCATGCGCATTTAAATCGGCGCGGGAACGCGCCTGATTTAAATAGTACACTCCCCCTAGCCGCGGAATTTGAATTCCGCTGGGGGATTTAGGATCCGCCGCCGCAAGTTTGGAGGTAAGTGGTTTGTGAATTAGCCACTTGCCTCTCAAACTTGCGGGAGCGGATCTTAAATCACGTAGATCGAGCGGATCTATAGATCCGCTGATCTACGTGAATCTGGCCCCTTGTGTCTATTGGCACATCTTGCCTACATATAGTGTAGGAGACATCATTCTGATCTCCATATCCCTATTAACTCAAATGCCCTCTTACATGTTTTGTACCACTCAGCAGCAGCAGCAATATGTACCAAAAAATATCTACGTTTTTATTTTACGATTCATAAAAAAAAAAAAAATCATATTCTAAAGATTATATATATATATATATATATATATATATATATATATATATATAAATAAAACTGTAGGAGACTTATTACTGCAACCATGAAAATTCCAACCCATAAAATCGGTATTGCCCGCTTCAGCTCCAGGCCTTTTTTTTTTTTACACTTTTGTTTACATGTCAAAATCGGTAATTGCTGCTACAAAATGATTTAAAACCCCCAAATATTATATATATATTTTTTTAAAGCAGAGGCCCTTATGAAATAAATTGGTGGGTGTTGCAATTTTTCATGTCACATGGTATTTGTGCAGCAGTTTTTGTATAATATTGATGATGTTACGCCGAGTAAATAAATACACGCCCGTCTGTGCAACAGCGACGTCCATTTTAATATCTATAGGCCCCTAAGGAACACTAAAGTCAATTTTTTTTTTTGGTAAAATAACATGTTATACTTACCTCCACTGTGCAGCTCGTTTTGCACAGGGTGTCCCCGAACTCGGTCTTCTGGGGTCCCCCGGCGGCTGTCTCGGCTCCTCCTCGCAAGAACTTTTTACCTTCATGCGAGCTCCCTCGCATGGTGGAAAGCTCTTGTGAGCACGCTCCCGTGATACAGCGGGGGCCATAGCAGCCAACTGTATCTCTCGGCCCCGCCCCCCGGCGAGCCGCGTCATTGGATGCGATTGACAGCAGCGCCAGCCTGATTCCCATTACCGAAAATGGCAGCGGCAGCACCCGAGAGCCGAGGGACAGATCGTCTTTGGGTGCCGACATCGCGGGCACCCTGGACAGGTAAGTATCCATATTTTAAAAGTCAGCAGCTACAGTATTTGTAGCTGCTGACTTTTAAAAAAAAAATTGGGGCGGAACTCCGCTTTAAGGCCTTGTGCACACTGGACCTTTTTGCAGCTGCTCCTAGAGGCAACAAACTTTACAGATTTTAGTAGACTAAAATACGACTAAAACAATTCAAATTACTGAAATACGACTAAAACTAAAATGGCATTTTAGTCAAAAGACTAGGACTAAAACTGAACCGAAATTCTACATCAAAATTAAAACACTGGTCCTGTGTGCATGGAGCCTTAGGGCCAGATTCTCAGAAGAGATACGACGGCGTATCTCCAGATACGCCGTCGTATCTCTGCGTTGCGCCGTCGTATCTATGCGCCTGATTCTTAGAATCAGTTACGCATAGATATCTGTTAGCATTTGGTTGGAGGAGAACCACTTGACGTTCAGGAGAAAGATCAAGACTCATCTCTTTTGATACCAAAGGAGACAGGAACAACAAGCGCCCAGAGGCGATTAAGTTCGCATGTGCTGCGCTATATAAGTTTTCATTCATTCATCCGACAGGCGTAAGTCTCTTACGCCGTCGGATCGTAACCGCATTTTTACGCTGGCCGCTAGGTGGCGCTTCCGTCAAATTCCGCGTTGCGTATGCAAATTAGGTAGATACGCAAATTCCCGAACGTACGCTGGCCGAAGCAGTAAAGTTACGCCGTTTACGTTAGGCTTTTCCCGGCGTATAGTTACCCCTGCTATATGGTGGCATAAGTGCGGCGTAACAATGTTAAGTATGGCCGTCGTTCCTGCGTCAAAATTTGAAAAAGTTAAGTCGTCAGTGAATGGGGCTGGACGTCATTTACGTTCACGTCAAAACCAATGACGTCCTTGCGGCGTACTTTGGAGCAATGCACACTGGGAAATTCCACGGACGGCGCATGCACCGTTCGGGAAAAACGTCAATCACGTCGGGTCACAGTACATTTGCATAAAACACGCCCCCCTGATCCAAATTTAAATTAGGCGGGCTTACGCCGGCCGATTTACGCTACGCCACCGCAACTTACGGAGCAAGTGCTTTGAGAATACAGCACTTGCCCGTCTAAGTTGCGGCGGCGTAACGTAAATCGGATACGTTACGCCGCCGCAGAGATACGCCGCTGGATGAGAATCTGGCCCTTAGTGTGTAGTCATATGAAATCAGACATGCCATATATTATGGATCGGTGTGGAGCTAACAATTTTCCCATCCATGTAGGATGATTTCACACTTCACAGTATACAATTCTTTTTTAGTTTAAGATGTCCGTGGAGAACATTGATGCCCACTATAATATCTCCTGTAACAAAAAGATGGCCATCTGAACTGATATGCTGAAAGCAATGTGACTTTACCTTATAATAAATATGTTTTCAAGTGTTATTCTTTATTTCCTGTGCATCCTTTATATTTATTTTCCAGTTTACAAAGGTTCAGTGATCACCTTTTATTAATGGTCACAAACCAATCTTTCCACCCCCTTTCTACTTTACTCTAAGACCAGGGTAGGCAACCTCTGCACTCCAGCTGTGTTGAAACTACAAATCCCATCATGCCTCTGCCTCTAGGAGTCATGCATGTGATTGTCAGGGTCTTGCATTGTATCATGGGACTTGTAGTTTCACCACAGTTGAAGGGCCAAGGATGCCTACCCCTGCCTCATTTAGACAGGTGTACTTGAGCGTATACCGATGCAGGGCTTTTTTTCAGGGGGAACTTGGGGGAACTCAGTTCCACCACCTTTGGCCCAGACCCTTTGGTGCCTGCTTACCACAATCACTTGTAAACACAGAAGTCTGGTTTCTGTGTTTACAAGTGACAGCTTTGTAACCCCCTGAACTCTGTATGTAATACAATTCTGGTATTTAATGCCCCTTTAAGACCCTTCTACTGTTTGTGAAATCTGAACGGGTCGTGGTTAAGTTCCTGCACCTATTTTCTGAGAAAAAAAGCTCTGTACCTATGTAAAGGTCGTATTTTACCTGCACGGGATGCATAGGTGTTTTATGCATCCATGTGCAGGCAGTCCCATTCATGCCAATTGGGAAGTAACAGCCGCTGCTGCCTATTTGACATCCATATAGGTACTGAAAGAGAAAAAAAGTGATGAGCGCAAACTCCAACACAATAACGTAAAAAGTTATATATGCATATAATAAATATATACACACTGCTATAAGACCCCTTTCACATTGGGGCGTTTTTCATGCGGTACAGCGCTAAAAATAGCGCTGCTATACCGCATGAAAAATCATGCCCTGTAGTCTTCAATGTGAAAGCCCGAAGGCTTTCACATTGAAGCGATGCGCTAGCAGGAGCGCACCAAAAGTCCTGCTAGCCGCATCTTTACCACGGTATAGGAGCGGTGTGTTCACCGCTCCTATACCGCGCCTTCCCATTGAAATCAATGGGAAAGCGCGGTAATACCGCCGCAACACGGGCGGTATTAACCCTTTTTCGGCCGCTAGCGGGGGTTAAAACCTCACCGCTAGCGCCCGAATATCGCGGTAAACACGATGGTATAGCCGCGCTACAAATAACGCGGCTATACCGTCACCGCGGCTCGACGCTGCAATGTGAAAGCAGCCTTAAAGCAGTGAGTGTACCAATAAAGTGCAACTAACTGTGGAAAAACAACAATGGCTAATATTAAGCCAGCTGGATGATAATGGTAGTAATAACTACCAAATAGTGCTATTAGCAAACAAAGTGGCTAAGTATCAAAAACAAGGGATCCAAACAGTGAATAAAGTCCAATATAAATGCTGCCAAATGAGTGCTTCAAATAATTTCAAAACTTATAATGCTTCAAATGCAGATCTTCTTAGTCATTGGGCTCACAGAGCGCTTACCTCCAACATAAGGGTCTTAGGCATAAAGTAGCTGCAGAAGAGCTTCCTGGGCAGATGAGGTCTTTAAACTTGTGTCTTCCCAATGATCCTGGTGGCAATGTTGGTCTCCAGCAAGATGGAGGCTCGCAGTCGGATATAATGGTTAACCAGAGGAAAAAAGCAGACAATATGCTCCCATCGTGAAGTATATTAAAACAGACTAATTTAATAGAGTAAAATAAACGGGCAAGGTGGAGAATCGGAAAACTTCAGGCGGTGATCAAGTCAGGGACCCAACCAGCGGAGGTGACGCTGGCAGAGCAGCCTTGTGAGTCAAGCCAGAGACTGAGCTGGTTAGCAGGGGTGAAGCTTGAGAAGTATCTGGAGTGCCAAACTAGGGACCCAGCAGGGAGCGTGGGTGATGCTTGAAATTGCAACTGCTTAACTTCTTGCCGACCTGCCGCCGTCATTTAACGGCGGCAGGTTGGCTCCCCTGCGCGAGAGCCCGTAGCTCTACGTCGGCTCTCTCGCAGGATACTAGGGGCGCGCGCGTGCCCGGCGGGCGCGATCGCCGCCGGGCACCCGCGATTGCTCGTTACAGAGCGGGGACCGGGAGCTGTGTGTGTAAACACACAGCTCCCGGTCCTATCAGGGGGGGAAATGCTGATCCTCTGTTCATACAATGTATGAACAGAAGATCAGTGATTTCCCCTAGTGAGGCCACCCCCCCCCCCCCCCCCACAGTAAGAACACACCCAGGGAACATACTTAACCCCTTCCCCACCCGCTAGTGTTAACCCCTTCACTGCCAGTGGCATTTTTATAGTCATCCAATGCATTTTCATAGCACTGATCACTGGTCCCAAAAGTGTCCGCCATAATGTCGCAGTACCGAAAAAAAAAAAAAAAAAAAACGCTGTAAAAAAAAAAAATATTCATAAAAATGCCATAAAAATACCCCCTATTTTGTAAACGCTATAACTTTTGCGCAAACCAATCAATAAACGCTTTTTACGAAAAATATGTAGAAGAATACGTATCGGCCTAAACTGAGGAAAAAAATGTTTTTCATATATTTTTGGGGGATAGTTATTATAGCAAAAAGTAAAAAATATAAATTTTTTTCAAAATTGTCGCTCTATTTTTGTTTATAGCGCAAAAAATAAAAACCGCAGAGGTGATCAAATACCACCAAAATAAAGCTCTATTTGTGGGGGAAAAAAGGACGCCAATTTTGTTTGGGAGCCACATCGTACGACCACGCAATTGTCAGTTAAAGCGACGCAGTCCCGAATCACAAAACGTGCTCTGGTCTTTGGGCAGCAATATGGTCCGGGGGTTAAGTGGTTAAGGGTGTCCTGGCCCCAAACCTCTTCCCCCTCAAAATATAAAAAGGACTGTTAAGAGAAATAAAACCTCTTTTACATCCAAAAGGTGCCTGGCGCCCAATAACTTTATCCACCTTGCACCCACTATGCCTCACAACCCACCACATACAGGAGGTCAGTGATCTTTGGCCTTGAAGGTTCTCATTAGACTGGAGGAGGCCAGAGACTTTGCTACGTTCACATTACTGTAAATCCATTTTTTTTATAGTTCTATTGGCCAGACATATAATCACACCTATGACCAATTCCCTCCCATATTCGCATTAGAATCGCACTTGACACATAAAAATCGCACTGTGAATTTGTACTGAAATTGCACTCAAAAACAGGAGTAATTCGCATTGCAGCAGTGAGAACCGCGCCTAAAACTCATTGCTGGTTTGGGAAGCTTCTAAAATTATACCATCAAAGAACAGTCATGCAGCTTCAAAACTACGGCAATACAAACGGCAAAGGGCAGTCTGTGAATGACTCTGTTGAGGAAGGGATTAAAGCCAAAAGGGAGATAAAGTAGACAAAGGAAATTGTATAAAGAGGAAAAAAAATAAAAAATTGAACCACCCTCTTTTGAGGAAGCCGATATGTTTCAGTGTAAATCTATAAATACCTTGACTGCTGACTACAGCACAGCTTCTGGAACCAGGCAAAACCTGACATCTCCTTTTAAAGAATAGTGTTGAGCAGAATACGCCATATTCGATTTCGCGATATATCTCGAATATATAGTCGAATATTCTAGATATATTCGCTAAATTCGAATATTCGTGATATTTTATCGAAATGAAATGATTGCGAATTTTCGCTATTGCGAATGCGAAAGTAATTGCGAATTTTCGATAACTGCGGTAGGAGCACTCTGATTGGCTCAGAATATTCGTGATATTTTATCGAAATTTCGCAAAATGCGAATGCGATATTGATGGCGAAATTTCGACAACAGCGCTAGGAGCACTCTGATTGGCTCAGAATATTCGTGATATTTTACAATACAAAATAATTGCGAATATTCGGCAAATGCGGAAGGAGCACTCTGATTGGCTCAGAATATTCTTGATATTTTACAATACAAAATAATTGCGAATATTCGGCAAATGCGGAAGGAGCACTCTGATTGGCTCAGAATATTCGTGATATTTTACAATACAAAATAATTGCGAATATTCGGCAAATGCTGTAGGAGCACTCTGATTGGCTCAGAATATTCGTGATATTTTACAATACAAAATAATTGCGAATATTCGGCAAATGCGGAAGGAGCACTCTGATTGGCTCAGAATATTCTTGATATTTTACAATACAAAATAATTGCGAATATTCGGCAAATGCGGAAGGAGCACTCTGATTGGCTCAGAATATTCTTGATATTTTACAATACAAAATAATTGCGAATATTCGGCAAATGCGGAAGGAGCACTCTGATTGGCTCAGAATATTCTTGATATTTTACAATAGAAAATAAAAAGTGTTTTGCATTGGTGGCGATTCTTTACTCTATCCATCTGTCACAGCCGTTTGTCAATCAAACACCTTGAAGATTGAACACGTTCATGCTGCATGCTTTGGACTTTTTTTCACTTCACATATCAAAGACATTTTTATGAAAGATTATTTTTCTATTATTGGGACTATATTTCTTTATATATTTGTTTCACTATGTATTTCACAAGTTATTTGCGCTTGCTTATTTTATAATTTGCCCACATGTCTTGTCACTAGACATATTTTTTATTCTTGTAGAGCGACTCCATTTTCTGTCTTGTATTAATTTATGTTGTATAACATTTTTGAGTTGCTGCTGTATTCTCCCCTTTTTTTAAGGTATGCGCAATTTTTTCCTTTTTACAAAAAAAAAATAATATCAAACATACAAATATTCATAACAGAAACATACACAAAGCCCCCCCCCCCCCTTTTGCATCAGAGACAATCAGAGTTCTCCTACCACAGTTATCGAAAATTCGCAATCATTTTCGCATTCGTATTAGCGAACATTCGCAATTTTTTTTTTTTATATTCGGCAACATAAAAGGATCGCCTCAGCTTAGCTACTCGGCCCAGGGTCTCTAATCATACCAGCAATGCTTTTAGACGTCGATAGGATGTGATCTGTTTTAAAAATAAAATTGAAAAAATGCGAATATTCGGAATTGCGAATATTCACTGCGAAATTCGAAATATATCGCGAATACTCGAATATGCCATATTCGAGCCGAATATTCGCAATACGAATATTCGTGAGCAACACTATTAAAGAATCACCTTAAGCATTTCTCAACATAACTGGGGAGTTGAAATATGGGTTCAATACAGGGCAGCCTGTCCATTAAGGGCGCATGGGCACCGCTTCCCCTATCCATGCGTCCAGCCCCTTTCAGGTAGGGTGACCAGACATCCCCGGTTTCCGGGGAAAGTCCCCGGATTGAAGACACTGTGCCCAGACCAAGTCTGTCCCCGGATTGGATTTGAACAGGGCCTGGGGCAATTTCAGTGCAGAATAAAAAAATAAAAAAAATAAATAAAAAATAAAATTTAAAATAAAAACTCTTAGGCCTCGTACACACGGACGGACTGTCCGATGAAAACAGTCCGCCGGACCGTTTTCATCGGACATGTCCGCTGCCGGATTTTGGTCTGATGGTTGTACACACCATCAAACCAAAATCCCCGCGTACAGGATACGCGGTGACGTGGCCGCGCCGTCGCCGCGACGATGACGCGGCGACGTGCGCGACCCTGGAAGGTCAATGCTTCCACGCATGCGTCGAATCACTTCGACGCATGCGAGGGCTTTCGACCGGTAAGTCGTACAGACGACCGAACATGTCCGACGGACAGGCTTCCAGCGGACATGTTTCTTAGCATGCTAAGAAACATTTGTCCGCTGGAAACCTGTCCGATCCGCCGGAAAATTGTCCGGTCGGACGTACAGACGACCAAACATGTCCGCGGACCAGTTTCAGCAGACATGTTCGGTCGTGTGTACGAGGCTTAAGCCCCATACACACCATCAGATTATCTGCAGATTTTTGTCTTCAGATTTACCAAAACCATGTAATATGAGGTCAAACCTTAAGAGTTTCAATTTGTATGCAATCAGGCAGGCCCTTGCACTACATGGTTTTGGTAAATCTGAAGACAAAAATCTGCAGATAATCTGATGGTGTGTATGGGGCTTAAGAGGGGTGTAATTTTTTCCACTATCTGTGTCCCTTTCTGATGATCATGTGCTGGTCGGAGCGGAGGGAATATTTATTCAGTTTCGGGTGCGTGCCCATTCAGCTCCGCTCGCATGTTCTTCAGTCTTGACTCAAGTCCCAGGCCAAGCCGCCTGCGTGCTTATCTCCTTGCCTTCCCTGGAGGAGTGATCTTCCTCCGTTCCCCACCCAGTAGTAGCCGGGGCCCCGGAGAGTGAGGCTTGACAGGCTGTGAAATGATGATTGCCGCCATTTCTAGGAAAGAAAAAAAAAATTGTCCGCAGATTTCATTTAAAAATCTAGTCACCTTACTTTCAGGACACCTAGTCTAACAGAACTGATGGGTTCAATACAGGGCAGCCTGTTCATTTAGGGCACATGGGCACCGCCTCCCCTATCCATGGGTCCAGCCCCTTTCAGGACACCGGAACATGGACTCCAATGTGGAGGGGCTGTTGTAACACTGATCCTCCTCCCGGCCAATCAGGAAGCAGGTTGACACCGGTCACCCGATTGGCTGAAAGGACAGGCGATCCTATTGGACACCTAGGAGGAGGAGGAGGGGAGGAGCTTGAAGCCGCCATGGAAGAGAGGACTCCTGAGCCGAGCCGCTGCACCACGCTGCTGCCACCTGCCGCAATGGGGTTAAGTGCCAGACCGACCAGCAAACAGCAAGGGGGTGGGTGCTGCTCGGGGGGGATGGGGGGCTGTGTTTTGTGGTATTTGATCACCTCTGCGGTTTTTATATTTTGCTAAACAAATAAAAAAATACCGAAAACTTTGGGGGAAAAAAAAAAGTTCTCTGTTATAAAAGTTTGTAAATAAGTACGTTTTCTACTTCACTAATGGGCACTGATAAGGCGGCACTGACGGGCACTGATAAGGCAGCACTAATGAGGTGCGACGTCATTTGCCGCAATGCACGTCGGGAAAGTTTCCCGACGGAGCATGCGCTCTACGATCGGCGCGGGAACGCGCCTAATTGAAATGATTCCCGCCCCCTACGGGATCATTTAAACTGCGCGCGCTTACGCCGGGCATTTTGCCGGAGCGCCCACGCAATTTACGGAGCTACTGCCCTGCGCCTCCGTAAAAAATGCGCAAAGGGTAGCTGAATCTACCCCACTGACCCTGATACAATTTTTTTTTTTTTTATTCTACCCAAAATATGCTGACCATGACCTTTGACCACCATCTTGACCCTAACACTAACCCTGACAAACCTTGATCTTGCTATCTTTTTCTTTATTTTTTACTCTTTGTTTTTTAATTTAATTACATTTTTTTTTCTAACACACTTTTGTTTGATGAAATTACACACTGCAGAGCTCAGTGAGGAGAGCTCTGAGAACTGATTGGAGGGATGAGACACACACCCCTTCACACAGAAACAGAGCTGCGCAGCTCCGGAACTCCCCGAGACGATCCGATCCTGAGTCCCTGCCGCCCGGCCCGCCCCCACCTGCTAATAATTACACACACACGATGATCACAGCCATTTTTACTGGCAAAAGAAAAAATGCCTGTTTTTAAATCTACGGGCGGTTGGCAACACTGCTTCTGAATATGACGCTGAGCACGTGCACTCAACTTCTTTGGTCCACGTGGCGATTCCTGTTCTGAGTGGAACCTGTCCTGTTAAACCCGCTGTATGGTCTTGTTGCTGCAGCTCAGTTTCAGGGTCTTGGCAATCTTCTTATAGCCTAGGACAGTGATGGCGAACCTTGGCACTCCCGTTGTTTTGGAACTACATTTCCTATGATGCACTCTACAGTTTAGCTGGACATCATGGGAAATGTAGTTTCAAAACATCGGGGGTGCCAAGGTTCGCCATCACATTATTATGTAGAGCAACAATAATTTTTTTTCTGATCCTCAGAGAGTTCTTTGCCATGAGGTACCATGTTGAACTTCCAGTGACCAGTATGAGAGAGTGAGAGCGATAACACCAAATTTTACACACCTGCTCCCCATTCACACCTGAGACCTTGTAACACTAACGAGTCACATGACACCGGGGAGGGAAAATGGCTAAATGGGCCCAATTTGGACATTTTCACTTTTGATTTAGTTTAGACATTAATGGCTGTGTGTTGAGTTATTTTGAGGGGACAGTAAATTTACACTGTTATATAAGCTGTACACTCACTACACAACATTGTAGCAAAGTGTCATTTCTTCAGTGTTGTCACATTAAAAGATCTAATAAAATATTTACAAAAATGTGAAGGGTGTACTCACTTTTGTGAGATACTGTATGTCTGAACCTAACTTTCCACTTTTCCCTGGTTGCAAAATTAAAAATGTTTTTTTAGAAATAAGCAAAAATGTTATCCAAATTTTTGCTTTTTGTGGCCCTAATATGACATGTACCATTCAGCTTAAAGCGGATCTCCACTCTAAAGTGGAGTCCCGCTGATCGGCACCCTCCCCCCCTCCGGTGTCACATTTGACACCTTTCAGGGGGGAGGGGGGTGCAGATACCTGTCTACAGACAGGTATCTGCACCCACTTCCGGCCCTACGATACGGGCAAAGGACGGGTTTTTTCCTTGCTTCCCGTCCGTCCCCCGTTGTATGCTGGGAACACTCGGCTCCCAGCACACAGCGGGAGCCAATCGGCGGGCGCAGCGCGACTCGCGCATGCGCCGTAGGGAACCGGGCAGTGAAGCCGGAGCGCTTCACTTCCTGGTTCCCTCACCGAGGATGGAGGGGGGAGCAGCAGGGTGACGAGCGATCGCTCGTCATCTGCTGCGATCGGCGCTGGACTCCAGGACAGGTAAGTGTCCTTATATTAAAAGTCAGCAGCTGCAGTATTTGTACCTGCTGGCTTTTAATATATTTTTTTAGTGGCACATCCGCTTTAAGTTAAATGACAGTGCTCTGTATTCGTTTACTGACAGTCCACATTCTTGCCCAGTGAAGTGGCAGAGAAGTTCGGAGAAGTAATTGTGTGAAATTCCGCATGCTGTTTATTAAAGGGAACATTGAGAACAACTATCCAGCAGGGGGCAGCAATCAAACACAAATATTTGATAGAAAAGGTAAACATGCCGTACGTGATCTTTAGTGTTCATTGTTCCTTTTCTAAATTTCCTATAATATTTCTTGTTATATTACATCTTCTTGGCTTTACATTTTTATCATTGCATTCATTTGCTTCCACTTTATTTTGGAGCAACAAAACCTTATTTAAATGAGTAGATTTTATCTGATTGAAGGTATGCATTTTTTTTTTATCGTTACCTATATATGGTAGTTTGGGTACATTATTCTGTATGTTTTTAGATACGTCCACAAGAACTACCTTTTTTTTCCCCATGTTGTAGATGTACAGTGCATCCGGGAAGTTTTCACAGCGCTTCACTTTTTCCACATTTTGTTACCGTATTTGCCGGCATATAAGACGACCCCCTAATTTTCCAGCCAAAATGTTGGTTTTGGGATATACTCGCCGTATAAGACTACCCCCTTCCTACTAGTCATGGCTCGCCTCACGGTGCCACTATTACATGCCATACTGTGCCCCATTACATGCCAGACTGTGCCCCATTACATGCCAGACTGTGCCCCATTACATGCCAGACTATGCCACATTACATGCCAGACTGTGCCCCATTACATGCCAGACTGTGCCCCATTACATGCCAGACTGTGCCCCATTACATGCCAGACTGTGCCCCATTACATGCCAGACTCGCTGTGCCCTTACCTTATCCTAAGACATGCAGAATCACGGCCGTACGTTTTTTCAAAAGCCGCGCCTCCTACTTCTTCTGTTCCGTGATAGGCGGAACAGTCAGCTTCCCAGGAGGCACTGTGTTCAGTGTTCGCTTATCACGGAGGCCCTCTCGTCCGAGGACGAGAGGGCCTCCGTGATAGGCAGACACTAAACACAGGACGAGAGGGCCTCTGTGATAGGCGAACACTGAACACAGTGCCTCCTGGGAAGCTGAGTGTTCCGCCTATCACGAAACAGAAGACGTAGGAGGCGCGGCTTTTGAAAAAACGTACGGCCGCGATTCTGCATGTCTTAGGATAAGGTAAGGATGTTAGGTTACCGGCGTATAAGACGACCCCCGACTTTTAAGAAGATTTTAAGGGGTTAGAAAGTCGTCTTATACGCCGGAAAATACGGTATATTACAGCAAAAATTGATTAAATTCATAATTTTCCTCAAAATTCTACAAACAATACCCCATAATGACAACAGTACACAGTGGGAGCCAATCAGCAGGCACAGCGCGACTCGCGCATGCGCCGTAGGGAACAAACAAGTTATACTTACCTGCTCTGTTGCAGTGGATTTGCACAGAGCAGCCTGAATCCTCCTCTTCTCGGGTGCCCCTTTCCTGCTCCTGTCAGCTGTGGGGGCACCCAAACCTAGCTGCAGCTCCGTGTGTCCATTCAGACACAGAGCTGCAGTTCGGCCCTCCCCCTGTCTCCCCTGATTGGCTAATTGACTTTGATTGACAGCTGAGGGAACAAAGGCACCACTGATGTTTCTCAGCCAATCAGGTGGGTGAGTCCCGGACCGCCAAGGGATTCGTGAACATCGCTGGACAAAGAGGGGGTTACGGTAAGTATTAGGGGGTGCTGGGGAGGCTGCTACACGCAGAAGGCTTTTTATCTTAATGCAGAGAATGCATTAAAATAAAAAATCTTCTGCCTTTACAACTCCTTTAATTGACTTTCCAACAAATTGAAATACAATTGCATTCCAATTGACCTATCAGCAAAAGCCTGTGTTTATATTCCCTTAAGGATCTACCCTGGAAAATCTCTATGTTTGATAACTCCAACTGCTTAAAAGGGAGTTCCACCCACAATTTCACCTTTTAAATATAAATACCCCTGTAATACACAAGCTTAATGTAGTCTAGTAAAGTTAGTCTGTAAACTATGGTCCGTTTCGTTATGTTGTTAGAGCATTTAGTTAGTTTATAATCTAGAAATAGACTGTGGCCATCTTAAGTGTGGGCATCATGAAGCCAGACTGTATGACTTCCTGGATTTCAGCCTTGCAGATCTCGCACATGCTCAGTGCTGCACAAGCAATGTAATAGGTTTCAGTCAGGTTTTCCATAGCAACGGGAGTGTCAGAGGAAGTTGCCGCCCCTTTTCTATGCAAATAGGCTATTTGCAAGGACTACTGGGATACATGATGCCTATCCCAGAAACCCTTGCGAATAGCCCTGTGACTTAATAGCCTAGGCTAATAAGGAGGAGGAAGTAATGAAGGACTACAAAATAAAGGTATTTACAAGCAACAAAATAAATAAAAATTGTCCATTCTGAACACTATGAGATTAGGGCATGCAGCACAGACAAACATAAAAAAATGGGTGGAACTCCACTTTAAGGTGGCCATTGTCTCTTTTTAGCACATCAGAATTGGCCAAGATAAGGCTCTTTTTTCAAGGGCGTCTCCGTGGAGCAGGATCTATTTGCTTAGTAGGGGACCTCTCCACTGATCCCCACTGAGCAGGCAGATGACAAGTCTGTGTCTGTTCCGCTATGCAGAGCAGACACGGACACAGCCCGCTGTTCTCTAGGGGGCAATCAGATGTAATCTTTTTTGTGTATCTGAAACCTAAATCAATGTACAATCTAGAGCACGACAGAGTTGTGTCTGTCATGTACACAATTGTGTCTCCCTTGTTAAATCCTTTTATATACAGTATACATAACAATGAAATGAAAGAGGCTTTCATGAAAATGCTAAAGAAAGTAACTGTGGGGAGATGCCATTATGTTGGACGTACTTTTCCCCTGAAAGTGGTCTTCTTAAAATAAAAAACAGAACAAAAACACATTTTAGGATCATAGGTGCAAAAAAAGTAATTAATACATTTATGCTTTTTTCATGATTTATATCACAGATTTAGCCTAATTAGAGGATGCATTGTGCTCTAAGAGACAAAAAAGATAGTATTGTAAAATACACTGATACCTTTGAAGTTGAATTTAAGGCAGATATGAAACAAACCCAAAGAATAAATGTACTGTAACACAACCTACGAAATGACTACCATCATCAAATTGCAAAAAAAAAGAAGAAGCACAGTACAAAAAAAGAGTTCCTGAACAGTCCATATACAATATAGTCTCTTAATAAAACACCCCCCCCCCCCACAGCTGAGAAGGCCTTGTGCCATTCTATCTGCAAAATATACTTTTATCCTAATGATACATTTGTTTTAGAGAGAGCCCTCCTGCTTTCTTTTGATATACTGTATGCTTACTGGTGGTCATCCATCAATTCCCTGTGCCTCAGGGGCAGATCCAGAGTCTAGTCTCGGGAGGGGCACTGCTAGAAAATATGTTTTTTTGATAGAAATTTTTCAGGGCAATAGCTGGTGTTGGAGCTTTAATAATCACGGCACTGTATGATTGATATGGTGTCAGGTTGATTGAAGCGCATTATTTCTATTATTCCATTGTTGTATGAAATAGTTCAACTCACCATAATGCTGAATCAATGGGAGCCCCGAGTGTGTCACTTGCCACCTGTGACGGTATTAGAATGATATCCCCGTCAAAGTCTTCCCTTCTTCCTTTAAAGAAAATCACCCAATATTCCACGAGGAGGAATATTCCTGGAATCGCCCAATAAGCCACACATGGGTCACGCTTACTGCTGGAACAAGACAGAGTTTAATGGTACAACACACAGCTTATATGTAATTTACAAAACTGTTACAATGACAATCTCCGCCCCCTCACACAGTGGGGGCTCCCATACAGATGATAGGCAGACACTTCGGAGTCGACCCTGAAGACATTTCTTTAGATAATGACATCAGTGACGTTAATTACTAGTTGTACAGAATACGTTATCTAGACAGCCTGGCCCCGCATATAGAAGAGATAATTACCACAATGAAGCAATCAGAATAATTAACATGAGCCACTTCTAATCACAGTAACAGTAAACACAGGTCTCCTTCACACACACAATAGATCAATTACCCTTTGAAATAGGACTGGCTGAGGAAGGGTCATTAACATTTCAATCAGCCTGTTAGCAGAGGAGTGAGTCACACCTGAAATCACCTTCCCTCTAACACACACACACAGCATTAAACAAGCAGGGAGAATTACACTGAAGCATATGCTTCACACCACCGTCTCCTGCCACCAGATGCAGCGTGTCACTTGCCACCTCACCTTCCTTCAGATGTGAAAAGGATACCTGTTGTTATATTGACACCTGTTTTGAAAGCTACATTTCACCTACCCTCGTGGATGTTCTTCCGCTATTTGTAGCTGCGCCATGCGGTACTATCACAATTCCCTGATATCCCTACAGTTACTTATCACGCTATGGAGCATTTCCTGACTTCCAGCAATGCTGACAAGATCCTGTCATCTCTCTACCTTAGGATCTCTGCCAGATACACGGCAAAAATAGGGTTCAACAATATATTCCATTGGTTATATCTGCTAGGGATAGGTATATTCCGCTCAAGTTTCTTCATAAGGCATATTATACCCCTCAGGCCCTGTACACACGACCGAGTTTCTCGGCAGAATTCAGCCAGAAACTTGATCGGAGCCGTATTCTGCAGAGAAAACCGGTCGTGTGTACACTTTTGGCCGAGGAAACCGATGAGGATCTTGTCGGGCCAAATAGAGAACATGTTCTCTATTTCCTCGTAAGTCAATGAGGAAACTTGGCTCGCCGAGATCCTCGGCGGCTTCACAAGGAACTCGACGAGCAAAACTATGTGTTTTGCTCGTTGAGTTTCTCGGACGTGTGTACGGAGACTCTCGAAGATCTATCCTACACAGTCTGACTGCTGCCCTAAATGCCTTAGTGACACTGGGACATTCATGCATGTTGTTTGCTCGTGCCCTGTGATCCAGAAATTCTGGAGGTAGGTGGTGGAGGAAAGAAATTTGGTGGGAGATCTGTCTGTGAATGTAGATCCTAGGATTCTCCTCCTGGATATCTGCGACACTGTTCATCCCAGCATACATACACAAACAGCTGTTTGTTTTTTATGCAGCATTTTATGCCAGAAATTATTTTTTTGTCTAAATGGAAGCAAGCCTACCCCCCCACGGTCTCGCAATGGAGGTCAACTGTTGACCCCTCTACAAACGCACGTATATGAATCGTAGGTATCCCAAAAAGTTTACTAAGCTCTGGGGAGAGTGGCTAAAAGCTAGACCAATAACATCTTAACGGTCACCTACTCGATAGTCCATGTTGTGCCACTGATTGGAGGATCTTCTCCGTCGCTTCCGGGTATGGGTCTTCAGGAGCGGGCGTTCCTTCTTGATTGACAGTCTTCCGAGAGGCTTCCGACGGTCGCATCCATCGCGTCACTAGTAGCCGAAAGAAGCCGAACGTCGGTGCGGCTCTATACTGCGCCTGCGCACCGACGTTCGGCTTCTTTCGGAAAATCGTGACGCGATGGATGCGACCGTCGGAAGCCTCTCGGAAGACTGTCAATCAAAATAGGAACGCCCAGTCCCGCAGCCCATACCCGGAAGCGGCGGAGAAGATGCATCTCGTAAACGGTAAGTACAGCTCATATTTTAAAACAACTAGCCGATTCCCCTAGACAAAACGAGCATCCATCTAGGGGGAAATAGTGTCCTGTGCGGGTGAACCTCCGCTTTAAGGTTTTAACGCACTTGGTATAACTGTCTGATCCTTCGTATGATGTATAATATACACGGCAAAGAGCTTTTTATGAATAACGCAATCTAATGTTGTATGATGATGTGAATTGTGTGCCTTACAGTTAATTTTGTACTTCTGTTTATTTATTTTTTATGATTGATAAAGACTATTCTGTTAAAAAAAAACATGCATTCATTCAATGTTGTTTTTGTAAAACTTTAAAAAACATATTGAAAATATAAAAACATCAGATGTATGGGGATGGTTAGAATCCATCAGATCTCTTACTAAACAGCAACTGCAGCTCTACAATCAAGATCTTGGGAGGAGCCAACTGATAAAAGGGAAATAATAAACACAGCATGCGAGTGGGTGTTCGTGGTATCAAAGATTTAATAAGAATAAAAAAACATAATGCATTCACATGTAAAGCTTAAAGCGGAGTTCCGGCCACAATTTCACTTTTTAAATATAAATACCCCTGTAATACACAAGCTTAATGTATTCTAGTAAAGTTAGTCTGTAAACTAAGGTCCGTTTTGTTAGGTTGTTACAGCATTTAGATACTTTATAAAATAGAAATTGACTGGGGCCATCTTAAGTGTGGGCATCATGAAGCCAGACTGTATGACTTCCTGGATTTCAGCCTTGCAGATCTCGCACATGCTCAGTGCTGCACAAGCAGTGTAATAGGTTTCAGATCAGGTTTCAGCACCTGTACTGTCCAAGTCACATGATTCTTCGAGACTGGGGAGTGCACAGACTCCTGGAAAGTTACACCCACTACATTCTCAGGAGTCTGTGCGGTGTAGGTTAGGAAGCTTAAGCACCTAGGTGCAGGAAGAGGGAAGATTAACTATTCTGCCTAGCAACAACACTTTAAAGGCATCTAAAAAAAAAAAATTTCTTAAAGGACTAATGACATTTTTTTAAAGCTACTGACTCCACTTTAATAAAAACAAGGGTGGAGTAACTTCAGGATGTCCAAAGCCTGTGTACAGACTAAGGGCTGGATTCACAAAGAGTTACGCCGGCGTATCAGTAGATACGCCAACGTAACTCGGAATCTAAGCCCGTCGTATGTTTAAGTGTATGCTCAAACTGAGATACACTTAAACCTAGCTAAGATACGACGGCCTGCGCCGTCGTATCTTAGGGTGCAATTTTCCGCTGGCCGCTAGGTGGCGCTTCTGTTGATTTCGGCGTAGAATATGTAAATGACTAGATACGCCGATTCACGAACATACGCTTGCCCATCGCAGTAAAGATACGCTGTTTCCGTAAGAGATACACCGCGTAAAGATAAAGCTGCCCCCTAGGTGGCGTAGCCAATGTTAAGTATGGCCGTTGTTCCCGCGTCGAAATTTTTAAATCTTACGTCGTTTGCGTAAGTCGTCCGTGAATGGGGCTGGACGTAATTTACGTTCACGTTGAAACCAATACGTCCTTGCGGCGTACTTTGGAGCAATGCACACTGGGATATGTACACGGACGGCGCATGCGCCGTTCGTAAAAAACGTCAATCACGTCGGGTCACCAATCATTTACATAAAACACGCCCCCCTCATCCTCATTTGAATTAGGCGCACTTACTCCGGCCCCATTTACGATACGCCGCCGTAAGTTAGGAGGTGCTTTGTGAATACAGCACTTGCCTCTCTGACTTAAGGCGGCGTAGCGTAAATACGATACGCTACGCCGCCGTAACAATGCGCCGATCTACGTGAATCCAGCCCTCAGATTTTCTGCGTTTTAAATAATGTGTAATAATTGAAGTTAATGTCTTAAACCATCTGTCCTGACCAGTAGAATTAACCCTTCTTCAGCAAACTAATGGTCCAATTAAAAGAGAAGTAACTATAGCAATTCCCTATCCAGTGTTAATTGTTCCTTGAGGACACATTACCAAAACAGCAATTAATATGTAAAAAATAAAAGTAAGTGACATTGAGGATTTGTCCCCAGAGGTACAAGAACCCTATATTACCATGGGATGTGTGCAGCAGGGCCTGTGTATGCTTTGTAAACAATGGAAGTTAGAAAATATTTTTCTGCATTAGCATACATTGGTTTTAAGATTATAGCACAAAGAAATTGTTTTATATAACTAATTGAAGGGCAAGGTAAGTTACTTTTTCTCGTAATCCTGTTATGGTGAATCTCTGAGCTGCCTTGGGTGACTTGTTTTTAAAGGTCTAGGCTTTAGGGCTGCCATGCTCATATTCTCTTAACTAGTAAGTTAAGCAGCCAATTATATCTGAAAAAGTACAAAATGTAATGTACTGCAGTTTACCAGTCTTTAGATGTGGTGGTTGTATTAGTTTTCCTAATTTTCACCTGGCGATGCTGCCATTAATGCCCTGTACACACGATCGGTTTGTCTGATGAAAACGGACCGATGAATTTTTTCATCAGATAACCAATGAAGCTGACTTTCATCAGTCTTGCCTACACACCATCGGTTAAAAATCCGATCGTGTCCAACGCGGTGACGTAAAACACAACGACGTGCTGAGAAAAATGAAGTTCAATGCTTCCGAGCATGAGTCGACTTGATTCTGAGCATGCGTGGATTTTTGACCGATGGATTTTCCCACAGACAATTGTTTTTTTTACTATCGTTTTTTTTAACCATAAGAAAAATTTAAAACAGGTTCTATTTTTTTCATCGATGGAAAAAAACGATGGGGCCCACACACGATCGGTTCGTCCGATGAAAAATGGTCCATCGGTCCGTTTTCATCAGACGAACCGATCGTGTGTACAGGGCATAACACACACCTCTTGTCCCAGGGTGACAATGCTCTTCCACAGTACTGTAACTTCTGGAGGAACAGTAATGCTGCTCTCCAGATTTGAAATACAACACCTTTACCTCTCCTTATTTCCAGTAAATTGGGAGAGAGCAGTGGTATTCTGTGGTTCACAGAAAATATCTGAGAAGGCTGACAATATTGTTTTTGATACCAGTTCAGCACACAAGACGTTACAAAGACACTAAAATACAGTGAAGATTACCAGGTACTTTGCTAATCTTGCAATCGAAAATGTACTTAGAAACTGTAAATGAAACAGAGAGTGCACTGGCATAGTGTAAGGTCCTTAAAATATATTTAATTGGTTAAAATAAATGTATTGTACTCACAAAAGTGATATAAAAGACAAATACAAATTATTTACATAAGGAACATCTCATCGACTAACAAATGCATCCATGAGTACATTTGTTGTTATATGAGATGTTCCTCATTGAAATAATATACAGTATATTTATTTGAACCAGTTAAAGATGTTTTTAACCTCCCTGGCGGTATGATTCTGTCTGGAATTACGTACCAAAAGTGGTACAATTATTTTGCAAGGAAATTTTGCGTTTTATACTGTAGGCCTGCAATTCTTAGGAATAACTCACTTAAATCTGTCCAAACAAGAGTCTACCAATAGGTATGGTAAAGTTTGAAACACAAAATCATAAAATTATAATATAATAAATAACTATAAATAATTATAACAAATGATAATGTAATTATAATAAAAATTATTCAATAATGTAATCAAATCAAAATCACTGAAATTTTATGACGGATTTCCCCACAAATCGCTATCGCTCAATTCTGCAAGTGATTATAATTTATTATTGCTGTTTTCTAGCTGCTCTAAAATCACTTTTGACATAAAGGGACACTTTTGGTTGCTATGGACAATCTACAGTTTGCAGGCACAAAAAAAATGTTTTTATTATATAAAAGTACATGCAGGACACAGGGCAGACCACTAGGGACAAGGGGTGTGTGTATTTTTTACATATAGTACTGTAATCTATAAGATTACAGTATACTGTATGTAATGTGTTTGTTTACTTTTTTGAATTTGGCGCCGGTCTCCGCCCCCGTGCGTCGTAACGTCGCAGGGAACGGAGATCGGCGGCACACAGAGGCACTGTGTGAATCGAATGGAGGACGCCGCTCGCTTACACAGCGGGGATGCATCACTGGATCCAGGGACAAGGTAAGTACAGTAACCTGCCTGGAAAAGGTGAGCCAGCGCGCGCTGCAGGCTCTGCACAGCTACCCCGAGCGTGACTCGGGGTTACCGATAATTGCATAGAAAATCCACCCCGAGTCACGCTCGGGAATACCGCTAAGGGGGTTAAGGATCTTATACTATGCCAGTGCACTCTATGTTTCATTTACAGTTTTTCAGAAAATTCCCTAGTCTGGAAAGGGCTATGTGATTGAATCGCTTAGGCACCCTGCATTGATGCTTCCTTCCACGAAACCTCCCGCCCTCCAAACCGTTCCAGACAGACCAAGAGCTAATACCAGCCCTTTTTACCTAAAGCATCGTACACACACAAGAGGTTGGGATAGAACCAAAGGAATGTTTATTGAACAGAAATACAGTTTTTTTTTTATACAATTAATAGGTCAGTCACCATGTGAACAATGAAATCAAATATTTACCCAAAACATCACACAGTAGTTTAGATAACGAGGTCGAGCTGACACAAGGCCAATCCCATCATATATACCTCCAAGAGTTAGCCAAGTTAGCCAACAGACAGAAACAATAGGTGACTCAATTAACGTAATAACAATGGGAGAAATATACTTAAAACATAACACCTTAAACAGATTAAATCAGGAGACCCCCCCCCCAGCATCAGGTTGCTTTGAGCTGATGATATTAACATCTGCTCTGAGTTTCACAGTCTGAAGTAGTCATTGCTGGTTTGGGCCAAGAGACCTCAAATATGTATATGGGTTCTCTAGTTCCAAGAGTCTGTGGGGCAGATCCACAGAGATCTGCACCCGCGCAGCGTATCAGAGATACACTACGCCGCCGTATCTTATCTGGCTTTAAATCGAATCCTAGAAGAATTCGCTCCGTAAGTTACGGCGGCGTAGTGTATCTTTGGTGGCGGAATTCAAATTGGCGATTAGGGGGCGTGATTCATTTAAATGAATGAACTGTGCATGCTCCGTTTCTAAATTTCCCGCCGTGCATTGCGCTAAATGACATCGCAACGAGGTAATTTTTTTAACTTAGACGTGATTTACGTCCATCCCGATTCACAGACGACTTACACATAAAATAAAAAAATATATAATTTCGACGCCGGAACGACGGTCATACTTAACATGGCAATTCTAACTATACGCCGCAAAATAGCAGCTTTAACTATACGCCGGAAAAAGCTGTCTAGAGACGACGTAAGAGAATGCGACGGCCGCGCGTATGTTTGTGGATCGTCGGAAATAGCTAATTTGCATACCCGACACGGAAAACGACGTGAACGGCACCCAGCGGACACCGAAGTATTGCATCTTAGATCCGAAGGCGTACGAAGCCGTACGCCTGTCGGATCTAACCCAGATGCCGTCGTATCTTGGTTTGAGGATTCAAACCAAAGATACGACGCGGGTAATTTGAAAGTACGCCGGCGTATCAGTAGATACGCCGGCGTACTCTGTCTGTGGATCTGCCCCTGTGTGTTTTTGGGAAACATGGACTTGAATCCGAAGCAAGACCACTCCGAGGCTCCCCTAGGCACACACCTCCCAAAGAATAGTGTAAGAATAGTGTTCCCTTAAAAGCAAAGGCCCATAGCCAGTAGGCAAGAGGCTAGCATGCAGTCCCCTCCAAAAACCTCTGTCCTGGTTGGTCTGTCACAGGCCACAAGAGAGTGTATGTTATGTTCTACTACATTAGGTTGAAGAAAGAGACTCTGTGCCAATAATTAGTGCTTTGGAAGACATGGACTTGTAGACTCCATCTCTGATGAGCATTGACATTAGTTTATTATTTTCGTAAATGTACTTAGCCTTGAAAAACAAAACGAACCACCACATCTAATCCATGCATGTAGATGTGGAGTGGTTACTGTCATTAGGTACAGGTGAGTGGCTTTGGATGTGGGCTGCCTTTGTCCAGGGATGCATACATGTTCTTAACTAGTGGCATTTGCTCTATGTGCAATTCCGGAACAGGGACGATTTGTCAATGATTTATACAGGTTTTCTGTCTTTGGCTAGTTGGAAACACCTGGTTACACTCTTCACAGAAATACATTGATGGGGTGCAGCTTAGCCTTCATCAGCCGTGTGAAGAAAAAAAAATACATTAAAAACATGAATGATTTTTAAATAATTTTGTTACAAACTGTTAACCATACAATGTAATTTGGTATCGTGAACATACAGGAAAAATTGGCAGAATAAAATTAGCACTTTATATTTACAGTTGCTTTAAATTCATGGTCAAACTGAAAAAAACTAATTTTTTTCTAGCTTTTACTTTTATTTAATTCTTTCAAAAAGAATAGAAAATTAAATAATTCCTGGAATACAATATCTCCAAAGAAATTGCCCCAGAAAATAAAATAGACCCATAGCTAAAATGTGAAAATGTCTTCAAGCTTAACTGGTCAAAACTTGAAAAACATCAAAATATTAAAGGGACACAATAAGTACATTATATCCTGTATAGATTATATTGGTAGACACATAGACAACGCAAGCTACAAAATAAAACATTTATATACAAACTCTAAGGCTGCATTCACACCTTGGCGTACAAAATCGCTGCGTTTTGTCCCGCGAATTGCGGCGACAAATTGCGGCGTTTTGTACCGCGATTTGCGGCGACAAAACGCTGCGATTGTGAATGCAGCCTTACCCCCTCTATGGAGATGGTTCACATCTCCTATGCCGAACGCCGAAAGCCGCCTGAAAAAAAGGTCCGAGACTTGTTTTCAGGCGGCAGGCGTACGACGTTCGGCGTTCAGCGTGGAGATGTGAACCATCTCCATAGAGGGCAATGTGAAATCATCCCTCCAGCGTCTCAGAGGCGGCTGCGGCGTCGCACTACAGGCGTATATACGCCTAGGTGTGAACGGGGGCTTAATGTCCCAGTATTTGGCTCACAGTTGAACTCAAAAAATTGTTTACTTCAGCTCATACAATACATACACAATGATCGCGGCAGTCTCTGGGGCCATGTACAGTGCCTTGAAAAAGTATTAATACCCCTTGAAATTGAAATTATTAGGTGCCAGATAGCCTCACACACCATATGTCCCATCCGTGGACATCTCAGAATCTGTTTCACTTTGGGACCCTAGTAGATCCTATCTCACGCAAACTATTGCCCTTCTCTGGCCTCCAAACTAAATGTGACCTTCCTCTGCAGGTATTCTATAGCTATTTGCAAATTCGCCATTACGCCCTATCCATAGCACCTGACCTGCAATTCTCCCCCCCCCTCCAGTGCCCTTTGAGACTTTGATCCTGGCCGGATCGGCCCAGAGGGCCCTCATCTCCGACATATACAGGATATTTGTTTCCATCCATCTTCCATCAACTCTGACCAGCTTCCCTGTCCCTACTGAAGAAAAGCATCTCCACAACATGATGCTGCCACCATCATGTTTCACAGTGGGGATGGTGTGTTCAGGGTGATGTGCAGATTTAGTTTTCCACCAGACATAGCTTTTGCTTTTAGGCCAAAAATTTCAATTTTGGTCTTATCTAACCAGAGCACCTACTTCCACATTTTTTCTGTCTCCCCCACATGGCTTCTTGCAAACAGCAAACGGGACTTCTTATGGCTTTCTTCCAACAATGTCTTTCTTCTTGCCACTCTTCCATAAAGACCAGATTTGTGGAGAGCATGACTAATAGTTGTCCTGTGGACAGATTCTCCCACCTGGGCTGTGGATCTCTGCAGCTCCTCCAGAGTTACCATGGACCTCTTGGCTGCTTCTCTGATTAATGCTCTCCTTGCCCGGCCTGTCAGTTTAGGTGGACGGCCATGTCTTGGTAGGTTTGCAGCTGTGCCGTACTCTTTTCATTTTCAGATGATGGATTGAACAGTGCTCCCTGAGATGTTCAAAGATTGGGATATTTTTTTATAACCAAACCCTGCTTTAACAAATCTCCACAACTTTATCCCTGTTTGGTGTGTTCCTTGGCCTTCATGATGCTGTCTGTTCAGTAAGGTTTTCTAACAAACCTCTGAGGGATTCACAGAACAGCTGTATTTATACTGAGGTTAAATCACACACAGTTGAACTCTATTTTCTAATTATCCTGCAGCCCCAAATTTAAAGGGACGTACAGGTACACCAATGTGCCTGCCCATGCCATTGTGTCGACGTACATCTGCGTGTGGCGGTCGGCAAGTGGTTAAGAGAACCTTCTCACACAATAAGAATTGGGTTAGCACTTGCTGTTTTAAAATTGTACTAGTATATTGCCTCTATAGTCTCTAGATTATTAATAAATAATTTTGTATGTTTTGGTGATATATTTTTTATATGTGGGTGGTGGGAATCTGGTATTTTTAATATTGTTCTTTCTTTATAGCATATTGTAAAAACAAAAGCAATGCTTATTATAACAATAAATCACACAGTTGACAAATGTTGCATATCATTTTGGTAAATGCAGATCTACCTAGTAGATAACACCTGCTTTTATTGAGTTGTACTTTTGTTATTTTTTTTTGAACATCACGATGATTGGTTTGAAACTGTAGATTTTAATCAGACAAAATTTGTATTTACAGACAGAAATAACTTGACATGGACCATAATTACACAACTATGACAGAATTCATTCTCATTGGACTTTCAGAAATTGCGGAACTCCAAGTTTTAATTTTTATGGTGTTTTTAATTATTTACATGATTACTGTAATTGGAAACCTATGTATTATTTTAGCTTATCTATTTAGTCGAAATCTTCACACTCCTATGTACTTTTTACTTGCTAACTTTTCTTTTCTTGAAACCTGTTACATTTCAGTCAATATTCCAAAGATGCTTTCCAACTTGTTATTTGAGAATAAGACAATTTCTTTCTATGGCTGTGCGATACAAGTCTATAGCTTTGGAGTCTGCGGTGGGACAGAGTGTTACCTACTAGCGGCAATGGCATACGACCGGTATAGTGCAATATGTCACCCTCTTTTATATAGCATCATAATGAAAAGAATGGTTTGTATTCGACTTCTCATCGGATCTTATTTGGTTGGCTCAGCAAACTCTCTGCTGCATACGGTTCTTACATTCACTTTGCCTTTTTGTGGTTCTAATAAAATCAATCACATTTTTTGTGACATTCCACCAATATTAACCTTAGCATGTGCAGACACCAGGATTAATCAGATTGTTATTTTTGTGACCAGTATCTGTGTTGTGGTCGGTTCATTTATATTAATTGTGGTGTCTTATATACATATTATACTGGCTATTGTTAGAATTGATTCTACATCTGGTAGAAAGAAGGCGTTTTCCACTTGTACCTCACACTTCACGGTGGTTACTATATTTTATGGTTCTGTTATGTTTATGTACTTAAAGCCTGAATCGAGCAATACCATTGTCCAGGACAAGTTGGTGGCAGTCATGTATACAGTTATTGCACCTCTGTTAAACCCTTTTATCTATAGCCTAAGGAACAGAGACGTCAAAATGGCTCTTGTTAAAATGTATCACAAGCTGATGGCATCTAGGAAGCATTTAGCAGAGTTTTGATTTTATCAGTTTGATACACATTTTAGCGTTTTAAGCAGTTTGTATGTTTAGTGCACAAGTGTGCAGGTAGACGATTACTTGCAATGAAACAGTACTTTGCCCCTTCACTTTATAATAGCAGGAACTCCAAATAGACCACGCCTGAAACTTGCATTCTATTGTCTATAGTGCTAATTAAGTCTGGCTTCTGAAGTACCTCTCATTGTGTGATGCTAATGACACTGTATTGTGTGAAAGTCCTATTGATGATAATATGGAATGTGACTTGACACCCTCAAAGGTCAGACGTCTGGCTTGTGTTTACTGGAGGAATGTGAGAGTGGCTTATCGCAGAGTCAGAACGTCAAAATCGGGCTTCCCAACCTCCAAACCCTGCTTGTTGCCATTTTCCCTTGCCAGTGCCCCTTGAAATACTTGAATTATCCATTTTAGCCTGGATGAAGTAACCAGCACCATGATGTCATTTGAGGTAAGAGGGAGGGTCCTGACTGTGGTGTGAGATTGGACGTGGAGCCAACATCAAACGTACACCAGGAATTTGGTCGGAAAGAAGAGCAACCAGGGCAGTGGACGGAGGGAATACAAGGCATGTTTCAACAGGCTTAAAGCTTACCTCAAGCTAAATGAATTCATACATTACAAAGGCACTACACTAAGGGCCAGATTCTCAAAAGAGATACGACGGCGTATCTCCAGATACGCCGTCGTATCTCTGAGTCTGGGCGGTCGTATCTATGCGCCTGATTCTTAGGCCCCTTACACACGAGAGGATCCATCCGCTGAAAAATCTCAGCGGATCGGTTTCAGCGGATAGATCCCCTGGTGTGTACGTTCCAGCAGATATTTATCCGCGGATATTTCCGAATTCCAGCAGATAAAAATTTGTAGACATGTCTACAAATCTATCCGCTGGAATCGGCTCCAGCGGATCGATCCGGTGGTCTGTACAGACTCACCGGATCGATCCGTCCGAACCCATCCCTCGCATGCGTCGTAATGATTCGACGCATGCGTGGATATCCTTATATGACAGCGTCGCGCACGTCGCCGCGTCATCATCGCGGTGACGGCGCGACACGTCACCGCGATGGGAATTCGGCGCGGATTTCAATCCGATGGTGTGTACACTCCATCGAATTAAAATCCGCAGAGGATTTATCCGCGGACCGTATCCGCGGATAAATCCTATCGTGTGTACCAGGCCTTAGAATTAGTTACGCATAGATTTCTATTAGATCCGACCGGTGTAAGTCTGTTACGCCGTCAAATCGTAACTGCATATTTACGCTGAACGCTAGGGGCGTGTATGCTGATTTACGTCTAGAAATATGTAAATCAGCTAGATACGCGAATTCACGAACGTACGCCCGACCGACGCAGTACAGATACGCCGTTTACGTTAGGCTTTTCCCGGCGTAAAGTTACCCCTGCTATATGGTGGCGTACATGCGGCGTACCAATGTTAAGTATGGACGTCGTTCCCGCGTCGAATTTTGAATATTTTACATCATTTGCGTAAGTCGTCCGTGAATGGGGCTGGACGTCATTTACGTTCACGTCCAAACCAATACGTCCTTGCGGCGTACTTTGGAGCAATGCACACTGGGATATTCCACGGACGGCGCATCATGTCAATCATGTCGGGTCACAAGTTATTTACATAAAACACACCCCCCTGTTCCAAATTTGAATTAGGCGGGCTTACGCCGGCCTATTTACGCTGCCGCAACTTACGGAGCAAGTGCTTTGAGAATACAGCACTTGCCCGTCTAAGTTGTTGAGGCATAACGTAAATCGGATACGTTACGCCCGCGCAAAGATAAGCCAATCTACGAGAATCTGGCCCTAATTGTTTTACCTGCCAACAAATATATAAGTCAGTCTTATAATCCAGGCACAGCCATGTTGTTCACCTTATTTTTTACTTCTGCGATTAAATAAAACAATTTAGTCACTAAACAGTCCCCACCCTGGACAAAGGAGAATCAGCACACGGTCTGTCATGAGTCTTGCTGTGCAGGAGATTACAGGAGGCGGATGTCAAGACAGACTTTAAATACATATAATAATTTTTTCAAACAAATAAATGGTTTTCTGTTATATTTGCCTGAAGATCAGCTTTTAAAGAATGCCTCTAACAAATACTGTTGGCATCTAAACTGACCATGCAATTTATGAACAGTGCAGTATGTGTAATAAACACGTTTTAAAATAAAGCTTTTCTATGTGTTTGATGATCCTATTTTGACATATGGATTTGGCAGCGTGGATAACCTCAGCATATTAAAAGATCAAATTCTGAATTTCAAATTCTAAGTTCTAAGGGCCAGATTCACATTGAAGTGCGGCGGCGTAACGTATGTCATTTACGTTACACCGCCGCAAGTTTTAAGCGCAAGTGCTTGATTCACAAAGCACTTGCCTGTAAACTTGCGGCGGCGTAGCGTAAATCCGTCCGGCGCAAGCCCGCCTAATTCAAACGGGGCGTGTATCATTTAAATTAGGCGCGTTCCCAGGCCGAATGTACTGCGCATGCTCCGTTTTGAAATTTCCCACCGTGCTTTGCGCGAAATGACGTTGCACCAACGTAATCTTTTGAACGGCGACGTGCATTACGTCCTTTCCTTTTCACGGACGACTTACGTAAAAAAAAATGTTTAATTCGACGCAGGAACGACGGCCATACTTTAACATGGGCAGTCTAAATATAAGCCACGAAATAGCAGCTGTAACTTTACACCGGGAAAAGCCGACTAGCGACGACGTAAGAGAATGCGGCGAACGCGCGTACCTTTGTAGATCGCCGTAAACAGCTAATTAGCATACCCGACGCGGAAAACGACGCAAACTCCACCCAGCGGGTGCCGAAGTATTACACCTACGATCCGAAGGCTTTCAAAGCCGTACTCCTGTCGGATCGAAGCCAAAAGCCGTCGTATCTTGGTTTGAGGATTCAAACTAAAAATACGATACGGCAAATTTGAAAATACGCCGGAGTATCAGTAGATACGCCGGCGTATTTCTACTGTAAATCTGGCCCTAAGTTCCGAATTCCAAATTCTGAGTTCCAAATTCCGAATTCCGAATTCTAAATTTCCGAGTTCCTAATTCTTAATTCCAAATTCTGAATTCAGAGTTTCAGATTCCAAATTTTGAATTCCAAATTTCAAGTTCTGAATTCCAAGAATTCCAAGTTCTAAACTCCGAGTTCAGAATTCCAAATTGCAAATTCTGAGTTCGAAGTTCCAGATTCCAAGTTTTGAGTTCTCAATTCTGCATTCTGAGTTCCAAATTCCAAACTCGAAATTCAAATTCACGAATTCAGAGTTTTAAAGTTCCAATTTCTGAGTTCTGAAGTTTCAGCACACTTAAAGCTTAAAAGGTCACTAAAGGAAAAAAAAATTCTTGCTGAAATGACTGTTTACAGGGTATAGAGACATAATAGTTAACTGATTCCTTTTAAAAATGATTAAAAATAGATAAAAAACAATCATATAATGTACCTACAGTTTAGTTTCGTTTTTGCTGTTGTTTCCTGGTTCTCTGATGTACAGAGGCAGAAAACCAATAGAGGGCAGTGATGCTTTGTCTAAAACCCCTCAGCACCAATCCAGTTTCGTTTTACAAACAGTAATCACACCTCCTTGATTAGTGACCACAGTGAGAAATCTCCCAGTACTGTGGTGATCAGGAAACAGACAACCAGGAAGTGTCCAGAACAGAGAGGAATTACAGCAACATCAAAGCAAAAACGAACAATGAGGACATGAAACCAGGACTGCAGTAAGGTAAAGGAAGCTTTTTAGCTGAAGAAAAAAAAATTCCTTTAGTGACCCTTTAACTCAAGCGTAAAAGATTATTGCAATGCAGAGGCGGTACTGTTTTACCTGCCAATAGGTATGTAATTATATTCAAGCAGTCCTGTAATCCTGGCACTTCCGCTATACAGCACAGCCACGTTGACCTTTTTTGTACTTCTGCGATTTGATAAAACAATTAAGTCACTAAACAGTCCCCAGCCTGGACAAAGAAAGAGAATCAGCACGCTGATGAGGTCAGGACTCTACCATCCCACCATAATTATACTTACCATCCCAGTATTATTATTGCAATGCCGGAGATTACAGGAGGCTGATATCAAGATAGACTTGTGCTTAAATACATATAATCATTTTTTAAACAAACATGTAACTTGATAAATGGTGTTTTTTATATCTGCCCTATAAGCAGCTTTAAAGAATACCTCTATCATGTATTTTTGACATCTAAACTGGCCATGCAATATAAGAACAGTACCGTGTGTATATTAAACAACTTTTATCTTAAAATAAAGCTTTTCTCCTTGTTAAAATCAATTTCTGGTGATCGATCCTTTTTTGATGTATTGATTTTGCAGTGTTGATCACCTCAATATATTAAATGGTCAAATGTGCACAAATGAAACAGAGGTTGTCATGCAGATCAACACAGATCAATACATGAATTATCATTACTGTCCCATCTCATGTAATCCATGATATCAGTTCTCGGTCATCCTATGCCCCTAGTGGACATAGGATGACCCTAGACCCAAGTGTCATTGGTGAAGCTGAACCAGGAGAACCCCGTATCCTTTAAGAGTCTCTGGGTCCCACGGGCCATACCGTTACACACACATATACATACAAGTTCACTTTCAAGAGGGGAGATCATATTCCTCCATCCCCATTGTGCCCCTTCAAATTATGTGAGAGGGAGGGGGGGAGGGACAGCTTTAACAAGTGTGAGGGGGGAATAAAAAGAGGGGAGAACATATCCGGAGGCATATTTTAACACACATCCACACATGATCACCCCCCCCCCCCATCTGTATCCCCTTACTATATCTATGTGTACGAGTGTATTTATATATATCTCTTACTTCCAAAAAGAGGGTAGAGAGAGAAAAAAAGGGGGGGGGGAGAGGGGAACCATCAATGTTTTGAACTGTCATGAATGGGTTACAATTATAACAGCTGTGACTACTAGTGATCTGTGATTGGCTACAGCTAATTACATGGTACAGGGTGCTGTGATTGGCCCAGGTACCATGTGACATGCTGAAAAATGATCGTGTGTACGCGGCATGAGTATACTTTTCAATTTTTATACTTTATTATATTAGGCCTCGTACACACGATAGGTTAACTAGAGGACAATGGTCTGATGGACCGTTTTCATCGGTCAAAACCGATCGTGTGGGAGCCCCATAGGTTATTAAACCATCGGTTATAAAAAAGCCAACTTGCTTTAAATTAAAAAAGCCAACTTGCTTTAAATTTAATCGATGGATTCCTAACCGAAAGGTCAAAACCGATCGTTAGTATGCACGACCATCGGTTAAAAATCCACGCATGCTCAGAATCAAGTCGACGCATGCTTGGAAGCATTGAACTTCATTTTTTCAGCACGTCGTTGTGATTTACGTCACCGCGTTCTGACACGATTGGTTATTTATCCGATGGTGTGTGGGCGCGACGTGAAAAAGCAACAATAACACTGGCGCTAAACAATGGTAGTATAAATGAAAATAATTAAAACTTCTGGAGGTTACCAATATCTCCTTGGAGGGTGTATATAGGAGAGTCCAGAGCTGCAAGAAAAATCGTACCCAGAAGTACCAGTAAAGCAAAACACTAAAATCAGCACTCATGGCTCTCAAAGAGCCATGAGAGCCATGAGCGCTGATTTTAGTGTTTTCTTGTGGGCGCGACAGACCATCACTCAGCTTCATCGGTTAACCGATGACAACGGTTCTTCAGACTGTTCTCATCGGATGGACTGATCGTGTGTATGAGGCTTTAGTTTACAAACTTTTATTTGAAGAAAAATTGTGGTACAAAAAACTGGAAAAACTTTATTATATTTGGATATAGTTAAGTGCTTGAAAACAGAAGAAGGGTTTGGTATGGCTATTCCCTTGAATCAAACAAGCAACATCTGTTGTCACACTATGTTTAGCTGAAATAAAATTAGACCAGCTGGGATTATGTCTCAAAGGGCTAAAAGAGGATAAACACATTATATGGTTATCACACTGAAAACAAATTATGTATGTAATTATGTAGCTCTGATTATAATTTTTTTTTCTGTTGTTGTAAATATTGTCTTTTTTCAATTTTCCAAAGAAATAGTTGTATTTGAAAGCATTTGGGCAGCCATTCTGAAACCAGGGTTCCTGTAGAGATTGCTAGGAGCTCCTTGTGCTGTGACTGACTGAGTTTTTTTTTAAAGCCCATGGTGTATGAAGCACACTTAAAAACTTCACCTGATGACAAAAAAATGTGCACACACATAAAGAGGTGATACAAAAACGTGCAACAGGTGTACACATGCCCTCTAAAATCAGAGGGCCTTGCCCTGTATCCCCCAGGGCATTAGGCTCCAGACGGGGACTAGGGTACTTTACTCTTGGTCCATCTGGCCGAGACCAGACAGACCCCATTCTCTGGAGGGACATAGACCCACCTAAGTAATAGGTGGGGCTCCCCCGTAAGGAAACCCCATGAGAGAGGGCGAACCAAGCTAGAAGGCCATGTCCACCCCCTCCCAAGACTTTCAGGGCAGGCCCGAGGACCTACACCCTACCAGGGCTGGTACAAGAATTTTTTACACCCTAGACAAAACCTAATTCCCCCCTGGCTCCACCCCCTTTCCCCTGCCCATGAGGAAGGAAGTGGAGAGGAGAGTCCTCCACCGGACTTTGACAGGAACCCTTTTCTCTCTCTATTCAAAAAGAAAAGAAAAAAACTTTCAGGAAGTAGATTTTTTTTTCAGTTCAGATACAAAAAAGAAAACGGCAAGAGTGGCGTACCACTGTTCTCTCTAATATATCATATACAGTTCAAAAACAGGGGGAAGGGGAATAACATATAGGCACTCACATTAGCCCACATCCGAAATGGTAGTTCAAAAAGGAAGGAGTTTGTACTACACTAGGTAGTGACATGGCGGACTTTCAAAGGCAATCACAGGGACATTACGGGTAATATAAAAATAAATTTAATTACAAAAATATATATAGGTACAAATCAATTTCAATAAATGTTGAGGAAATTACATAAATACATATTATTTGAGCAATATGGTCGTCTCGCCGACGCGTTTCGCCTTACGGCTTCTTCAGGACGAGTTTTGAGATTTTATGAGGATATTGCTACTTGCATACGTCAAAAGGTTGGTGGCCGTCCATATCCATCAAAGATCATTGAAATCACGGGTAAACGAGTACCAGGTGATAAGTTGATAAGCCCAATGAGAGGAGGAAATCTCCTGGATGATGTATAGGGGCCACAGCGAAAATAAGTTGCTGGTTCTGAAAATAAAGACAAACGAGCAAAACCGGGACCAGCAAGGCAAAGGGCAGGTGAGGAAAAGCCTGAAGGAAAAGCAGATTCCCATATACGGCAGTCACACTGCACTGTCCAGCAAAGGACAAACCGGAGGGTTTTAAAAGCCTGCAGCCTTAGAGGTATGATGTGTCCCGGGGGGGTAGCAGCCTGTGCTCCGCGCCGGAGCACAGGCTGCTACCCCCCCGGGACACATCATACCTCTAAGGCTGCAAGGCTTTTAAAACCCTCCGGTTTGTCCTTTGCTGGACAGTGCAGTGTGACTGCCGTATATGGGAATCTGCTTTTCCTTCAGGCTTTTCCTCACCTGCCCTTTGCCTTGCTGGTCCCGGTTTTGCTCGTTTGTCTTTATTTTCAGAACCAGCAACTTATTTTCGCTGTGGCCCCTATACATCATCCAGGAGATTTCCTCCTCTCATTGGGCTTATCAACTTATCACCTGGTACTCGTTTACCCGTGATTTCAATGATCTTTGATGGATATGGACGGCCACCAACCTTTTGACGTATGCAAGTAGCAATATCCTCATAAAATCTCAAAACTCGTCCTGAAGAAGCCGTAAGGCGAAACGCGTCGGCGAGACGACCATATTGCTCAAATAATATGTATTTATGTAATTTCCTCAACATTTATTGAAATTGATTTGTACCTATATATATTTTTGTAATTAAATTTATTTTTATATTACCCGTAATGTCCCTGTGATTGCCTTTGAAAGTCCGCCATATCATATACAGTATCTCACATTTTTGTAAATATTTTATTATATCTTTTCATGTGACAACACTAAAGAATTTAAACTTTGCTACAATGTAAAGTAGCGAGTGTACAGCCTGTATAACAGTGTAAATTTGCTATCCCCTCAATATAACTCAACACACAGCCATTAATGTCTAAACAGCTGGCAACAAAACTGAGTACACCCCTAAGTGAAAATGTCCAAATTGGGCCAAAAGGGTCAATATTTTGCATTGCCACTATTATTTTCCAGCACTGCCTTAACCCTCTGAGGCAAGGAGTTCACCAGACCTTTACAGGTTGCCACTGCAGTCCTCTTCCACTCCTCCAAAATGACATCACTGAGCTGATGGATGTTAGAGACCTTGCGCTCCTCCACCGTCTATTTGAGGATGCCCCACAGATGCTCAATAGGGTTTAGGTCTGGAGAAATGCTTGGCTAGTCTGTCACCTTTACCCTCAGCTTCTTTAGCAAGGCCGTGGTTGTCTTGGAGGTGTGTTTGGGGTCGTTATCATATTGAAATATTGCCCTGCGGCCCAGTCTCCGAAGGGAGGGGATCCTGCTCTGCTTCAGTATGTCGCAGTACATTTTGGCATTTATGGTTCCCTCAATGAACTGTATCTCCCCAGTGCCGGCAGAACTCATGCAGCCCCAGACCAGGAAACTCCCACCACCATGCTTGACTGTGAGCAAGACACACTTGGCTTTGTACTCATCTGGTTATAGGGTTCCCCACTGCAGGATCTTGACGCATGTGTTCATCTTATGTTTGTAAGTGCATTAATTTCTACTTCAATTCAATTAAACAAATGGTATTGCACCATGAGCTTGTGCGCTCATTTTTCCCTTATGTCTATACAGCTATCAGTTCCCCACTGATCACGGAGCTGCAAGGAGGTGTGTGTGGTCTGCAGATAGACTTTTTATTAACTCTTTCCCTTGAGGATTATCATTCTCGGTCAGTGTGTTACTGTTGTGCACAGGGCCGTCTTTAATATGGTTTGGGCCCTGGGCAAACATTTTTTTGGGCCCCCCTCCAGCTTATTTTGGGCCTGGCTGGTTCACATGTATGTTTTGGCGGTCCTCATTTGTGCAGGTACAGCAGCCCATTCATTTGAATGGGCTGCCATGCCTTTGTTTCCTGCAGAAAAAAGGTGCATTCAGCATTTTAAAAATACAGTTGCCTTGAAATCCATTCTGCTTTTGCACCATGCTACTTACCTGCAGTTCTTGCACACAAAAACGCACTGTGTTTTTAAAAGCGTGACCTAAACGTCTAAAAATGCAGCAAGTTTGACAGTGCGGGAACTGCAGATAAGTCACAGCAGACAGCAGAATGGACAGACAGTGCTGTATTTCAGTGCTTCATGGGCATAGGCGTGCCGTGTGCGCAGCCTATTACATGAGGCATGCGCTTTTCTTTGCAGGAAACGCAGGCATGGCGGCCCATTCAAATGAATGGGCTGCTGTGCCTGCGCAAATGTGGGCCTCCAAAACACATACATGTGAACCAGCCAGGCCCAAAATAAGCCCATCAAGCAGTTAAATACATACAGTAATGCCATGTGCTCTGAGGCCTTACTCAGCCTGGACTGCAGGTCTGGTCTGTGATTTAAAGAGTTCCTCTATTTTACACATGGCATGGCATGGGGTCCCATGGTGCTAAAGCAGAATGGACAGACGGTGCTGTGACCCCCACGCCATGCCATGTGTAAAATAGAGGAACTTTTTAAAACACTGACCAGACCTGCAGTGAATCATCAAATATTATAAAGACTTTGGGCACACTCTACAGAAAACTTCTATTTACAATATAGATTAGCAAACAGTGACATACCTTGAGGAGCAGGACATGAAGAAGTCAGCCTCGGGAAGAGCCAACTGGGGATGTTATAAAATCACATTCTAATTCACTTTTATATACAAGCAGCACCCAGTGGCAGGAAGGGAGAAGTGCACGTCTAAAGGGAAGCCAGGGGTGCTGTACATTTTAAAACACTGGGAAGGGAAGCAGTACTGGCTGCGTGCCGCTGATGATTTTCAGCCTGATTTGTGGGCAGCACAGGGGCTTAACGGGCGGCAGGGCCGCCATCAGGAATTATGGGGCCACTTACACAGCTTCAGGCATGGGCCCCCTGGAGCAGAGAACCGGGATGGGGGGGTGCTGCCGCCTGAAATTGAGAAGCAGGGGGGGGGCTGCCGCGAATTTAGAAGCGGGGGGCCCTTTACAAAAAAAGAAATAAAGAAAAATATATATAAAAAAGGGGTGTAGCCATCCGGGGCCCTGGGGACCTCTGGGCCCTTTAATAAAAAGAAAAAAAGAAATAAAAAATATATATAAAAAATATATTTTAAAAAGGGGGTTGCCATCTGGGGCCCTGGGGACCTCTGGGCCCTTTAATATTTTTTTTTTAATAATAATAAATTACAAAAACAAGGGGGTTGCCATACGGGAGCTCTGGGCCCTTTAATAAAAAAATAAAAAAATATATATAAAAAAGAAACATTTATAAAAAAAAGGGGGGTTGCCATCCAGGGCCCTGGGGACCTCTGGGCCCTTTAATAAAAAAAAAATATAAACAAAAATAAAAAAATAAACATTTATAAAAAAAATAAAGGGTGTTTGCCACATGGGGCCCTGGGAACCTCTGAGCCCTTTAATAAAAAAAAACATATATATATATATATATATATATATATATATATATATATATATATATATATATATATATATAAAAAAAAGAAGAAAAGAAATAAAATATAAAAAAATAAAGTTTTTTATAAAAAAAAGGGGGGTTGCAATCCGGGGCCCTGGGGACCTCTGGGTCCTTTAATAATAATACTAATAATAATATTTATATTATATTATATATATATATATATATATATATATATATATATATATATATATACTGTTCTTACATTTTAAGACAATGCACTGCCTTTATTATTAATATAACTATTATTATTACCATACAGAATTTATATAGTGCACAGCACTTTACAATCTAAAGGGAGACAGTACAGTTACAATACAATAAAATACCAAAGGGTTAAGAGAGCACTGCTTATAAGAGTTAGGGTGGGGCAAATGTTTCGAAAGGTAATCGCTGTGGGGGATGAGCTGTTAGAAAAGTTAAAAGTCCATTTGTTAGTTGAAGGCATGATAGTGTCAGGGCTGGGCTTAGCCCTTAATTCCTTTTCTGAGCTGGCCGCTCATCTGGCTGCTAATTGCCAGCTCCTATCTCACAGTGACTCACCTGTTGATGATCCTGCTCGTCCGCCCTGCCTGCTTAAAGCCTTCCAGCTCACTTCATCTCTGCCTTCGCCTTTGTCAACATCACAGAGACCTTCTCCTGCATTCCTGTTGTGGACTTGCTCAGCTGGCGTTCCTTCTGGTTATTGATCCTGCTTGTTGGACTACTACATTTATCTCTGGCTCTTGACTACCTGATCGGGTTACTGAACTCTGGCTTTTTTTGACTGCGTTTACTCTGTTTACCTTTTTAGTATTATTATTAAACAAGTGTAATTTAACCGTACTTCTGTCTCGGTCTGATTCATGGTTTCTGACAGTTAGGCATGATAGTTTTCACGGATTGCTTAAAGTGATTGTAAACGATCACCTTGTAAAACAGCCCATTCAGCCTACAATAGAAATGCAAGGCAAACATTTGTGTAAAGATATAAATAAACATTATAAATATTTTTTTATCCCTTTTTTTTATAAATGACCACATCCCCTCTCTTCTCATCTGAGGAAGAGCTGGGAGAGCAGAGGCAGCAGCACACTGAGCTTCCCAGTAAATGGCTCGTGCCGATTCTTCAGGAGCATGTGCCATGACCGGCGGCTCCTGCGCACATGTGCGGGAGTGTCATCATGCGGCTCAAGCCAGTCACACAGCCAGAGTCCGCAGCCCCGGAAAGGAAGAAAAGCGAAGATTGATGCGGCCTGCAGCGGGGACGAAACAGGCTTCGTTTGCACTGAATGAAAGATGCAAGGGTCTGTCAGGAGTCCAGAAACGTATTGACCTTTTATATAAACACACTAATTACAAGCAAACAGATCACAGGTGAGGATGGTTACCTTTAATGTCAACTTGTGTGCATGTTATCAGGCCCAAATCGCCAGGATATGTAAACTTTAATCAGGGTAATTTGGGTAGTTTCTTTTGCCATTATGATTTAACCGGTTAATGCCCGCCGCATGTACATATACGTCCACAGAATGGCTCGTACAGGCAGATGGGCGTACAGGTACGTCCCCTCCTTGCCGCGGGTCGGGGGTCCGATCGGGACCCCCCCCGGTACATGCGGTGGGCGCTAACCCGCGGGGAGCGATCCGGGAAGACGGCGCGGCTATTCGTTTATAGCCGCTCCGTCGCGATCTCTACCCGGAGCTGAAGAACGGGGAGAGCCGTATGTAAACACGGCTTCCCCGTGCTTCACTGTGGCGGCTGCATCGATCAAGCGATCCCTTTTATAGGGAGACTCAATCGATGACGTCAGTCCTGCAGCCACACCCCCCTACAGTTGTAAACACACACTAGGTGAACCCTAACTCCTACAGCGCCCCCTGTGGTTAACTCCCAAACTGCAACTGTCATTTTCACAATAAACAATGCAATTTAAATGCATTTTTTGCTGTGAAAATGACAATGGTCCCAAAAATGTGTCAAAATTGTCCGAAGTGTCCGCCATAATGTCGCAGTCACGAAAAAAATCGCTGATCGCCGCCATTAGTAGTAAAAAAAAAAAATAATAATAAAACTATCCCCTATTTTGTAAACGCTATAAATTTTGCGCAAACCAATCGATAAACGCTTATTGCAATTTTTTTTACCAAAAATAGGTAGAAGAATACGTATCGGCCTAAACTGAGGAAAAATAAATTTTTATATATGTTTTTGGGGGATATTTATTACAGCAAAAAGTAAAAAATATTGCATTTTTTTCAAAATTGTCGCTCTATTTTTGTTTATAGCGCAAAAAATAAAAACCGCAGAGGTGATCAAATACCACCAAAAGAAAGCTCTATTTTTTGGGAAAAAAGGACGCCAATTTTGTTTGGGAGCCACGTCGCACGACCGCGCAATTGTCTGTTAAAGCGTCACAGTGCCGAATCGCAAAACCTGGCCTGGGCATTTAGCTGCAAAATGGACCGGGGCTTAAGTGGTTAAAAAAGAGTAAACGCGGTTAATTGATAATTAATGGCTTCAGTTAAACACTAATCATGAGTGAAAGAAATGTTTTTGTGTTAACATTCATATTCTCTGAAAAATGGCCAAAAAAATCATAATGTAAACTTATGAGCACAATTAGAATTTTGTTCATTCAAATACAATTTTCCAGTCAGCGTCTCTTGTCGCTACTGTCAAAAAAGATTGTCAATTTGACCCCATTAACTCCATTAACCATTAGAATATCAAACAAATGACCAATAATTTGGAAATGTAATTCTATGTGTATGGTCAGCTCAAGTTGTGCTACATTTTCAGATCCTTAACTATCTGTTAACAACCATTGGGAATATTATCTTTGCCAGTAGAGGAAATAAGTAAAATATTAAATTTAGAAGTCCCAAACCACACACAACCCCTTGTGTTTTCCTTTTATGTCAAAATGAAAACAGCACAATTATTATTTAAGTGTAGCATATCCTCCTAGAATTCATAATTTTCTTCTAAGAATTGCCTTGAGATCAGTTCTAGAAGATTTGTCCCACTTGGTCTATGAGACAACATATTAAAAGCCTCTGCACAATAATAAATAATACTCAAGATTACAAGTATATGTAATACACAGATAATTTCTGTTTTACATGTCTCTTTTCCAGCAACATGCCAGAATTAAGAGGAAGTAACAGCATTATAAAACCAGAAAACGGTTCAATTTTATTTTTCCCAGAAATGAAATTATTTATATTTGCAAAAAAGAAAATCCTAATTGCTTATAGCAATGCCAGTTACCAGAATTATTGAAAATTATTGTTTTTTTTTAAAGACTTTACCATATGTGCATTGCACCTTGACTAAATTGGTTGCTATACAGACACAATGATACATTGTGAGTTGAGTCAAATACTAAAGGTATGTTTGATTGTCTCAATAAAAATTCTAACCAAAATTAAACAAAATGGCCTCGGAAAAGATGGTAGTTCTTGCCGATCCCTAAAGCAATTAGGGTAATGTGGGTTTGCTATGAATTGGAAGGAATCAAGGCCCAGATTCACAAATGAGATACGACGGCGTTTCTCCTGATACGCCGTCGTATTTCTGTTTTAGGGTCTTCCTAACTATGCGACTGATTCATAGAATCAGTTACGCATAGATAGCCCTAAGATCCGACAGGTGTAATTGTTTTTCACTGTCGGATCTTAGGATGCAATACCGCGGCCGCCGCTGGGGGGAGTTTGCGTCGTAAACCAGCGTCGGGTATGCAAATTAGTAGTTACGGCGATCCACAATGGTTTTTCACGTTCGCTACGTCGCTGCTAGTCTCAAAGTTAGTCATCGTTTTAGGTGCCCTGACTTTACACAGCACACATATGTGCTGTATAAAGTATGGCCGTCGTTCCCGCGTCGAAATGTAAAAATGTTTCCTTCTTGCGTAAGACGTCCGGGAATACGGAAGTACGCTACGCACGTCGCTGTTCGAAAAAATGACGTCACTTCGCGCAAAGCACGGCGGGAAATTCAAAAGGGAGCATGCGCAGTAGGTCCGGCGCGGGAGCGCGCCTAATTTAAATGGCACACGCCCCTTTAAATTACGCGGGCTTACGCCGGAGGCCGCCGGCGTAAGTTTTCACGCAAGTGCTTGGTAAATCAGGCACTTGCGATGAAAACTTGCGGCGGTGTAACGTATCTACGATACGTTACGCCGCCGCGATTCTACGTGAATCTGGCCCCAAGTCACCTATCCCTCCCCAATAAAGTGGTATTCTGTACTTAATCCCCCTGGCATCAATAAAAAAGAACACTATTTAATGCAGTTGTATATACTTTAAAATGAAATGAATTCACAAATAGTCCCGAGTCCATCTTTATATTACCCTCCTGTATTGGTAGCAGTTGGATTTAATAAGGCTGATGAAAACAATCAGACAGAATTTTTTCATCGGATATGAAAGTTTTTCCTTTGGAAATTCCGATGGACTTAGAAAGAGAACATGGAAACTGCGTTCATCTGTAAGGAATTCCGACGGAGAAAAAAACGCATGCTCAGAATCAAGTCTGATGGACCGTTTTCATCAGACGAGCCGATCGTGTGTGGGCCCCATCCTTTTTTTTCCCCATCGGTGAAAAAACTTAGAACCTGTTTTAAATTATCTGATGTTAACCATAGCCGATAGAAAAAAACGATCATCTGTGGGGAAATCCATCGGTTAAAAATCAACGCATGCTCAGAATCAAGTCGACGCATGCTCGGAAGCATTGAACTTAATTTTTCTCAGCACGTCGTTGTGTTTTACGTCACCGCGTTCTGACACGATCGTTTTTTTAACTGATGGTGTGTAGGCAAGACTGCTGAAAGTCAGCTTCATCGGATATCTGATGAAAAAATCCATCAGACCGTTTTCATCGGATGAACCGATCGTGTGTACAGGGCATTAGGCAGTTGTAAATGGGTTATTCAATTTTGGATAGAATTCAAATTCCTGAACGAAAATTCGAGATTTTCCTAGCTTGTGACGGAAAATATTGATTATATGAAGACAGGAGGCGAGTATCTTATGCATTATCTTTCTTTAATAATGCCCATAGCAGAAATACAGTAAACATTTATTGTAACTTAAAAGAAAAAATTCAAAGAACTACCCTTCCCAGCAGTCCCTGGGCCAGCGTAGCCCCTCCCAGACCATAATCTATATAAGGGACTGTCTGAGGTAACCTATTCCTCTTTCTTCATGCGAATTAGTGTAAACAGGAACCGAAAGTCCAATTAGACATCTCCGCGGCTGCCGGGAACCTTCCGACCGGAACACAACATCTGAATCTGGAGGAAACGAAAGGACAAGGCCAACACGGACCAACTTCATCCGGACCAACTTCATCCCAACGGGGACTATAGGAAAACCAAAACCATTCGGAGCCGACCGGTCAGTCATCTTCAGGAACATGGACCAACGGATTCAGTCAACGGAATCCCGACTGCGGATCTGGAACGTAGCAGGAGCCTCCATCTGCGGTGAACTAAACCCATGGATCGAAACGGAACAGCAATCCCGACGGGGTTAGTGAAAACGAACTCCCGGGGCGTACCAGCCTCCGACTTGCAGGGTGTGTGGTTCAACAGTCTAGAACGAGAGAGAGACAACCTCGTGACAGGGTTGGGTCGGGAGGGAAGATACTCGCCTCCTGTCTTCATATAATCAATATTTTCCGTCACAAGCTAGGAAAATCTCGAATTATACCTCAGACAGGAGGCTCATATCTTATGCAAGTTCAAAGCTATAACAATGCATATATAGATGATAACAAATGAAACAACTACAAAATTGATATAGATATGTGTTCCTCCGATCCAAGCAGAATTGGCAGAAAGCAATCGAGGTTACCAGTCCGCCGCTAGCCGTAAATCCTATAGGGAGCCGCCCGGGGTGATGACCTAGGAGCCACCGCTCCTCTGGAGGGGTGGGCGCCCAACGGGGTTACGTAAGACCCTGCCATTTCCATGATTGATCGTACCCCTCTGGCTAGCGTAGCTGAGGAAACCGGAAACTGAGGTTTAGCGTAGGAATGAGGAGTAGGAAGAGATGCGAAGATCGCAGTGGGACCGTGAAGGACTAAGAAATCCGTAGACAACGGAGTACGATGTGCGGGGAATAATGGGTAGAAAAAACCGATGAAGTCCCGCCGCTGTCCTACGCACGACGGAAAAACCCTGACTCTCCGAGGCGGGATCCGACGCCTGGAATGGCCAACGTCGTGACACCCGATATGCGTCTGACGGAATCAGACACGAGGGGGCAGTAGCTCAAACGACAATAACCTCCGACAGAGTGAAATTGTCCCCCCCAGTCCTGGCGCGTGGTCAGGACCACTGATCACCTCCCAAGAGCGTTGATACCCTGGGTGTGATGGGCGTTGAAACTTAACGCTTACTAAGTCGGTACACCATGGGTGTTATCCCACCGGTAGTAAGTCTACAAGGGAGCGGTAGTCCGAGAGCAGCGCGGAAGGCGCAGGGGAGCTATAGGACCTCCCGGACTCAAACGAGTCCACCAGGTAGTTGGTCATCTCAGAGGAACGCCTTCATGAGGTTAACTTGTCGTTGATCACCAACTAACCCAGAGTCCTCCGGATGATCGAAATGTATATCTAGTCCCAAGGCCTAGATCAAGGCAAGTGGAACCCCCGTTATAAAAGAAAAGGTCGCTGTCCGTGACCGACACCCCGAAAAACCCAACCATGCGAAGAGAAGTAAGACGTGCGTCGTGAATAGAGGGTGCAGATCCCCATACAGACTGGGGAGAGAAAGGATCCCATAAGGGAGCAAGGGCCAGGAACACTGACCGGTGCAGTCGTCAGTCGATGGAATTGGGCGGGTAACGAGAATTCCAATCTAACACCATAGCGGAAGTGCCTGGGGTACATTTCGCAGCTGGAACGATGTCGCGTTCCAGGCAGAAATGTCAGAGATCTTGCTAGATCCGTTAGGATTTTGGGTCAAGGACCCCCCAAGCGAAGGTCATACTGGACCGCGTATACGGTGTCCATACGCAAGAACACACCGTAGGTGGACGTGTGTGGCATTAGAGTCCTGATGGCAAGACGGTCATCAGGATTTCCACGTGTGAACGTGCAGCAGAGACTCCGCTGTGGGCCACGCCCCTCCTGTGGACGAGGGACCGCATCGAGTACCCCAACCGAGGTGGTTGGCAACCTATTCTAAGATGAATCCGTCGTGGAGTTGCAGGTGGACCTGCCGTGCCGTCTGTCGACCTGACGTAGCCACCACCGTAGTTCAATTATGGCTTCCGTGTCCAGAGTGACGACGTCTGCACAGTGAAGCCCCTGGCAAAGACGTAGGGACTGAGACTCTGAAGGTCTCGATAGTGAAAAGAAGCTGGACAAATGGCCTGGATTAACGCCGGAAACAGGCCGACCAGGCGAGCCAGTCCGCGTAAGGATACCCATCGTTAGCCCAGCACGATACTGACCTCGTGCAGATGGCGGCCAAGTGGTCATGGGTAGCCGAAGGATCACTAGGTTGGTGTCCACCAAGAACCCTAAAACTCTACCTCCTGAGATGGGGAGAGGATAGATTCCCCGTGATCTATGGGGAACTGTCCCGGAGGCGTGTTCGTTCGCCAGGCGAGGGGTACGAGCCATTAAGAGTAGGTCGTCCAAGTAGATAATCAACCTCACCCTTTGTGTCGCAGAATGTCGTCACTGTATACAGTAATTACGAGAGATTTCTCAAGTTACTACCGGGCGATAACCGCCCTCCTTTCCTGACCAGGAAGACGTTGTTGGGGAAACCCGGGGAGAGCGGGTCCGTCTCCACTATCGTTTGGGTGAACCAGAGGCCCTGCAATTCGTTGTCTATTAGGGCGGTGTTCAGGTCTGAAAACCGAGGAAAGAGGGACTAGGTCCATCTCCGGTCCTATAATCCCGATAGACCGGCACTGTACCGTGTTAGACTTTGATGACGTTTGGGCTCATCCGGGATGGAATAGAGCCCTACCGTCTTGGAATATCTTAATCAGCGTGATCCTGACTAGCCTGCCCTCGGTGGTCGGACCGGGGTCTGATTCGGCTAGGTGAGACAGCTGGGGAACAAGCCACGTTAAGATTCGAGTGGCGGTGTCCAGTCGGACCCGTAGTGTCCACGCATCCCAGGAGGCGACCGCCCGTTGGGCCCAGCCCCGATTTGGGACAGGTCAGTCGGCTGTTCAGCGGCGTGGCCTGCTCACTAAGGTGTGGGATGATGGCAATAGGTCCCAAAGATCCAAGGCCCTGGTCTGTATGATCCGAAGGACCTCTCTATTCCCAGCTTGGGGGATTTCCCGTGTATGGTGGGATACCCCCAGGGTATGGGGTTCACCTCGGGAGTGTGCACAGCCATAAATGGTAAAGGAAGGGGGTTACGCCCTGAAAATGATTCGGTGAGTTTTTCGACCGATCTCCGGGTCCATTATGTGATATATTGGATCACCTCGGGCGGAGGTGCCCAGTCATCGGAGTGTGGATGGCATATCGCCCCCGGATCTATAATGGCTCTCTACGAGAATCCATAGAGTGTCACCCTGGGAACAGGGTTGGCGTCGTCATAGAGCGCCATGTGCCCACTGCCCTAACACTCATCATCATTCTTATCATCTACAACCTCAGACTCAAGGTGTTAGCCGCCTCAGACTCCGCGGACAACTCTGGAAGAGTCCACGAATGGGTCTGGCTTAGTCCGTCTAACGGATCGCTGCCTCTGCATGTGCATCTCCCCGAGGCTCGGGGGTCGGTCGGAGTCTGGGAGGGCAGTGGGTGGGCAGTCCGGGTAGGGTACTGCCTGGGACATATTATTTACTTCCCCTGTCGGGGAGTCAAGGGCCACAGAAACGTGGCAGCGTTTTGGAACGCCCAGCCCTTCTCAGGGGCGGTAGACCATTGCCGGATGGTCCGGGCATATGGTGTGCAGGCGGGGGTAACCGACGCCATGGTCGTAAAGATTGGTCTACCGATCAGTTTTGGCAACTGTGTAACACTGTTGAGATTTGGCCTCCTAGGACTGTGTCCACCCTATCCGGGGTACCGGCATGAACAATGCCATGATATTCATTAAATTGTAGAATCTTTGTACAATTCAATACAATTTTTTATACATATTTGTATAATTTATTTATATAATGAATATATAATTTGTATAATCCATCTATAATTTATTATTTGTAAAATTGAATAATGGATTTAGTTATATATTATAAGTAATAATATATATTAATAATAATATCATTAATAATAAATATATTTATTCATTCAATCCTTAGATAGTTATTTAATACATTATTTATTAGGAGTATGTTGTAGGGAATAAATTCCCCGGAGATAAACATGCTATAATTTCTTTATTTAATTTATTGATTTATTGATCTATCTACATATTGATTATTTATTTATTAGGATAAATAAGGTATATGTTCTAGGGAATAAATTCCCCAGAAATATAATTTGAGTATATATTGAATTATTTATTGTAGATTCGGTTATTTAAATTATTTAATTTAATTAATTTATTTATTTATTAGATATTGATTCATTGGAATTAAATATATATATTTATATATATATATCTGAAAAGATGTACTGCCATCTAGTGGTTGAAAGCATGGTGAAACAGCAGCAGGTTCCTGGCTACGACACCGCTGGGAAGGACATCCTGCGGTGTGAGGGGAGCCTGACGAGATTCTAACTCCAGAGGCGAAGTCTCGCGAGACTACGGCCTCTGGAGTTCTTATTGGCCCGAGGTTGTGAGGGACGGAACGGTCGATGAGAACCGTTCTCCCCCGTCTCGCTCTCGATACCGAGAGAGGCACCGAAAGAGAGGAGAGGAGGAGAGGAGCGGCCGCGGCGGAGACCCCGCCCCCCACCTGAGCGCGCGAAGGGGAGCGTGGGGAGGGAGGGGGGGGGGCACAGTTGCCCAGGCATGGCGCCCGCCGAGGGAGCGAATGAAAAACAGCGCGGATCCCGCACGGACGCCGCAGTGCTCCGGCGTCAAAGAAAGGGAAAAAACCAGAGCAAAGAATCAAAGAATTGGAAACAAACAAACGTGGCCTCTCAAACATATCTGCCTGACACCGCTCCGGTGTCAGGCAGACAGAAATAAAGCGCAGAAACGGGGGATAGCAGGGAGAACCCCCAGTATTCCACATCTTCCAAAACTACAGAACAATCAATTCCGACAAAATACCTGACACCGGGGCATTCGGTATCAGGGAGGAATTCCAGGGAAACTCCCCATGTTCCACAATACCTCAAACATATCTATCAGAGACCATATATACAATCAAACAATAAAGGTACATGAAACACCGATCTTGTAAATAATAAAGATACAATAAGTACCTATCCTGTAAATAATAAAGGTACATGAAATACCTATCTTGTAAATAATAAAGGTACATGAAATACTTATCTTGTGTGCTCTGCCATGAGCAGAAAGAAAGAGGAATAGGTTACCTCAGACAGTCCCTTATATAGATTATGGTCTGGGAGGGGCTACGCTGGCCCAGGGACTGCTGGGAAGGGTAGTTCTTTGAATTTTTTCTTTTAAGTTACAATAAATGTTTACTGTATTTCTGCTATGGGCATTATTAAAGAAAGATAATGCATAAGATATGAGCCTCCTGTCTGAGGTATAATCACATTCACAGTTAGAATGTTCTTAAAGTGGTTGTAAACCCAAAATAAAATAAAAAAATAAAATATAAACCCTGCAAGACAAATGCATAATGAGCTAGTATGCATTGCATTATGAATTACTTACCTTAGAACGAAGCCCCGGCAGCGGTCCTCGCAACCCTCTGGCAGCGACATCTCTCCCAAGGGGTTACTTCCGGGTATCGCGGCTCCGGCTCTGTGATTGGCCAGAGCTACGATGATGCCACTCCCACCAGCGGCAACGGCACATGGACTGAAGCAACGGCACATAGGTGCCATTGCTTCAGTTTGCCCCAGTGCGCATGTTCCAGTTTTCCTGGGTGTAGCATGAAGTGGTTGTAAACGGTTTATAATCACTTTAACCACTTAAGGACCGGAAGGATTTTCCCCCTTAATGAACGGGCCATTTTTTGCAATACGGCATTGCGCAGCTTTAACTGAGGCCGCGTACACACGGCCGAGAAACTCGACGGGCAAAACACATCGTTTTGCTCGTTGAGTTCCTTGTGAAGCCGCCGAGGATCTCGGCGAGCCAAATTTTCCCATTGCCGTCAAGGAAATAGAGAACATGTTTTCTTTTTGGCCCGACGAGATCCTCGGCGGTTTCCTTGTTGAAAAGTGTACACACGACCGGTTTCCTCGGCAAAAAAAAAACCCAGCAAGCTTCTTGCTGCTTTTTGCCGAGAAACTCGGCCGTGTGTACGAGGCCTGACAATTACGAGGTCGTACCCAAGCTAAATTGACGTCTTTTCTCTCCCACAAATAGAGCTTTCTTTTGGTGGTATTTGATCACCTCTGTGATTTTTTTTTTTGCACTGTAAACAAAAAAATATATTTTTTACTTTTTGCTATAATAAATATCCCCCCCCCCCCAAAAAAAATCTTCATCAGTTTAGGCCAATATGTATTCTTCTACAAATTTTTTGTAAAAAAACAAAAAATAGGGGATAGTTTTATGGCATTTTTATTTATATTTTTTTTGTACTAGTAATGGCGGTGATCAGTGATTTTTAGCGGGACTGCGACATTGCGGCGGACAGATTGGACACTTTTTTGGGACCAGTGACACTTATACAGCGATCAGAGCTAATAATAGCCACTGATTACTGTATAAACGTCACTGGCAGGGAAGGGGTTAACATTATCAGGCGTTCTGAGGAGCGATCGCGGGTGGCCACCAGACATCGCGGCCACATGCATCGCACCCCCCCCGTACCCCCTAAAGCGGCTGCCGTAAAGCTAAAGCGATTTACACAGGGGAAAACTGTTTTGTCTATAGTTCTACTTTAAAGCAAAAACATTAAAATGAAATTCTGCAATGTATGGCCAACTTTGATCACAAATTGCTACATGCATGGCCACCATCGGAGCTTGTTCCTAGCAGTATCACACTGAAAAGGCATCTACCGTATATACTCGAGTATAAGCCGACCCGAATATAAGCCGAGGCACCTAATTTTAAAACACAAAAAACTGGGAAAACGTATTGACTCGAGTATAAGCTTAGGGTGTCCATCTGCATGCCTCACTGTGCCTCACTTTGCCTCACTGTGTCCATGTGCATGCCTCACTGTGTCCATGCCTCACTGTGTCCATGTTCATGCCTCACTGTGTCCATGTCTCACTGTGTCCATGCCTCACTGTGCGCATGCCTGACTGTGCCCATGACTAGACTGACGTTTAACATGGGAGTCTATGGAAGGGGTGCCCGGCTTTGAAAAATCGGTGCTCTCCGGCTGTAGGTCCCCCGGACAACAAACTTTGCACACTTGTAGAGGAAAACTGGGGCTACATGTATGCTAAGGTTGGGGTCCAGGGGACCTACGGCCGGCCGGTACCGGGTCCCCAAATCCTGAAGATCAGGCACAAAAAGGTGACTCGAGTATAAGCCGAAGGGGGCATTTTCAGCACAAAAAAATGTGCTGAAAAACTCGGCTTATACTTGAGTATATACGGTATATCTGTATACAGACCATATTACATAGTTAGTCCGGTTAAAAAAAAGACACAAGTCTATCTAGTTCAACCATATTGTGTATTGTATATTGTATTTGCAGATGCAAACAGTTGCTACAATGGCAAAGAAAAATCAGACTATGGTGACAGAATTTATTCTTGCTGGCATTTCCGAAAATCCAGAACTTCACTATCTATTTTTTCTTATACTTCTGTGGATTTATATCATTACAGTGCTTGGAAACCTATCCCTTATTATTGCCTATCGATTTAGTTCCAAACTCCAGACTCCTATGTACTTCTTTCTTGCCAACTTCTCCTTCCTAGATATATGTTACATTTCATCCACCGTACCCAAGATGTTGTCCAACTTGCTGTCGGGTAATAAAACCATCTCATTTTACGGGTGCATCCTACAGTTGTACAGTTTCGGAGTGTGTGGCGGTACAGAGTGCTATGTACTGGCAGCCATGGCGTATGATCGATATAATGCCATATGTCACCCACTGATGTATGCCGCCATCATGAACAAAAAGACGTGCCTTCAGCTTATTGCTGGCTGTTGGATTATTGGCAGTGCCAACATTTTCATACACACAGTCCTGACCTTCCAGTTGCCTTTCTGTGACAATAAGATACACCAGATATTTTGTGACATCCCGCCCCTATTGAAACTCTCCTGTATTGACACCTGGACCAATGAAATTGTCATATTTTTAACAAGCGGTCTCGTTATACTTTGTTCATTTATATTAATCCTTTTATCTTACATAAAGATCTTATCATCAATTTTGACAATCCACTCAACCACAGGGATGAAGAAAGCGTTTTCCACTTGTACTTCCCACTTAATAGTGGTAACGGTATTTTACGGATCAATCATTTTCGTGTACCTAAAACCCAAATCCAGTTATGCCACGCATCAGGATCAAATAGTGTCTGTCATGTACACTGTGGTGGCACCATTGTTAAATCCTTTTATATATAGTTTAAGGAACAATGAGGTTAAAAGTGCTCTTGTGACGATAGCTAAGTCCGCGTGGAGAACTGAAAAACACTAAGGGGCAGATCCACAAAGAGAGTACGCCGGCGTATCTACTGATACGCCGGCGTACTTTCAAATTTCCCTCGTCGTATCTTTGGTTTGAATCCTCAAACCAAGATACGACGGCATCTGGGTTAGATCCGACAGGCGTACGGCTTCGTACGCCTTCGGATCTTAGATGCAATACTTCGGCGTCCGCTGGGTGGAGTTCTCGTCGTTTTCCGCATTGAGTATGCAAATTAGCTATTTCCGACGATCCACGAACCTACGCGCGGCTGTCGCATTCTCTTACGTCGTCTCTAGTCGGTTTTTTCTGGCGTATAGTTAAAGCTGCTGTTTTGCGACATATAGATAGACTTGCCATGTTAAGTATGGCCGTCGTTCCCGCGTTTCATTTGAATATTTTTTTGGCGTAAGTCGTTCGTGAATCGGGATGGACGTAATTTACGTCCAGGTCAAAACCAATGACGTCCTTGCGACGTCATTTAGCGCAATGCACGGCGGAAAATTTAGGGACGGCGCATGCGCCGTTCGTTCGGCGCGGGGATGCGCTTCATTTAAATGAAACACGCCCCCTACCCGCCCAATTTGAATTCCGCGCCCTTACGCCGCTTGAGATACACTACGCCGCCGTAACTTACGGCGCAAAATTTTTATGGATTCGAACCAACGCCAGGTAAGGTACGGCGGCGTAGCGTATCTCAGATACGATGCACCGGGGCAGATCTTTGTGGATCTGCCCCATACCACTTAAGGACCAGGCCATTTTTTGCGTTACGGCATTGCGCCGCTTTAACTGACAATTGCGTGGTTGTGCGATGTTGTACCCAAACAAAATTTACGTATTTTTTTCCCCCACAAATAGAGCTTTCTTTCGATGGTATTTTATCATCTCTGCGGTTTTTATCTTTTGCGCTATAAACAAAGAAAGAGCAAAAACTTTGAAAAAAAAAACCTATATTTTTGTCTTTTTGCTATAATAAATATCCCCAAAAATGTTTTTAAAAAACAAGTTTCTTCATCAGTTTAGGCCAATATATATTCTTCTACATATTTTTGGTCAAAAAATCGCAATAAGCGTATATTGATTAGTTTGCATAAAAGTTATAGGCCCGGATTCACATACATCGGCGTATATTTATGCCGGCGTAGCGTATCTAATATACGCTACGCCGACGTAGCGCAGAGAGGCAAGCACCGAATTCTCAAAGCACTTGCCTCCCAAACTGTGATGGGTTCCCTCGGCGTAAGACGTCGTAGGTGGAAGTGGGCGTGAGTCCTGCTAATGAGGCGTGACCCCATGCAAATGATGGGCCAAGCGTCATAGAAGTACTTAAAACGAACGGCGCATGCGCCGTCTCGTGGCCGCATCCCAGTGTGCATGCTCAGAATCACGTCGAAACAACTGCCTAAGATACGTCGAATCACTGCCTACGACGTGAACGTAACCTACGCCTAGCCATATAAGACAGGTATTTGCACCCACTTCTGGGCATAGACTCCCGCAGGAGTCACACCCCTTCGTGTCACCCCCCGCTGTCTTCTGGGAAACATGCTGGTCCTAGGTGACAGCTGGGGACCAGTGAGGGCGCGCCGCGCGACTCACGCATGCGCAGTAGGGAACCGAGCAGTGAAGCCACAACGCTTCACTTCCTGATTCCCTTACCGAGGATGGTGGCGGGGGCAGCCGAGAGACGAGCTATTGCTCGGCTTCGGCTGCTGAGATCGCAGGCACCCAGGACAGGTAAGTGTCCATTTATTTAAAGTCAGCAGCTGCAGTATTTGTAGCTGCTGGCTTTAAAAAAAAATAAAAAATTGTGGGACCTCCGCTTTAATGTATAGCGGGGAATAAAAGTGGTTGTAAACCCTTACATATACCCAGTGATGTGACTGGCCTCAAGTGATACATAGAGATGAAACAAATCCTTCTTCATACTGTAACTTGTACCTGTTCATCTGCAGTCTTCTCTTCTCTACATCCGTTCAAAATCCAGAATTTATGAAGCTTGTCTGAGCTTTCAGAAACAGGTGGCGGAGAGCTGAAGTTACACTCTGTAGAGCTCAGTGAGGAGAGCTCTGAGAACTGATTGGAAGGAAGGGACACATCCACTTTACACAGCACACAGTAACAGAGCTGAGGTTGTCAATCACAGGCTGTGTGCTGGAGCTCCCCCTATCACCTTTTTTTTTCTTGATGTCAGGATTACTTATCAGAAGTGACTTATGCTGATAGCAGAGGAACAGAGCAGCAAACACAAACGTAGTGCTCTTAATTAAGACAAGTACACACTATAGAGGGATATGCTTTGTTCATATTTCATGTATGCGATTTACAACCACTTTAAGGGCCAACATGTCAATCTGTATTGACAACTCAAGACAACCACTTATGGCATAAGATAGTATGGTTTGTTGGATGAAAGTAATTTTCTTGTAAGAGTCTAAAGTGAACAGATATGACAGGAATGTAATTTACGTGTTTGAGATTCTTTTTGTCATGTCGTGTCTGAGATATGTTTTTGGAATGTTGGCTGTAAACCCTTGCTGTACCTCATTTGATAAATAAAAATATATAAAAAAAAAGGAAACCAGGACAAATAGAGATAATGAATCCCCCTTGCCCTGTATTTGGCTCCATCCATTTTCCCATCAACTCTGACCAGCTTCCTTGTCCCTGCTGAAGAAAAGCACCCCCACAACATGATGCTGCCACCACCATGTTTCACTGTGGGGGTGGTGTGTTGCGGGTGCTGTGCAGTGTTAGTTTTCCGCCACACATAGCGTTTTTGCTTTTAGGGCAAAACTTTCAATGTTGGTCTCACCTTCTTCCACATGTTTGCTGTGTCCCCCACATGGCTTCTCGCAAACTGCAAACAGGACTTGGAATGTTTAAGCTACTTTATCCCTGTTTTGTCTGGTGTGTTCCTTGGCCTTCATGATGCGGTTTGTTCACTAAGGTTGTCATGGATATGCAATAGTCTGGCAGCTTACCTGTTTCCATCTGTCCATTAAGAGGCCTGACTCTGTTCTGGTTACATTCTTATCTCCTGTAATTCCTGTATGGCCCCACCCAGGCCATCCCAGGAAGTCTATATTAACTGTTGCACTACAGGCCTGCAGTGCTGTTCAACAGTGTTGTTTGCTTAAGTTCCTGTCTGCAGTGTGCTACGATTACCTCTCTGTGTACCGTTTTTGGCTCGTCCCTGACTTCTCCTGTTTGCCTGTGCCCTTGACCTTTTTGCCTGTCCCTCGGTTACCCTGTCTGCCTGTTGCCCTGACCTCAGCTTACCCATCACTTCCTTTTCTCCTGCTTGCTGCTTCCCCTCTCTCTCTCTGTGTAGCGTGACCTAGGGGAGGCCAGGTATCGTGACCTGGATCCAGCTGCGGCGAAGGCCATCCTCACCACTAGAGGCTCTGGTGAACACAATGCTGGGTCTTAGACTCTTGGGTTCACGCTTCCTCTCAGATAGCAGCAGTCGGCTACAGAGTTCACTACCCTGAGGTGCATCCCTGACCCCTACGGGATGCACTTGTCACACACAGGTGGACGCTATTTAATAATTAGTTCACTTCTGGAGGCAATTGGTTCCACTAGATTTTAGTTAGGGATATCAGAGTAAAGGGGACTGAATACAAATTCACATATTTCACATATTTATTGGTAACACATTTTGAAAACCATTTATCATTTTCCTTTCACTTCACAATTATGTGCCACTTTTTCCTAATCTATCACATATAATCCCAATAAAATACATTTACGTTTTTAGTTGTAACATGACAACATGTTAAGGGGTATGAATACCTTTTCAAGGCATGTAAAACTGTACCTAGGATATTGTTATAGTCCTTAATGAAGGGATACAGTGAGATGTCAATGCTCTAGTTGCCATCTTTATTGATATGGTCAAGTACAGTACAAGTGACTGGAATTTATTTACTAAAGTAATAATTGTTCAACTTGAAAAATTAGTGTTCACTTTGAAAAATTAACATACATTTGGCAAAGTAAGTTAGGTGGACCTCTTTGAATGACCAACTATGTGCAAAAGAAGATTAAAAATATACAATTTTCAACAGTTGCCCCCCCAAACTTCGAGGGTACGCTCTTGATGGGTGGAGATTCAAACATCACCTTGGGCTCCTCTCTAGAAAAGACACTCCCACTGTGGTCCTCAAATCATGAAACCCACTAAATTGAGCACCAAATTTGTGAAATTGGTACATGACCATGATTTGGTGGACGTCTGGAGAGAATATAACATTACAAACTGCAATTATACCTTCTACTCCCATGTTCACTTGACTTATTTGCGGATAGACCATATCTTCACATCTGTCTCGTCCCTATCTATCTGTACCACCTCCAAGATCCTGGAGACCCCATGGTCTGACCATTCTCTGGTAGTGGCCCGTCTATCTTCGCTTGGAAGCCCTACGGCTTCCTATACTTGTGAACTAAATGAGTCCCATCTTTGCAATCTGGCGACATGCCTCAACATTGAGCTGGCGCTGAAGGAGTACTTCTCCCTGAGTGACCCAGATCAAACCTCCCCAATGTGTAACTGGGCCGCTCACAAGGCGACAATTAGGGAAATTCTGATTCAGATAGCCGCTAGATATAAGAGACATTATAATGCTTTGTTAAAACAAAAGGCGGATGAATTAGCTGCCCTACTCAAAGAACACAAACAAAGCCCTCACCTAGATTTACACAGTCGGATCAAGTCAGCACGCCTGAGGCAAACTGAATGTTTGCCTCACTAAAGGCAGAAAAACAACTGCATCGGACACAAGCCAGATTCTATTCACAAATAGATAACCGGGTAAACTCCTAGCCACTAAATTGCCCCCCCGACGCCCACCTCCACATATCCATAGAATTAGAAAATGGGTCGGTACACTAACCCAAAGTCCTACCTCTACAGGAATTCCAACACTTCTATGAACATTTATAGAGGGCTAAGGAAGCTACTAGGCCCTCTTTATATCTCGGACTTTGACGGCTTTACAGAACACTTCCCCATTCCAAATTTAACGGAACATAGAGATCTTTTGGGCAAAGACTTTACAGTTGAGGAAGTGCTGATTGCCATTAAACAGGCTCCAATGGGCAGTAGATGTAGATGCTCTACTATAAAAAATGTGCACCAATTTTACCACCCCTCTTGACACAAGGCTTTAGAGCCATACAAAGAGGGAGCACAATAGACATGGATTTTAATAGAGCCTTTATTTCCCTGATCCCATAACCTCACATAGACTATAGCAAAGTGGCTAACTACCACGCAATCTCTTTAACCACTTAAGCCCCGGACCATATTGCTGCCTAAAGACCCAAGGGGTTTTTACAGTTCGGGACTGTGTCGCTTTAACAGACAATTGCGCGGTCGTGCGACGTGGCTCCCAAACAAAATTGGTGTCCTTTTTTCCCCACAAATAGAGCTTTCTTTTGGTGGTATTTGATCACCTCTGCGGTTTTTATTTTTTGCGCTATAAACAAAAATAGAGCGACAATTTTGAAAAAAATGCAATATTTTTTACTTTTTGCTGTAATAAATATCCCCCAAAAACATATATAAAAACATTTTTTTTCCTCAGTTTAGGCCGATACGTATTCTTCTACCTATTTTTAGTAAAAAAAATCGCAATAAGCGTTTATCGATTGGTTTGCGCAAAATTTATAGCGTTTACAAAATAGGGGATAGTTTTATTGCATTTTTATTATTTTTTTTTTTTTTTACTACTAATGGCGGCGATCAGCGATTTTTTTCGTGACTGCGACATTATGGCGGACACTTCGGACAATTTTGACACATTTTTGGGACCATTGTCATTTTCACAGCAAAAAATGCATTTAAATTGCATTCTTTATTGTGAAAATGACAGTTGCAGTTTGGGAGTTAACCACAGGGGGCGCTGTAGGAGTTAGGGTGCACCTAGTATGTGTTTACAACTGTTGGGGGGTGTGGCTGTAGGAATGACGTCATCGATCGTGTCTTCCCTATAAAGGGAATGACGCGATCGATGCGCCGACACAGTGAAGCACGGGGAAGCCGTGTTTACACACGGCTCTCCCCGTTCTTCAGCTCCGGGGAGCGATCGCGACGGAGCGGCTATAAACAAATAGCCGCGCCGTGGTCCCGGATCGCTCCCCGAGCGGACCCGACCTCCGCATGTAGCGGGGGGGGTCCCGATCGGACCCCCCACCCGCTAATAGGCGAGGACGTACCTGTACGCCCATGTGCCTGTACGTGCCATATTGTGGACGTATATGTACATGCGGGGGTCGGGAACTGGTTAATTAATACTGATTTGAAACTGTTCACCAAAATTCTTGAAAACAGATTGTTAACATTCTTGGTGGGTTACATACATTCAGATCAGATGAGATTGTTGCCACATAGACAAGCGTCAGATCAGACTAGGAGGGCAATAGATTTATTATCAATCTTGCATTTATCTTGGGATGGGGGGGCAGCTAGGACTGGGATGCTGTTGTCCATTGACATTCGCAAAGCTTTTGACTTGAACTCCTGGCCCCTGTTTGAAAATAGGTGAATGCCGGAGGTCTCAATTCGGGGGGTATCTCCATGCTATATAAACTATTCTCCAACCCTACGGCCAAGTTGAAATATCAGATGGTCTGGGAGAGGGACCTGGGCATATCTCCTGAAGCGGAGGACTGTCACAAATAGAGCACACAGATTCACAAAGGCATTTTAAATGTGCCTTTAATTGAGGCTACCTACAAAGTGCATGCTAGATGGTACCTGGTATTGGAAATTTTTCCAGATAGGCACGCCTTTACATACATGATATACTTGTCCTAAAGTGCGCTGTTTTGGGATGAGTGTGTACTCTTTTATTCTTTCAGTTACGTCGGTCAATATTATTAAAGATGCCCTACTGAATAAACCGGTCGAAAATATCCCAAGACACACACAGACCTTAATATATTTCATGTTCCTGGCAGCCAAAACTGCTATTGCAACTGTCTAGTTATATACATTGCCTTAATGAGGCGTAAACTAGCTTGGATAATGCTAAATAAAAAAATGGTCAGTGTCTTGTGAGATAAACAATGTATTTTTGACAAAATATGGTCTCCTTGGCTTGCCTACTTGTAGGTCCCAGACATAAAGTGCTGATTCCAGGAACGGTTGGCATTAGAATCCAGGAAGGACTCACCGCCTCTTCTTCTCTATCTTTCCCACTTTTTTCTCTTTTTTTCCGTTCACCCCATTTTACCCTCTACTCTACTTATTTTCCCCAATGATCTGTCCTGGGAGTTGCATTTCCCATAAAAGAATGCATTGTGTTCTGACAATGGAGACAGTAACTGCAGCCTACAATCTAAGATAATAGTTTAATTGTTTGCAGAATATTTCATAAAGGTATTGCAATATTGTTGTTTAAAGTTTTTAGGATTATGGGTGTCTGGAGGAAGGGCCTGTGAAGCTACCCCCGTGGAGATCCCCCTCTTCCACCTGTGGGGGCTTCGTGGGTTTCCTCTATGCAACCACCTACATAATGTTCAGTTCTCAAGTTCACTACTGTGTCTATGTCGGCCACCAAGGTTGACCTGTCTTCTTTGCGAAGCCTCAATCAACCCCCCCCTCTACTTCCCCTACCTTTTGTTCCCTATGTATTTGTATTGTTAAATGAATTAAGTGTGGAAAGGATTGTTTACCACTCTATTTTGTGACGTTCATAAAAAAAAAAATGTTTTCAATAAAAACTATTGTAACAGAAAAAAAATAAAAAAATGAAACAAATACAAAAAATTGTCAGTGAGTGTGGAAACTTCAATGGTGGCAATGGTATGTGTGCAGTCCTCAGTGATATAGTGATATATACTATTGTCTGGTGTATTAACTCCTCATCTACCAAAGATTGAAACATGCACCATAACAATGTTTTACTGAATTCCAAAAAATAATAAATTAGCCAATGGTAGATGTACACCATTGGACACTTCTAATGTATTCAAATGGTACCTCTTACAGCAAGCGTCAACTAAGTTTTATTTTATAACATTATTCACAATTGATTGCAGTAAGCATTTTAGGTCAAAGTGGATTTTTTTTTGGAAAGCATGGACACACAATTATAAGGTTCTAGTAATAACTGATCCCACGTCAAGGAATACTTGAAATTAGGTATTGCACTTTAGGGGGTACTCAATAAACACTGGCTTTTATAAATTGATGTTTATTGTAATAAGGTTGAGCATCCCTATTGAACAGTAAAATATTTTTGGTTGGCTTTGGCTTATTGTCCATCACTTTCTTCTACAAATGTGAGAAGTTCTGGGAAAGTTTTGAATGTGTTTGAATACATTTCCAGTCTTTTTTTTCCACACTACAGACTTTTCTCAAGTACATTGCAAACATTTCTTCCGAGACTTGTCCCAAATGACTCACAAATCATTACGAGAAGGAAATATGTGTGGCAGCAGTAACTGGGGATTCTTGTTTTATTCCATAGAGTACCTGTTATATTAATTCAAATAAACAGATGGAACATCTTTCGCTTAATCCTTTGAGATGTCGTGAAATACATTTTCTGAAATCTGCTTTAAGTTGTATATTTCCATTCAAAACTTTTTTTTCTGGGGAAACTTTTAAAATGTTAGAACCTCTGACTAATGTGGAGATTTCTGATCACTTCCAAATGCAACAGGGACTATGGGTAAACAGTTAGGTATATATTGATCAGGGAAGATGCTATTTTCACTTTGATTGTTGGATTTAGCACTTGAAACCCTGGAGGTCCTTAGTTGCCATTAGGCATCGTGTGTGTCTCTGCACCTTTGAGGAGGGTTGGGTTTATCTCTAAGGTGTGGATGGGGACAACCTACAAGGTATACCTGCACTTAATGTATTCATTGCTATATACAGTATCTCACAAAAGTGAGTACACCCCTCACATTTTTTTAAATATTTTATTCTATCTTTTCATGTGACAACACTGAAGAAATGACACTTTGCTACAATGTAAAGTAGTGAGTGTACAGCTTGTATAACAGTGTAAATTTGCTGTCCCCTCAAAATAACTCAACACACAACTATTAATGTCTAAACCGCTGGCAAAAAAAGTGAGTACAAAAAATGTGGGACAAAAAAATACATACATTTTATTTAGGTACAGTGTCCCACGACCGCGTAATTGTCAGTCAAATCAATGCAGTGCCATATCGCAAACAATGGCCTGGTCAGGTAGGGGGTAAACCTTTCGGAGCTGAAGTGGTTACTAAATGAATACATAGGAACAGGAATGTAACCACCAACACAGTAAGAATATAACGAAAAAGAAAAAAATTGCATTAGTGAGTAACACTAATGCCCTAAACCAGGGGTGGCCAACCAGTGGCCCGCGGAGCCCTCTGATGTGGCCCGCGACCTTCTGCTCTGGAATGGTGGGTTGGCAAGCCCAGATCGCAGGTTGCCCACCCGCCATACCACAGCATCAGTATTGTGAATGAAGCTGGTGGTAGAGGAAGAAAGCAGCTACAGAGCAGAGCCCTGTAACGGAATGACCCGTGACAAACAGAGACTTTGGAAGCATGAGGGGTACTCCTGTACCGGCGTCACCAAGGAGTCTTATGTCTAGGGTCACCTTATGTCCAATAAGGCCATAGGGTGACTGAGAAATGATATCCTAAATTACATGACAGGGGACATTACTGATAGCTCATATTACAGGATCTTGAGATATTGCAAAGTGTTGGTTTATTCTGACCCTACCGGTCAATAGAATGACTCTTTCAATGCTTAGCCCAGGCTATTGAATTGTTAAATGAGGCTGGCTCCTGAAAGGCCTTTCATTGTGTGGTAACACTGTTTAAAGCCTATTGATGATCAGGTGTGAATACCTTTCTGTCGGAGACAGACCGTCTGTCTAAAGATGTGGATTGTGTGATGGTGTTTTGTTTGAATTCTGTTATTGAAGGAATGTGACTTCTCAGGTGTAGTGATTAGGTCATGTTAATTATAGACCGGCACCGAAATGTCTGGAATGTTTAGTAATTAGCCCATCTGAAGGTGTATTGAAGCCCCCCCAGTGTGTGATGTGTGGGTGGAGAGTTTGATTGTTCCTGTAATTACTGAAACATGCCTTTGTAAACTGTATATAAACTTGAGAGCTAACCATTAAAAGTGTTCATACATTTTGAAGCAGAGAATAGAGCTGTCAGTCTCATTTTCTGGGGAATTGATATGGATCGTACCTGCTGGTTTGTCTGTGTGTCGGATAAGCTGTCGTGGGTTGATGGAAGGTCGTAAACGGTGGTGACCGTTACAAGCCCCATAATCCGATGCTTCCTCTACAGCGCCGGCTTTTCCCACAGGCAGAGTCTATGGCAAAGTTCAGCTAACCCGCAGGATAGACACAGGTGCACTACACTGCACCCACGGTGTGGGTAAACCACAGAACATCAGTGTGAAAGCCTTAGGCCCTTTTCACACGATCAGCCCGACCAAAAGGGACCCTCAATTCACCTCTATAGAGCGACAGATGTCTGTTTACACCTGCCTACCTCCAATCCGAAAAACAGAAGGGAGTTCGTCCCCTTTTGTCTGGCGGATCGAAGGGCCTATAAAGTAGCTGTGACCTGTAATCTGCCCGCTCCGCTCATTGTGACCCTCGGCTGGTTACCAAGTTGCTTAAGTGGCCCCCTCTCTTCAAAAGTTGCCCTAAACAGTGTAATAAAAGCAGCAATTCTGTGTGTAACACAAACACCCACAGTATATATATATAAACAATAAGAATCACGCAAATGATCCCTTCCCCATAATTGACTTAACATCACGTATTCTGCATTGTGTATCTGCATGGAAGAGGCTATCTTGGTTGAGGATTTGTTATTTAATTTCAGAGCTGCCCTCCAATTACTGTTAGAATATTTAAAAAGTATCAGAAGTGCATAAATCACAGCACCAGAGAATGAATAATGCAGAAGCATGGGGATCCTTTCACTGCAGGTCCTTGCATACAGTTTTCTTTCCAGCAAAGAGAACAATGAGCAACACAGTAGTTACGTCACCACATGCCAAATCTTGATGGATTAGCAGTCAAAGGCAGCAATGCATTTATCTTACATTTCAGATATATTGCTATGAAGCTCAGGGTACAGGCCTAGGCAAATGAAGTGTACTTCCATTTATCAAGAGGAAATAGAGACAAAGGGTAAATAATATAGGATACTGCTTAGGCATAACTTTAATTAATTAAATAATTCCAAATGTCCCCTATAAGATACTAAATGTTTACTTTTTGAGTTTAGCTCCACTTTAAGGATTAAAAGGTTTTATGGACAACACATGATGCCCTTTCTTCTGTCACTGTCATTGTGTATGAGGCTGTCAGAGAAACATAATGGATTCTGAACACTAGATGGCAGCAAAGTTGTCAGTGGGAGCTGTCAAAGAAACCTTCAGCTGCAGACTGGCTGTCACAAGACATGCACCACATGACTTCCACATGACTTTCACATGACTTCCTGGCTGCCTATAAAGCTGATCAGATGCCCAAAGGAAATTGCTGGTTTGTCTTTAGTTCCTGTACCTGAGTTCCTGTTTCCTGATTGATTGATTGATTGATTACCTGCTGTGACCCAGATTGACCCTGACCTACTCTGATCTTCTCCTGGACCCGACCTTGACCTTGACCTGCCTCCTGTGTTTGACCCTCGACCTGTGACCCGGATTCACCTTCAGTCTCCTGTGCTTTGACCTTCTGCTTGTGTTCTGGTTTTGCCTCCTGTCTCCAGTGCCTTGACCCCCAGTCTGTATCCTGGATTGTTTGCTTACCTGTGTTTGAGCCTCAGCCTGCTCTGGACTTTCTACCTGTCTTCTGCTGATGGACCCTGATACCCATCGGTCCCTGCTCCAGTTCTACAGGACTTGCACACAAGATCTACCCTGCCCTCTGGTATCTTGTGCCTCTTGGTGCCATCCACCCTCTGTACCACCTCCAGGGGGCGGACTGCGCTTAGTCGCAACAGTGAACCGCTCTCGGCATCTCGGCCTTGGTAAGTACCCTATTCTGATAGAGGCGCAGTCTTTTGTTACCTTTTTAAACGTATTGAAATGTATTTATTACAGTTACTTATAGAGCCATATATTTACACATATATTATACATTCACATCAGTCCCTGTCATCAAGGAACTTACAATCTAAGATCCCTAACTCATATTCGTATGTAGCACCCTCTACATAGGGTAGGTGCTAGATTAGGATCCTTTTTGTGAGAGTAGGAAGATTTAGCCAGGCCTGTTTGTTTTACTTTGTGTGGGCTGGGAGTGGCTCAGAGTTAAAGTGGAGTTCCAGCCTTTTAATGTTTATTAAAAGTCAGCAGCTACAAAAAATATAGCTGCTGACTTTTAATAAACAGACACTTACCTGTTCCATGGTTCAGTGATGGGGCCGCACGGAGTGTCACTCCTCTCCCCGCTCCTCTCCTCAGTGCCTCTATTCACACTCTGGGCACCCGGCCATGGCAGCTTTTGGCTTCACGGCCGAGCACACACTGCGAATGCGCGAGTCATGCTGCGCTCCCGGAATGGACAGGTGATCTCCTGGGACCTGTCACGTGTCCCAGGAGATCATCCAGGGGCAGAGGTGGAGTTGCCTAGGCAGTCCCTAGGTAGAAGTAATAAGTGGAAGAGATAGTCCCTTTCCTAACAAAGCCTCCACTCCCCCCCAAAAAAATTACATGCCAAATGTGGCATGTAAGGGGGTGAGGAGTGCTTAAAGTGGAAGTTCCACTTTTGGGTGGAACTCCGCTTTAAGCAGCTGGTGATTCACAGACGGTGTCACTGAGACCTCCCTCATCCTTCTAGAAGATTCGAGGAGGAGAGGAGAGGTGGAGCTGCCTGGGGTGTTCTAAGGAGCCCAGACCAATCCCCAACCTGGATTGGCAGGGGGCAGGCCTTCTTAAATACATAGAGTCAGCCCAGTTGGGGAGGAGTTGTTGGGTGGAAGAACTGGAGATGGAGTGCTAGGCTGTCGGGGGCCTTTGAAGGAGCTGGGGGGGGGGTGACCTTGGGCCTGGGCTCAGGTGCAGGAAGGAGCCTTTCAGGAAAGCATGAAGATTCTTCACAGGAGACAAAGGAGGAGCAAGAGACAACAGCAGGAGCTAGTACTGCCAGGCAAGTCTTCAGTAGGGAACCACTAGTTGCTGCCAGGAGGGCTGGTGAGTGACATGTGCAGTTAGGAGGACTGGGGAGGCATGCCTGAGAGGACTGGGAGCATGCAGTCAGAGATGGGTGCAGAGCCAGTAGTGAGAACTGCAATGTAATGGACAGTGGAGCCAGGCAGCTGCAGCCAGGAGAGCTGTGCAGGGCCCATAGAGGGATATCTGGAGCAGTAGTCCACCAGTGGGACATGCTAGCACTAAATACTTTTCATTTTTTACTACACCATAGGGGCCCACAGTCCCTTTCTGCAGAAGGCAATTGCTAATGGCCTGGCTGAGTCATTGTCAGGCCTAACTTTAAATGTGCTACCTGCTCCTGGGAGTTAAGAGTTGTGCAGGAGGAAGGAAGAAGAATTGTTTCCAAGCAAGGAAAGTACTGGGGGAGACTGAAGTGGTAATTTTTACAGAGAGGTGTATATATACGGTAGTTGTCCCAATTGATTTATTTACAATCCGCCAATTTATTGATATACAATCTACCAATTGACTAATTCACAATTCACCGTGAATCCCATATTTCCCTCATCCCATCCAAGTTAAATTCCCCTGATAAAATAAACAAAAACAAGCCCATGCACAGTTCATTCTATTATCAGGGCTTTTTTCAGGGGGAACTTGGGGGAACTCAGTTCCACCACCTCTGGCTCAGACCCTTTGGTGCCTGCTCACCACAATCACTTGTAAACACAGAAGTCTGGTTTCCGTGTTTACAGGTGACAGCTCTGCACTCTGTGTGTTAAGCCTCGTACACACGACCGAGTTTCTCGGCAAAAACCAGCAAGAAACTTGCTGTTTTTTTTTGCCGAGGAAACCGGTCGTGTGTACACTTTGACAAGGAAACTGTCGAGGATCTCGTCGAGCCAAAAAGAGAGCATGTCTTCTTTTTCCTCTACGGGAATGGGGAAATTTGGCTCACCGAGATCCTCAACAGCCTAACAAGGAACTCGACGAGCAAAACGATGTGTTTCGCCCGTCGAGTTTCTCGGTCGTGTGTACGAGGCTTAAGCCCCTGAACTTTGCAGTCTGTATGTAATGCAATCCTGGTATTTAATGCCCCTTTAAGACCCTTGTACTGTTTTTGAAATCTGGACGGGTCGTGGTTGAGTTCCTGCACCTATTTTCTAAGAAAAAAAGCTCTGATTAAGGTGACTGAGAAGTGAATGCCGGGCAGGGTGACAGGTGGACCACTACACTCAGCAACTCCTACGGGGACACCGCTACACATACTAGGGCCAATTTCCCTTCCAGCATGTCTTTGGAGTGTGGGAGGAAACCCACACATTCACAGGGAGAACAGACATACTCAGGTTGTGCTGTGGTTGGGATTTAAACCAACAACCCTGGTGCTTCTAGGTGGACGTGCTATTCACTTACAGTAGCTTCTCTGCTGCCCATTGTAGAGTTAAACCCTCTTACACAAGTTATTTTCTTTTCGCAAAGAAAATTAGTTTAAAATTCCCCTGTGCCTATTCCCCCAGGTTCACTTTCATTATATATCCATGCAAGGTCTTTGTAACCGTATGTATCTCCTCCTTTTCTATTCAAGGCACCACAAAATGCCTGTTTATGATACAGAAGAAATACAGCAGAAAATGTATGTATTGGAATAATGACATCTTGTTCTCTAAAATTATTAGTACACTAAAACTTCCTGTAAGTTGTTTTTGACAATTCCTATTTGCACAGTGCACTTATTTTGAAAGTATAAATAAAATTTAAGTCTATGATAACTAGGGATGAGGTTTGGACTGTCTGCGAACCTTTTAATTTGGGTTCAAACTTGCGTTCATATGCTAATTTGCCCACAAAGTTTTTTTGTTTTTAAACAATAATGCACTGCATGGCACTTGTACCATGGCCAACAGGGCCAATGATTTTTTTTGGTTAGGCCAGCCTCCTGACTATTAGGCCGCTTACACATGATCAGTTCATCCGATGAGAAAGGACCGTTGTCATCGGTTAACCGATGAAGCTGATGTTCTGATGGTCTGATGTGCCTACACACCATAGGTTAAATAACCGATCGTGTCAGAACACGGTGACATAAAACACAACGACATGCTGAAAAAAAAACGAAGTTCAATGCTTCCAAGCATGCATTGACTTGATTCTGAGCATGCGCAGGTTTCTAACCGATGCTTTGCATACTAACGATCGTTTTTGACCTATCGGTTCAATTTTAAAGCAAGTTCTTATTTTTTTGACCGAAGGTTAACTGACCAATGGGGCCCACACACGATCGGTTTGGACCGATGCAAATGGTCCTTTAGTCCGTTTTCATCGGTTTTGACCGATCGTGTGTATGCAACCTTACAGGGGGTGCTAAGAGTAGCCATATGGGTTGATTTACTTAAGGCACTTTGAAAGTGCACTTGCACAAATTTTACCTAGAGCTTAGTAGATGTGGTGAAGCTTCACTTTGTAAAGAATACCCGATCAAGTGCAAGGGGGGGGGGGAAACACATTTTTACTTGCACATGATTTCTTAGGAATAACTCACTTAAATCTGACCAAACAAGAGTCTAGTAGGCATCCCGGGTATGACATTTTTTTTTAAATAAAATTATAAATTATAATATAATAAATAATTATAAATAATTATAAAAAATAATAATATAATTATAATAAAAATTATTCAATAATGTAATCAACTCAAAATCACTGAAATTTGCTCAGTTGCAGAATTGTCGGTGTCGTTATTTTTATTTTTTTATGACGAATTTCCCCACAAATAGCTATCGCTCAATTCTGCAAGTGATTATAATTTATTATCGCTGTTTTCTAGCTGCTCTAAAACCATTTTTGACATAAAGGGACACTTTTGGTTGCTATGGACAATCTACAGTTTGCAGGCAGAAAGAACAGTTTTTATTATATAAAAGAACATGTAGGGCACTGGGCAGACCACTAGGGACAAGGGGGTGTGTATTTTTTACATACAGTACTGTAATCTATAAGATTACAGTATACTGTATGTAAGGTGTTTGTTTACCTTTTTGAATTTGGCGCCGTTCTCCGCCCCCGTGCGTCGTAACGTCGCAGGGAACGGAGATCGGCGGCACAGGACGACACTGTGTGAATCGAGCAAGGTCCCGCTCTCTCACACAGCACGGTGGCATCGCTGGATCCAGGGACAAGGTAAGTAAACACTGCCTGTGGATTCAGCGAGGCGAGCCCGAGTCTGACTCGGGGTTACCGATCTTAGCCCAAAAATCTCACCCTGAGTCAGACTCGGGAATACCGCCAGGGAGGTTAAAAGCTGTAGGGTGAAAATTTGGAGAGATGAGAAACTACTGTTGTATAGATTAGGGTCAGTTAAGAAATTGTGCTTTACTTCTGATTGCTAGCTCTTTGGGCAATGATCCCTTTCCTGCCTTTTTTGTTTTTTTTTGTTTGTTGATTTGAGAGCAGTGGTTACTATTAAGGCTCGTACACAAGATCCAACTTTATGGCCATAATTGTCTGACGGACGTGTTGTGTCGGATAATCCGACAGTGTGCAAGCGCCATCAGACAATTATTGGCTGAATTAATGACAACAAAAGTTGGCTCCTCATGCTCACCAATTGTTGGGCAATAAATCTGTTACGGCGGTAAAGAGCTGAAAAAAACCACGTGATTTGGTGAATGTTGGCTGAACAAGTTGACAACCAAAATCCACAGAAAAGTTGGTTGGAAGTCCGATTGTGTGTACGAGGCTTTAGCTGCTCTCCCGTCTATAGCAAACTGCTTTAATATTTTTTTTTGTCAGTTGTTGCTGACCATCTATTCTTGGAGCTGGCCTTTTATTTTCAGAATTATTTGAAATAAAGAAAAAAAAAGCCTAAAAACAGCACATAAACCAATTCACATTATATAACTCTTACTCACTGCACCCCCTATCCCCACAGTAAAGTTGGGCATACACCTGTAAAGGAATTTTTTAGGTTCTGTATATTATTGTATTCTTTTTTGCATGTATTGTACACGGCACTAATAATGTTTTCATTACATGTTTGCATTCGTTCAAGTCCTGAATTGAATAAAGCCTCGTACAAATGGTTCGATTGTTGGCAGGGGATTGTCTGTTGACAGACTGGTGTCCTAAAATCTTACCATTAGTATGCTCCTTTTGACAATTGTTGTCCAATTTTCCATCATCAAATGTTGGATGACAGGCTAGTACTTTTTTGGCGGACATCTGTGTGACATCAGATTATTGTATGGTCATTACACAAATCCATCACACAAGTCAAAAGTACAAACATGCATGCTCAGAATCAATGCTCACCAAACACGAAATTAGCAAAAATTGGCGCTCAAGAGCTGAAATTCCTCATTACTACATTCGTGTTTGTGGCATGACAATTGTGTACCGTTAGTATGCAAGTCAAGATCCAGGCACACGCCCTTTTGACAAAAATCAGACACTTGGTTGGCCAACAATCGTATCGTGTGTACGAAGCTTTAGCCTGCCCTTGTTACCATAAAAGTACAATTGTAATATTATTGTGATACCTACGTAATCATGTGTATAAATACCAATTGTGTCAAATAAAACAGTTATTTTGGAAAGATGCTGAGTGTATCTTTTGTGTCTGTTCCCTACTGCAGTAGTTATTTTTAATTTGGAACCACTAATCAATATGAGGAAAGGAGTTGCCGATCTATAAAATTTCCAGAACACACCAGTTAGGCCTCGTACACACGACCGAGTTTCTCTGCAAAAACCAGCAAGAAACTTGCTGGGAGATATTTTTTTGCCGAGGAAACCGGTCGTGTGTACATTTTCGTCGAGGAAACTGTCGAAACTCGACGAGCCAAAAAGAGAGCATGTTCTCTATTTCCTTGATGGGAATGGAGAAAATTGGCTTGTCGAGTTCCTCGACAGCCTAACAAGGAACTCGATGAGGAAAACTATGTGTTTCACCCGTCGAGTTCCTCGGTCGTGTGTACGAGGCTTTAGGCCAATCCTCTAAAATTAAAAATGTCCTGCTACTGGCCACTGCTTTATCTTCTGTTGTCCCTTAATTCTTCAAGGTTAACATCTGCCGCTGCACTGTTTGTAATATATTTCAGACTAGACTTGCATATTAAAACTGCCTTGCTTATGGTTTTAACACTGCTGTATCATCTTCAGTCTCTTAGGGCCAGATTCTCAAAGGCGTTACGACGGCGCAACACCATTAGCGCCGTCGTAACACCTCATCTGGCCCCGGGTATCTATGCGACTGATTCTCAGAATCAGTTGCGCATAGGTACCCATTAGATCTGACAAGCGTAAGGCTGTTACGCTGTCAGATCTTAAAAGTAATTTTTTTTCCCGCCGCTAGGTGTCGCATCGTCGCTTTTCCCCGTCGTCTATGCAAATGAGGTAAGTACGGCGATTCCCGAACATACGCGAGGTCGACGCAGCGAATTAACGTCGTTTGCGTAGCGTACCCGACGCGTAAGGTTGCCCCTGCTAATTAGCAGGCGCAACCAATGTTAACTATGGCCGTCGTTCCCGCGTCGAATTGAATAAAAATTACGTTGTTTGCGTAAGACGTCCGTGAATGGCGCTGGACGCCATTTACGTATACATCTAGGCAAATGACGTCGGGGCGACGTCATTTAGCGCAATGCACGTCGGGTAATTTACCCGACGGAGCATGCGCAGTACGCTCGGCGCGGGAGCGCGCCTAATTTAAATGGTGCCCGCCCCATTTGAATTGGGCGGGCTTGCGCCGAGCAATCTAACGCTACACCGCCGCAAGTTTACAGGTAAGTGTTCTGAGAATCAGGATTTAAACCTGTAGACCTGCGGCAGTGTAACGTAGAGCTCATACATTACGCTGCCCAGGAGCAGCGCTAATGTATGAGAATCTGGGCCTCAATGCCTAATAAGAGTTTTAATAGAAACTGGCCAGTGCCAGAGCAGTTTTGCATCAGTGAGAACAGGGATAGCTTCAGTGAGCTGCTGTCTAATTTCTTTCTGTCAGTCACAGTGGGACTTTTCCTGCTTGATAAAAAAGCTACCGAATAAAAGGATTTTTTTAAACTGCAATAGATCAAACTGGAGTATTGCTGCTGTATGAGTTAATTCTTAAAGAATAGAATGCATTCCACAGCCAAAAATGTGCTGTCAGAGTATGCTGTCGCTCACAATGTCTGTGAAAATTGTACCTGTCTGTAACACTATATACAGTTTTAAGACACCCCCCCCCCCCCACAACCCTGTAATTTAAGTGATTTATGTTTATTTTATGACTCCCTTGAAGAAGCATTAAAAGGGCCCTCTCCTCCCCGAACTGTAGTTTTTAATTTTTGCCATTAGTACATATCCCTCAAGGCAGAGTCCAAAAACATATGTCTTTTTTTTAACAAGAACTTGATTTTTTGTCCTGAAAAAAGGCAGAATTTGCAAACAGTGGCCCAGATTCAGGTTGATTTGCTCCTAATTTGCGCGGGCACATGGCAACGATTTTGCCCTGCGCCCGCGCAAATTAGTGCCGCTGCCCTCGATTCACGGAGCAGTAGCTCCGTGACTTGCGAGGGTGCGCCGGCAAATTTGCCCGGCGTAAGCGAGCGCAATTTAAATGATCCCGCCGGGGGCGGGAATCATTTAAATTAGGCGCGCTCCCGCGCCGAGCGGAGAGCGCATGCTCCGTCGGGAAACTTTCCCGACGTGCATTGCGGCAAATGACGTCGCAAGGACGTCATTTGCTTCTAAGTGAACGTGAATGGCGTCCAGCGCCATTCACGTTTCACTTACGCAAACGCCGTGAAATTCAAATTTCACGGCGCGGGAAGGCCGGCTATACTTTAGCATTGGCTGCCCCTACTATTAGAAGGGGCAGCCTTGCGCTAAAAGTAGCCGTACGGAAACTCGTACCTGGCTTGCGCGGGGCCCGCGCAAGCTTGTGAATCAGTGGTAGTATGCAATTTGCATACTACACGCTGATACACAATGGGAGCGCCCCCTAGCGGCCCCCGCAAGAATGCAGCCTAAAATCTGCGAGGCATAAGAGCCTTATGCCGCGCAGATTTTAGCCTGCAGTCAGTGTAACGAGGTTCCTGAATCAGGAGCACTCGTTACACCGGAGCAAGTAAGCACTTGCGTTGCGTAACCTGTGGTTGCGCGGGCGCAAGTGCTTCTTGAATCTGGGCCAGTATTGGCAACTTCGTAGCCTTGAATGGAATTTTCCAATAAGTTTCGGCTTGCTTAAAGGGGTTGTAAACCCTTGTGTTTTTCCACCTTAATGCATCCTATGCATTAAGGTGAAAAAACTTCTGACACTGACAAGCCCCCCCCCCCCGCATTTTACTCACCTGAGCCCTTTTGTTCCCGCGGCGGAGACACGCTCTACCTCTCTGGTCGTTGTCTCGACTCTGGATTGGATCGATTGATAGCAGTGCAGCCATTGGCTCCAGCTGCTGTCAATCAAATCCAATGATGCGGGCGTCGGGGAGCGGGGCCGAGTCCTACATTCTGTGTGAATGGACACAGAAGCAGGACTCGGGAGCGTGCCCACACAGGTGTCCACCTTAGGAGAGCCTTCTCCAACGTGGGCACTTGATGCTGAGAGGAGCTTCCAGCGCTGTTGGGGGACCCCAGAAGAGGAGGATCGGGGGCCACTCTGTGCAAAACGAACTGCACAGTAGAGGTAAGTATAACATGTTTATTTTTTGTTTGTTTTGTTTTAATAACAATGGTTTACAACCCCTTTAATTTTAAACAGGATTACCTGAACATTGGCAAATCAAAGCCTATTCAGTTATTCCTATTGAAAGATATCTGTAAAAAAAGAAAATCACTAGGAATGAGCATCAACTGGTTCAAAGCACAAGAGAAAAGAAGTGCCTTGGGAAAGGGGACTGGGGGTCACTATCATGAAAAGCGACCTAAAATATGCCACATGGCCATTATTGGAGTTCACAATAGATGTCTTAAAATGGGCTGCAGTAGATAGTATTCTCATTTAAAAAACCTTTATTATATACAATACTTACAATACAATACTAGAAAGCAAAAAATCATCCAGTTAGGGTTTACTATGACTTTAAGACACAATACTATAAGACAGAATTATATACAAAAGAATGCATTTTTAATTCCATACATTTATAAAGTATATTTATCTTTTACAGAAGAATAAAAATCAATGAGTACAAATGCCACCACGGTAACAGAATTTATTCTCCAAGGATTTTCCATATTAAGGGAAAGCCAAATTTTCCTCTATCCGCTGTTCCTTCTCATCTATGTCATTACAGTTGGTGGAAATGTATCTGTAATTATTACATATACACTTAGTCCGAATCTCCACACCCCAATGTACTTTTTTCTTGCAAATTTCTCCTTTTTGGAAATATTTTATGTGACATCTACCATTCCCAACATCTTATCCAATTTGTTATCTAACCATAGAGCTATCTCTTTTTATGGCTGTGCAGTCCAAATGTACTGTGTCCTGCTTTTGGGTGGAACAGAGTGTTATATTTTGGCAGCCATGGCATTTGATCGGTATAATGCTATTTGCCGACCCTTGTTATATACCATTATTATGAACAGAACAGCTTGCATTAAGCACATCATTGGATCATGGTTCATTGGGGCAATTAATGCAATAATACATACATCTCTTGCATTTTCTTTGTCATTTTGCAGATCTAATCAGATTAACCATTTCTTCTGTGACGTTCCACCATTGCTAGAACTGTCGTGTCAGGACACCTGGGTGAATGAATGGACAATATTTAGTGTTGCTGGTTGCGTTATAATTGGCTCATCCATATTAACAATGTTCTCTTACATACAGATCATCTCAACAGTTCTACAGGTACATTCAAGTTCTGGGAGAAAGAAAGCTTTTTCAACCTGCACCTCCCACTTGATAGTAGTTACAATTTTTTATGGCTCTGGAATCTTCATGTATTTTAGACCCAAGTCAGGTCATGGGATGACGTATGATAGTTTTGTGTCACTAATGTATACTGTGATTGCACCTCTCTTAAATCCTTTTATTTACACTCTTAGAAACAAAGAAGTAAAATCAGCAATCGCAAAGATATTACTTCAAAAAACAAGACCTTGATTGTTGATATTGTTTATAACGACTGATGTAAAGTTGTAATATAAATAAGAAGGCCAGTATGGTGGCCTGAGTTAATGGGAGGAGCCCGGAGGTTATTTAAGCAGCCCACTCACACATGCTCTTTGTCGGTTCAGTGTGCGGTACTACACGTCACTGGGCCGACTCTTCCCAGCTCACCTCATGTCCGTGAGTCTGCGCATTCAATCGCATTCGACACCCTCCAGCCCCCTCCCCTTTTTGCATTCAGCAAGCCAGTGCTCCCAACGCTGCACCATCGTGGCGTGGGTTCCGAAGGCGCACGTCGGCGTAGGTGGGAGTGGGCGTGAACCAATGCAAATGAGGCGTGACCCCATGCAAATGATGGGCCAAGCGACAGACAGGTACGTATCACAAACTGAGCATGCGCCGTGACGTGGACGCACCCCCATGCGCCTGCTCACAACCACGCCGGCAAAACTGCCTAAGCTACGCCGGATCACTGTGTATGCCGTGAACATAACGTACGCCCAGCCAGACACACGTCCAACGCACAATACGCTGGCTTGTGTTCCCTGGTGCAGACCTGTGCATGTCTGTTGCTGGGTTGCACCTCCTTTATGGGGAATAACTTTACGCTGGACGTACAACTTACACGCATCTCGCGTAGCATGAGCCGGGCACACGCACGTTCGTGAATCGCATGTTTGAATGGCTAATCAATGGGAGCGCCACCATGCGTCCAGCTTAAATGTGCGCCCACCCTACGCCGGCGTGTGCAAGCTACGTCGACGGGGTGTAGCCTGGTTTTAGGCGCATGTCTGTTTGTGGGTCTGGCGCACAGATACGACGGCGCACATTTGCACTTACGTCGGCGTAACTTTTTAAACGTCGACGTAAGTGCTTTGTGAAACTGGGCCTATATGCACACGTATGCATTTGTATAGTATAACCAAATAGGTGTATCTTATTTAGTCTGTGTGGAAGTTGAGGAGTTTACAAAATACAGTATATATTTGAAATTTATCAACCCTGATGTTTTGATTTTTTTTTTGAGGCTCTAAAATGCAGACAGAATAAATGACCACAGAATTACCCATTTTTAAACTCAGAAAATCCAAGGTATTTGGGAACAAGCATGGTGAGTTTTTTGAAGTTGTAATTTTGTGGCAGAATTTTTTGGAAGAAGAGGAAAGAAATGTAGATTTGTTATTAATTAACAAGGTTTATCTTGAACAAATTGTTCCTCCCAAGTATGGGGATATGATATGTGTGATGCCGCATACACACCATCACTTTATGTGATGAAAAAAAACGACACTTTCTGTGAAGTAAAAAATGACGTTTTTGAAACTTCAATTTTCAAAGACGAAGTTGCCTACACACCATCGTTTTCTCACAATGATCTTGCAAAGTGAGGTTACGTTCCACCACGTTTTTTGCTACACACGGTCAATTTCTGTGAAGTAAAAAGTGCACTTTTGAAAAACGACACATAAAATTGAAGCATGCTTCAATTTTTTTTGGTCGTTTTTTTACAAGACATAAAACAACGTTTTCCCCCACACACAGTCAATTAAAGTGACGTTTTTAAAAACGTAATTTTTTTTCATCACATAAAGTGATGGTGTGTACGCGGCATGAGACTCTTTTGCCTAGATGCATAGAGGAGGCCAAAATCAAATGACTAAATTTTGCAAAGTTTACCCTCAAGCTTTTTTAATGGCATAGTAAGTCTTTAGAAGATCACATTTTTTGCCACAAGTTTTTGGAAAATGAAAGTGGTTCTAAAGGCTCAAGGTTTTTTACCTTCATGCATTCTTTGCATGAAGGTAAAAAAAAACATCTCTGTGCGCAGCCCCCCAAACGACCATCAACCATCTCCATCCATTGAAGTGCACAAGTGCCTCATCTCTCTGGGGACTCTGCCTCCTCATTGGCTGCTGCTGCTATCAATCATAGCCACTGAGCGAATCAGGAGATAGAGGGGGTGGGGCCAAGCCGCAGCTCAGTGTGGTAATGAACATGCAGAGCCGCAGCTTGGAAGTGAGCCTGCTCAGGTGCCCCTATTGTAAGCTGCTTGCTCTGGGGGCACTTGGCAGGAATGAGAAGCCAGGAGCAATGGCAAGGAACCCAAGAAGAGGAGGAACTGCTCTGTGCAAAACCACCGCACAGAGCAGGTAAGACATTAATATCACTTTAGAAAATGGAAACATATTTATTTTATTTTACACACAGCTGTCAATAAGATATTTCTCACACACAGTAAAAACTCTCAGCTACAGTATTCCTCTTAAGTATGGGCATACCGCATATGTGAGTCTTTTTTGCAGTCTAACCAGATAGAGGGGCCAAAAATCCAAGGAGTACCTTCAGGCTTTCAATAGGCATTCATTAGGAATCTGATTTTCTGACTACCTATCACAAGTTTTGTGACACTTATTTCTTGTTCAAATATTTTATTGAAATGGAGATGAATGAAAGACAAAGAACATGTCACAATGACATTTTGTGGCTTAAAAAAAATTGGTACAATCATCCAGTTTGGAAACAAGATTAGGAACAATCTTAACATCAGTAGAACATGGTGGAACAATTACATTAAGGATAGTTCGTTCAAGATTCATTAGACAAGTGAAGTCCAAATAGTGAAGTAATTTCATGTAATACTTAAAAAAATAACTGGGTAAAACATTTGTATGCCTGGGCCTTGGAATGTGGCTTATGCCGCGTACACACGATCAGTCCATCTGATGAGAATGGACCGATGGACCGTTTTCATCAGTTAACCGATGAAGCTGACTGATGGTCCGTCGCGCCTACACACCATTGGTTAAAAAAACAATCGTGTCAGAACGCGGTGACGTAAAACGCACGATGTGCTGAAAAAAAACAAAGTTAAATGCTTCCAAGCATGCGTCGAATGGATTCTGAGCATGCGTGGATTTAAAACAAGTTGGCTTTTTTTTAACCGATGGATAAATAACCAATGGCGCCCACACACGATTGATGGACCGTTTTCATCGGTAAAAACGGACCATTCTCATCGGTTTAACCGATCGTGTGTACGCGGCATAAAAAGGGTTTAACTTGGATGCCCCAATTCCTAAGTATCAGGGAAGGCCAAGAATTGTGCAGTAAATTTTAACTTGGGGGATGATTGGAGGTGGGATGTGTAATGGCTTCAGTAGACCATAAGAGAGAAGAAAGAGACATGTTACAAAGTATTGGGTTAAAAGGAAAAGAACATAGCTGGAGAAAAGTGGTAAGGTAAAAGAAGAAAAAGGGTAGGAGGTAAATATTTCTTGGGTCGTATAGGGGGGCTGTGTGTATATAGGAGAAATTATGGAAGTTGGAGGGTAAATAGTTGTCAAATTTTCTCCTATTTAGGGATTCTATCCAGCAACACATCTTCTATTTTGGTGTTAATCATAGCTTGTATGACCCTATTTTGGACTGCTAGTACACAGAGGGTGGGGGTTTTCCAGGCTCTTGCTATCGTTTGTTTGGCTGTTGTTTGTACCTGGAGACATAGTTTGAATTGTCGGTGGGAAATGGCTGGTGGTTTCATATTCAGAAGTGCCACTGTGGGGTCAGGTATAATTTGAGTATCAAAAAATGTAGATAAGATGTCCGATCAAAAGACTTGTACCACTGGGCATTCCCACCAAATATGTAAATGTATACCCCCAGAGTTGCAGCCCCAGAAACAACCTGTTTTTGATTGAATCCGTTATATGTCACCACTGGCTCGGACTAAAAGGATTTTTTATTTGTAAGCTGTCAATGTCACAATAAAACATCTTAAGGATCTTACACTTTGAGGAGTTCTTTCTTCACATATTGCATTTCTGCTTACCCTGGTCCTGGAGTGCTGGAGGTTTAGTAGGAAGCAAGTTACACAGTAGGAGTATCCAGTGGACATCATGGTGGAACAGGTCCCCCCAAAAGACCTAAAAACACAGCACACTCCTTTTACCATAAGGTAGATGAGTCCAACTTATCTGGTGAGTGTGGAACCATATAGCCTCATAAGTGGTGGATGCACAGTCACTGTTGGAGCATGGAGCACAAGAGCACCTTAATAGACTTTGTTTATACATGTTATATTACATGTCACTTAATTAATTAAAATTATATATATTTGTCATCACCAGTCACTATTTATTTTTTATTTTATTTAATTTCCCAACACAATTGGTCGAATAAGTCATATATTCACTTGAATAATCACATTTATATACCGTAATTGATTAATATAGCACATGATGTTTTTTCATTCATTAATTAATTTAGAACTAATTGTTTTTCAGGTGTGTAATCAGTCCAGATATAGAGACAGGAGTAATTGCACATAGGTAATTAGTAATATCCAAGGTCTGGTGTGGCAAGCCCAGTTTAGTTATTCTTTTCTGTTTCTCCAAGGGGGGCACATCATTCACAGCAGCGGCCTAATTAATTTATCCACATCACCAAGGTGCAAGTGCCACACATTCCATACCTGGAGGCATAGTTTGAATTGTCGGTGGGCAATGGCTGGTGGTTTCATATTCAGAAGTGCCACGGTGCGGTCCGGTATAATTTGAGTATCAAAAAGTTAATATAGGATGCGTAAGATGTCTGACCAAAAGACTTGTACCACTTGGCATTCCCACCAAATATGTAAATATATACCCGCAGTGTTGCAGCCCTGGAAACAGTGGGAGGCGTATAGTGGTAGAAATTTGGAGATCCTGGTGGGGGCCAAATACCACCTAGTGAGGAACTCACGGTAAGTTTCTAAGGCTATAATATTTTGTGAGGCTGACTTGGTGGCTTCCCAGATGTGGATCAAGTAAACGAGGTCTAGGGTAAGACCGATTACCTGTACCCACTTAGCTACGTAGGAAGGAGTACTTGTAGCTGTCGTCTATACAAATGCAAGACAAGTCCCCTCCTTTGAGGATCGGACTTACAGGTGCACTCAAAGAGGGATACTTATGGTGTGGAGGTGTGGGAGGGAATCAGGGGAGTAAGGAAGTGTTTTACTTGGATATAGCAGAAAAGTTCCGATGGGGGAATGCCATAGGTCTAGCATAAAGATGGGAATGGAATTATTTTACTTGCAGATATACATTTGTGAGCTCGGATCAATCCCCCAAGTTACTTTTTTAAGATACATGGTTGGTCTTTTAAAGATTTCATTATTTGCCACATGTTTTTTGAAAATGCAGAAGGAAAATTAAAATAAACAATATTCCTTTTTTTTTTTTTTTACAAAAGTTGTCAATTTCATAAGATATTTTTTACAGATGCAATCACACAGACAATTGACTGTAGCAAAGTAAATTAGTATTTTACTAATGATTCTTAAGTCAGAAAAGAGCAAAGGTTGTTAATGCAGATATCTTTTAATTTTAAACTTTAGTCTCAGCAAGTATGCAAAGGATATGCAATGCACAAAAAGATCACAGTAAATTAAATGGTAATAATGAATAGGCCCTGAAAGAACCCCTGATCCCCGGTATAAAAGGGAAGAGAATGACCTTTCTGTGTCAAACCGCTCCTTTCAAACCCTGATGCCACTTTCCAGAGCAGCCGTGTCCTGCTCTCAGCTGAAGGCTTTGGTCCCAAGAGAATGAGCTCCTCCCTGAACCAGGCTATTTACAGTATGTCATCACCTAGCATTCTTCTCTCTCCCAGCCGGCTGGAATCTGCAGCAGTACTGGCTCCACGTAAATCCTGGCTCTTCGGACCATGTGTCCCACAATCTCCTGCTTTCTTTCGTGGTCTTTCCTTCTTTTCCTTCGGGAAATGATGACTCAATGTCTAGAGGGAAACAAGCTCACTGCAGTAGTTGTTAAAGAATGTCTAATGTTGACATGGGCAAGTTAGGCAGTTCCTGGCTACACTTGTTTATCACAAAAATCAACCAACATTGTATCAAAAACAACGTACCTAACAATAGGAGGGTGATCAAAGGGCGAACAAAAGAGTTTCCATGGTTTCAGGAGTGCAGTTGTCTGCAGGGAGTGGCTTATTGGGATTTATTTTACCAAAAATATGTAGCAGAATACATATTGGCCTAAACTGATGAAGAAATTCGATTTTTTACGTTATTTTATTGGATATGTTTTATTGCAGAAAGTAAAAAAATATAGTTTTTTTTTTTTTTTTCAAAATTGTCAGTCACTCTTTGTTTCTAGTGCAAAAAATAAAAACCACGGAGGTGATCAAATACCACCAAAAAAAAACTATGGGCCAAATCTTCAAAAGAGATACGCAGGCGGAACTGCTGTTCAGCCTGCCTATCTCTGTGCCTAACTTTGGAAACGATCCTCAAAAGGATTTTTCCAAAGTTAGGCAGAAGATCTGACATCTGTAAGACACTTACACTGTCAGATCTTAGGATGCAGTACCGCATCCGCCGCTGGGGGCATTTCTCATTGAAATGCCGCTTTGCGTATGCAAATGAGGAGATCCACAAAGCTTTTAAGCATTGTGGTTTCTGCGTAAGTTCCGATTTGCTTGCGCAAAATTAGGGCTGGTTTTACAATGTGTAAAGTTAGTACACCATGTAAAACCAGACCTTTTTTTCGATCGCCGCGTTTTTTTTTTTTAATTTGAATTTTTTTTCCCGGCGCGTATTTTTTTTTTCACCCGTCGCAACTTTATTGTCCCGTCGCAATCCACAAAGCCCGGCGTAAATTACGTTCGCGCGCTGCACGTCGGGAAAATTACGTCACACGCATGCGCAGTACGGCCGGCGCAGGAGCGCGCCTCATTTAAATTGTAATCGCCCCCCGGAGAGGAGGACCGCCTTGCGACGGAGGCACTTAAGTTACACGGCGTGTAATTTCTAGGTAAGTGCTTTGAAGATCGGGCACTTAGGTAGAAATTTAACGCCTGTGTAACTTAACTGCTGAAAGTTAAGTTAGGCGACGTTTTTGGGAATTTGGCCCTATATTTGTGGGAGAAAAGGACATACATTTTACTTGGGTACAGTGTCGCATGACCACGCAATTGTCAGTGGAAGCAACGCAGTGCCGTATCTCAAAAAATGGTCTGGTCAGTAAGAAGTTAAATCTTCCCGAGCTGAAGTGGTTTAACGTACAGCACTGAAAGAATACATAGGAACAGAAATGTAACCACCAACACATGATTATGAATGTGCCCCCCTAGTTAAAAGGGTGATCATGTTTAGGGGAAGAACATTTAAGAATCATTTCTCAACATTTTAACAACTTCTATAAAGTTCAAAGTAAGCCTGAAACATCATAGGCTATCTGAATACCTTTCATTTTTCCAGGACAAGTTAAGGAGTAAAAAGTTTTGCCCAAAAATAAGGCAAACAAAGGTCAAATGACTAGTCAAAAGCATCACCTATAGGCTCTCTGTGGACGATCCCGTCCCCATAATGGACCTAACATCACGTATTCTGCAATGTGTCTCTGTGTGAAAGAGGCTATCATGGTTGAGGCTTTGTTATTTAATTTCAGAGCTGCCCTCCAATCACTTGTGATATGAAAATTAGTGTAATGCCGCGTACACACGATCAGGCTTTTGCCTGGCCAAATCACATCGGAATTTCGACAGAATTTCATCGGAGAAAAATAGAACATGTTCTATATCTAAACCAGGAAGGAATTCATCGGAATTTCCGATGAAAAAACTCAGATGGGGCTACACACAAACTGAAATTCTGATTGTGTGTACAAGGCATTACAATATTCAACAAGTGCAGAAATCACAGCTCCAGAGAATGAATAATGCAAAAGCATGGGGGTCCTTTGACTGCAGGTCCTGAAGTACAGTTTTCTTTCCAGCAAAGAGAACAATGAGCAACACAGTAGTTACATCACCACATGCCAAATCTTGTGGGATTTTTTTTTACCAAAAATAGGTAGAATAATACGTATTGGTCTAAACTGAGAAAAAAAAATGTTTTTTAGATCTTTTTTGGGGGTATTTATTATAACAAAAAGTAAACAATATTGATTTTTTTTTTCAAAATTGTCGCTCTATTTTTGTTTATAGCGCAACAAATAAAAATTTGGTGATCAAATACCACCAAAAGAAAGCTCTATTTGTGGGAAAAAAAGGACATAAATTTTGTTTGGGAGCCACATCGCACGACCGCACAATTGTCAGTTAAAGCGATGCAGTGCCGAATCGCAAAAACTGGCCAGGTTCTTTACCTGCATAATGGTCCGGGTCTTAAGTGGTTAAGGATTTAAAGACTTGTCCCGGTGGACCTGGTCGTGGGTAGGTTACCAGGTATGAATGCTGGCTGAGTATACTCTCAAAAATACTGGACCAGGAAACATGGGTAATGTAATATATTTAAGCCCTGGGTGGGAAAGACTCGGATGGGAAGGATAGTCTCTTATTGAGCCATACCCGATAACCAGCTGTATTCAATTTGCAATGTGATTATGTATACTATGCTCTGTAATTGATTACATATAAAACCTCGGTCTATATGTCTATGTTGACCTTAATAAACTTTTCTTTGGATAAAAAAAAGAATTGAACGTTTTTTTGGACAACACAGGATGCCCTTTCTTCTGGCACTGTCATTGTATATGAGGCTCAGTATTTTGTTACCTTTTTAGATGTTTTGAAATGTATTTATTACAGTTACTTATAGCGCCATGCATGAATTTACACATATATTAAACATTCACATCAGTCCCTGTCATTAAAGCGGGGGTTCACCTTAAAAAATATTTTTTTTTTGTCTACAATGCCATTCAGCATACTAGCGTCAGCTATAGTATGCATTTTTTTTTCCACTGTACTCACAGTTTAATCCGTTTCAGACTCCCTCGGGGAGTAGGCGTTCCTATCAAGAGGGGAACATGATTGACGGCCAGCTATGGCGCGTCACGCTTCCAGAAAATAGCCGAAATAGGACTTGGCTCTTCTGTGCGCAGGCGCCGTATAGCGGCGTAAAGAGCCGAGACCTACTCCGGCTATTTTCGGGAAGCGTGACGCGCCATAGCCGGCCGTCAATCATGTTCCCCTCTTCATAGGAACGCCTATTCCCCGCGGGTGTCTAAAACGAAACTATTGGATTACACTGTGAGTACAGCGCAAAAAAATAAAATAAAGGCATACTGTAGCTGACGCTAGTATGCTGCATGGCATGGTAGAAAGTAGTTTTTTAGGGTGAACCTCCACTTTAAGGAACTTACAATCTAAGATCCATAACTGACATTCATACATACACATACTAGGGCCAATTTCCCTTCCGGCATGTCTTTGGAGTGTGGGAGGAAACCCACACATTCACAGGAAGAACATACATACTCCATGCAGGTTGTGCTGTGGTTGGGATTCAAACCAACAACCCTGGTGCTTCTAGGTGGACGTGCTATTCACTTACAGTAGCTTCTGTGCTGCCCATTGTACAGTTAAACCTCTCACACAGGTTATTTTCTTTTCACACAGCAAATGAGTTTAAAATTCCCCTGTGCCTATTCCCCCAGGTTCACTTTTATTATATAACCATGCAAGGCCTTTGTAACCGTATGTACCTCCTCTTTTTCTATTCAAGGCACCACAAAATGCCTGTTTATAAAACAGAAGAAATACAGCAGAACATTTTAAGAATATTAGTTTTACAGTCTGTGTATTGGAATAATGACATCTCGTTCTCTAAAGTTATTAATACAGTAAAACTTCCAGTAAGTTGTTTTGACTATTCCTATTTGCACAGTGCACTTTTTTGAAAGTATAAACTTAAAATATCTCCAAGCTCCTTGAATGTAGGATAACTAGGGATGAGGTTTGGAGTGGCTGTGACCATGGATTTGGGTTTAAACTTCACGGTCCAGCTGAGTTCATATGCAAATTTGCCCAGAAAGTTTTTTTTTCACAATAATGCACTACATGGCACTTGAAGTATGGCCAACAGGGCCAATAAGGATTTTTGGTTAACCCAGCTATCTGACTATTACAGGGGGTGCTAAGAGTAGCCATATGGATAGATTTACTTAAGGATTGGTAAAGAGTACCCAATGAAGTACAAGGGGGAAAAAAAGCGTTTTTACTTGCACATGATTTGTTAATGAAATCAGCAGAGCTTCGCCACAATTGATATGCTCTGGTGAGAATGAGTGCAACTGCACTTGCAAAGTGCACAGACTATGTGCTTTTAGTAAATTAACCCCAGTGGGTCAGTATATTAAAAGCTGTTGTAGGGTGAAAATATGGAGAGATGAGAAACTACCGGTACTTATGGAGTGATTAGGGTCAGTTAAGAAATTGCGCTTTACTTCTGCTTGCTAGCTCTTTGGGCAATGACTACTTTGCTATCGTGTTTTTTTTTTTTTTGAGAGCAGTGGTTACTGTTAGCTGCTCTCCCGTCTATAGCAAACTGCTTTAATATTTTTTTGTCAGTTGTTGCTGACCATCTATACTTGGAGCTGCCTTTTATTCACAGCACAAAGCTATATATATTTGAAGTAAAGAAAAACAAAGCCTAAAAACAGTGTGCACATAAACCAATTCACATTATAAAACTCTAATGCCGCGTACACACCATCACTTTATGTGATGAAAAAAAACGACACTTTCTGTGAAGTAAAAAATGACGTTTTTGAAACTTCAATTTTCAAAGACGAAGTTGCCTACACACCATCGTTTTCTCACAATGATCTTGCAAAGTGAGGTTACGTTCCACCACGTTTTACCATTGAAGCTTGCTTCATAAGTAGCTTCTGGGCATGCGTGGATGAAAAAACGTCTTAGAAAACGACGTTTTTTGCTACACACGGTCAATTTCTGTGAAGTAAAAAGTGCACTTTTGAAAAACGACACATAAAATTGAAGCATGCTTCAATTTTTTTTGGTCGTTTTTTACAAGACATAAAATGACGTTTTCCCCCACACACAGTCAATTAAAGTGACGTTTTTAAAAACGTCTTTTTTTTCATCACATAAAGTGATGGTGTGTACGCGGCATTACTCACTGCGCCCCCTATCCCCACAATAAAAGTTGGGCATACACCTGTAAAGGAAATTTGTAAGTTCTGTATAATATTTTATTCTATTTTGTATGTATTGCACGTCACTAATAATGTTTTCATTACATGTTTGCATTCTTTTAAGTCCTGATTAGAATTAGCCTGCCTATGTTACGCTCCTTGTTACCATAAACGTACAATTGTATTAATAATGTGATACCTACATAATCATGTGTATAAATTGCATCAAATAAATTTAGAACAGTTATTTTGGAAAGATGCTGAGTGTATCTTTTGTGTCTGTTCCCTACTGCAGTAGTTATTATTAATTTGGAACCACTAATCAATATGAGGATAAGAATTGCTTATCTATAAAGTTTCTGCAACAATTTGGCGAGCCCGCCAGAAGTGAATTTACAGGTGACCCTAAAGCCTCGTACACACGACCAAGTTTCTCGGCAAAAACCAGCAAGAAACTTGCTGGGAGATATTTTTTTGCTGGGGAAACCAGTCGTGTGTACATTTTCGTCGAGGAAACTGTCGAGAAACTTGACGAGCCAAAAAGAGAGCAAGTTCTCTATTTCCTCGACGGGAATGGAGAAACTTGCCTTGTCGAGTTCCTCGACAGCCTGACAAGTAACTCGACGAGAAAAATGATGTGTTTCGCCCGTCGAGTTCCTTGGTCGTGTGTACGAAGCTTGAGAATCAGAAACAAGGAGCTTGAGACGATCCGGGAATTTCTGATAATCAGCTGGCTGAGGTAAGCCTTTTGAGTTATCAGACTTCCTTAATCAGTAAGGCATATTTGGGACAATGGGTACCTAGTTTACCCCCCGTAATCAAACTGTATTGATTGGTGGTTATGTTATGTCATCACTGTCTACTGTCCATTGGAGTGTTATAGATCAGAAAAGGAAGAATAGTGCTGTTCACAGGTTGTATGAAGTACACATCTGCTGTAATAGTAGTTATGGGGGGGGTATAAGAGGGTATAGGCACAAAAAGAGAAGAGAAATAGACTGGTTGGTCATTATGGACATTAAATTAAGTAACAGAATGAATGGTAAGAGAACCTTAAAAATGCCCAGCGCAAAAGGAGTTTTTGATCTCGCTGATGATATTTGTTCTCTGTTCTTTCCTATACATATTGTTGGCCAGCCTTTCTTTTCCTTCCAGCTTGACACATGGACCGTGTCCTCAGTCAAAGGAAGTTATGATTATCTTAATAAATGAGCATAGGATAGCACTAGGGTTCTCCACAGATGTTTTTTATAATGACCGCTTTTTGTTTTACCTGTTACTTAGTAAAGGTGTTACCAGAAGCTGAATTTTGACTCCCTGTTATGACTCCCTTGAAGAAGCATGAAAAGGACCCCCTCCTCACCGAACGGTAGTTTTTAATTTTTTCCATTAGTACATATCCCTCAAGATAGCATCCATGCCTTTTTTTAAACAATAATTTGCTTTTTAGCCCTGAAAGTAGGCAGAATTTGCAAACAGGATTGGCCACCTCATAGCATTCAGTGGAATTTTCCAATAAGTTTTGATTTGCTTAATTTTTAACAGGACTAGCTGAACCATTGGCACATAAAACCAGGCCCATTCAATTATTCCTATTAAAAGATATCTGAAAAAATAAATACAAATTCACTAGGGACAGTGCCGGCCCAAGACATTGTGCTGCCTGGTACCAAGAATGAAATGCTGCCCCCCCCAAAAAAAAAAAAAGGTTCACCAAAATGCCCCCACATCCATTATTTTATATCATGATAACTAAAGTGGACCTATCATGGCTCTATACATGTATATAGGAGTATAAAAAGGACCTGTTATGGCTCTATTCATGCAATTAACCCCACAGTGGAGCGGAGAGCGGAACGGGAGGAGCGGTGGGGTGGCAATTAGCCCCACAATGGAGTGGAGAGTGGAGCTGGCGGAATAAGAAGGCGTGCTGGCAGGAAATTTGCTGCCCCCCTGAAAGTGTTGCCTGGTACAATGGTACCATCGGGTCCCATGGTAGGGCCGGCCCTGACTAGGGATGAGCATCAACTGGTTGAAAGCAGAAGAGAAAAAAAGTGCCTTGGAGAAAGGGGGGGGGGGACAAGGGGGGGGGGACGGACTGGTGGTCCCCATCATGAAAACCGACCTAAAATATGCCAACATGGCCATTACTGCAGTAGATAGTATTCCAATTTAAAAAAAAACGTATTATATACAATACTTTAGAAGGCAAAAAATCATCCAGTTAGGGTTTACAATGTCTTTAAGACAGAATTCTATACAAAAGAATGCATTTTTAATTCAATACATTTATAAAGTATATTTATCTTTTACAGAAGAATAAAAATAAATGAGTACAAATGCCACCATGGTAACAGAATTTATTCTCCAAGGATTTTCCAAGTTAAAGGAAAGCCAAATTTTCCTCTATCCGCTGTTCCTTCTCATCTATGTCATTACAATTGGTGGAAATGTATCTGTAATTATTACATATACACTTAGTCCGAATCTCCACACCCCAATGTACTTTTTTCTTGCAAATTTCTCCTTTTTGGAAATATTTTACGTGACATCTACCATTCCCAACATCTTATCCAATTTGTTATCTAACCGTAGAGCTATCTCTTTTTATGGCTGTGCAGTCCAAATGTACTGTGTCCTGCTTTTGGGTGGAACAGAGTGTTATATGTTGGCAGCCATGGCATTTGATCGGTATAATGCTATTTGCCGACCCTTGTTATATACCATTATTATGAACAGAACAGCTTGCATTAAGCACATCATTGGATCATGGTTCATTGGGGCAATTAATGCAATAATACATACATCTCTTGCATTTTCTTTGTCATTTTGCAGATCTAATCAGATTAACCATTTCTTCTGTGACGTTCCACCATTGCTAGAACTGTCGTGTCAGGACACCTGGGTGAATGAATGGACAATATTTAGCGTTGCTGGTTGCGTTATAATTGGCTCATCCATATTAACATTGTTCTCTTACATACAGATCATCTCAACAGTTCTACAGGTACATTCAAGTTCTGGGAGAAAGAAAGCTTTTTCAACCTGCACCTCCCACTTGATAGTGGTTACAATTTTTTATGGCTCTGCAATCTTCATGTATTTTAGACCCAAGTCAGGTCATGGGATGACGTATGATAGTTTTGTGTCACTAATGTATACTGTGATTGCACCTCTCTTAAATCCTTTTATTTACACTCTTAGAAACAAAGAAGTAAAATCAGCAATCACAAAGATATTGCTGAAAAAAAAACAAGACATTGATTATTGATATTGTTTATAACAACTGATGTAAAGTTGTGATATATATATATATATATATATATATATATATATATATATATATATATATATATATATATGCATTTGTGTAGTACCGTGTTTCCCCGAAAAGAAGACCTACTCCGAAAATAAGACCTAGTGACTGCAATATAAGCCCTACCCCAAAAATTAACCCTAGTTTAAAATGCTTGTAAAATTCTATAATCCACTCTATTACATAATGTATAATGTACAATGTGTGTGTTTCTGTAATATAATCGCGGGGAAGAGAGCTCCGGCGGGTCACAGGAGCCCAAAGCGGGTATTTGGCACAATTATATTACAGAAACACACACACATATATTATATACTACTGTAATAGAGTAGACTTATAGGATTTTACAAGCATTTTAACTTGGTTCACACTGGGGATTCCTGTCACGCAGGGAGAGAGAGGGGGAGAAAAGACAGCGCATAACATGGTAAGACCTACTCTGAAAATAAGCCCTACTGTGTCTTTTGTTGCCAAAATTAAAGGTCATTTTTTTTCCCTAAATAGCTTCCTTTACCTTAGTGCAGTCCTTCACTTACCTCATCCTTCCATTTTGCTTTTACATGTCCTTATTTCTTCTGAGAAATCCTCACTTCCTGTTCTTCTGTCTGTAACTCCACACAGTAATGGGAGGCTTTCTCCCTGGTGTAGAATGTCGTGCTTGCTCCCTCCCTTGGACAACACAGTCAGGACACCCGCTACGTTGCAGATAGAGAAAGGAGCTGTGTGTTAGTGGGTGTCCTGACTCTCCTGTATTCCAAGGGAGGGGGCGAGCATGACACTCCACACCAGGGAGAAAGCCAGTGTTGCCAGTTGTGCTGTAATTGGCGCTTTCAAATTAATGATGTTCTTCTACATGCAGATGATCTTAAAGTGGAGGTTCACCCTAAAATCAATTTTCTAACATTACATTGAGCTGACTCTCGACAATGACAGTATGCCTTTTTTTTTGTTGCTGTACATACCTCGTACAGCTATTTTCTTCCCCGGCTTCCGGGTAGTGAATCCCGCGGGAGTGGGCGTTCCTATCCAGCAGGTGATTGACGTGATGACAAAAACTACCTCCCCCGTCACATAAGGAGCGTCACGAGTTGCTGAAAGAAGCTGAACAGCGAGTCGGCGATATACGGCGCCTGCGCACCGCCGTTTGGCTTCTTTCAGAAGCCGTGGGGGAAAATAGCTGTACGAAGGTATGTACAGCGGAAAAAAAAATGCATACTGTCATTGTTGCAAGCGAGCACAATGTAAAGGTAGAAAAATGTTTTAGGGTGAACCCCCGCTTTAAGGCTGGGTTCATACTTATGCAAGTTGGATGGGGGGGAAACCCCCATCCAATTTGCATGACAGGAAAGTGTGACTGGCTCTCAATGGACCCGGTTCAGACAATTCTGGGGTGGCCACGGAGCGCACAGCAGAAGGGTCCTGTGTGTCTGTTTCAGGTCCAAATTCAGACATAATTCGGACATGAAACGGTGAACGGGAATATAGTGGACCCACTGCTGTGCCCCACAGCCTCACATAGTGCAAACCCAGCCTAACAGTCTATAAAATCATTCAGGTTCTGGGAGGAACAAAACATTTTCACGTGATTTCACAATATTTTTACGGATAGGATGGATTAAGTCCAAGCACATTCCTTAATGTATACTTTGATTTCACCTCTTTTAAACCCACTAATTTATGCTCTTAGGAACAGTGAATTCAAATTAGGATTTAAGAAGGTGTCGCACCATCGAAAAATATATTGATTGTTTGTATTGTATCTAATGGTTAAATTGTATTATTTTTTTATACAGTTAGTAAGATTGAATAAAGACAACAGTCCATCCAGTGCAATCTGTGTTGGTGTGTGCGTACTTGTGTAGAAAATCTTTTCCCATATCCCTGTATATTGTTTTTGCTAAGATGCACATCCAAAAGTATTTTAAAACTATCCATACTTGCTGACACCACCAATTGTAGAAGAGAGTTCCACATCCTTACCGCCCTGATAGTAAAAAACCGGCGCAGCTTAAAGTGATTGTAAAGCTTTGTGTTTTTTTTTTATAACAAACATGTCATATTTACCTCCACTGTGCAGCTACTTTTGCACAGAGTGGCCTCGATCCTTGACTTCTGGGGTCCCTCAGCGGGTCTCGTGGCTCCTCCCCACATCAGATAACCCCCTAGGAGAAGCTCTTTCATGGGGGTTACCTTGTGGGCGCAATCCTGAGTCATTCATTCGGCGTCCAAAGCCGCTGAATGTATGACTCAGCTCCGCCCCTTAGTGACCACATCATTGGATTTGATTGACAGCAGCGGGAGCCAATGGCTGCACTGCTATCAATCTATGCAATCAAGACTCGGGGCCCCGTGGAGAGAGGGAGTGAATTCCACAGCTCAGGTAAGTATAACGGGGGGCTGGGGGGCCAGTGACTGCCAGAAGTTTTTTCACCTTAATACATAGGATGCATTAAGATGTATAAACATGAGAGTTTACAACCCCTTTAATGTTAAACCACTTCTCTTCCAGGCTAATCGTGTGGCCCTGTATCCTCTTACACTCCCTGGGATTTATGCAGATTGTTTTACATTCATTTTTATATTTTTTGGGCATTTAAAATAGATGTAAACTCTTACTGAATAAAATTAATTTCCCAAAAAATTGTGTTTCATAAACAATTTACATTTAAAAAAAAAATAAAAGCAGAAAACTGCTTATCTCTTACCTCTTTGTAGCAACTTCCTACGAAGATTGAATGACATTTCTCAGGCGGGTTTAATGATGGTGAAACCAATGAACCATACCTGTGTGATGAATGTGATAAAATATATTTGTAGTCTCTAGTCAAAGCCCATGTGATAGGGTGGTTGACAATGCAGGAGCACAAGTGGGAGGCAGGGTAAGGCCTCGTACACACGGTCGGTCCAAACCGATGAAAACGGACTGAAGTTCAGTTTAATTGGTCCAAACCGACCGTGTGTACGCCCCATCGGTCTGTTGTCCTTCGGTTCCAAAACAGAGAACTTGCTTTAAAATCAGACCGATGGACGCCTGATTGATAGATTAAAAGATGGTTAGTACGCAAAAGCATCGGTTCAAAACCCGCACATGCTCAGAATCAAGTCGACGCATGCTTGGAAGCATTGAACTTCGTTTTTTTCAGCACGTCGTGTGTTTTACGTCACCGCGTTCTGACCCGATCAGTTTTGGAAACGATGGTGTGTACGCACATCAGACCATCAGTCTGCTTCAGCGGTGAACCGATGAAAACGGTCCGTCGGACCATTCTCATCGGATGGACTGATCGTGCATACGTGGCCTGAGAGCGTTGTCATCCCATAACAGGAAATGCCTGAGCAAGGACCTTTATAACAGGATCACCAGGTCCAATTTTAATGAAAGAGTTGCTTATTTTTTGATTAGAATAATCAGTTACCTGCAAAAAGCTACCTCTTTTTTGGCACACACGGGAAATTATTCTTTTAATATTGTACTGCATTTACAATATACCCTTTCCACTAATTATATTTGGGATTATAAGCGTAATTTTAGTTCCAGGGTTTATGATTTTATTTTAATCCTTAGACCAGCAATTATTGCATTTCAAACTCAAAACTGGTCATATAATATGACATTTTCATGTTTAGGATGTAGGACTATCAAAATGAATAAGTGGCATTTTACAGCTGTTGGTAATTAAGGTTTTACATAATTCAACAATTTAAATAGATATGAGTGGCATTTATTTTCTATCTTAATGAGCTGAAGATTGAATATTTATATTGTTATTGACTTAATGAATTTTGAAGGCACCAAAATACAGGACCAGACCTGTATCTGTGGGGCCACCCCCCCTACCCCTCCCCCCCTAGCAACCAGCCACCACTTTGGGGACGATGATTTAAAAAATTTGCCAGACACCTCCTAGTCCATAAATTACATTGGAAATCATCCATATCTGGAAATTAGGTTGTAAGTTCTCCTGACATCTGAAACATTATAACTGAAACATGCTATAATTTTCATCTCAGACTTCCCCTGTTATTCCCTGTCTGCCCGTCTTTACTGTCTAATCAGATACGTTTCCTCCAGTTACCCTTTTCCTTTAGCATTTAACTTTTCATGAATTGGTCCCTCTTCTACCCAGTCATGTAAGCTCTCTACCTATTTTTTTTTTTTTTTTTCAAATTAGGCTTTAAGCATTTTCATTGGTCTGATATGAAGCATTGGAGGAACCGGCTTTCCCTCTCAGACAGTGGCGGTTCGTCCATAGAGGGCGCTGGAGCGCTGCCCCCTCTGGCTCTCACCGCCACTGAGTCTAATAACATAGATTGATGCATTGCACGAATCTATGTTATTATCGCTGCCGCTGTTCTATTCAGATGGTCGGCGCTCATGACCGGCCATCTGAATAGCGGCAGCTGGTTGGCTGTATGCAAGTGCCTATCAGAGCCAACAGCCCTTGGGTCCCGGAAGCTTATACAAGGAACGCACTAGGAATGCGCTCCTTGGATAAGACTGACAGGTGTCTCAGCCAATCAGGTTGACCGATTCTGGCTACAGGTAACCTGATTGGCTGAGACGCCTGTCAGTCATCGAGGGCGGTAGAAGACATCGAAGGGACGTGGATGGCTGACTCCAGTAAAGGTAAGTGCCGGGCGGGGGGGGGGGAGGAAAGGGGCACTTTACAGGGCACAGCGGTGACATCAATGGGCACAGTGGCGACAATAGGCGCAGTGGGGACAAAGGGCACAGCGGCGACAATTAAAAGGCACATCGGTGACAATTAAAGGGCACAGTGGTGACAATTAAAGGGCACAGTGGTGACAATTGATGGCACAGTGGCTGCGTTTGATGGCATGGCACAGTGGTGACAATTGATGGCACAGTGGCTGCGTTTGATGGCATGGCACAGTGGCTGTGTTTAATGGCATGGCACAGTGGTGCGAATTGATGGCACAGTGACTGCGTTTGATGGCATGGCACAGTGGTGAAAATTGATGGCACAGTGGCTGCATTTGATGGGCACAGTGAGGCTGCAATTTTTTTTTTCGTTTGCGCCCCCCAAAAATTTTGAGCACCAGCCGCCACTGCTCTCAGAAAGTGATGTGAAATCTAAACTCTCTTTGTTGCCAATAACCAGTAATCCGGACCCACGTCACAAGATAATGGCTCTGAGAAGAACAACCTGGTTGATTTAGATGTAGCCAACATGTCTTAAGCAGGAGTGTCTCCCTAAATTTAGTACTGCTTAGCTGTATTCAGTTAGCGCTCAATGGGTAGATCTGTCTTTTCTTGGTTTTCCCTAAACCTAGCATAAAGCAGGCCATACATGGGTCGAATTCCAAAATCATTTTCTTACGAAAATCGTACCCAAGAATTTCCTTTTGAATTTCGCACCCGTGGGCTGCAGCAATGGCCGATTTTCGTGTGGCCATCGAATATGAGTGATCGGGTATGTTAAATTTTTTTGGAAAGACAAACAAATTTCTAATCAAGTATGGGAGAATAGTGCGAGAAATATAATCGAAAAAGAAATGTGCATGAGCTGTGACCTGGAAAGAAAAGGAGAATACTGGCCATAAAATAAAATTTCTTTGGAAACATGAGAAAAATTTAAGGCTTGGTTGGTCGAATATTGAAATCAATGGTGGCACCATCGGATTACAAAATGCACAAAAGTTCTGATTTTCTAAAGAAAAGATGTTTGAGCCATGTATGGCCAGCCTAATTGTCTACTGTTGTAGAAAGAGGGCCATAGATAAATCCATGAGAAAAAAACAAGCTTACATACCGACCATTTTGCAGACAACCAATTAAACCTGTCTAACAGTATGCGTTAAAAACAGGGGTTTAGTCCGCACGCATTTGCAAATGCATGCGTAAGCCACAGAGCCCTACCACCCTGGAATCTGTGGTCCTTAACACTAACTAATGAGTGTCCCCACAGTGGAGGCACATGCATTCTGATGGATAGGTGAGGGCAGGTGGACTGAAGGGGAGCCACCCCTTCTTAAAGGTACAGGAGCACACTGAGCACCCAGCACATAGCTCAATGGCTGCAAAGGTTTCAGTGTGCTACCTGATTAAGACACACAACAGTGATACAAGAAAATAAGCCACTGCCCCCATTTATAGCTGGCCATCGCAGTAAGCAGCATTGGAAGGCTACATGAGATAGAAACAGGGCCAAGGATAAATCCTTGGGAAAAAACAAGCTTACTTACTAACCAGCTTGAAGACAACCAATTAAACCTGTCTAACAGTACACGTTAAAAACAGGGGTTTAGTCCGCATGCATCTGCACCCTGGTATCTGTGGTCCCTAACACTAACTAATGAGTGTCCCCACAGTGGAGGCACATGCATGTCTACTGTTGACTGCTAGTAATGAGTGCCCTTCTGAGAGAATTAGAAGAGACAATAGGTCAATATTATTATTTAAATCATTCCCAGGCCAACCAATGGCAGTAATGCATGCTGGAGAAGGGTATAAAAATATTTGGGTGGAACGTGTGAATGTGTTTTGGTGTTGTGTCAGTGCTGCTGTCCTTCTAAGCTTGCTGCCTACAGTGGGCCTAAGTTGCTTGGAATATTAAAACTGGGTTTAGGTCTGCAGTTTTCTCACCTGGAAATAGGGAACTTGGACCCAGGACAGTGCCAGGAGTGTAACTCTGCTGCAGGAGGTATCCCAGAAGGCAATGTGAAGCTATTGACTCACGAGGAGACTGGTTGCTTGTCTGGGAGAAAGAATAAACCTGCTCACTGGCCACGGTTCTGCAAGATACATAATGTTGGCCATGACCCAAAGGTTCACGTACCGTATAGCTATTAATAGAGCCTGGAGCCTGGGTTGTGCTTTGGGAATCTTGAGCCCTACCCCTCTCTCCTTTCATTGAAATGGTGCTGAATAAACCATCAAATTCAGTGATGCTGTCACGGTCTGTGGTCAGGCTCAGAGGCCAGTAGCTATAGCAGCTGAGCAGGTCACCCTGGCTGATGACACGGGGTCACCTGAGGTGCGGAATCTAAGCGCTAACCGGTATTCACCAGAGCTCCTGAAGGTGGAGATGGATTTTGCTGCGTGTTAGCGCCAGGTCGCGGTCCTCAGGATTGCCCCACCAGGAGGTGAGAAAGCCGGGGTACAATAGCAGATAAGCAGGTAAGGATCAAACAGAAGCGTGGTCGGTAAACAAGCCAAAAGGTCGGTAATGAGTATTTGTAGATTGGGATCAGGCAGAAGCGTAGTCGATAACAAGCCAAGGGTCGATAACGAGTATTTGTAGGTTGGGATCAGGCAGAAGCGTAGTCGATAACAAGCCAAGGGTCGATAACGAGTATTTGTAGGTTGGGATCAGGCAGAAGCGTAGTCGATAACGAGCAGTAGCAAATATGGACGGCAGCAGAGAAAACAGGAGCGAGATACAGGCTGGAGGTAGCACAATATTCTGGCAAGGAGGAAGTGCAGAGACATGGCTTATATCAGGAAGTTGGTGGGAGGAGCAAGGGGTTCAAGGTTCAAGACAATCAAGACACAAGGCAGGAATGTTCAATGGATCAGATGGGTTTGTCCAGCAGATCAGACAGGGAGCTGTCCAGCATTCCAGATAGCTCAGTGAGAAGGTTCACTGCCAGACACAGCTGAGGTCCCAGGTTCGAATCCAGGTCCTGACAGATGCCCAGTGTTTCACACCACCACCACATGTCTGGGACACAGTCCAGGGGTGATATGATAATCCACTAAGCAACCTAGGGGTCCTACATTGCCTAGGGGTAAGGGCATGCTACAAAAACACCTCTTTTTTTTTCAGACACCATACTGTATGTATTTTCTTTATTGCTTACCACAACAGTAGTTTACATTTCTCCAAGGACTATTCCCTCAGGGTCCCGTTTCATTATATAACAATGAGAGGTCTGTGTCAACTATTTGTATATCTTGTTCTGCTCAGCACATCACTTTCATGTCTTTCATTCATTATACTTTTAAAATTCTGTGTTACTTACTACTTACTACTAGGAAATAATGTTCAATATTTCCAGTAACTTGTTTTCTTATTATCCCTTATATTCCAGACAGATAAGTAGTTGTCTTTAGTAACCAATCAGGTATTTGCTTTCGAGTTCTAGAATGATAATGCAGTTTAGCTGACATGTTTAGAACTGTAGTTTGTAAAGGGTCATTTATTTATTGTATGCCCTTACAGTGGACATCTGCATATTTGCTTTGGGTCCCTGACCTAAAATTGGAACACTGAGCAAAATAAAAAAGATATATGGTGCAGGCTATCAATAATACTGACACCTTAGTGATTGTGTTTGTAAGTGCCCCAAAAACATGGTTTTATCACCTATTCATTTTGCTAGTAGGTTCGTTTTGGTGGGGGGGGGGGATGGGGGGGTTGACAGCACTGTTTGTTATGAAGTGAAATCGCACAGCTGAATTTTCACCCTGTGGAAAGTGTAGTCTGAAGCCTCGTACACACGATCTGACTTTTATCTGACTTTTCCGTGGATTTTTGTGCGAAGGGGCAACTTATGTATAAATAATACATACAGTACAGACCAAAAGTTTGGACACCCCTTCTCATTCAAAGAGTTCTTTTGAATATCTTTTTCGAATATCTATGCGGATCGGCGGCGGATTGTAAAATAGTAAGTGACCGGATTTATATTATAAAAACGCAGGATGAAAGGACATACAGTACAGACCAAAAGTTTGGACACACCTTCTCATTAAAAGAGTTTTCTTTATTTTCATGACTATGAAAATTGTAGATTCACACTGAAGGCATCAAAACTATGAATTAACACATGTGGAATTATACATAACAAAAAAGTGTGAAACAACTGAAAATATATTTCATATTCTAGGTTCTTCAAAGTAGCCACCTTTTGCAGCAGACACATCTCTAGAACTGGTAAGAGGAGACTGTGTGAATCAGGCCTTCATGGTAGAATATCTGCTAGGAAACCACTGCTAAAGAAAGGCAACAAGCAGAAGAGACTTGTTTGAGCTAAAGAACACAAGGAATGGACATTAGACCAGTGGAAATCTGTGCTTTGGTCTGATGAGTCCAAACTTGAGATCTTTGGTTCCAACCCCCGTGTCCTTGTGCGACGCAGAAAAGTTGAACGGATGGACTCTACATGCCTGGTTCCCACCGTGAAGCATGGAGGAGGAGGTGTGATGGTGTGGGGGTGCTTTTCTGCTGACACTGTTGGGGATTTATTTAAAATTGAAGGCATACTGAACCAGCATGGCTACCACAGCATCTTGCAGCGGCATGCTATTCCATCCGGTTTGCGTTTAGTTGGACCATCATTTATTTTTCAACAGGACAATGACCCCAAACACACCTCCAGGCTGTGTAAGGGCTATTTGACCAAGAAGGAGAGTGACGGGGTGCTGCGCCAGGCGACTACCTCTTGAAGCTCATCAAGAGAATGCCAAGAGTGTGCCAAGCAGTAATCAAAGCAAAAGGTGGCTGCTTTGAAGAACCTAGAATATGAAATATATTTTCAGTTGTTTCACACTTTTTTGTTATGTATAATTCCACATGTGTTAATTCATAGTTTTGATGCCTTCAGTGTGAATCTACAATTTTCATAGTCATGAAAATAAAGAAAACTCTTTGAATGAGAAGGTGTGTCCAAACTTTTGGTCTGTACTGTACTTTGAATTCTTCTTTAAAATACAACTCCATGTCCATCTTAAGGCCCATACACACGATTGGAAATTCCGACAACAATTGTCCGATGAAGCATACAGACGGTCGAATTGTCCGATAAAACACGTCCGTCGGACTGTTGTTGTCGGAAAATCGGATCGTGTGTATGGGCCTTAAGATGGACATGGAGTTGTATTTGGATTTTAAAGAAGAATTCAAAGTATAGATTATTTATACAAAAATTGTAGTTACTATATGTTGTTCTAGCTTGGACCTAAGTAACTATGCATACACCATACTTGGCAGATGGTCCTGAAAGCCCTGAAAGCTGGAAATCATTAAAGTGGACACTGCTACTCCAGTGGTCCTATGCTGAGCGGCTGCCCTCTAAACACAGAAAGTCGGCCACTCGGCACGGCCAACAATTTAAAGAATGCTTTTCATTTTCTGAATTAATGCTAAATGTTCTCGAGGACGATGTGGGGGTAGGCGGCGTAGTGACTTCATGCTCCCCCCCCTCATTCAGTTGGAGAACACTTTACATTCATTCAGAATGAAATTTACCCTTGCTATTATCACTTCTGTAGGCTTGTGTATATGTGGATAGGTTACATGTGTATTGCAGTATGTTTTACTCTGTGGTGAGATGAGCCTACAGTGAATGTTGAATCAAATTCTCCCTGTTCACTTAGGGAAGCTGAGAGGAATGCTGAATAAAATAGTCATTAGAAATATGAAATCACATATTGTGATTCACCCTCATTTCCCTGCAGAACCTACCGTCTCTCAGCCTGTATAGAAATCCCATGTTAAAAAAACCTTGGGAAAACAACAGAAGAATCTCTGTTTGGAGGGCGGCTGTGGATGGAAATGTTTCTTTCTTTGTTCTTTTTCACACCATTTTTATAATAGAACATCCTATTTTATTTTTTTATCTTTTAACAGAAAATGTACCATCAAGTGTTTTCTCTTGTCTACAAAGCAGATGGTACTTCAGTGACATAGCATTGTTATGTTATATTTAATGTTACTATTTAGCACTTTTGTTGTTACTTGCCCCTATGTCACTAATGCCTGTCTATGGGGATTCTAGAAACAATTCAGATGCAGGTCTTCCAAGACACTCTGGTTGCCATCATTGGGGATTCTATAAACAATTTAAATGCAGGCCTTCCAAGACCCTCTGGTCCCCCTTGTTAAAGGGGTTGTAAAGGTTTGTTTTTTATTTTCTAAATAGGTTCCTTTAAGCTAATGCATTGTTGGTTCACTTACCTTTTCCTTCGATTTCCCTTCTAAATGTTTTTTTTTCTTTTGTCTGAATTTCTCACTTCCTGTTCCTCCTCAGTAAGCTGTTCTGGATGACTAACCCCCAGCCAGAACGGTTTGGATGATGGGGGCAAGCTTACTGAGGAGAAACAGGATGTGAGAAATTCAGACAAAGAAAAAAAAACATTTAAAAGGAAAATCGAAGGAAACGGTAAGTGAATTAACAATGCACTAGCTAAAATGAACCTAATTAGAAAATAAAAAAACAAACCTTTACAACCCCTTTAAGGATTCTAGGAAAAATTCTAGGAACAATTCGGGTGGATGTCTTCCAAAGACTCTCTGGTCCCCCTTGTTAGGGATTCTAGGAACAATTCAGATGCAGGTCTTCCAACCCATATTTCCAATATATTTATTTAAAAAAATGATATATTTTAAATATATTTACAATATATTGGCCTGCGCTATAATATATTTTTACATCTATTCCAAAAATGTAAATTAAAATATATTTTCCAAAGGCATATATTTGAAAATATATATTTTTTTAATATATTTGCCAGATATTTTTGAGCATCTAAAAAAAATGCATTTAAACATATATTTTTAAATATACTTGTAAAGGCATTCCAAAAATATAATTTTAATGCATTTTCCAAAGACATATATTGGAAAATAGATTTTTTAAATATATTCTTTAGATTTTTTTAACACATAAAAACGTAATTTCAACAAATATTTTTACATATATTTGTAAATGCATTCCAAAAATATAATTTAAATGTATTTTCCAAAGATATATACCGTATTAGAAAATATATTTTTAAAATATGTTTTTCTGAAAATATTTAATGTCTAATAAAGACATTTCAACATATATTTTTTCCTGATATTTTTGTAGTACTGACTTGAAAAAAAAAAAACTATGACATAGATAACATTCTGAATACATTTATAAGAGACCCACTCCCATTGTAAAATGGTTTGTTTTACTCTTTTAAAATAAAAAAATTAAATAAAAACCAAAATATTCAAATAAAATATTTTTTGTTATAAGATTTTAAGCACATAATTCATTTAATACAAAGCAGATAAACCTCTCGCATCCACTTTCCATTCCCAAATAATTTTTGTACAAATCATTCTGAATTGAGAACGCTTGTCGGGTGACCAGCAAAACGTCTTAAAATACAGCAATTTCAGTTACCTTGATTTATTGATTGACCTGAATGAATGAGAAGTTCCTTCACAGACATCCACCTCCACAGTGCAAGGATCTTGTCTGCTTACAGGGTACCGAGAGAAATTCTGGATACAAATCTTCAATGTTCTGTTTAATCCATGAATCAGTAGTTACACTATTATTACCAAACTCGCTCATCCATGTTTTTTATGGACCTTGCTTTGTACACTAGTGCGCAGTCATGTTGGAACAGGAAGGGGGCCGTCCCCAAACTCCTCCCTCAAAGTTGGGGGTATGAAATTTTCCCAAAATGTCTTGGTATGCTGACGCTTTAAGAGTTCTCTTTACTGGAACTAAGGTGCCAAACCCAACCCCTGAAAAACAACCCCACACCATAATCCCCCCCCCCCCCCACCATAATCCCCCCTCCCCACAACATAATCCCCCCTCCACCAAATGATTTGGACCAGTGCACAAAGCAAGGTCCATAAAGACAGTGTCCTGACCTCAACCTGATAGAACACCTTTGCGATGAATTTATATGGAGACTGTGAGCCAGGCCTTCTCATCCAACATCAGTGCCTGACCTCACAAATGTGCTTCTGGAAGAATGGTCAAACATTCCCATAGGACAGCCTTCCCAGAGGAGTTGAAGCTGTTATAGACTGGGATGCCATTAAAGTTCATGTGCGTGTAAGACTGCCTGGTCCCCCTTGTTAGGGATTCTAAGAACAATTCAGATTCAGGTCTTCCAAGACATCATTGGCAATATTAGGAACAATTCAGATGGAGGACTTTTAATGCTGCGTACACACGATAATTTTTCGGCATTAAAAAAAACGTTGTTTTTCAAAAACGTCGTTTAAAACGACCGTGTGTGGGCTTCACATCATTTTTCAGGTTCTGAAGAATGACAAAAAAAAAATTCGAACATGCTGCATTTTTTAGCGTTGTTTTTCGGGTTGTAAAAAATGATCGTGTGTGGGCTAAAACGACGTAAAAAACCTGCGCATGCTCAGAAGCAAGTTATGAGACGGGAGCGCTCGTTCTGGTAAAACTACCGTTCATAATGGAGTAAGCACATTCATCACGCTGTAACAGACAAAAAAGCGTGAATCGTCTTTTACTAACACAAAATCAGCTAAAGCAGCCCAAAGGTGAATGGAACTTCCCCTTTATAGTGCCGTCGTACGTGTTGTACGTCACCGCGCTTTGCTAGATCGTTTTTTAAAAACGATGGTGTGTGGACAACATCGTTTTAATGATGAAGTTGGGAAAACATCGTTTTTTCGACATGCTGAAAAACATAGTTTTTTTTCATGCTAAAAAATTATCGTGTGTACGTGGCATTAGACTTCCTGGTCACCATCATTGGGGATTCTGAGAACAATTCAGATGCAGGTCTTCCACCCACAACTGACAACCAGGTACCAGCCCCGAACATGTGGATGTATAACACAAAGTCCCTGTTGTAAAAATAGAGCACAAAGGGCCAGATTCAGAAAGCATTTACATCGGCGTTTCTCCAGATATGCCGCCGGAATTTCAAATGTGCGCCGTCGCATCTTTGCGCCGATTCACAAAGCGAGATACGTCCAAAAACATGGCTTCAGCCGTCCGACGTAACTTGCCTACGCCGGCGTATCGTGGGCGCATAGTTACGCTGGACGCATTCGGCGTTCCCATTATAAATATGCAAATGACCTAGATACGCCGATTCACGAACGTACTTGCACCCGGCGTATTAATATATGCTGTTTACGTAAGGCGTTCGACCGGCGTAACTTTACCCCTCATAAAGCAGGGGTAAGTCATGTTAAGGTATGGACGTCGGAAATTTACATCGTTTACGTAAGTCGTACGTGAATAGGGCTGTGCGTAAGTTACGTTTACGTCGTAGGCAGTGTTCGACGTATCTTGGGCATTCTAGCCGACGTGATTTTGAGCATGCGCACTGGGATACGTCCACGGACGGTGCATGCGCCGTTCGTTCGGCCCCTCATTTACATGATGTCACGGCTGTAATACAACACGCCCACTGCCTTGATAATTTGAATTAGGCGGGCTTACGCCGGCCCATTTACGCTACGCCGCCGTAACTTAGGGCGCAAGTTCTTTCTGAATACGGTACTCGCCTAAGTTACGGCGGCGTAGCGTATATGAGATGCGCTACGCCCGCCGAAAGTTATGCCATTCTTTCTGAATCTGGCCCAAAATGTTTAACTTTGTACCAAAAGGGCTGAGAAATCCTTTTGATATAGAAAACTCGATTTTGTGAAACTGCTGTAAAGCATTTTACTGACCCATTTTCCAAACAGAATGCTATAGGAAGAAAAGTTATCAATCATTACTTTTGTTTTTTTTCAGAAATAGAAAATGACTGCAAATAACACTATGGTAACAGAATTCATCCTTCTTGGATTTTCCATGTTAAAGGAAGTTCAACCTTTGCTCTTTCCACTTTTCTTGCTCATGTATGTCGTAACAGTGGCTGGAAATGTATGTATTATCCTAACATATAATTTAATTGCCAATCTGCACACCCCGATGTACTTTTTCCTGGCCAATTTCTCATTTTTGGAAATATTTTATGTGACATCTACTACCCCCAATATGTTGTCCAACTTCTTGTCAGACCATAAAGCCATTTCTTTTTATGGTTGTGTCATCCAAGTGTATTGTTTCCTACTTCTGGCAGGAACTGAGTGCTATATGCTGGCTGTCATGGCATTCGATCGATACAATGCCATTTGTCGACCCCTGTTATATACAGTTATTATGAATAAAGGAGCTTGTGTTAAGCACGTCATTGGGTCATGGTCCATTGGGGCAATCAATGCAGTATTACACACAGTTCTTACATTTTCTTTACCTTTTTGCAGATCAAATCAGATTAACCATTTTTTCTGTGAAATCCCATCATTGCTTAAACTGTCATGTCAGGACACCTGGATCAATGAGTTGACAACATTTACCGCTGCTGGTTGTATCATGATTGGCTCATTTATATTGATAATGCTCTCCTACATACAAATCATCTCAATAATTCTACAAGGTAATTTAGGTTCCGGGAGGAAGAAAGCATTTTCAACCTGCACCTCTCACTTGATAGTGATTGCAATATTTTACGGCCCTGGAATAATTGTGTATTTTAGACCCAAGTCTAATTATGACTCATCACAAGATGCCATTGTCGCGCTGATGTATACCGTGATTGCACCATTATTAAACCCATTTATCTACACCCTTAGAAACAAAAAAGTTAAATTAGGAATCAAAAAGATATTTTGTCAAAAAACAAGACACTGATTGTCTTTATTGTATCAAACGACTAAGGTGATATCAAGGTGATATTAAGGTGACTAAGGTGACTAAGGTGATAAAGGTATTGGGCCAGATTCTCAAAGAGATACGACGGTGTATCTCCTGTACACACCCCCTAGCCGCGGAATTTGAATTCCACCGGAGGAATTACGATCCGCCGCCGCAAGTTTGGAGGTAAGTTTTTTTCTGTGAATTACCCACTTGCCTCTAAACTTGCGGCGGCGGAAATTAAATCAGATAGATTACGCAGATCTAAAGATCCGCTGATCTATTTGAATCTGGCCCAAAGTCTTTGGGCCAGATTCAAGTAGATCAGCGGATCTTTAGGGGGAGTGTACTATTCAAATCAGGTGCGTCCCTGCGCCGATCGAATAGCGCATGCGCCGTCCGGAAATTTTCCCAGCGCGCATTGCTCCAAATTACATCGCAACAACGTCATTGGTTTCGACGCTTACGTAAATGACGTCCATCTGTATTCGCAAACGACTTACGGAAACAACGTAAACAATTCAAATTTTGTTGCGGGAACGACGGCCATACTTAACATTGGCTGCGCCTCATAGAAGCAGGGGTAACTATGCGCCGGGAAAACACTGACTTAAACGTCGTAAAAACACTACGTTCGTGAATTGGCGTATCTCGCTGATTTACATATTCTCGGCGTAAATCAGCGAGAACGCCCCAAGCCGCCATTTTTAAATTGCAGTTAAGATCCGACGTTGTAACACAGTTACACCTGTCGGATCTTAGGCATATCCATACGTAACTGATTCTATGAATCAGTCGCATAGATATGACCGGCCTAACTCAGAGATACGACGGTGTATCAGGAGATACACCGTCGTATCTCTTTGAGAATCTGGCCCTTTGTTCAAAGTGCTGGGACAAGGTCAATCAGTGCCCAAGGCAAAGATGGGAAACTGTGCATCCCCCCCGCCGCCCATCAGAAATTCCCCCGCCCACCCGTTGGTGGAGAAGGGGACAACGCCAATAATGGCGAGTGTCAAAATGTGTGTAATGTTTGTTGCATGCAATGAAATAATACCAGCAAAAAATTTGTGAGCAATTATGGGACTAACAGTGGCAAAAGGAAAAAATAAATCCTGGGTTGGTGGTGTCACTGAAAATATTTTTTTTTTCTGCATCAGCGGTGTCCCTGAAATTAAAAAATGTTGGAGGTGTGACTGGAATAAAAAAACATCCCTGAGTTGGTGGTGTCACTGAAAGGAAAAATGGTTGGTGGTTACATATAGATACATAGTTGGTGAGGTCACAAGTCCATCAGAAAAAGACACAAATCCATCAAGTCCATTCTATGTGTGTGATTATATGTCAATATTACATTGCATATCCCTGTATGCTATGTAATAGCTGTGTCACTGTGTCATCAAACACAGCCACTGTGTCCTTCAAATGCTGCCAGTGTGCCCCCGTCTTCCTGGCACTTACCCTGTCTCGGTGGCAAAGCATTAGATTTTTTTCAATAACACAAAGCAACATACAGCTCAAGTTTGGGGAGGATAAACACAGATCTTAATGGGAGCTCTGATTGTCACTTAAAACAATATATAAGCAGGCTTTAGTAGGCTTTGTGCTCCTATTGGGAGTCTAATATGTTCCTGTGCCTTTCTTTAAGGAGTAGTGGAATCCCTTCAGGCAAACCTGCCCTTAATTTATCTATTGCTATACAGCAGTGGTCATCAACCCTGTCCTCAGGTCCCACTAGCAGGCCAGGTTTGCAAGATATCTGAAATACATCACAGGTGATATAATTTGCTGCTCAGTGATTGCAGTATTTTAGCCTGCATCTCCCCAAGGTAATACATAAAACCTGGCCTGTTAGTGGGCCCTGAGGACAGGGTTGATGACCACTGATATACAGTATATGCTCCAACTTGTATGGAAGTGCCATACACAATCCTGGGGAAGGAGAAACCATCAGAGGCGATTCAGTTCGCATGCGCCGCGCTTTATAAGTTTTTCATTCATTCATTCATTCATTCATTCATTCAGAGGCTGTGACAGGTCTCCCCATGGAGAGAACACGTGGAAGCGGTGTCTAGAGATGACGTCATGGCACAGGAGCGTTAACATGTCGTCATAGCGACAGGACCCATACTATCAACTCTACTTGGCTTTCGCTGGCACAGCAAGTGACATCATCGCTAGACTCCAGCTTCCACACGTTGTCTCCATGGGGAGACCTCTCACAGCCTTTGATGGCCGTTTCTTCCCCAGCATTGTGTATGGCACTTCCACACATTGGCCCACTATCAGCCCTCAGACTCCCCTGCCTAGTCCAGCTGTCATATATCAATGCTGGAGCTTGTAAGTGCTGAGACTCATCTCGAATTTCTTCAACTGCGGAAAAGTAATCAGATCCTAGCCAGGGAGGATTGTTATTAACATCTGACACCATTGTTTGCACACCTGTTATTCAAAGGTTATGACTTTTTATTCTAATAAAACAATACTTCTTGAATTATGGATACTGGTATCTTTCTAGTCCATGCCAAGTTATTACACAGTTAATACAGTAATACCTGGACCCAAGCGTTCTAATGGACCTTATTGCGGCTTTCTTTAGGTTTCTTCTCCCCAGCCAGGAGTATGTCTTAGCAGCTACGGTCTTCAGGATTTTTTTAATTCTTGCTTACTTGTTTTTTTTTTTTACAATAAATTATTTTATTCACATGTGCCTTTGAACCTGCTAGAAGACTCAACTACTGCAGAAAATGCCAGTTCCCTAGCAGGGTCTCCGCTATCCTTGCCCACTCCATCTCTGGAATGAGAATAATTTATGTTAAAATGCGTGGTTTGATGACAGGGTCTCTTTAATGCCCTACCTTGGCTTCAAATTGCATTTGCCTATTTAGAAAATGGGAGATTTGGCATGCTTGCTTTATTCGCTCTTTTTGACAACTTTTGCCAGCTTTTGTTTTCTTCCTATTTACTTTGAGAATATATGAACTTTTCTTGCATTTTATTCTGACTAAATCTCATTTATTATTTTTTTAAGCATCAATTAGGTAACTATTGAAATGTGTTCTTTACCAGGCTTAATTGTGATGTGACCGGGCTTGATTATTATCTCTAATGAAATGTATTAAATCTGTCATAATGTATATTTAGGATTTCTTAAACCTTTATGTAGAAGGTAATTTTTAAGTGTTCTGTAATTCTAAATATAATAAAATTCAAACTCATGATTATTTACTATTAAAGGCTTTTTCCGTTTTGTTTTTTTAAAGGGCAGTACATATATAAAAAAAAAAAAACAATGGCATGGAATTCCCCATAAAATTCTAACCAGGCATGCAGATTGTGTGCCCAGGAAACTGAGGGCAGTGAGTATGTGCCCTCCCTTCCTGAATAACACCAGACCACATTAGTACATTAGTGTCTCTTACCCATTTCAAAAAGATGTAATAAAAGACTTCCACAAAAGAAAATGCCCTTTATTGCCAAAAATAATAACGTTCCCTGATGAAATCACCAATCACGTTGTTCAGCGATGTAGGTCCATCATTAATCACCATGACCTGTCATGGTGACCTGCCAACCGATGATACTAAACGACAGAATATTTTCGGTGCTGCCATAGGTGTGTGCAGCCTATTACATTAGGGTGTGCACCCCAAAGCTCAAACACACATGCTATATATCTATCTATCTGCAGTATATCTATCTATTCAGATAGATAGATAGATAGATAGATAGATAGATAGATAGATAGATATAGGGCAGTAGGGCAATTGACAGTGTCAGTAGAACAGTTGATGGTGTCAGTGGGCAGGGACTGTTGTCAGTAGTTTATTTGTATTATTTTTTTATTATTAATTTTTACAATTTTTTTCTTTATTATTTTTTGCAATATTTTTTTACAATAATTTTTTATTATTTTCTTTTACAGTTTTTTAGGGGCACCATTGGTGGGCTTTGGTGAGATATCAGGGGCCTAAACAGACCCCTGATATCTCACTTTTCAGACAGAGAAAGGGGCTGAGGACAGAGATTCCCAAGTCCCTTTTTTCTTCAGCCAAGCAGCAGAGGGAATCTGTGCAACACAGGGTGATTAGGGTGTGCCTGGGCACACCTGGCACACCCAGTGCGCACGCCTATGGGTGCTGCTCTAATGTAGACAACAGCAGTTTGGTTGATGAGGTTTCTTGGGTTCTATATAGGCGTCAAGTCCTGGGAAAAAAAGTGTGGGAACTCCCACCCAAGATCCACTCCCCCACCAAAAAAAAAAAAATGATACGCTCATATGCATAATTACTAAACCGCATGTTTTTTTTTTTTCGATCCACTGTACCTTCGTAATCCTTTATGTTACTGGCCGCTTCACTGGATTTAGAAAGAAGCAAGTTCTTTCTAAATCCCGCGATAACTCGCGGCAGACCTCCGCAATGTCTCCTGGGAACAATGACAAAAGCTCCCAGGAGACATTGCGGCATCGAGGAAGTGACGGAATACCCGCACACTACCCGATGAATCCATATACAGGAAGCAGCCAGTAACATAAAGGATTACAAAGGTTCGCCTGCCCCTGACAGTGACTCGAGCTGGGCATCGCCGCTTAGTGAAGGATTGGCTTGGCTGCTCTAGTCCCTCAAAGGGAACTGAGTTCCTGCTGTGAAAAAAGTGCAGGAACTCCGTTCCCACGCGTTCCCGCAGGACTTGAGCCCTGGTTCTATAGCTGCTTACAAACAGCAGCTGGGGATTCTGGCTAGTTCTAGCCATACAGTTAGCCTAGTCCATAAATGATAAATGGGCTGTGTTCCGGCCAAACACACTTTCCATGTAAACTTGAATTTTATGAATTTTATACTTACCTAAAGCAATATATTCAAACTGCAATTGATTTAATTATCTTTTACAATCAAATAATATAATCTGAAATCACACCTACCAAGGCATCAGAGTTTCTCCTGATTGACTTTTCTATGAAGTGGGAATTACAAACCTTCTTTTTGTATCAAGATTATCACTTTGGAATCGGATGGACATTTTCTTATAATCATTACATACAAATTAGGTCCAATACTTCACACTCCAAGGTTTTGCCAATTTCATATTTTTGGAAATATTTTATGTGACATCTACTGTTTCCATTATGTTGTTTGATTTCCTTTCAGAACACACAATGATCTCCCTCTGTGGCTGCATGGCTTAGTTATATTGTGTTTTACTGTTGGGTGGAACAGAGTGATGTATATTAGCTGTCTTGGCGTATAATTGCTATAATGTCATATGGCAGCCTTTGTTAGATATTATCACTATGAATTGAGCAGTTTGAATTAAGGCATATAATAGAAACATGGGCAATTTGCAGATCTAAAGCTGTAATACACACGTCTCTCACGTCTTGTTCTACCATTGCTTCAACTCTCCAGACGAGACATGTTTGTCAATGAGATAGATATATATTTTTTTTCAGCAGCTATGTTGCTTGAGGCTCATTCATCCTAACTGCGCCGTCTTGTGTATAGATCATCTCAACAGTTAAAAAAGCTCATTCATTTTCTGGGAGAAGGAACGCCTTTTTCATCTATACTTCTCATTTAATAAATATAATTTTTTTTTACTGTTTGATTGGATTTATGTACTTTAGGCGCAGGTCTAGACACGAAATGGTACATGACAAACTGGTCTTTTTAATGTACTCTGTTATTGAACCTCTCTTAAACCTTTTTATATACACTCTTAGAAAAGGAGTAAAAAAGTAAAATCATTAAATATTGTACTGACAATAAAAGTTAATGACTATTCATACTATATGTGACTTAAAAAATACACTATAATACCAAAAGTATTGGGATGTCTGCCTTTACACGCACATGAACTTTAATGGCATCCCAGTCTTAGTTCATAGGGTTCAATATTGAGTTGGACCTCCCTTTTCAGCTATAACAGCTTCAACTTCTGGGAAGGTTTAGGAGTGTGTCTATGGGAATGTTTGACCATTCTTCCCAGTTCGCATTTGTGAAGTCAGACACTGATGTTGGACGAGTAAGGTTGGCTCACAGTCTTCATTCTAATTTATTCCAAAGGTGTTCTATTGGGGTGAGGCTAGGACTCTGTGCAGGCCAGTCAAGTTCCTCCACCCCAAACTCGCTCATCCATGTCTTTATGAACCTTGCTTTGTGCACTGGTGTGCAGTCATGTTGGAACAGGAAGGGGCCATCCCCCAAACTGTTCCCACAAAGTTGGGAGCATGAAATTGTCCAAAATGTCTTGGTATGCTGACGCCTTAAGAGTTCCCTTCACTGGAACTAAGGGGCCAAGCCTAACCCCTGAAAAACAACCCCACAACATAATCCCCCCTCCACCAAATGATTTGGACCAGTGCACAAAGCAAGGTCCATAAAGACATGGATGAGCAAGTTTGGATGAGTACAGTGCAGGGATTTTAACAAACTTTGTTGCAGATCCCTACTGTTTGTTATTCTGAAAAAAATAGCTGTTTGTTTGTCTGTGTCCATGCGTAAGGTGAATGTGAGTGACTGCATAATGATCAATCAGCTGTATCTCACCAAAAATTAGCCAGCCACGTTAGTGCCGGGAGATGCTCTGAAATTAGGTACCGTATATACTTAATTTTTTTAATAAATGACACACATAGGGGCACACAGCATTATAGGACAGCACAAATAGTATATAGATGTTAGAGTGGCTTAACAACCACTTTAATGTTTCTACAATAAAGTGAACATATTACCTAATGTAGCACTTACCCCCACAGGAGCTGCTGGCAACTGGCTCTCCCACTCCTGCACATCCAAGCAACACGCATTCTGCTTGCATCCAGACACAAAAGTCAGTCCCTTGTTTTTTTTTTGTTTTATTAGGGGTAACAACTTGGATGGGTGAAGGGATAAATGGAATGCCCAACTTGAATCAAAGAACAAAAACCAGGGACAACTTCCTCCCTATGTCCTTTTTTCTGGACACTGACAATCTCTTAAGATGAGAAATGCAAAAGCCCCTTAAGGGCTAGGAGCTTTCAGTCCCTTAAAAAGTAGTACTTTGTGTAGTAAGCAACATCCAGGAGTACCTCCCACTCCTCTGTAGACACTGATCCAAATTTTAGCGACTGCAGGAACTACCAGCCCACCTGGCTGCTTCTTCACCAGCCTACCCAGCTGTTCTGAAGATCTCCCAGGGCAAAGGAAAGATTAAGCACAGCGCTGTTTTCCAGAAAGGTTTGCTACATGTGGCAGTCCTTGTTCCTGCTACTTCTTATTTAAGATTTATTTAAAACTGCACCTCTGTCAGGATCTTCCTATGCTCCCTAGCCCAAGGCAGAGCCTCCCTCCCTGTCAACGGGGTTCCCCTCTAGGGCCACCAACAGTCTCCTCAGCACTCTATCTTCATCTTCCACCCGCCTCTCCTGCCAGCATTACTCATTCATATTTAATGGCTGGCTCAGATTCCATGCCAGGCCCACTGCCTGGGGATTGGATAAGCTCCCCTAAGTATGCAGATCAACCCTCCTGGCCTCCTCCCTCCAACTTCCAGAAATTTCTCCAAACCTCCAGAACCAGGGTGAGTCATCTAGTCTGACCAGCAATAAACCCTAAAATAAAATGGCATCCAAGAGGTTCCGGAACATTAACATGAGTTTAAACAAGGTAGTGAGAGGGCAAGAAACATTGAAAGAGCCCATTGGCTTAGGTTAGGCTGCTCACAACAGACAAGGCTACCCTACTGTGCATATATGGAAGGAGAGCCAGACCAAAAAATAAGAGTCCAAATGAATTTATTGGGTTTAAAAGACAGCCAACACATTTTGGGGGTCAAAGGAATTCCCTTTTCATCAGGGCTGTGCAGGGAAGCTGATTGCTGGATTAGAGTTCCTGGCCAGTATCTGCATCAGCAGTCAAAATAAGAAATCTTATTTGAAGGGGGTCCTCTTATGCCTCCTGCCCAATACTCCCTTAGATGGTGACAAAGAATGTGAGGGCACTCAGTAGCGCATGTCCTGGAGTTGCAGGTAGCACTGGATCTGTGTTGTTTTCAGATGTATGGAGCAGAAGACTGAAGATCACAGAACAGGATTCAAGTACAGGAGCCGTGTGGTACCTGAGCAGGTTACAGGAACTAGGTTGATATCCTTGCCAAGTGTGAACACGATCAGACAGTGGAGAAGCAGATCTGGAAACAAAGGCAGGTCAGGGAGTAAACGGAGGTCAGGAACAGTCTTAGCAGCTTAGTACCAAATCAGAAAGCAAAAACAGAGTTCAGGAAACAAGCTGAAGTCTGTAAGAGTTGGGCAAACCTGCTACAAGACAGAAGGTAGTAGGCATAGTCTTTAAGGCAAGACAAATTCATAATAGAGAGTAAAAAGGCGAGAGGCAGTTAGGCAAACTGGGTTATAGACAGAAAAACACAATCAGCAGTTCAGGTCACAGATAAACAGAAACAAACTAAAGAATACCACTCAGCAACTTCTTTTTGAAGTGCTCCAGTCTATATAAGCCGCTAGGCACCAATACCAGTGGCTGCTTGCTAATGCAGATCCTGCAGTTCCCTAATCTACATGTAGCGCCCCCTTACTTTCAGTATGGGCACTACGCTAAAGTTAATGGGAATGGGAGAGTTAGTTTACTTCCATTCACAATCTATTGAAATTTGGGCTGTTGTCAATTCAGAACTGTCCTGTGGGTCAGTCTGCGCTCCAGGGGTGCGTTACCACCCCTGGGTGACAGTTGGCGCTAGAGGGGTCCTGACAGACCCACCTTCCCCAGCAGCCAATCAGAAAAGTGTTTCCCTCTTTGGGCATGCTGGAGGGGGGTATATCTGTGGCAACCGCCATGTTCTGTTCTGTGCGGGGCCCGAGTTCCAGGTGCGGTATCCACCTTCAGGGTACGCGCATCCATGGGCCCCGCCACCGTGGTCTACTTGACCGAAGTTGCGCACCATGCAGAGCTTCACCTTGACATTGAGAGGGGCCCCAGCGACTTGCTGGGTCCCAGACCTTCATTGAGAGGATCCTAAGCTGAGAGCTGCACGGTGGGGGAACGGCTCGGGGAGAACCTAGAGATAGAGGTTGTCCAGGAGGCCTAGACGAACCATCGGGGATCCGGTCAGCACGTTGCATGGCAGGTACACTAAAGCTGTCAATTGGTGACCCTTATTTAAACTAACTGGGAGGATTAGCTCCATTCAATCCTTCATATCCAAAATTTCTAAGCCTGTGGCAGAGGCCTTGAGTCGGGCCTGTGGCAGAGGTCTGTTCCTCCCAGTGATTTGCAAGTGGTGCTCTGGCTGCCAGGCCTGTGACAACCGCCTGTCCGGAGGCACTTTAACCACTCTAGTTGGAGTGGCGACGAGTTGAGCTAAATTATTGCAGAGAGCAGGCTTGCTCTCCTTCATATCCAGGGCCTGATACTAAAGTTCTCTCTATGCTCATCAACCTTTCTTTATAGTGTGCCATGTTGATGTTGGCCATGTTGGGCCTTGGAATAAAGCATTGAAAACTAGCTTGGTGTCTGGACACTCGCTCTGTACCTACACTCACAAGTGTCACCCCTAGACTAAAAGAAGGAGGGTAACTTAATACGCCAATCCCAAACTATCCAGCGGCTCCTTCGGGGGTGAGTGCTACATACAGAGGCATGAGCAGAAGTATTTGCATGCACATAAGCCCACACTGGTCTCCTTATACTGGAGTGAATCTGTCCTTCCTTACTCAAACTGTACAGTATGTTCATTGTCTGGCTGTGTGGGGGAACTGAGTGCTTTATACTTGCCACCATGGCTTATGATTGATAAAACATCATATGCTGAACCCTCTTTCACCACATCGATATGAACAAAATTATTTGTGCTCTGCTGATCTCTGAATCCTGGCTTATAGGCACAGTAAATTCTACAGCGCACGCTGTCCTCATCTTCTCTCTGCCCTTTTGTGAAAATTTATATTATTTACACCAATCTCACCTTCTGTCTGCCCTTCTGTAACAACAAAGACAACCATTACTCTTGTGATGCTCTTACTGTCCTAAAGTTGTAGTAGAAAAGGCCTGAAACAACAAACTTGTTATTTACGTTGTCTGTGGATGCGTTGTCCTTGGCCCAGCTTTACTTAGAATACCTTTCAACATTCAGATACCCAATTTCTTGCAAATATATTCAAAATTTGGAAAAAATACTTTGTATCTCTCATTTTACATTTTACTATATTTTCTTGATCAGAACAGGCCTGGAACTTTATGCCCAGCATTAAGAGGAGGGCCTACATGACTGAGTTTGCAGTCCAGGCTGTTGCTAGGAAGTTATAGGTTAAAATGATTGGACAGTAGGAAGGTGGCATTAGGGGTGTAGTGAGTAGTAGGAGTTACCGTATTTTTCACCGTATAAGACGCTCCGGCATATAAGATGCACCCAATTTTAAAGGAGGAAAATCTAGAAAAAAAAGATTCTGAACCAAATACTGTAGTAAAATATTTTCCAGTGCCCATGGAATGCGGTCTGACCATTGCCCATAGTACATGCAGAGTGACCATTGCCCATAGTACATGCAGAGTGACCATTGCCCATAGTAAATGCAGAGTGACCATTGCCCATAGTACATGCAGAGTGACCATTGCCCATAGTACATGCAGAGTGACCATTGCCAATAGTAAATGCAGAGTGACCATTGCCCATAGTGAATGCAGAGTGACCATAGTGAATGCAGAGTGACCATTGCCCATAGTGAATGCAGAGTGACCATAGCGAATGCAGAGTGACTATAGTGAATGCAGAGTGACCATAGTGAATGCAGAGTGAGAGATGCCACAAATGCAGACTTTGACAAAGCGTCTGGCACGCGTAACATGTCAGTCACGGCTCACCCCCATCTCGTTTTATGCCCCCACTTGTTTACAAGAAGCCAATGCTGAGATACTGACAGTCTGGGAATTCCTTCAGTGACGTTCAGCTTGTTGATTCTACTGCTCGGCTATCTCTTCCACTGATTGGCCCCTGGAGTCACATGACCCTTGAGGGATAGAGTCCGGACTTCATTCCCTTCCCCTTCATGTGACGCAGCGGTGATTCCACCCCTCCCTCCTCGCTTCTGATTGACGCGGTGGCGTCCTTGTATTGGCACGGTGGTTCCCATCCAGGATCTCCCTTACTGCCCTCCGTTGCGAGGATTGATCCCGCCTCCATCGGCCGCCCTGTTGGATTAGAACTATAGCCATTTCTCCCTCGGCAGGTGAATATCATCTTTGATCACTCCCAGCGTGGATGCTGTCCCCCCGCTGTGTGTTTTTCTTCTCCCTGCTTAGAGGTTTACTAACGGCCGTACCACCTTCATATACTACAGAAGTGTACTTTGGTTGGAAGCTTTCTCCCAGCAGTGATTTCAGGTTGCTATCCCACCATCACCTTATGGTTATTGCTCAAGTGTTTGGGGACTTTGCAATAGATTCGCTTGTATAAACTTTCTGCCTAGTGTGCAGTTTTTTATTTATATTTTTAGTTCATGTGTATTTTTTGCAATACTTTAAAGACTATAAAGTGATTCGTACTCCATCCTCGAGCGCTGTATTTTTTGTTTCACAAATGCAGCCTTACCTTACGTTGCTCTTCCACCTAGCAGAAGACAGAGCAGCCCGAGCCAGCCAGTCGGAAGATCGCCCGGCGAACAGCACCGACGATCGTTGAGGAGGGGATGCGCTCACTCCGCAATCACACTAGTGGTTATGGACAGATGTGCGCTCTTATCTGGGTCTTGTCTGATCAGCATGGCTTGGGATTCGTAGCGTACGCCTGTAGATAGCCTCCATTCCACCTTTAATAAGGGTATAATCTGGATATGCATTATTCTTTGGAATGGCGCAGATTAAGGATTCTATTAGCAATTAATATGAGAGCTTGTGATCGGTTTTGGGTCAGGGGGGCACATGCACTCCCTGCCCAGACACGCCCATAAGACTTTAGCCAGCATTGTATGTATTTCTATTCATTGTATTGTATTCATTGTATTGTGTGTGGTGTTGTTGTATTATTTTGTTATTGTTATATTACTGTATTGAGTCCCTGTTAGAAGGGTTATCCTGCTGTGTGGAGCTCACACCCTGTGAGCTCACTTCCTATGGAGGAGGTCACATGTTGTGACATCACTTCCTGCTGGGTTTTTAATAAAACTGCCTCTGAGGACGTCGGAAGACCAGTGATAACTGGGAGCTAGACTGAGAACTATTGGTGAGGTCTCTTGACTTGAATGAATGGGCAGAGAATGGATGGTGAGTGAACTTATTTAGCTTTAAGATGGCTTATTTCACTAAGACGGAGTATGTGCTTTTTAGCACAGGGCAAAATGGCGGTATGCTCTGCATAAAGCCCATTTGTCCATGTCAAGTGGCAGTCCCCACTCCTTAGTGACATTCTTATGCTTCTTCTTACTCAGGGCCTTTTAGGATACTCAAATGCTCCAGTTTGTCCCTCAGCTGATCTCTTTTATGTATACAGCTATTGAACCATTGTTAAATCCCTTTGTGTACAGAATGCAAAACGATAAATTGAAAGTAGCAATGAAAAATACATTGCACAATGTAAATGAAAAGGTAGATAATAAGCTTGCGCTAGCTATAATGATAACGTATACATGTATAATGAATGTATTAAAATAGAACTATGATGACATACCAAGCTAATAAAATAACCTTCAACATACAAAACTGCATGAAACACTAGGAAAAAGAGCAAGTAAGAGAAAAAAAGATATATTCATGTGCATTTAAAATGATGTTATGAGAATTATATATACAAATAGTAAAAAAAAAAAAAAAACTTTGCAAAGACAGCAAGAGAGCTCTAAGTGTTTTATTGGGTTTGTTTATTGTTTTAAACACATTTTATTGTTGAAGAGAATTTCTCTCTCTTGAAGAATTAGTAGCACTGCTATTATCTGACACTTCAGGGTGTGTCATATACCAGATGCCCACTGTGCTCTTTGGTTCCTTTCCCCATCCGCTATTTCATTACTGTGTTCTGTAGTGCTGTAGCAGGCAGCAGGAACTCTGTTATTTCCACTTGGGAGTTTTGGATGTTCCCATCAATCTTTACATGTTCCAGTTCCTCCTTTTTCATTCTCCATAATATAAAATAAAAAAAATCCTGTAGAGAGAGAGTCATAACTACTCATAACTACAGCAGGATTTATATAATATGTTCCATCAGTTTCATATTGGTAAATGGCTTATTGTTATAATTTATGGATTTTTTAAAGTGGAGTTCCACCCATAAATATAACATTACATCAGTAGTTTTAAAAAAAATGTCATTAGTCCTTTACGAATTATTTTTTTTTTTTAGATGCCTTCAAAATGTTGTTGCTAGGCAGAATAGTTAATCTTCCCACTACCTGCACCTAGGTGCTTAATGCTTCCTAACCTACACCGCACAGACTCCTGGGAATGTAGTGGGTGTAACTTTCCAGGAGTCTGTGCACTCCCCAGTCTCAAAGAATCATGTGACTTGGACAGCACAGGTGCTGAAACCTGATCTGACACTGCTTGTGCAGCACTGAGCATGTGCGAGATCTGCAAGGCTGAAATCCAGGAAGTCATACAGTCTGGCTTCATGATGCCCACACTTAAGATGGCCCCAGTCAATTTCTATTTTATAAAGTGTCTAAATGCTGTAACAACCTAACAAAACGGACCTTAGTTTACAGACTAACTTTACTAGAATACATTAAGCTTGTGTATTACAGGGGTATTTATATTTAAAAAGTGAAATTGTGTCCGGAACTCCGCTTTAAGACTTGAAATATAGAATAGCGGATGGGTGGGTCTGGCCTTAGATGTCCAAGAGAGACTAGCATTTGGATTTGGATTTATTTTTTGTCAATGATGCCAAATGGAGAGCATGCAAGGCACAGGGATGCAAGATTAGATGGAGAGCTACAGAAAGAAGAGAAGAGGCAGTTGCTTTAGTTTCTTTCTCGTACATCACGGGACACAGAGCGGCATATTCATTACTATGTGGGTTATATGGAGTACCTTCAGGTGATGGACACTGGCAATCTCAAACAGGAAGTGCCCCTCCCTATATAACCCCCTCCCATAGGAGGAGTACCTCAGTTTTTTCGCCAGTGTCTTAGGTGTTGGTCACGGAATAGCTTGCCTCCATATCCTTAGGATTTTGGCAGGCTAACCGGATCTGTCCAGAGTGCCTCAGTGCCGAAGTGGACAGTACCCGGGCCCCAAAATCCATGGGGTTTTGCCTATAATGCCCTCTCTGGAGGGCTGGACCCCGGGCCCAGGACTTGGTGCTTTTTTCCAAAGCCAAAAGTATCCTGCTTGCCGGGGTGCTATATAGGTCCAGGACAGCGGTTCCTTCTAGGACCCCAGTGCCTGATGGTCTACTACACTACCCACGGAGATGGGAGAAGATTGGACTATGTTTGCTTGCAAACGTCCTGCGGCATGGAGCAGGTAAGTGGGGAGCCTGCGGAACTTGGTTCGACAGCGGGCTCCCCAGGGGTGATCAAAAGGGGGGGTAGCCTAGGTATGCTCTGCATAGGCACCTTGGTCACTATGTCTGTGTGTAGACAGGATGGTCGGATTTCCCCCCCCCATCTCTGGTTCCCCTGTCCAAGTAAGTCTTTGCTGGCCACCTGCTGCCCTGCTGGTCAGATAGGGTCATCTTTGAATCTCTTCTGGGCAAAGAACTGAGTCCTTATGAGTCTCTGTTAGTTGCCTACCTGTCCGGGGGTTCAAATTTGCCGCCCTGCAGCCGACGGCTCGATCCTCTCTCCCTGCCTCTGTAGCGCCTGGCGCGCGTCTCCATGTGTCTCTCTCCTTCCTGACAGGCGCGCGCGCGTGCGCGGGCACGCCAAAATAGACTGTTTCGCGCCGTTCGGGAGGAGGGGGCGGAGGGAGCGCAGGAAGAGGCGTGCCTTCGCGTCTGTTAAAGAACAGACAGGCTGCATTCATGGCTCAGTCTGAGCTGATGCTGGAGGAGAGGGGACGCAGAGCGGCACTCCGGTGATTTTTTTCCTTTGTTTTTTGAATAAACATACTCGGCCTCACCAGGGGTTTTTGGACACTAGTAATCCTGCTGTTCCCTAAACCTCTTAACTACTCCTAGCTGCAAACAGTCAGTTGTTGCATGCAGGGGTACCTCGGTATTGTATTATGGCTCCCAAAGGCTCGGGATCAAAAGGGGCAAAGAATGCCAAGAAACAAAAGGGCTCCCCCTTGGATTCTGAGGACATGAGTCAGGCTATGCCGGTACTCTCCCCACCTAATAGCCAAGTTGTGGCCGCCTTGGTTGAGCCAATAGGGGGGTCTGGTGCGGCGGCTGGCCCAGATCCACCCAACCCTGTGTTTGTCACAGAGGAAATGCTAGCTGCCTCTTTGAGTGGGCTAGAGGAAAGATTGGCGGCTATGTTCGCTAAGTCTTTACCAGGCAAGAAACGGACTAGATCCCCTTCGCCTAAATTTGTATCCTCAGATGCTGAAATTCTCTCACCGGAGGAATTAGAGTTTCAGGAGGACATACTGGACGAGAATCCAGAGGGTTCAGAAATTGAGGAATCTACTGTTGAAGAACCATTCTCAGCCTCCCAAGCGGAGAGTCTGTGGGTCCAGTCTTTGACAGATATGGTTCACTCAGCATTTAAGTTGCCTTTACCGGAGCGCCGGGGTCCGGTAGTTTCCTCTTTGGGCTCCTTAAGGGCGCCCTTGAACAACGCAGTTTTTCCGGTCCATCCTCTTTTGGAGGAATTAATTTTCCAGGATTGGGTACGACCAGACAGAATTTTTCTGCCGCCTAAAAAATTTTCTGTTATCTACCCGTTGGAAGAGAAGTTTGCCAAAAGATGGGCGCTCCCAGCTGTGGATGCTGCCATCTCATGTGTGAATAAATCACTAACTTGCCCGGTAGAAAACATTCAAATGTTTAAGGACCCGGTTGATAAACGTTTGGAGACTCTTTTAAAAGCTTCCTTTGCTACGGCAGGGGCAGTGGTACAGCCAGCAGTTGCTGCTATCGGAATCTGTCAAGCTTTAAAGGACCAGACTAAACAGATGCTTAAGGACATCCCTGCCCAGCAGGCAGAGGAGCTATCTGATATACCCAGAGCTCTATGCTTTGCGGTGGATGCTATAAAGGACTCTATTCAGCAAGCGTCTCGTTTATCACTATTTTTAGTGCATATGAGAAGACTCTTATGGTTAAAAAACTGGGCGGCCGAGCCCCCGTGCAAAAAGCTTCTGGCAGGTTTTCCCTTCCATGGAGGGCGACTCTTCGGAGAAGATCTGGATAAATACATTCAGACTATTTCGAGTGGTAAGAGTACGCTTTTACCAGTCAAAAAGAAGTTTCGGGGGCCTACATGTAAAAGGCAGCTTTCCCCGGCTTCGGGGCCCTCAAATTCCAGGCAGTACCGACGGCCTCCTGTACGATCAAACTTTAACAGCAAATCGCAGGGACAGGCCTCTGGCGGCAAGAAACCTTGGTATCGCAAACCAGCTAAGCCAGCCCCTAAGTCTGCCTTATGAAGAGGCGCCCCCACCCATGAGGGTGGGGGGAAGGCTTCACCTCTTTTCAGAGGTTTGGGAAGCCAACATCCCCGACGAATGGGTCCGGTCTACTGTGGCCGCAGGTTACAGACTAGAGTTTCTAAAAATCCCTCCTCCTCATTACCAGGAGTCAAGAGTACCAGGCGACCCTGTGAAAAAAGCCGCATTGATAGCGGCATTGAATCATCTGCTATGCCAAAAGGTGATAGTAGAAGTACCAGTCCGGGAACAGGGATTGGGGTTCTACTCCAACCTGTTTATCATCCCAAAGCCCAACGGCGATGTCAGGCCAATTTTGGACTTAAAGGGAGTGAATGTGTACCTAAAGGTCCGCTCATTCCGGATGGAAACTATTCGGTCAGCTGTCGCCGTGCTCCAGAAGGACGACTTTATGGCGTCCATAGACATAAAGGATGCTTACCTTCATGTGCCAATTTTTCAGCCACATCAAGTATTTCTACGCTTCTCGGTGGCTCAACGTCATTTCCAATTTATGGCGCTCCCTTTCGGGTTGGCTACGGCCCCCCGGGTATTCACGAAGGTCCTAGCCCCAATCCTAGCCAATCTAAGGACCCAAGGAGTCACGGTCTTGGCTTATCTGGACGACCTCCTGGTTGTAGACCACTCGTCTCCTGGCCTGGAACGAGCGGTGGCCCTCACAGTTCAGTACCTCGAAAGGTTCGGCTGGGTCCTAAATCGAGACAAGTCAGCATTCCTGCCCACAAGGCAGCTGGAATATCTCGGCATGAGATTGGATACAGAACAACAAAAGGTGTTCCTACCCCTATTAAAGGTCAAGGCCATCAAAGAGCTAATACAAATAGTTCTAAGAAAGAAAAGGCCAACTGTTCGCCTATGTATGCGACTACTAGGCAAGATGGTGGCCACATTCGAGGCGGTTCCGTACGCTCAGAGCCACACTCGCATCCTGCAGGCAGCCATCCTGTCAGCATGGAGCAAGAGGCCTCAGGCCTTAGAAATTCCTTTGCCACTCTCACCAAGAGTGCGGCAAAGTCTATCTTGGTGGTTAAACCCTCAGAATCTCCTGAAGGGAAAGACTTTCAGTCCTGTGACCTGGAAAATAGTAACCACAGACGCCAGCCTGTTTGGCTGGGGAGCAATGTTGGAGGGGTGCACTCGCCAGGGCACTTGGGCAGCAGCAGAGAAGCAGTTGCCCATCAATATCTTGGAGCTCAGAGCTGCTCGACTAGCCCTCAAGGCTTGGACGTCCAAATTGCAGGGGTTCCCGGTGAGAATACAATCGGACAATGCCACGGCGGTGGCATACATAAATCACCAAGGGGGAACCAAGAGTCAAGCCGCTCAGAGAGAAGTGAGCTTGATTTTCTTGTGGGCAGAAGCCCATGTGCCCTGCATATCGGCTATATTCATTCCCGGAGTGGACAACCTACAGGCGGACTTCTTAAGTCGCCAGACTCTGTTGCCGGGGGAGTGGTCTCTGCATCCACAAGTCTTTCAGACACTCTGCCAGAAATGGGGAGTGCCGGACGTGGATATCATGGCATCGAGACTGAACAAGAAGCTAGACAGGTTCATGTCCCGCACAAGGGATCCCAGGGCCTGCGGAACCGATGCGTTAGTTTGCCCTTGGCATCAGTTCAAACTTCTTTATGCATTTCCCCCGCTCCAGTTACTACCCCGCCTGCTGCGCAGGATCAGGGTGGAGCACATACCAGTCATCCTGGTAGCTCCAGCATGGCCCAGAAGGGCATGGTACTCGCTAATCCTAAAGATGGTAGTGGGAGACCCTTGGACTCTTCCTCTACGGCCAGACCTGCTATCGCAAGGTCCGATCCTCCACCCTGCCTTACGGCATCTAAATTTGACGGCCTGGAGGCTGAATCCCTGATTCTCAGGGGTAGAGGTCTGTCTCAGAAAGTAATCTCTACCCTAATCAGAGCCAGGAAACCGGTCTCTAGGGTGATTTATTACAGGGTCTGGAAGGCCTATGTAGGCTGGTGTGAGTCCAAGCGATGGCTTTCTCGCAAGTTTACCATCGATAGAGTATTAAGTTTTCTCCAGCTAGGAGTGGATAAAGGACTGGCATTAAGCACAATCAAAGGACAGATTTCAGCTTTGTCAGTGTGGTTTCAGCGGCCGCTGGCCACCCACTCGCTAGTTAAGACCTTCCTTCAAGGGGTCTTGCGTATTAATCCTCCAGTTAAATCCCCGCTTTGCCCGTGGGATTTAAATCTTGTTCTGTCAAGTTTACAGAAACAACCGTTTGAGCCGTTGGCTGAAATTCCTTTGGTTTTACTGACAAGGAAGTTAGTATTTTTGGTCGCCATAGTTTCCGCGAGAAGAGTATCGGAACTGGCGGCCTTATCCTGTAAGGATCCATATCTTATTTTTCATAAGGACAAGGTCGTTCTCCGCCCTCATCCTTCCTTCCTACCAAAGGTTATATCCAGTTTTCATCTAAACCAGGATTTGGTATTACCATCCTTCTTCCCTAAACCTACTTCCAGAAAGGAAGGGTTGCTGCATACCTTGGATATTGTCAGGGCCATGAAGGCCTATCTTAAAGCTACAGAGAAGATCCGGAAAACAGATGTGTTGTTCATTTTACCGGATGGGCCCAAGAAGGGGCAGGCAGCTGCAAAATCCACCATCTCGAGATGGATTAAACAGTTAATCACTCAGGCCTACGGCTTGAAAGGGTTGCCTCCTCCGTTATCATTAAAGGCTCATTCTACTAGGGCCATGGGCGCCTCCTGGGCAGCACACCACCAGATCTCTATGGCTCAAGTTTGCAAGGCGGCAACCTGGTCTTCTGTCCACACGTTTACAAAATTCTACCAGTTGGACGTAAGAAGGAATACTGATACAGCCTTTGGGCAGGCAGTGCTGCAGGCTGCAGTTTGAGACCCTCGGATCCGGGGGGCTCCCTTTTGAGTTAAATTTAAAAATTTATTTTTTCTCAACTAAGTTGGATTTATTATGATTTGAGTATATCTCTAAATTAAATCCTTTTGTCTTGGGAAGATGTTCTCCCTCCCCTCATTGTAAGCATTGCTTTGGGACATCCCACATAGTAATGAATATGCCGCTCTGTGTCCCGTGATGTACGAGAAAGAAAAAGGGATTTTTAATACAGCTTACCTGTAAAATCCTTTTCTTGGAGTACATCACGGGACACAGAGCTCCCACCCCTCTTTTGGGGACCATTTTTGGGAGGCATACTGCTTGCTACAAAACTGAGGTACTCCTCCTATGGGAGGGGGTTATATAGGGAGGGGCACTTCCTGTTTGAGATTGCCAGTGTCCATCACCTGAAGGTACTCCATATAACCCACATAGTAATGAATATGCCGCTCTGTGTCCCGTGATGTACTCCAAGAAAAGGATTTTACAGGTAAGCTGTATTAAAAATCCCTTTTTTGGTTGTAACTGCCCCATAAGCCTCATACACACAGTCGGACTTCAAGGGCGTTGGCCGTGAACTTGGTATGCATACACACAGCAGGACTTTTTTAGCAAACTTTCCCCAAATCACGTGGTTTATCAGCTCTTTTCTGCTCTTTACCTCCCAACTTTTTGAGACGGGAATGAGGGACACCTATCAACAAAAGAAAGCAGACATAGGACACACCCCTTGCTACGCCCCCTTAAAGGAGAATTGTACAAAAAAACAAGATTGGTTAAACCCACAAGTGCTTTTTGTTACCACTACTATTCCTTTATATTGGCTTTTGGAATTTACAAATGCAGCAATTTAGAAATCAGATGAAAGGTTTAGCACTGGGGAAACACTTTTTGATAGATAAAAAGTGCATTTTATATACAACTGTATAGATTAGACCAAAATGAGGGACAAATGAGGAGGAATGAGGGACAGAGGGACATTTCGACAGTCCCTCGAAATCAGGGACAGTTGGGAGCTATGGTTTTATAACAGAAATATTGTTTTTCTGCTCAATATTTTTGTTATTTTTTGTCACTTAAATAGCAAAAAAATAAAAAACACATTGCTGATCACATATGTAAAAAAATTGTATAAATGTAATTTGCGTACAGTGTTGCATTACCATGCAATATCCAGTTAAAATACCACCGTGCTGAATAGCAAAAAATGGCCTGGTCATGAAGGGGGTAAAACCTTCCGAAGGTCCAGTGGTTGCAAAAGAAAAAAAAAAAAAGATCCTTTACATTCACTTAAAGGGGAGTTCCACCCACAATTTCACTTTTTAAATATAAATACCCCTGTAATACACAAGCTTAATGTATTCTAGTAAAGTTAGTCTGTAAACTAAGGTCCGTTCTGTTAGGTTGTTACAGCATTTAGATAGTTTTTAATCTAGAAATAGACCGTGCCCATCTCAAGTGTGGGCATCATGAAGTATGACTTCCTGGATTTCAGCTTTGCATATCTCGCACATGCTCAGTGCTGCACAAGCAATGTAATAGGTTTCAGTCAGGTTTCAGTCAGGTTTGCAAGGACTACTGGGAAACATGATGCCTATCCCAGAAACCCTTGCAAATAGCCTTGTGACTTAATAGCCTAGGCTAATAAGGAGGAGGAAGTAATGAAGGATTACAAAATAAAGGTATTTACAAGCAACAAATTAAATAAAAATTGTCCATTCTGAACACATGCAGCACAGACAAACATAAACAAATGGGTGGAACTCCACTTTAAATAATGTTAAAACAATTAAGGCAGGGCTGATGGATCTTATTTCAGTCTTCTACATGAAGTATACTCCTAGGGCCAGATCCACGAACGAATTACGCCGGCGTATCTATTGATACGCCGCGTAATTTCAAAGTTCCCGCGTTGTATCTTTGTTTTGTATCTACAAAACAAGATACGACTGCATCTGGGATCGATCCGACAGGCGTACGTCTTAGTAGGCCGTCGGATCATAGGTGCATTTTTCCACCGGCCGCTAGGTGGCGTTTCCGTCGATTTCCACGTCGAGTATGCAAATTAGCTAGATACGGCGATCCACGAACGTACGTCCGGCCGGCGCATTTTTTTACGTCGTTTCCGTAAGGCTTTTTTCGGCGTACAGTTACCCCTGCTATATGAGGGTATCCTATGTTAAGTATGGACGTCATTCCCGCGTCGAATTTTGAAAATTTTACGTCGTTTGCGTAAGTCGTTCGCGAATAGGGCTTTGCGTAGAATGACGTCACCGTCGTAAGCATTTTCTTGTTCAGGTTTAATTTCGAGCATGCGCACTGGGATACCCCCACGGACGGCTCATGCGCCGTTAAAAAAAACGCCAATTACGTCGGGTCACGACGTACTAACATAAAACACGCTCCCCATCACATACATTTGAATTGCGCGCCCTTACGCCGCCTAAGTTACACTACGCCGCCGTAACTTACGGCGGGAAATCTTTGAGGATACAAAAAAAAAAAGTAAGTTACGGCGGCGCAGTGTATCTGAGATACACTACGCCGGGCGGAGAGAAGCGCCGATGTTAGTGGATCTGCCCCCTAATGACTACTGAAGGAACACTCTAGAACCTGGTTTGGGCAAGTAATAGACAAGTAAAATAAAATAAAAACATAATTTTCTGATTTTAGCACAGTTTCAAAATTTGAAAGATAACATTAGTAACTTACCCTTTTGTTTTATTTGGCATAGTTAATAAAGATTAAAAAAAAAACAGGAATTGTCTCTTAAGCAAAATTGAACTTTATCAGCAAAAAAAAGTCTGGACTCATCTGTCACAATAAAAATAAACTATTTGTCCCCAGTTTATATATAATTAGTCATTAGTCTTCTGTGCATATTTATACCTTAGAGGATAACATAGGTTCTTTCTTAGGCAATGACATCCCAGCACATCAGTATTTATTTGGCATCATATGCTTTAGGCAATTACTATTAGAATAACAGCCCTTGCCTAGATGACAATGTATCCATCATGTATGAATGATGGCTCTCAGATAGTTGGTGAAGGATAAGGAGGTAAGGCATCTCTGTAATATCTGCTATCTACAGAATATAATCCATAAATTGTAATTAATAGAATTATTATTTTCATATAAGCAATGTCTTCTGCTGTAGTGCAGTGGTTCTCAAACCATGTCCTTAAAGCGGGAGTTCACCCATTTGTTACATTTTTTTTTTCTCCCCTTAGATTCCTGCTCGTTCGGTCTAGGGGAATCGGCTATTTGTATTAAAATATGAGCAGTACTTACCCGTTTTCGAGCTGCATCTTCTTCCTTCGCTTCCGGGTATGGGTCTTCGGGAGCGGGCGTTCCTTCTTGATTGACATTCTTCCGAGAGGCTTCCGACGGTCGCATCCATCGCGTCACTCGTAGCCGAAAGAAGCCGAACGCCGGTGCGGCTCTATACTGCGCCTGCGCACCGACGTTCGGCTTCTTCCGGAAAATCGTGACGCGATGGATGCGACCGTCGGAAGCCTCTCGGAAGACTGTCAATCAAGAAGGAACGCCCATTCCCGAAGCCCATACCTGGAAGCGACGGAGAGGATGCATCTCGTAAACGGGTAAGTACTGCACATATTTTAAAACAAATAGCCGATTCCCCTAGAGAAAACGAGCAGGAAGCTAAGGGGAAAAAGTGCCCTCTAAGGGTGAACCCCCGCTTTAAGTACCCCCAACAGGCCATGTTTGCAGGTTTTCCTTTATCTTGCATGTGTGCTTTAACCACTTAAGACCCGGACCTTTAGGCAGCTAAAGGACCTGGCCAGTTTTTGCGATTCGGCACTGCGTCTCTTTAACTGACAATTGCGTGGTCGTGCGACGTGGCTCCCAAACAAAATTGGCGTCCTTTTTTCCCCACAAATAGAGCTTTCTTTTGGTGGTATTTGATCACCTCTGCGTTTTTTTTTTGCGCTATAAACAAAAATAGAGCGAACATTTTGAAAAAAATGCAATATTTTTTACTTTTTGCAATAATAAATATCCCCAAAAATATATAAAAAATATTTTTTTTTCCTGAGTTTAGGCCAATACGTATTCTTCTACCTATTTTTGGTAAAAAAAATTGCAATAAGCGTTTATCTATTGGTTTGAGCAAAATTTATATAGCTGGATTTAGAGACGTTTACGCCGGCGTATCAGTAGATACGCCGTCGTAACTCTGAATCTACGCCATTGTAAATTTAAGCGTATTCTGGAAACCAGATACGCTTAAATTAGGCTAAGATACGAGCGGCGTAAGTCTCCTACGCCGTCGTATCTTAGGGTGCATATTTACGCTGGCCGATAGGTGGCGCTTCTGTTGAGTTCACCGTAGAATATGCAAATGAGCAAGATACGCCGATTCACGAACGTACGTGCGCCCGTCGCAATTAGTTACGCTGTTTACGTTAGAGATACGCCGGCGTAAAGATAAAGCTGCTCCCTAGGTGGCGCATCCCATGCAAGGTATGGATGTCGGAAACAGGCCTATCTTTTTACGTCGTTTGCGTAAGTCGTACGCGAATCGGGGCTTGACGTAATTTACGTTCACGTCGAAAAGGAGTACTTTGGAGCAATGCACACTGGGATATGTCCACGGACGGCACATGCGTCGTTCATTAAAAACGTCAATCACGTCGGGTCACCAGTCATTTACATAAAACACGCCCCCCTGTTTCACATTTGAATTAGGCACGCTTAGGCCGGCCCATTTACGCTACGCCGCCGCAACTTAGGAGGCAAGTGCTTTGTGAATACAGCACTTGCCTCTCTAACTTACGGCGGCGTAGCGTATATGCCATACGCTACACCTGCCTAACGTTGCGCCCGCCTACGTGAATCTGGCTACTTGAGCGTAATTCCGGCGCAAAAACCCCTTCAGAGTTTATGCCGACGGGAAATCTGATTGTGTGTACGGGGCATTTCAGTGTACCTTAAACTAATTTAATAATATTGTGTTGATAAATGCTTCATTAGCACAGTGATAAATACTCATAGTGATACTAGAAAAGATAAAACGATCACAGTGAAAATCTCATTCCATAGGATGTAAGATTTAATATCTACTTAATAAATCCCCATGCTATAATTAAATGATCTGAATAGGCTAAAAAGCAAAACAACTCCCCTCATAATTCAGCTGTCAAACGATCAATAATATAACATTACTTCAAGACTCCGTTTAGGCAATCAGATTAATGAATTTATATTAAAAAAAATATATGAGTTTTCTTGTTGATTTTTAAAACAAACCCAAGGCAAAAACCTGCAATTTATTATTGTCACATCAGTTGCACCATCTTCAGTTAGGAGCCAGAAAAATGATGAAGCCAGTACCTCACATTCTTTGCTTTGGGGAATGGCCCCTTCCTGTTCCAACATGACTGTGCACCACCATGTTGGGGATCCAGATCGCCAGCCAGCCGTATTGGTAAAAGCAAACAGAGTTTATTTTTGAGCTATAAGGGCTCTTTCACACTAGCGGACCGAATGTCCGCATTTTCATCCATGAAAACGGGACATACATGGGTCCCTATGTTCATCCGCTGACACCCGTAATGTGTCCGCCTCCGCAAAGATCTGCATTTGCAGACGGAAGAAATCCTATTTTTCTTCCGTCTGCCGGATCGGATGAACACGGACATGCGGTCCGTGTTCGTCCGATCCCCCATAGCATAGTTGCCAACAGTCCCGGATTTCCCGGGACATTCACGGATTTAGGACCCTTGTACCGGATTGTTTTTGTCCCGACTCGAGACTTTGTCCCGGGAAATTCAAAAATGTTTTTGCCAAAAAACGGCAACGGCTACACCAAAATGGCCGCCGCCGCCACTGTGTTGTTTCCTATAGTCCTCTTGTGTTCAGTGTAGAGGAGAGGGGCAGCCAATCGGCTTCTCTCTTTTGGCGGCCCCTCCCCGATATCCACTGAACATGTGGATGGGATGCGATCTTCCTCTACCCGCCGCTGCCGCCACCTAGTTCATGGGTCTGCAAAGGTATGATTGATCAACCCGGCCCGCTATGTGCTTTTATCCGGCCTGCAGAGTCATCAGACTTAGTGCAGGTACAGACTCTGGTCGAGTTGCGGGAGTCGCGGGGCTTCTAACTTGACCGGTAAGCTATTCACACAGATCTATAGCAGGCCATAGTGGGGAAAGGAATGTGCTGGGGGGGGGCCCAAGTGTGGAGGGGCTCTGATGACACAAGTGTGGAGGGGACTCTGATTTAAACGAATGTGACGCCCCCTAATTATAAAGTCTCCGCCTACATGCAAAAAAGTGTCCCGGATTTATTTTTTGCAATGTTGGCAACTATGCCATAGGGGAAAGCGGAGGAAACACAGGGCGGTCCCTGCACAGTGTGCGGGGACCGCCCTGTCAGCTGCCAGCTCAGCAGGGATTTTACGGAGGATCCCCGCTGAGCAAAGCGGACACACGGAGCGGATCATTACTGATCCGCTCCGTGTGAAAGGGCCCTTGTCTTCAGCATTAAAAATAAACAAAACAGTCCATCTATCTCTGGGAAAACAAACTGTTGGCTCACCGCCGGCATTCACTCGTCCCTTAACAGGGTTTCAAGTCCCCACCATCTCCTTAGTTGAGCAGCACACATCTCTCTCTCACAAGTGGATCCGGCTTCACACAACACCTCATGGACACCTGTCGACTGCTTCCTGCCCCTTTCAGCCCTCTCTTGCATGTGGGTTAACCCCTTCAGGTCCGGGGTTGGAGGCTCTTTTCCATCAAAGGTCTCTGAGTTCTATATCAGGACTTAAAGTGTAGGTTCACCCGATTTTGTCACTTTGTCCGATTCACTAGTCCCCCCGAAGATTTGGCTATTCAAAAAAATTCTAAAAATCTCCATACCTTCTTTATGGCTGCTCGTCCAGGCACTTCCTGGTTCTAGGGTTGCGGGACTGGGCGTGTCGCTTTGCACCGCAATGAATTTTGGGAGCTATCACGTGTGTCTCTGGACGATGACACTATTCTTTACAGCAGCCAGATGAGAAATCTCGAGAGATTTCAAACGTCACATGACTGCACCGGGTCATGTGACGGTCATGTGACCGGGGGCGGATACAATTTGCCCGTTGTAAGTATGCAGTGTTGACGGCGCGGCTCGCCATCACACTGCGCTTGCGCGGGATAGAGCGCGCATCCCGGAAGATCGTACAGGAGGGCTTCAGAGTGCCCGGAGTAAAGATGGCAATGTCCATAACGAAATTTTATAAAATCTATTTTTGAGGGATATCGTCCTGCTAGCGGCTGCGATGATGAGACTGGTGAGTACTATTTTCTTTGTACCACCAGCGTTACAAGAAAGTATTTAAAAAAAACAGTTTTCCCGCGGAACTCCCGCTTTAAAGCAGGGATTCACCCGAAAAAATGTTTTAACATTAGATTGAGGCTAATTGTGGGAAGTACAATCGGGTGTTTTTTTTTTTAAAACAATGCAGTACTTACCGTTTTAGAGATAGATGTTCTCCGCCGCTTCCGGGTATGATCTTCGGGACTGGGCGTTCCTATTTGATTGACAGGCTTCTGACGGTCACAGTGCGTCACGAGTTGCCGAAAGAAGCTGAACGTCGGTGCGGCTCTATACGGCGCCTGCGCACCGACGTTCGGCTACTTTCGGGAACTGGTGACGCGCTGTATGCGACGGTCGAAAGGCTGTCAATCAAATAGGAACGCCCAGTTCCACAGACCATACCCGGAAGCCGCGGAGAACATCTATCTCTAAAACGGTAGGCACTGCATTGATTTAAAAAAAAAAAACACCCGATTCTGCTTCCCACAATTAGCCTCAGTCTAATGTTAAAAATTGGTTTTTCGGGTGAACCCCCGCTTTAAAGTGGTTGAAAGGGCATACTTTTTTTTCATTAATTCATTCTCTGCATTAAAGGAGTTGTAAAGGGAAACATTTGTTTTGCTGAAATGACTGTTTACAGGGTATAGAGACATAGGGCCATATTCTCAGTGAAGTTACGATGGAGTAAGTCAGATACTCCATCGTAACTCCCTTTTTTGGCCAGTGTATCTATGCTCCTGATTCTCAGAATCATTTTTGCATAGATACACTTAAGATCCGCCATCTGTAAGTCACTTACACTGGCGGATCTTAAATGCAATGACGCCGGCCGCCGCTAGATGGCATTTACGTGAAGGAGTCATTTGCATATGCAAATGATCCTTCTACGCCGATTCCCGAACGAGTTCGCGTCGCGTAACCATCGCTAACGTCGTTTGCGTAAGCGGAAATTTAGTCCTGCTATATGGAGGATTAAATTTCCGCAAGTCTCGGTAGGCCATGTTACGGATGGCGTCGGGTCCCCGTCGTGTTTTTCCGTCGGATACGTCGTTTACGTAAGTCGTTCTTGAATACGACTTTACGTCAATGACGCACACGTCGGCGTCATTGACGTTTTCCGCCGAGAACTGGAGCATGCGCACTGGGCTTTTTGCAGCCCGGCGCATGCCCAGTTCTTTCGCATCGGGGGCGCGCTTCATTTGAATAGAAGACGTCCCCTTGGAGATCCGCCAGGCTACGCCGGGACACTTACACTCCGCTGTCCCAACTTATGGAGCAAGTGTTTGGGGAATACAACACCTGCTCCAGTAAGTTGGGACAGCGGAGTGTAAGTGCCCTAAGCGCAGCAGGCGGATATTTTTAGAGAATATGGCCCATAATAGTTAACTGATTCCTTTTAAAAATGATTAAAAATAGATAAAAATCAATCATATAATGTACCTGTAGTTTTAGTTTAGTTTATGCATCTAGTTTCATGCTTCTGTGAAGTACAGAGACACAGAGCCAATAGAGGGCAGTGATGGTTTGTAAAACGAAAGTGATTGGTTCTGAGGGGTTTAAGACACACAGTAATCACACCTCCTTGATTAGTGCCACAGAGAGAAAGCTCCCATGACTTTTTTCATCAGGAAACAGACTGTTCAGAACAGAGAAGGATTACAGCAACATCATAGCAAAAACGAACAATGAGGACATGAAAACAGGACTGCAGTAAGGTAAAGGAAGCTATTTAGCTCAGTGTGCTCACTCTCTGTCTCCACACAGGCACAGAGGCAGCAGCAGGAGCGAATGGCTCCTTCTGCTCTCAATCAAATCATGTGAGGAGGGAGTGGGGGCGGGGGCCTCACCTCGCTGTGTGTGTCTATAAATGCACAAAGCCTGCCTCAGGAGTGAGCTTGCATGTGCATCCCGATAGCAAGCAGCTTGCTATGGTGGTGCACGCAGAGGAGGAGCCTGGATTGCTAGTGTGGGACCCTGGAAGAGTAGCACAGAGTAGCTAAGTATAACATATTTATTTTTTTAAGAAATACAATTGGAGCCTTTTCAACCACTTTAACAATTCTTGGACATCAGCTAACAGTCCTGCAAGCAGGGCTTTCTTAATGAGAGGGCACACCTGGGCACTGCCCAGGGGCCCCAGCTGCATGGGGGGGCCCTGCCCTTTCCCCAAAGCAGCTTGTCCTTGAGCCCGGGCTACCCCAAAATTGGGGCAGACCGGGCTGCCACTCTGTGATATCCTCTGTGTTGTGAGAGAGACAAGACTCTGGTCTGGAACAATGGATGTTTATTTCAGTACAGGCTGTACACTGCAACATGCATCTCAGGACAGTACATATCTCTGCTTCCTACATGTGCTCTCTCTAAGATGGCTACTATACCCCTTGACCCTTGTCATCACTGCTGGGTGGAGCCAGCCTTAAAGTGCCAGTACATGTGGAACCCTTCAGGTATAACACCCTCTACATCCCAGATGTCCCCCCAGCACTCTGACCCCTCTTCACCCTAGATATCCCCTTCCTCCTACCTACTTGATTTCTGTTTACCTGCACTGTCTCCATTGTAGGGGCCCCAGAGCATTACTTTGCCCAGGGGCCCATGATGCTATTAAGACGGCCCTGCCTGCAAGTCAGTTTTCCCTCTTTGTGACGGATTATCGTAGAACCTCTCACCCGACATAGATGAGAATCCCTGAGTACTCTACCTTATCGTTTCCCTTAAAGTGACCACAACCCAAACAGCAGTGATATATACCTGCCTTCCAGGACCCATTCCTGTTGTATAGGCACAAGGTTGCAGCAGCCCCCGCCCCCCTTAATACTTACCTGAGCCCTCTCACAATACAGCGATGTCTACAAGAGCTGTGACCCTTCAGGGACTCACACTCCTGATTGGCTTTGACAGCAGTGGAAGCTAATCAGTCAGTCAATCTCAGCCAGTGAGTTAATCAGGTGGCTGAGGGGGTGAGGCACAGCTTCATTTGTAAATGGACACATAGAGCCGTGGGATGGGAGCATGCCTGCTTGGGTGCCCCCAGAACAAGCTACTTGCTGTGGGGGCACCTGGCAGGATGGAGTAGCCAGGAGCACTGTTGTGGGACCTGAGAAGAGGAGGATCCTAGCTGCTCTGTACAAAACTATTACACAGAGCAAGTAAGTATATGTCAGGAACCATGAATCAGACGGAGACAAAAAATGCAGTTAAAATCACACCTTTAACTGCTTGCCGACCAGCCGGCGGCAGGTCGGCTCTGGTGGGCGAGATCACGTAGCTATATGTCATCTCACCGTTCAGCCAATAGGGGCGCGTGCGCCCCCTGCGCGCCCATGATGCCCACACGCGTGCCCGGCGTGCGCGATCACCGCCGGGTTCCCGTGATTGCTCGTTACAGAGCGAGAACCGGGAGCTGTGTGTTTAAACACACAGCTCCCGGTCCTGTCAGGGGGAGAAATGACTTGTCATTTCCCCGTATAGAGCCTGTGAAGTCAGCTCTACACGGCTCCTAGTCGGTGCGTAGGCGCCGTATAGAGCCGACTCGCAGTTTGGCTTTTGCGCCTTATCCGCCGGTGGGAGTTTTTCTCAGGCACGTCAATCATATGAGCAAAGTCCCAGATGACATTGCGGCACTGCACAGGAACGCCCAGTCCCGCGGGAGTGAGTACCCGGAAGTCGGGAGGAAAATACAGATAATACCGTATGTACACCCCCCCCCCCCAAAAAAAACCACGCCATACTGTACATGTTTGAGGTATACTGAATGTAATGTTATAAACTTGTTTTTTGGGTGAACCTCCGCTTTAATGTCAGCGAGAGGGAGAGAAGCCTACTTTCAGCTGCTGCAGGAGGAACATACAGATTGGTTCTACTAAATTCCACCCCCGCCATTTCTTCTGTCCAGGTTCTGGGGGTCTGCAAGGAAGAATCACGATTTACCTGTCACCTGACCTTGATTGGCAAGTACATTGCAATTGACAGGTTGCCATTCCCAGGATGAGGGTGTGCCCAGGCACACCTGCCACACCCCTATGCCATTAGGGACCTTGTCCTGATAAACATGGGGAAATTCTACTCAACGTGGTCATAGGAACATTCACATACAGTATGTCTAAAGACAATTTTTGTTGATTCCCTTTAAGACATGTGAGGCATCCTCACTAGAACATTCATTTCCATATTCTAGATTAGATATTGCAAGCTAATCCAACTCTGGCAGTCATGCTTCACTAGTTTTGTTTATTAAGTCTCATACTGAACGGAATAGAATTTTTTTTTCTGCTTACACCTTATACATTTTAAAAATGTCTGTTCTCTGGATTTTCAAGGTCAGAATTTCACAGCAAAACAGACCTATAAAAGCGGGAGTTCACCCATTTATTAAATTTTTTTTTTCTCCCCTTAGATTCCTGCTCGTTCGGTCTAGGGGAATCGGCTATTTGTATTAAAATATGAGCATTACTTACCCGTTTTCGAGATGCATCTTCTTCCGTCGCTTCCGGGTATGGGTCTTCGGGAGCGGGCGTTCCTTCTTGATTGACAGTCTTCCGAGAGGCTTCCGACGGTCGCATCCATCGCGTCACTCGTAGCCGAAAGAAGCCAAACGTCGGTGTGGCTCTATACTGCGCCTGCGCACCGACGTTCGGCTTCTTTCGGAAAATCGTGACGCGATGAATGCGACCGTCGGAAGCCTCTCGGAAGACTGTCAATCAAGAAGGAACGCCCATTCCCGCAGCCCATACCCGGAAGCGACGGAGAGGATGCATCTCGTAAACGGGTAAGTACTGCACATATTTTAAAACAAATAGCCGATTCCCCTAGAGAAAACGAGCAGGAATCTAAGGGGAAAAAGTGCCCTCTAAGGGTGAACGCCCGCTTTAAAATGACTTTGTGCTGTTGTCTACAAAGTGACAAAGTTAGTCAGGCTGTAAGGCATCTGAAGAATCATCTAATACATACATAGGCAATGGCATACAAGAGAATACATCATAGTTACTGTTCAAAATACCGTATTTATTGGGGTATAGCGCGCTCCCGCCTATAGCGCGCACCCCTAAAGTTGCAGCGGATTCCTGTGGAAAAAAGTTTTTTTGTACTTACAGTTTTGGTGTCTTGTGCGGCGTCCATCGGCGGCCTCGTCGGGTCCGCCGTCCGTCTGCGGCTTCGGGTGTCCTCTTCTGCGGCGTCCTCGCGTCCTCCCCGCTCGTTTCCCGCGCCGAGATTGAATACTGCGCCGACATATACAGAGCGCAGTACACTCGTGTATTGTCGGGCAGGCTTGGCAACTCTCGCGCTGACGTCCTGTACGTCCAGGACGTGAGCACGGAAGGAGCCGAGACTGCCCGACTATACACGAGTGTACTGCGCTCGGTATATGTCGGCGCAGTATTCAAACTCGGCGCGGGAAAGCGGGTATCGGCGTATACCGCGCACCCACGATTTTGCCCTGATTTTCAGGGCAAAAAAGTGTGCGGTATACGCCGATAAATACGGTAAGTACAAAATTCACTGTCAGGTAATTGGCTTATTATTTAGGATGGAATATAGCTGCTGCCATGTACCATTCAGAAAGTCATTAGGATAGAGATGGTGTTTGGAAAAAGTAGACATTTGTAATGTGTTCAAACCATCCTCTAAGTCTAAGGCCATCTGCTGTATTGCAGATCTCTACTTCACGTTCTCATAACATATTGTCTAAATTACTGCCAGTTTGTCAGGATATTTGGAGATGTGGATTCTAGTAAACAAGATGGAATAACTGTAATAGACATCATTTATTTCCTGGAAACTTCACAGCAAGATGTTAACCTTTCATACCGAGAGGTCATTAAAGTGTTACTAAACCCAGGACCCTGCATTCACTATATCTGGTCTCCCACAGTGCACAAAACATGGAAATGCATTTATTTTAGTAAATATAAACTGTAAATACCTTTTCTCGTCAGCAGTATATAGCAGTCTTGTGACTTTTATCAGTGTCTGGTTAAAGCGTGAAAAAAACTCTCTAGTACAGTGTTGCTCAACTCCAGTCCTCAAGGCGCCCCAACAGGTCATGTTTTCAGGCTTTCCATTATTTTGCACAGGTGATTTGAAAAAGGGAGTAAGTATAAAAGTGTCATTTAAAATGCCTGCAGCTGTAATGTATTGTCGGATCCCGGATAAAAATATAGATAAAATATAGATAAAAATCATTAAAAGAAAACTTGCGCCAAATTAAATAAATAAATTAAAAAAATGGCGTGGGGGTCCCCCCAAAATCCATACCAGACCCTTATTCGAGCACGCAACCTGGCAGGCAGCAGGAAAAGGGGGATGACGACAGAGCCCCCCCTCCTGAACCATAACCATAGCGGACCACATGCCCTTAACATGGGAAGGGTACTTTGGGGACCCCCCAAAGCACCATGTTGATGGGGACAAGGGCCTCATCCCCACAACCCTTGCCCGAAGGTTGTGAGGGTCTGCGAGAGGGAGGCTTATCAGAATCTGGAAGCCCCCTTTAACAAGGGGGCCCCCAGATCCCGGCCTCCCTATGTGAATGGGTATCAGGTACATGATACCCCTACTCATTCACCCAAAAAAGTATAAAAAAAGTAAAAATTACAGGAGACTGGTTTTTGTTTAACCTCTTGACCACTGAGCACTTAAACCCCCTTCCTCACCAGACCAATTTTCAGCTTTCGGCGCTCTCACAATTTGAATGACAATTACTCAGTCATACAACATTGTGCCCATCTGAAATTTTTGTCCTTTTTTTCCCACAAATAGAGCTTTCTTTTGGTGGTATTTGATCACCTCTGCGATTTTTATTTTTTGCGCTATAAAAGAAAAAACTCTGAAAATTCTGTAAAAAATAAAATAAAAAATCTAGTTTCTGTCATATTAGCAGGTATTGCGGAGTATTGGGGGTATTGCGGTTATTGGGTGGTATTGCAGAGTATTGGGGGGGTTATTGCAGAGTATGGGGGGGGGTTATTGCAGAGTATGGGGGGGTTATTGCAGAGTATGGGGGGGTTATTGCAGAGTATGGGGGGTTAAATGCAGAGTATGGGGGGGTTAAATGCAGAGTATGGGGGGTTAATTGCAGAGTATGGGGGTTAATTGCAGAGTATGGGGGTTAATTGCAGAGTATGGGTGGTTAATTGCAGAGTATGGGGGGTATGGGGGTATTGCAGGGTATGAGGGGTTAATTGCAGAGTATTGCACAGGGAGGGAGGGATGGATCTGTGACTGCATTTGTCACAGATCCAGCCACAGCAGCTGCTGCTGCTGCCGCTCTCCCCCCTCTCCTCTCACACTGTACCGATCGGTACAGAGAGTAGAGGGAGGAACCAGCGTCATGACATGACGCCGGTTTGTTTACAAGTGATCGCTCCGTCATTTGACGGAGCGATCACGTGGTAAACCGCCGCTATCAGCGGCGATTTACCGCGATCTGTGATGCGCCGGGTCTTCTAGACCCGGCGCTCACAGATGATTCCGGGAGCGCGCCCCAGGGGGCGCGCGAGTGAAGGATTCTGGGAGGACGTCCCAGGGACGTCGTCCCGGAATAACTCCACCGCGCTGTAGCAGTATTTTCGCTATGGCACGGTGGGGTAGTGGTTAATAAAGGAATTGTCAAAAAGTGTCCCGTGTTGTCCATCCATCTTCAATCATAGAGGTCCCGAAGAAAAAAAATCTGCCTCCATGGGAGGCGTCCCGCCGACTGCAGCCTTTTTGCGGTGACGGCTCTTATATAGCCAAGGGCGGGGCCACCTGGCGATGTAGCTGAGTGACCCCACCCCTTCTGACATCACGTGATGTAAGAGGTGGCGGGGTCACCTGTTTACATCACTGGGTGGCCCTGCCCTGGACTATATAACAACTGTCACCGCGAAAAGGCTGCAGTCAGCGGGACGCCTCCCATGGAGGCAGAATTTTTATATATTTTTTCGGGACCTCTGTGATTGAAGATGGATGGACATCACAGGACACTTTTTTTTTAAATAAAGGAATTCTCCAAAACTGTCTCCTGTAATTTTTGCTTTTTTTGACACTTTTTTTGGTGAATGAGTAGGGGTACAATGTATCCCATTCACATAGAGGGGGGTGGGGATCCTCTTGTCAAAGGGGGCTTCCAGATTCTGAAAAGCCACCCACCCGCAGACCCCCACAACCACCGTGCAAGGGTTATGGGGATGAGGCCGTTGTCCCCATCAACATGGGGGCAAGGTGCTTTTGGGAGGACCCCAAAGCACCCTCCCCATGTTGAGGGCATGTGGCCTGGTACAGTTCAGGAGGGGGGTGCTCTCTCGTCACCCCCCTTTTCCTGCGGCCTGCCAGGTTGCATGCTCGGATAAGGGTCTGGTATGGATTTTCGGGGACCCCCACGTTTTTTTTTTAATTTTGGCACAAATTGCCCTTAAAAAGACATACCAGACCTGAAGGGCCTGGTATTGATTTTTTGGGGGCCCCACGCCATTTATTTCTTTAATTTTGGCACAGTGTTCCCCTTAAGAAACCATACAAGACCTGAAGGGCCTGGTATGAATTTGGGGGGACCCCCCACGCCATTTTTTTTATTTTGGTGCAGGGTTCCCCTTAATATCCATACCAGACCTGAAGGGCCTGTTAAGGACTGGGGGTGGAACCCACGCTGCTTTTTTAATTGATTTTTATCTATATTGCCAGAATCCGGCAATACATTACAACCACGAGCAGTTTTAAATTACATTTTTTTTCTGTAGAAATTTTGTTTTGCTGCTCTCATTCATTACACTATATATAGCCATTTTGTAAGCAGCCTTACATAGTGTGGGGCGTGGACTTAGCAGTGAGAGGCCAAATAATGTCTCTCACTGCAGAGCGCGCTGTGATTGACCAAAGCATGCAGGTCAGGTGCATGCTTTGGCCAATCATCGGACATCAATGCACTGAGATCTCGCAGTGCATTATGGTGCGCTACGCGGCCCTCTAATTTCCCATGAACGCCCCATAATGTTCGGAATTCGCGAACAAGCGAAAACCCAATGTTTGAGTAGAACTTGCGTTTGACTCGAACCGCAGGCTCATCACTAATCTGTAACAGAATATTAAAGGAACAGGAACAGGAACAGATTGATGAGGTCATCTCTGTGCTCTTTTGTCCTGCTATCATGTTTCTTATAAGCGCATGTGAAAGCAGAATATGTGATTGGCCCCAAGAAGCACCCTTTTTCCCAGTCTGTTTGCTGCCGTACAGGAGATTAAATGGCAATGAAATCAAGTCAAATGTAGGTTTTTATACAAGCTGCATATAAATTACCTTTTGGAATGAATAAAGTATATAACTGCATTTATTTATGTCTTTTTCAATGTCCACCTGAAGTTTTGTTTTTTATTAATCAATCATGATCAGATTCATAAATCAGAATGGGAAACATGAACGAAACATTGATGGAAGAATTTATTCTTGTGGGATTTTCGGAAGCTCCCACCCTCCAGCATTTACTGTTTGCCGTGTTTTTGTTCATCTACATCATGACCGTGATTGGCAACCTCTCCATAATTTTCGCCTACAGGTTCGATTCAGGCCTTCACACGCCAATGTACTTCTTTCTAGCTAACTTCTCCTTTCTGGAGATCTGTTACATATCAACCACAGTTCCCAAGTTATTGTCAAGTCTTCTGCTAGGAAATAAATCCATCTCTTTCTTGGGTTGTGTGGCGCAGATGTTTTGTTTTTTGCTATTGGGTGGCACAGAGTGCTACATGCTTGCAGCAATGGCATATGATCGCTATAATGCCATATGTCATCCTCTTTTGTATGGCGTTGTCATGAATAAGAGAACCTGTCAAGGGCTTATATCTGTTTCATGGATTAGTGGAGCAATAAACTCTTTAATACACGTGGTTCTCACATTCACATTGTCCTTCTGTGGTGCTAAGACCATCAACCACTTCTTCTGTGACATCCCTCCTCTCCTTGACATGGCTTGTTCTGCTACAGAGATTAATGAAATTGTCCTTCTAGTGGCATGTGGCTGTGTCATTGTCAGCGCGTTCTTATTAACCATTGCATCTTATGTGCACATTATTTCAGCAGTACTAAATATAAAATCTACCTCTGGGAGAAAGAAAGCTTTTTCAACCTGTGCCTCTCATCTTATTGTTGTCACTGTGTTTTATGGCTCTGCTATTTTCATGTACTTTAGACCCAAATCAAGCTATTCCATGAATAAGGATAGGTTGATTGCTGCGCTATATGCTTTTATTGCACCGCTACTTAACCCATTCATATACAGCCTCAGGAACAGCGACGTGAAAGTAGCTGTCAAAAAGATTTTGTGTCGAGTATTTATAGTTCAAAGATAATGTTAAAACTAGAATACTAATAAGGAAATTGAGAATGGGATATTGTGGGTGTGAAATTGTTGATACACATGTTACTGTTAAAATATAAAAATGTTATTTACAAAAGTCAATAAAATAATTGTACAATAAGTAATCAATTTAGTATATCTGTAGCAGATAAAAACACAATCCTTTACATATGATCTTCTACATGTTTCGCCGTCTTGGCTTCATCAGGAAGTACATGTAAGGGATGCTACTAAACGAGAAAAGAAAATATAAAAAAGATTAATCACCAATAATTTCAAGTATACAAAGGACATATGTTTTTGATATTGTTAAGCAACATTGAACTCAACGGGTGAGCACGAGTTCCTCGAGATCTTGACCCACACAATATGTGTCAGACCAACCAATACGGTGACAGAAAAAGAGAAATGACATTGGCCCACTACACCACGAAAAAGACCCCAACAAGAAAACCATTTTATACATTTATAATATTGGCATGTATCTATTTTTAGACGGATGCCAGGGGGTTCATTTTAGTTAGTTCATAGTCATAGTGATACTAAATTGGACATATTATAATAAAAATAATGTGTATTAAGTATGTCAATATTAAAAAAAATATGTGCAAAATGTAAGAAAATGTATAATTAATGAGCTCAAAAATATGTCAAGAATTTAATATGATCACACTTAAAGTATAACTCCACTTTCATGAGAAAAAAATAGCAATTAAAAAAAATAGCATATACAGTTGCGACTCAAGTCATATTGTAAATTAAATGGAATTAAAAATGAGGGGTCGTTTCAATAGCATAGTAGCCTGTCTAGCCTTACTGAATATGGCATGTTAGCTTTTGAATAAATAAGTGTCCAGCTTTAAAAAAACTTTTACGATGGGCTATAAATGAGCATCATTAGGAAGGAATGTTGGTAAAAGTAATCCTACTAGTGACACCAATGGTTTGCATCTTAGGAGCTTTCCCTATTTTAGCCCATCAATTTTTTTTTTTAAACTGGACACTTATTTATTTTAAAGTTAAAACATGCCTTATTAACTAAAGCTACTATTGAAAAGCTTAACCCTCAGCCAGACGACCTGACATCAGATGGTCCCCCCAAATTCCATTACCAGGCCTTTTAGGTCTGGTATGAATATTAAGGGGAACCCTGCGCCCAAATAAAAAAAAATGGCGTTGGGTTCCCCCCAAAAATCCATACCAGACCCTTAAGGTCTGGTATGGCTTTTAATGGGAACTCCGTGGCAAAAAAAATGGCGTGGGGTTCCCCCCAAAAATCCATACCAGACCCTTCTCCGAGCACGCAACCTGGCAGGCCGCAGGAAAAGAGGGGGGAAGAAAGCGCCCCCCCCTCCTGAATCGTACCATGCTCTCAACATGGGGAGGATGTCCTCATGTTGATGGGGATAAGGGCCTCATCCCCACAACCCTTGCCCAGTGGTTGTGGTGGTCTGTGGGTGGGGGGCTTATCAGAATCTGGAAGCCCCCTTTAACAAACGGCCGTTTAAAAAAAAATTGCATTGATACATGTCCCTTGGGGCAAGACCCAGGTCCCCAAACACTTGTTATGACAATATCTTTCATATTAACCTTTAAAATTATCACTTTTGATGTCTCATGTTCGTGTCACATAGACTTTAACAGTGTTCGCGTGTTCGAACAAATTTTTTGCCTGTTCGCATGTTCTGCTGTGAACCGAACTGTAGGGGTGTTCGGCTCATCTCTAGTCTCTCTAAGCAGTCTCCAAGCGGGAACAAATGCAGAGGGCAGACCTGAGTCCCTTTCTGTAGATGCAATCCCAGGCAGAAATCCTACTGACCACTCCACCCAAGAGATGTGGCACACAGTCACTAGAACCCTGAGCTCAGGTCAGTACTCACAATGTCACAGGATCACCAGATGCATTCTTCCAGTATCCACCAGACACTCTGTGTGGGAGAGATAAATGCTCACAATGCCACAGGACAGCCAGACCATTTCTAACTTCCACAGGGCAGTGAGCTTTCCAGACCAGGTCCCCAGATGAGGATTCTCTTGTCTCTTGACAAGCTTCATAAGTAGACCATTAGTGATAGCGCCCCCACCCCCAGCTGGAACCTCAGTTAAAAATGACATGGACTCAGGATAGAGGATTTATATGGGGGTAGCCACACTTACCCAGACTGGTGGATTACTTCCGACAGGATAAAGAAACCATTGCTCTAAATATCAGATTAATATATATGCCTCTCCAGACACCTTCTGGTTACACCTCCCCAGGGATTGGCTGGAGCACAATAAATATTCAGACTGGTCATTTGCCTTGCTAAACTCTCTATATTGCAAAAGCCTCTAGAAGGCAGGAAAGAGCAATCAAACCTGCAGCCTGTGGAATTCAGAACAGCCAAAAGCAATAAACTGCTGCACAGAAGAGCCAAAATGAACACATTTCCCTGACCTCCTAGGAGGGTGCAACATTTGGCAGGTAAAACAGTTTACATATATGTATTTCATGTATATATTAAATGGTTTGAATGTTCAATTTTTAATATGCTGTTAAATATGGAAACATTATTATATTAACAGCATGCAAGGCTTTGTTTACAGCTGTCGGAATCTGTCTTCAGTTAACATTGGAAACCTTTACAAAGAGACAACATACCACTGAACACGATCTTGCAACAAGGAAAATGTGAACATCTCCCATGGGATTCAAAGATACTTCAAAAGCTATTATAGGTCAAAAACAAATGAAATGAGTCGTAAATACTATTTACAACGTTGATTGTTTCAGTGCCATGCCTTGCAAGTTCACATTTTGTCATGAGGATGTTGCAGGAACACAGAAGTGTCCCTTGAGAATAGAAAACCTAAGAATAACTAGCTATAATGCAAAAAATCCAATTTCCCTCACCCAGGTCAGTGGGTCAATAAAAGGAAAGTTTGTGGCTTCTGATCTGCAATAATTTAACTTTTTATTAAAACAAGATCAATCGATAAAATACATTTGACCCAGGACTGTTACACTGGCTATTTGCTATTTATTTCAGAATGGAAATATAAATATAGTTACTCACATCTCCAGGCAAAAAGCCAATCCCTTGCACAGACATCTGCTGAAATAGAAAACAGAGGAATGTTTAATATCCTATTTTACAGGCAGCAATTCTTTTTCACAGTATGGTACATGCAGCCTCCCTGGCTCACCAGTTCTATGCATGCAGCTGAGCTTTAAAAAATGACTAGAATGTACCGCATTGTAGCAAAAACACACATTCCATTAACAGCTCAGAAACTTAGAACAAGCCATTCTTAGAAACATAATTGATTTGTTTTCTGTTCACGTGTTATTTTCTTGCTTTTTTTTTTACAGCCAGTTGCTTTCTGGAATACAAGAAAAGCATACTTACCTGTTCAGCATGCAGTAAGTGACATATTCCTGGTCTTCATCATCTGTGGGCACCACTACCCTTACAACATATTTGGGGGTATTGGATGCAGGAAAAATAAGAATAATACTTTAAAAAAAAACACTAAATTCTTGTACTCATTCTATAAATCCATATTTATAATCATAACAAATTGAAATTGTGAGCAACCCATCAAAAGGTTGGAAAAAAAAGTAATAAAGGAAATACCGTATTTTCCGGCGTATAAGACGACCCGGCGTATAAGACGACCCCCTAATTTTCCAGGAAAATTTTTGGTTTTGGGATATACTCACTGTATAAGACTACCCCCTTTTTTTCAAGCCCCACTGTGCCATTACATGCCCCCACTGTGCCATTACATGCCCCCACTGTGCCATTACATGCCCCCACTGTGCCATCACATTAAATGCCCCCACAGTGCCATCACATTACTTTCCCCCACAGTGCCATCACATTGCATGCCCCCACAGTGCCATCACATTGCATTCCCCCACAGTGCCATCACATTGCATGCCCCACAGTGCCATCACATTGCATTCCCCCACAGTGCCATCACATTGCATGCCCCACAGTGCCATCACATTGCATTCCCCCACAGTGCCATCACATTGCATGCCCCCACTTTCCCCCCCACTGTGCCATCACTCACGTTTTGCAGGCCGGTGACAGTCTCCGTCTGCTGCGAGCGTCCATGATTTCAAAGCCGCACGCCGTCTTCTCAGCATGTCCTGTGATTGGCAGAACACACATTTTCCCAGTAGCGCCTCTGTTCTATGTTCCGCCAATCACGGATGCCTTCTCATCTCGTCCGAGGATGAGAAGGCATCCGTGATAGGCAGAAAACAGAACAGAGGAGCTGCTGGGAAGATTTCTGTTCCGCCAATCACAGGACAGCGAGGACGTGCTGAGAAGACGGCTTTGAAATTATGACGATCGCAGCTGCATGGAGACCGTACCCGGCGTATAAGACGACCCCCGACTTTGGATGCATTTTTTTGCATCCAAAAAGTCGTCTTATACGCCGGAAAATACGGTAATGAAAAATGTGCATACATAGTCCACACCCAGTGTCCAACTAAGATCTGATGGCAATCCAATCTACAGAGCTGTGAATGTAAAATTCAGCACACAAGGCACTGTACAACGGTGGGGCATTTTCTGCTTCCTGCGTTGTTAGGATAGATGGATTGGCCCTTTGATAAAGTCATCTCTGACGAAACTGGTCAGGGCGGTGCTACGTAACGACGGAAGCACGGGTGTAGGGATGTTTAGCTGTGCCGGCTGTTTTTAATGTTTAATGTTATATTTCCTTCGCTTGCCTGTATCGTTTTTTTTGCAAGCACGTAGCAATAAACGCCTCAGTGCTTTTTAAAGTTAACGCACTATTGCGACCTTTATTTTATTAATTTCCATATTACCTATGGATCGGTCTATTTTGAAGAGAGTGTCCCCCTCATTTTTGACATCTATGAGGATGAGGTGCCCAGGAGGAACCCAGTGATCTCAAACCTTGCAGAGGTATACCTGCTAAAGCCTATACAACCTTGTCACCTGAGGTCCAACGAATCTCGTAAGGGTTCTCCCCCCCCCCCCCTCTTTCTCACCTGTGTGTGGAACACAAGGAGGAATCTACTGTGGTGGTGGCGGATGGCTGATTCATTCCCTGCACTCTTCACCCCCTCTTTGCCTGTGGGACTGGATTTTTCATCTAAATCTTCTTGCGGACATTATGGCTTTTTGACACGCTGTGTCACATATTTATTGACACTGTTGATGTGTAACCAATATTTGTATTGGTTACTTTTCTAGAGGATACGAGATATCTATATTATTGTTTATCACTATATACTACTTCTCTTTTTTTGTGCACTCATTTTGAATTTTTGATTGTATGTATATTACACTAAGGTGAATTTCAGTATCATTAGTATGGATTTTATATTCACAGTATTTTCAGATATATCATTTTAGCGCGACTATAATACTATTATTTCACACTGTTCACATGATTATCACATGTTTTTTGTGTCGCAGCTTTTTTCTTTCATACTATTTCTTTATTCAAGCACCATTAGCGCAGTCTTTACCCCCCTTTCTTTAGATGGATTGGATTGCCTTTGGGTCATATTTGGACACTGGGGGCCAGATCCACGTACATCGGCGCATATATAGGCCGGCGTAGCGCATCTCATTTACGCTACGCCACCGCAACTTAGAGAGGCAAGTGCTGTATTCACAAAGCACTTGCGTCCTAAGTTACAGAAGCAAATGTGCCAGCGTAAGCGTGCCTAATTCAAATTGTGAAGAGGTGGGCGTGTTTTATGCTAATGAATCGTGACCCGACGTGATTGACGTTTTGAACAAACGGCGCATGTGCCGTCCATGGGGGTATCCAAGTGCGCATGCTCGAAATCACGTCGCAAATAGTCAATGCTTTCGACGTGAACGTAATTTATGCAAAGCCCTATTCGGGAACGTTTTACGCAAATGACGTAAACAATGAAAAATTTGACGCTGTCCCGACGTCCATACTTAACATTGCGTACGCCTCATAGAGCCAGGGGTAACTTTACGCAGGAAAAAGCCTTACGTAAACAACGTAAAAAAAATGCACCAGGCAGACGTACATTTGAGGATCGGCGTATCTAGCTAATTTGCATACTCAACGCGAAAATCAACGGATGCGCCACCTAGCGGCCAGCGTAAATATGCACCCCAAGATACGACGGCGTAGGAGACTTACGCCGCTCGTATCTTGGCCAAATCTATGAATCAGGCGCATAGATACAACGCCGTAAGTCTTTGTGAATCTGGGCCTGGGTATGGACTTTTACATTTTTTCTTTTATTATTATTTTTTAAACCTTTGGATGGGTTGCACACAATTTCCAATATTGGTTATAATTATGACTATGAATTTACCTCTTTTTTGTATATTATTAATAGTAAAGAATAATCATATATAAAAATGATATACAGTAAATAAAGTTATTTACTCACCGTGGCAAATGTATGGTATGCTTTCAATTGAAATTGCGATATAAGGTAAAAAGAGGCAGCTTACACATCAACCTATACAAGTTGATAATAAAATGATCACAAAAAGTGTAGCACTAAATATATAAACGTGTCATTGGATAATAAATTGAAATAAACAAAAAATAAATAAATAAATAAATCATGCATAAATATTTGTTCAGGTATGAATCAATCGCCAGCAAATGCAATCTGTGTAAAGTCCAAATAAATAGTCCTTAAAGATGCCAACGTGAATGACTATGAGGATGAGACCCTTTCCACGACAGTGAGATAGTCTCAAAATGATCCCGTGTCAGAAAGGAAAACTGTAAAGGGACACCAATCCAGTGCACCTCCACTTTTCAATCCAAACACACTTACTGGATCAATTTGTCCTCCACATTAAGAAGTCAAAATGCACTCATTTCACGGGGAACATACTGAACAGCAAATGAATGGAATCCTTATGCAGAAGCTCCCATCATTCCCCAGAGACAAACTCAGCTGCATTAATATAAAAAGAGCCAAAGAAACCACGTAGTGTAATTCCATAAAACTTCAAGAAATTATTTAAAATCAAGCAGACATACAAGTATAAAAATCATGTGCATATACAGATTCATACTGGAGATGGCACAAGCCACTTCCGGGTTTCGAATTGCGTCACAGATGTCCATTCTATCCTACGTATTTCATCACAGCTGGCATGGAAGGCATGCCAGCTGTGGCATGGAAGCCACATCTGGTCATCACACAATACAGACTCACACCTACGATCGAAGCCAGAATCGTTTTTATTTTTTTTTATTTCAGGCTTCCCAGCCTAGAGGTGAGATGTGGGGTCTTATTGACATGTGCTCGCATTCCACAAGCGAACGCATACGTAAGTCACGCCCACATATGAAAACAGTGTTCAAACCACACATGTGAGGTATCACTGCAAACGTTGCGGCAAAAGCAATAATTTTGTCTCTAGACCTCCTCTGTAACTCAAAACATGTAACCAGTAAAAAAAAATAAAGTGTCGCCTATGGGGATTTTTAACTAGCTAAGTTTGGCGCCATTCCACGAACGTGTGCAATTTTGAAGGGTGACATGTTCGGTATCTATTTACTTGGCCTAACTTCATCTTTCACATTATGCACATTGGACTAACTTTACTGTTTTGTTTTTTTAAAGCACAAAACAAAATATCATGCGAGATATCATATCAAAATATCATGCGCTGCGCAAATATCATGCGAGATAAAAAGTTGCAACGACCGCCATTGTACTCTCTAGGGTCTAGGCTAAAAAAACATATATAATGTTTTGGGGTTCTATGTAATTTTCTAGCAAATAAATGATGATTTTTACATGTAGGAGAGAAATGTCAGAATTGGCCTGGGTGCTCCAGAACGCCTGAAGGTGCTCCCTGCATGTTGGGCCTCTGTATGTGGCCACACTGTGTAAAAGTCTCACACATGTGGTATCGCCATACTAGTAATAGCAGAATAGCAGAGGGAGTCCAAGGATCACCCCTGTCACCTATGCTCTTTAACATCTACCTCCGCCCACTCCTCAAAATCATCAGCAAACAGGACATGTGCATCACCAGAAAAAGAGACCAATATCACGGATTGGAAAATTGCCTCACATTGATCGATGGTTGGATGACTGAGAGCTCCCTTAAACTCAATACATCCAAAACAGAACTTCTTCTCCTCCACGCAAACCGAAAGATAAAAGCTAAGACATCATGGACACCACCCACCATCCTTGGACAGACCATTACCCCGAGGACCAAAGTCAAAAGTCTCTGAGTCATCTTTGACTCGGAGATGTCGATGGATGCACAAATAGGATCAGTAGTCAGCGGATCACACCATCTCCTCTGCCTGCTGCGTAGACTCATCCCCTTCATCCCAGAAGAGGAAATAGCAGTAGTAGTTGGAACAATCATCAATTCCCGACTCAACTACGCAAAATCACTCTACACAGGACTACCTAAATACCAGATTTCGTGCCTACAAGTCGTCCAGAACACGACAGCAAGATTGGTAACGGAAAAAAAAAACCTGGGAATCCATCACCCCTTCACTGAGGACCCTTCATTGGCTAACCATAAAGGATCGGATCACATTCAAGACCCTATGTCTCACCCATAAGTGCACACAAGGAAACGCTCCTCATTACTTATGCGAGAAAATAAAACACTACACCCCCAATCGCATTCTCCGATCAACCAACCAAAACCTCCTCCACATCCCCAGTCCCACTGCAAATCGAAGGGAGAATGTGGATTTTCAGTCCAAGATCCACAGCTATGGAACGCTCTACCCACGGACGTCCGCATGGAAGAAAACCATCGGGCCTTCAGAAAAAAAATTAAGACTCATCTCTTCTGAAGGATTAGGGCGTCACTGGATGCAAGCGCCTTGAGGCCATTTAGTTCGCATTTGTAGCGCTATACAAGTTATTCACTCACTCACTTTTTTTTTGTTATTCTTTATTTAAGGATAAGACACAGATACAAGCATAAAAAGCAACTTCACAGTATCAATATATTGCAATGAGCATGTGAGATATAATGATCATACCGAACCGTTACAGGTGGGTAGGGATCACCATTGAGGCTGGGTTCACACTTGTCCGACAAACGCTCCGACATTAGGAGCTCATGTCGCATGACGTGTGAAAATCAATGTTTCCCTATGAGAGCCGTCTTAACTGGTCCGACACAAGTCGGTCCGACTTTGAAAACGCTCCCTGTACTACTTTGGTCCGACATTGATCCTACTTCAGCCCATTGAATATCATTGAAGTCGGACCAAAGTAGGAGCCTTGTCCTTACCAGACATCCGACATGTGATTACAGCAGCAGTAAAAGGAATTTATCTCACTTTGGGATTGTTTTGATTGGTCAAAGAACAAGTCAGACTATCACAAAGTCGGTTCAAAGTAGTATCCTGTTCATGAAAGTTGGATGGATGTAGGACAAATGTAGGATCAATGTAGGACCAATGTAGGACAGATGTCGCAGAGCAAAGTAGGATGAAAGTCGTACTGCTGTCGTGTAGTATAGTGTGAACCCAGTCAGCATCTAACTACTCGCTGAAGTCTAATACAGGATAAACATAAACATCTGTGCTCATCACAGCTTTTTTCTATTATTGAGAGGAATGAAAAGAAAGAGAAGAAGGGAAAGAAAGAAAGGAAGGAGAGAGAGAAAGGAAAGGAAAGACGATAGAGATAGAGAGAGAGAGAGAGAGAGAGAGAGAGAGGGAAAAAAAAAAGGGGGAGGGAGACGGGATGGGAGGGGCAATTACCCCCCGGGAGCCCAGATCGATAACGCTGAACTGGTGCTGGGGATCCTATACAGTGGATCCAGCCATGTATTGGGTGAATTCGTCAGAGAAGAGAAAAATGTTCCAATGAATCCATCTGGCCCTATGTTTCTCAGGTTTGTCTCGCAGCGCAGAGGTCAGATCTTCCATTCGCTCAATGTCCCTCACCCTTGCGAACCAATGGGCCACCGTGGGTGCTGACTGTTGCTTCCAGAGAGGTGGAATGCTGGCCCAGGCTCACTCTCTCATTTAATGTGTTTTGGGGTGTAATTTGTGGTATGCATACGCTGTGTGTGAGAAATAACCTGCTAATATGACAATTTTGTGAAAAAAAGAAGTCTTAATTTTGCAAAGAATTGTGGGAAAAAAATTACAACTTCAAAAAACTCACCGTGCCTCTTTCTAAATTAAGTGGAATGTCTTCTTTCCAAAAAGGGGTCATTTGGGGAGTATTTGTACTTTCCTGGCATGTTAGCGTCTCAAGAAATAAGATTTCCGTCAGTCAGTACTTCAGGTGTGATCAATTTTCAGATATTGGCACCATATCTTATGGACTCTTTAACTTTCACAAAGACCAAATAATATGCACCAATTTGTACTTATTTTTACCAAAGATATGTAGCAGTATAAATTTTGGCCAAAATGTATGAAGAAAAATTACTAATTTGCTAAATTTTACAACAGAATTTTCAGTCTTTTTTCTTTTATAGCGCAAAAAAAAGAAAACAACGTGATTAACCACTTAAGGACCGCCCTAACGCCGATATACGTCGGTAGAATGGCACAGCTGGGCACAATCACGTACCGAGCGGGGAATCCTGCGGGGAATGGGCGTTTCTAATCTAAGAGGAGTTGATTGACGGCTGCTAAGGTGCGTCTTGGCCTCTGTTTAATCTTCAACTTCCATGATGCTGCACATGTGATCAGTTATGACACCAGCCATTGGATGGTTTGACAGTTTGGTTGAGAGCACAACCAATGTTACAGTTAGCATTCCCGGCATGCCAGGAATGTAACTGCTTTTTTAAACTGTTAAATTGATGGGTTTACTTACGCTTTAAGGATGCTGGAAAGTTCATTTTGAGGGTGAACCTCCGCTTTAAGTGGTTAAATACCACCAAAAGAAAGCTCTAGGTTTTACTGTATTTATTTTTTCTCCTGGTTAAACGTCACACAACCTTTCTAAAATGCAAACATTTATTGGGAAGAAAGGGGCAGTACTTACATTCCATCCCCTCCTCCTGTGCAGCATAACTACAGGTGCACGTTATCAACGTGTCACAAACATCAACACTGCACAGCAACCAACCAGAAATCAGCTTTCATTAGGCTGAGTGCAAAGAACGTCGTAAAGCTGTTATCTGATTGGCTGCTATGGACAACAACAATCCACTGCTTTTGTTGCTCTGCAAGGTCAAGTCAAGTTCTTTACTGCAGACTGTCACCGCTATTTGCGCATTTTTAATGTAACCGTCAGTCATAAATGTATTTTCCTTATCGTGCGCAGGGAGAAACAAAAAGGGGGAACACTTGAGTCATTTGAAAGCAGCACCGTCACAACACCAGCCTTGCAGTCACAGAGCCTGAACAATACAGGGATCCCAAACGGCTCGTTGGAATATTAAGCAGGACAAATATAGCCGTTCCATCAGCCCATAGCTTGGGAGGATGTCCACGCTTACCAAACATGTCCAAAATAAATGCAGATATTGCATCTACTAGGTAATAACTGCATTTGTTTTACACGATCGTCTGCAGCTGCCAGAGACGTTCCCCCCCTTCGCTTCTCTTCCTCTGCTTCTCAGTAATTGCATCTGAGGATGTAGCTGCTGGAACAGCTTTTCTGGATCCCTGCAACAACAAAAAAAACTCGAGCCCTCAATAAATATTTGTTGTCGGGAAGCAGGGCTGACTGACAGGGTTGGGAAGCCGTACGTAGCTAAACAATCGGCGCAGCGGTGCTTTGGAGCGTCAGACCCATGACATTGAGAGCCATGGATGCTTCTGGGCCCGTCACCTTCTCGCACGCCTTCGGACAGCAGTGTGAGGTGATGGAGGCAGGTAAGTGTCACCTATTCTGATCTATAACGGCCTCGTGTTTAATCAATCCGGTGATGTATGCAGCCGTGCCAGCCTTCTGGCTCAGCTCACAATCTGCGTGTGACCTGCATGATTATTTATAGACTGTGTGATAATGAACGGCATTCCCGGGCCAAATTAGCATTTGGCAGCATTCAACAGTTGTAAAATATGCTTTGAGGGTCTGCGTAATATCTTTCCATTTTATGCTAAAATAATTGGAAAAAAAAAAGAATGCATATTCAGCCAGTAGATGAGGGGGAGGTAGTGCGAGACTGCTGTCTCCAAGATCACAGTCGTGTGAGGTAAAATACAAATCTTATGAAAGTTGTTCAGTGTGAATCTTGTGATTTCCATAGTTTAGAGCAGAACCTGTCATACACTGCACTGCAGACAGTAGTTTTGTTGTTGTGTTTGCAAAGACTACCCGTCAGGCCCATCGCAAGCAAAAGGGGTCCCCCCCCCTTCATAACGTAAGCTGATTGGTTGCTTTAAAGCGGATCTGCAGTCTGCTCACATAGGCCCAGATTCACAAAGCACTTACGCCGACGTATAACACGTTACGCCGACGTAAGTGCCAATGTGCACAGGCGTATGTGTGCGGCAGGCCCACAAACCAACATGCGCCTAAAAACAGGCTACACCCTGCCGACGTAGCTTGCACACGCCGGCATAGGGTGGGCGTACATATGGGCTGGGCGCATGTTAACCATTCAAACATGCAAATGAGGGAAATACGCAGATTCACGAACGTGCGTGTGCCCGGCGCATGCTATGCGAGTTGTACGTCCAGCGTAAAGTTATTCCCCATAAATGACGTGCAACCCGGCAACAGACATGCACAGGTCTGCACCAGGGAACACAAGCCGGCGTATTGTGCGTTGGACGTGTGTCTGGCTGGGCGTACGTTATGTTCACGGCGTACGCAGCGATCCGGCGTAGCTTAGGCAGTTGTGGCGGCGTGGTTGTGAGCAGGCGCAGGGGGCTGCTGTGTATACGTCCACGTCACAGTGCATGCGCAGTTCGTGATACGTATCTGTCTGGCGCTCGGCCCATCATTTGCATGGGGTCACGCCCACTTCCACCTACGCCGGCATGTGCCTTCGAAACCTACGCCACTCTGGCGCAGCGTTGGAAGCACTGGCTTGCTGAATGCAATGCTTGCCTCTCCGCGCTACGTTGGCGTGGCGTACGGTGTTTGCTCTACGGCGGCGTAATGTGCGCCTTGCTCTCTGTGAATCTGGGCCATAATTTGTAATTAAAACATCTTTGCCATGCTGAAGCTTCCCTCCAACCACTTTGCATATTATTTCATATATACTGTAATGCCTTGTACACACAACCAGTTTTCACGACGAGAAAACTGACATTTTTTATATTGGTCGTGTGTATGCTTTCTCGATGAAAAAACTGCCTGCAAAAATGTAAACCAGCTCTCTTTTTTCTCGTTGTGTTTCCCGTCAGTCTTTTTCTTGTCGCCAAAAATGGTCGCGTGTATGCTTTTCCAAGGGGGGAAAACGTGCATGCTCAGAATCAAGTATGCAGCCCAAAGGGTGGCGCCATTTGAAAGGAACTTCCCCTTTATAGTCCCATCGTACGTGTTGTACGTCACCGCGCTTTGGTCGGACGTTTTTTTGCAAGTCAGGCTGGAGAGGAATCACATCGGGAAAAACATTCTTTTTTTTTTTTTTGAGAAAAATGGTCATGTGTACAAAGCACGCTGCCGGGCACCCGCGATTGCTCGTTACAGAGCGGGGACCGGGAGCTGTGTGTGTAAACACACAGCTCCCGGTCCTGTCAGGGAGAGAAATGCTGATCTTCTGTTCATACAATGTATGAACAGAAGATCAGTCATTTCCCCTAGTGAGTCCACCCCCCCTACAGTTAGAACACACCCAGGGACATACTTAACCCCTTCACTGCCCTAGTGTTAACCCCTTTACTGCCAGTGGCATTTTTATAGTAATCCAATGCATTTTTATAGCACTGATCGCTATAAAAATGACAATGGTCCCAAAAATTTGTCAAAAGTGTCCGAAGTGTCCGCCATAATGTTGCAGTACCGAAAAAAATCGCTGATCGCCGCCATTACTAGTAAAAAAAAAATATTAATAAAAATGCCATAAAAATACCCCCTATTTTGTAAACACTATAACTTTTGCGCAAACCAATGAATAAACGCTTATTGCAATTTTTCTTTACAAAAAATATGTAGAAGAATACGTATCGGCCTAAACCGAGGACATTTTTTTTTTTTATATATTTTTGGGAGATATTTATTATAGCAAAAAGTAAAAAATATTCATTTTTTTCAAAATTGTCGCTCTATTTTTGTTTATAGCGCAAAAACTAAAAACCACAGAGGTGATCAAATACCACCAAAAGAAAGCTCTATTTGTGGGAAAAAAAGGACGGCAATTTTGTTTGGGAGCCACGTCGCACGACCGCGCAATTGTCAGTTAAAGCGACGCAGTGCCGAATCGCAAAACGTGCTCTGGTCTTTGACCAGCAATATGGTCCGGGGGTTAAGTGGTTAAAGATGGATAAAGCACCTGAACCAGATGGCATCCACCCACGAATCCTAAAAGAATTGAGCTCTGTAATTTTAAAGCCATTGTATCAAATTTTTAGGGACTCATTAATGACTGGAATAGTACCAATGGATTTGTGTTAGGCAAATGTGGTTCCTATATTTAAAAAGGGATCAAAGGGCCAGATTCACATACAATTATGTTGCTCCTGGGCAGCCTAACGTATGTGATTTACGTTACACCGCCGCAGGTTTACAGCGTAAGTGCCTGATTCTCAGAACACTTACCTGTAAACTTGCGGTGGTGTATCGTAAATGCACTCGGCGCAAGCCCGCCCAATTCAAATGGGGCGGGCACCATTTAAATTAGGCGCGTTCCCACGCCGAGCGCACTGCGCATGCTCCGTCGGGTAAATTACCTGACGTGCATTGCGCTAAATGACGTCGCACCGACGTCATTTGCTTAGACATTAACGTAAATGGCGTCCAGCGCCATTCACGGACGTCTTACGCAAACCACGTTGATTTTTAAATTTTGACGCGGGAACGACGGCCATACTTAACATGGTTTAGGACAACTAGGGCTAAGCCCTAATTTTACGTGACGTAACTCGACGGAAACGACGTACAGTTAGATCGACGGGCCGTCAATCTAACTGACACCTCTGCAGGGAGTCTATTCCACATTTTCACAGCTCTTACTGTGAAGAAACCTTTCCGTATTTGGAGATTACATTTATTTTCCTCTAGACGTAAAGAGTGCCCCCTCCTCTGTGTTGACCGTAAAGTGAATAATTCGGGATTTTCCTAGTTAACATGACGGAAAATCTGAGTTATATGATGACAGGAGGCGAGTATCTTGCATTAAACTTTCTTTTTAATGCTCATAGCAGAAAACCATAAAACACTTATTTCTTTAATACAGAGAAAAAATCTTCATAGGACTACAATACCCAGCAGCCCCTGGGGTCCCTCCCCCCTGACACAGTCTCTATATAAAGGGCTGTCTGGGTCTCCTCCTCCTCTTTCTTTATGCGATCCTGGGTAGTCACGGAACATCACGTAAGTCTATCCTTGTGGATCACGTTCAGTTGGTATCGAGGAAGCTCCATCGACTTTGGAAAACAGGGCCAACCGGGCCGTAGTAGCGAACATCACCTGGGTGATGGATATGCGATCTGAACTGTGTTCAACTGGAACAAAAAACAGAAAACCGTCATACGTGAACTTCGGAGTGTTTTCTTAGCGTCCGTATAGGCGTAGACTCCACCCATCAATAGCCTGAAAGAGAAAACATATTATGATAGGGTGGGAAGGGTGGGAAGATACTCGCCTCCTGTCATCATATAACTCAGATTTTCCGTCATGTTAACTAGGAAAATCCCGAATTATATATCAGACAGGAGGCTTCATATCTTGCATGTTTAAAGCTAATCACCATAATATAATACATGCAATATAACTAAAGTATTGAGGAAGAGACATGGTTAGAAGGTCTGAAATAATACTGTCTAAACGTCGTTTCTGATGACCAGTCCGCCGCTAGTAGGAGGTCCGAGAGGGAACCCCCCGAAGTGACTACTTTGGTAGCCATGGCACCCCTGGTGGAGTGAGCTCCGAAAAGCGAGGTGTCGATTCCGGCCATATCCATGGCCGATCTCACCCACCTGGCCAGTGAAGCCGGGGAAACTGGGAGGTGTGGTTTCACATATGAAACCAGCAGTTGATTCAGGTTTGGTGACCTTAGGTTCGCAGTTCGAGATTCATATTGCTGCAAACACCGAACCACGCAGATGTGTGGGTGGTCAGGGAAAAAGGGATAGAACACTGTATGGATCCCTGTTTTCGTACGGCGAACCACAGAGAACCGTACACCCTCCGGCGAGAATTGACGCCGGGAGATGTCCAATGCTCTAACATCTGAGACCCGTTTTATGGATATAAGGCATAAAAGGGTAGAAAGCTTGATAGAGAGGTTCTTCAATGAGAGGGTATCATTTTCCCCCCAAGATGTGAAGAGCCGCAGCACCTGGGAGACATCCCATGTGGATTGATATCTAGGTCGGGGGGGGCGGTTATATTTTACCCCCCGTAGAAGTCTGCAGATCAGCGGGTGTTTACCCACCGGTGAAGCTTCCACCTGGCAGTGGTAGGCCGAGATGGCAGATCTGTAAACATTTAATGAGCTATAAGCCTTGCCCGCCTCATACGCGTCTGCTAAATAATTCACTATATCTGGTACAGGTGCATGAACGGCATCAATTTGCCGTTGATCACACCAACGCACCCACAGGGTCCAGGCCGATCTGTACGCCGACCTAGTCCCTGGGGCCCAGGCCAAGGCGAGGAGGTCTCTAGCTGACTGTGAAAACGTGTTATCAGGAATTCCGAACCTGAGATCAACCACGCTAGAAGGGTAAGGTTGCCGTCTCTCAACAGAGGATGACAGCCTAGGGTTGCGTTCGATAGGAGATAAGGTGTGAACGGGAGTAATCGGGGGAAGTCGATCGACATCCCTAGAAGGAGAGGAAACCACGGTTGCGTCGGCCACCATGGTGTGATCAACACAACCGTCGCCACCTGGGTCGCTACCTGAAGAAGCGTCCTGGTGAGCATGTTGAACGGGGGAAACGCATAGTGTGTCCCCCGCGTCCAAAGTTGTCGGAACGCATCGACTGCCAATGCCTCTGGGTCCGGTCTCCAGCTGTAAAAGCGGGGAAGTTGCCGGTTGAGACGAGAGGCAAAGAGGTCCGTCTGCAGAGGGCCCCACAGAGACTGCAGTGTCAGGAAGACCGTACGATCCAGCGTCCAGTCGCTGGAATCCGTAAGGTAGCGTGAATTCCAGTCTGCAACGGTGTTGGAAATCCCGGGCAGGTATTCTGCCATAGGGGTGGTATTGATGGAGAGGCAGAACTGCCAAAAGTCGGATGCAATATCCGCCAGGATTTTGGATTTTGTGCCTCCTAAGCGATTGACATATTGCACTGCTGCAATATTGTCCATGCGTAAGAGTACGCATTTGTTGGAAGTATGAGGGAGAAAACTTTTGACCGCGAAGTATGCTGCCAAAAGTTCCAAGGCATTGATGTGGAGGCGTGTTTCCTCCACGGACCATTTCCCTCCGGTGGTGATCTGGCCGCACCGGGCACCCCAGCCCTGGCGACTCGCGTCTGATTCTATGATCACCTCCGGGTAGGAGTTGAAAATAGTCCTGCCGTTCCACTCGATGGCGTGGCGAAGCCACCATTGTAATTCCTCTATGGCATCCGGGCTTAACGGGACTTCGTCCGCGTATCGTAGCCCTTGTTGTAAGTGGAGAGTTTTTAGCCTTTGTAAAGCACGATAATGTAAAGGTGCTGGGAAAATGGCCTGGATAGAGGCCGATAGGAGGCCTACTATGCGAGCCAGCAAACGAAGGGAGACCCGACCTTTGCGTAACGTGGTCCTGATTTCTTTGCGAATCAGAGCCAGTTTCGCTTTCGGTAACAGGAGAAGAGCTTGTTTGGTGTCCACCAGAAACCCCAGGAATTCCATCTCTTGAGATGGTTCCAGGACTGATTTCTTGAAGTTGATGAGGAAACCGAGTTCCTCCAACAGGGACACCGCCCATTGGCTGTGTAGATAGGCTAGCGTTCTGGATCGAGCCATGATCAGCATGTCGTCCAGGTAGATTATTAGGCGCACACCTCTGCTCCTCAGAGCGGCTATTACCGGTTTGAGGAGTTTGGTGAAACACCATGGGGCTGATGACAAGCCGAATGGGAGGCAGGTGAACTGCCACATCCGGTCCCGCCACTGAAATTTTAGGAATGATTGAGACTCGCTGTGCATAGGAACCGTGAGGTACGCGTCTTTCAAATCTATTTTTATCAACCAGTCTCCTGGCCACAGGAGATCGCGTAACAGGTGGATACCCTCCATCTTGAAATGGCGGTATGCCACATGCTGGTTGAGATCTCTGAGATTTATGACGGGGCGATGGCCGCCGTCTTTCTTCTTCACCAGGAAGATGTTGCTGATGAAACCGGGGGAGAGGGGGTCTACCACCTGAACCGCCCCCTTGGACAGGAGCTCTCTGAGTTCCTCGTCGATCAGTTCTATGTTTTGGGCCGAAAAATGGATAGGATGGGGCATTACGTTTAATGTCGGGAGAGACAAGAACTCTATCCGATAACCCGTTACCGTTGAGAGGATCCAAGTATCCGTCGAGATTTTGGACCAGGCGTGGGAAAAATACATCAGTCTGCCCCCCACCTGTGTGTGTGGAATGAAAGAAGGAGTTAAACTCACCGGTCGGTGGCCTAGACCTTGGAAATCCACGTCCTCCGCGTCCCCTCCAGGGGCGTCCCCGTGGGGGGAAAAAGGGTGCGGGTTGAGCCATCGGCAAGGTGTACGGCTGTGGAGCAGGAGTGTACTGCTGATTGGGTGGTCTTGAGCAGGGCCTGTACTGAGCAGTGCGGCCGGTAGATCGCCCTCTGCCTCTACCGGCCTTCCCAAAAACCCGGCCGGGTTGGGATTTTCTCAATGATGATTGTGCCTTGTCCAGGCTCGAAAAGAGGCTCACAAATTTATTTATATTTTTAATGAGGTCATCTCCGAAGAGAAGACCCCCTGGAGAAGGTCCCGGTTCATTTTCTGCCAGATGGCTGAGTTGCGGGTCCAACTTCATCAGGATGGAGCGGCGGCGCTCCACCGAGCAAGTTGTATTAGCGGTGCCCAGCAGGCATATAGCGCGCTGGGCCCAGCCCCTGAGTTGTGTTAAATCTACAGGTTGGGCTGATGAGGCCGCCTGTTCCCCCAAATTTAGAATTTTTGTGAGGGGACCAAGGATATCTAGTATACGGTCCTGGATAATTTTAAAGGATCTTTCAATCCCTTTCTTCGCATATTTTCCGGATCTTGTCAAATATTTGAGCAAAACCGGATCTATCTCGGGGGTGATAGCCACTTTGTTTGCCACATGTGGTCTGGGGCATTCTGACCGCAGCTTGTTGCGGTTCACCCTATCCAAGGACCGTCTGGTCCATAGTTCCAAATACTGCGCCACATGGGGGAGTGGAGCCCAATCCCCCGAACGCGGGTGAGAAATCTCGTCCGGGTTGAATAATGCTTGCCCTTGAGAGTCTACAATGGCATTTTGTGACATTTCAGCATTGGCGTCATGGTGGATCGCCGTAAGCCCCGCATCCTCCTCGTCGTCTATGAGTGAGTCAGAGGATTCGGCTCCGTCAGACACTTCAGACTCGTCATCGGATGTGTCATATGAGTCTGGTTTAATCCGCCTGGCGGATATATGCCCTTTGCTTATCTCCTTGGGGCCCAAGGGTCGGATGTGGTCTGAAATGTGCGGGGTATGGCAGGTCGGATTGGATCCTGCTTGGGGCACATTATAAACTTCCCCTGCCGGGGAGTCGAATTGCACTGACAAGTGCTTGAGCTTTTGGGCCACTTTACCTTTAGTCGGGGGGTACCCCGAAGTGGATGGGACTGAGGTTGATCCAGTTGTATTGGCCGACAAAGCAGCTTGAATGGATTTGGCAATCAGTTCCTGTATCAGGTTCGTGGATAATAGATGCGATGCATCCATTTCCACTACCTCATTGCCCAGGCCCGAGCCATTACCATCTGTAGCCATTATATAGAGTATATAAATTAATTCTATGAACTAATAGGAATTTATTTGTCAGGGATAAATCACTGACAAGCAATCTCTTAGTGACAGTTGATATAATAAAAGTTAGGGACTGCAGACTGCAGCAGTAAGGTCACTGCAGCAGTAATGGTTGATTACTGCCCTGTCCGGGTGATAGGATCCCCCGATCTGCCCTGGTACCTGACCGTGGTTGAGGTCTTGGGTCCGAGTATTGCGGCAGTAGAGGGAGAAAAAACTTGGGCAGCTAGTCCGCAGCGCGCTCCTGCTCCTTCCGACCGTTGCTCTGAGGTGAACGGAGTTGCAGGGAATCGCGCCTCGTTCCTACGGCCGTAATCTCGCGAGATTATGGCCGTTCGTTCTGATATGACGCCAAATGGAAGGAGGCGTGCCGAGGAGCAGCGTCTCTCGGCCGCGCCCCTCCACAAACCAAAGCCCGCGAATTGCGGCGAGAGGGTGAGGGAGGGAAGTTGTGAGGAGAAGGGGAAATGGCGCCTGACAGGGAACAGCCAAAGGACCGTGAGAGAGTCCGTGTGATAAAGGAGCTGGACTAACGGCGCCAGCGCGATAGTCCAGCCAGAAATATTTACATAAGACAATACTAGCAATACTGTAATCAATTACACAATAATAAAAGATAATGTCAGAATATAAAAAACGATGTACTTATCTTATGCCATGAGCAGAAAGAAAGAGGAGGAGGAGACCCAGACAGCCCTTTATATAGAGACTGTGTCAGGGGGGAGGGACCCCAGGGGCTGCTGGGTATTGTAGTCCTATGAAGATTTTTTCTCTGTATTAAAGAAATAAGTGTTTTATGGTTTTCTGCTATGAGCATTAAAAAGAAAGTTTAATGCAAGATATGAAGCCTCCTGTCTGATATATAACTCAAAGTTCACTATATGGACCCCTTATATGTTTGTACATATTCTCAAGAGAGAATAAATTCAGTACCTCTAATCTTTCCTCATAGCTGAGCTCCTCCATGCCTCTTGTCAGTTTGGTTGCCCTTCTCTGCACTTTCTCCAGTTCCCCGATATCCTTTTTGAGAACTGGGGCCCAAAACTGAACTGCATATTGAAGATGAGGTCTTACTAATGATTTGAACAGGGACAACATTATATCTCTCTCTCTGGAGTCCATACCTCTCTTAACCACTTAAGCCCCGGACCAATATGCTGGCTAAAGACCCAAGGTGTTTTTACAGTTTGGGACTGCGTCGCTTTAACAGACAATTGCGCGGTCGTGCGACGTGGCTCCCAAACAAAATTGGCGTCCTTTTTTCCCCACAAATAGAGCTTTCTTTTGATGGTATTTGATCACCTCTGCGGTTTTTATTTTTTGCGCTATAAACAAAAATAGAGCGACAATTTTGAAAAAAATGCAATATTTTTTACTTTTTGCTGTAATAAATATCCCCCAAAAACATATATAAAAAAATGTTTTTTCCTCAGTTTAGGCCGATACGTATTCTTCTACCTATTTTTGGTAAAAAAAATCGCAATAATCGTTTATCGGTTGGTTTGCGCAACATTTATAGCGTTTACAAAATAGGGGATAGTTTTTTTTTATTTTTTTATTTTTTATTTTTTTTACTACTAATGGCGGCGATCAGCGATTTTTTTCGTGACTGCGACATTATGGCGGACACTTCGGACAATTTTGACACATTTTTGGGACCATTGTCATTTTCACAGCAAAAAATGCATTTAAATTGCATTGTTTATTGTGAAAATGACAGTTGCAGTTTGGGAGTTAAACACAGGGGGCGCTGTAACATTTAGTGTTCACTGTGTATGTGTTTACTAGTGTAGGGGGGTGTGGCTGTAGGACTGACATCATCGATCGAGTCTCCCCTATAAAAGGGATCTCTCGATCGATGCGCCGCCACAGTGAAGCACGGGGAAGCCGTGTTTACACACGGCTCTCCCCGTTCTTCAGCTCCGGGGAGCGATCGCGACGGAGCGGCTATAAACAAATAGCCGCGCCGTCGTCCCGGATCGCTCCCCGAGGGGACCCGACCTCCGCATGTACCGGGAGGGGGTCCCGATCGGACCCCCCACCCACGTCAAGCAGGGCACGTACAGGTACGTGATTGTGCCTGTCCGTGCCATTCTGCTGACGTAAATGTACATGAGGAGGTCGGGAAGTGGTTAATTATTATCAAGTCCAAGGTCAGCTCAGCCTTCTACCAGGAATTTCTAGAGCACTTCATGCTTCCCTCTGCTGACCAGCTTCATGGAGATGCTGATTTCATTTTCCAGCAGGACTTGGCACCTCCCACACTGCCAAACGTACCAATACCTGGTTTAATGATCATGGTATCACTGTGCTTGATTGGCCAGCAAACTCGCCTGACCTAAACCCCATAGAGAATCCGTAGGGTACTATCAAGAGGTAATTAGGAGACACTAGACCCAACAATGCAGTTGAGCTGAAAGCCGCTATCAAAGACACCTGTAGCAGTGCCACCGGCTGCTCGACTCCATGTTACACCACATTGATGCAGTAATCCATGCAAAAGGAGCCCCGACCAAGTATTGAGTGCATACTATACTGTACATGGACATACTTTTCAGTAAGCCAACATTTCTGTATTAAAAAAACTTTTTTTATTGGTCCTATGTAATATTCAAATTTTTGCTGTAAGCCATAATCCTCAAAATAAAACAATGAAATGCTTGAAATATATCATTCTGTGTGTAACGCACCTATATAAAATATATGAGTTTCACTTTTTTTTAATCCAATTACTGAAATAATTTAACTTTTTAATGATATTCTAATTTTATGAGATGCACCTGTATGTTAAGCTGGTCGCCCCGATTGGTGAGATCTCATCACTCAGAGTGGAACCCATAGTTGGTTGTATTGACCTCCCAAACTGAAGGTTCTCAGTCCTTCCCTGGATGTATACAGTCAAAACTAAAAATTATGCTAGGGCCGCGCCGCCAGTTTGAAATAAAATTCATAAATAAGATGACATTGAATTAAACAGCCAACACTTTTTTTTACCAAGAATATGCTACTTCTTATAAATGCAGAAAACCCAACAAATTCATCTTTTAGTTTCAAATATTTTTTATTGAGGGTGAAATGAAATACAATTAATGCATGTTTACAACTACGGGGTTGTACAATAAAAGATAATTCTGAATAACAGATATACAGTATCAGAAACTACAATGTTATGATCATTATACATTTAAATTATAATGCATTGTAAATAGTCAAATATAAAGAATAAAATAGCAAAGCAGTAAATTATTCTATTCATAGCATGAAAATAGAAAGCACAGGTGGATCGCAAACAAAGGGATAATTTAATCCGAACATGTGAATGTAAATGAAGTATCTTATTAGAAGATGCTAATAAAGATTCTGATACAGTGTAGTGTAGTCTTATAAAAATAAGGTAAGAAACGGGGGATAAACAGTATACATTAAAAGAACTCAGTATACCATAACAAAGGTAGGGAAAGATTTTAAGGGAAAGATGTATAGGCAAGCGCTCAAACTGGGTGGTAAGAGGAATATGTGGGGGTTTCAATCCCTAGTAAGGATGAGCCGAACACCCCCCTGTTCGGTTCGCATCAGAACTTGCGAACACACCAAATGTTCGTGTGAACTTTAGAACCCCGTTAAAGTCTATGGGACTCGAACATTTGAAATCTAAAGTGTTAATTTTAAAGTCTAATATGCAAGTTAGTGTCCTAAAAAGTGTTTGGGGACCTGGGTCCTGTCCCAGGAAACATGTATCAATGCAAAAAAAAGTTTTAAAAACGGCCGTTTTTTCAAGAGCAGTGAATTTAATAATGCTAAAAGTGAAACAATAAAAGTGTAATATTACTTAAAATTTCGTACCTAGGGGGGGGGTGTAAAGTCAGCATGTGAAAAAGTGCATGTTTCCCGTACATAGAACTGTCCCTGCACAAAGTGTAATTTCTGAAAGAAAAAAAGGCATTTAAAACCGGCTTTGCGGCTCTAATGAATTGTCGGCTCTGGCAATTACAGAGATGATTCATTCATAAAAAATAAAAATAAAAAAAGCTGGGGATCCCCCCAAATTCCATTAACAGGCCCTTCAGGTCTGATATGGATATTAAGGGGAACCCCGCCGTCAATTTAAAAAAAAAATGACGTGGGGTTCCCCCCAAATATCCATACCAGACCCTTATCCGAGCACGTTAACCTGGCCGGCCGCAGAAAAGAGGGGGGGACAGAGTGCGGCCCCCCTCTCCTGAACCGCACCAGGCTACATGCCCTCAACATGGGGACAAGGGCCTGATCCCCATAACCCTTGCCCGGTGGTTGTGGGGGTCTTATCAGAATCTGGAAGACCCCTTTAACAAAGGGGACCCCCAGATCCTGCCCCCCCCTATGTGAATTGGTAATGGGGTACACTGTACCTCTACCATTTCACGAAGGAAGTGTAAATAGTTGAAAAAAAAAACACACAGACACCGTAGAAAAAATCCTTTATTAAAAAAAAAATCCAGCGATGTGAATCCACTCTCGGCTTGCCCCCCCCCCCGCTCCAACGTTGTCTTCTATCCAGCGACGGATGATCTCTCCAGCGACGGGTGATCAGCGGTCCGGTCCAGCGATGAGAAGATCCATCCGTCTAGAGCGCAGCAGGCAGCTCCTCTCTCCGCTGGACACAGCCCAGCGGAATGACGCGCTGGAGCTGTGACATTTCTTATATAGGGGAAGCGGCCACCCGTCACGTGACCCCGTCCCCTTTGACGCACCCTCGTACGTCACTGGGAAAGACCGGGAAAAAACGATTTCGGTTTCATCTGACCAGAGCACCTTCTTCCACATGTTTGGTGTGTCTCCCAGGTGGCTTGTGGCAAACTTTAAACGACACTTTTTATGGATATCTTTAAGAAATAGCTTTCTTCTTGCCACTCTTCCATAAAGGCCAGATTTGTGCAGTATACGACTGATTGTTGTCCTATGGACAGAGTCTCCCACCTCAGCTGTAGATCTCTGCAGTTCATCCAGAGTGATCATGGGCCTCTTGGCTGCATCTCTGATCAGTCTTCTCCTTGTATGAGCTGAAAGTTTAGAGGGACGGCCAGGTGTTCGTAGATTTGCAGTGGTCTGATACTCCTTCCATTTCAATATTATCGCTTGCACAGTGCTCCTTGAGATGTTTAAAGCTTGGGAAATCTTTTTGTATCCAAATCCGGCTTTAAACTTCTCCACAACAGTATCTCGGACCTGCCTGGTGTGTTCCTTGTTCTTCATGATGCTCTCTGCGCTTTAAACGGACCTCTGAGACTATCACAGTGCAGGTGCATTTATACAGAGACTTGATTACACACAGGTGGATTCTATTTATCATCATTAGTCATTTAGGTCAACATTGGATCATTCAGAGATCCTCACTGAACTTCTGGAGAGAGTTCGCTGCACTGAAAGTAAAGGGGCTGAATAATTTTGCACGCCCAATTTTTCAGTTTTTTATTTGTTAAAAAAGTTTGAAATATCCAATTAATTTTGTTCCACTTCATGATTGTGTCCCACTTGTTGTTGATTCTTCAAAAAAAATTACAGTTTTATATCTTTATGTTTGAAGCCTGAAATGTGGCAAAAGGGCGCAAAGTTCAAGGGGGCCTAATACTGTACTTTCGCAAGGCACTGTATATTGGCCTAAACTGATGAAGAAATATTTTTTTTTTACATTTTTTTATTGGATATGTTTTATAGCAAAAAGTAAAAAATATTTTTTTTTTTTTTTTTTTCAAAATTGTTACTCTTTTATGTAGAGGAAAATATATCCGCCTAAACTGATGAATACATTTATTTATTTTTTGGATATAGCAAAAACTAAAACATATTTTTTTTCAAAATTGTCGCTCTTTTTTTGTTTATAGCGCAAAAAATAAAAACCGCAGAGGTGATCAAATACCACCAAAAGAAAGCTCTATTTGTGGGAAACAAAGGATAAAAAATGTATTTGGGTACAGTGTCGCACGACCGCGTACTTGTCAGTTAAAATAACAAGGTGCCATACCGCAAAAAATGGCCTGGTCAAAAAGAGGGGTAAATCTTCTGAAGCTGAAGTGATTAAAAAGCAGAAACAAGCATTTGATTGGCTATTTGCAAATTTCATTGGCATTCCTTCGTCGTGGAAAGGCACTCTGTTGAAATTGATGTTTACAATTATTGCTTTTTCAAGACTACAGATTTCATGTATATATTACAGAATTTGGAACATTTGCACTATATTTGCTGAGTTCTATATTTCGGTCTCTGCAGCTATGGAGGGAAGTGATATACTGCTTGAGCTACTGTCTCTTGGGACATGATTGAAAGTGACAGGTAATTAGAGAAATAGCTGTGAAATCAATGTTTTGATGATGTGGCACAGGTCCTGTGTAGGCAGCTGTTTTTAATATACAGTAAGAGTGGATCATGACCAATATTTCTGAGTACTCAAGAACTCTACTATTGGTGTTTCCTCGTCTGCTATGTGCTATGCTTAAAGTAAACCCACCATGAAAGAAATATGAAGGCTGCCATTACTTTCTGAAAATGCTAGTTGATTGGCTGTCATCCTGATCCCTTAGCTCAGGGGTTGACAAATTTGCTTGGAATCTAGGAGCCAGCTAAAAAAGTTAGGAGCCAGAAAACGCACCCCGTCCCGACGAGCTTGCGCGCAGAAGCAAACACATACGTGAGCAGCGACCGCATATGTAAACGGTGTTCAAACCACACGTGAGGTATCGCCGTGATTGGTAGAGCGAGAGTAATAATTCTAGCCCTAGACCTCCTCTGTAACTCAAAACATGCAACCTGTAGAATTTTTTAAACGTCGCCTATGGAGATTTTAAAGGGTAAAAGTTTGTCGGCATTCCACGAGCAGACGTAATTTTGAAGCGTGACATGTTGGGTATCAATTTACTCGGCGTAACATTAGATTTCATAGGAATAGGAATAGGAATAACTTTACTGTTGTCTTATTTTTTAATAAAAAAAAAAAGTGTAATTTTTTCCCAAAAAAGTGCGCTTGTAAGACCGCTGCGCAAATAAGGCGTGACAGAAAGTATTGCAACGATCGCCAATTTGTTTTCTAGGGTGTTAGGATAAAAAATATATATAATGTTTGGGGGTTCCAATTAGAGGGAAAAAGATGGCAGTGAAAATAGTGAAAAATTACATTAGAATTGCTGTTTAACTTGTAATGCTTAACTTGTAATACCAACGGCCACCACCAGATGGTGCCAGCTTACACATCTGGTGGTAATAACTTGTAATACCAACGGCTCACCACCAGATGGTGCCAGCTCACAAAAAAAAATATATTTTTTTTTTGCCCCCCTTCCAAGCCAAGTCGCCAGGACCCTATTTTTAGTCGCCATGGCGACCTGGCGCCTGGGATTTGTCGAGCCCTGCCTTAGCTTTAACTCCAAACAGTTTTATACACAGAAAAAAAAAATACATGACTATTTTACCTGTAAAGAATGTGGGGTAGATTCAGGTAGATTGGCTTAGTTTTATGCGGGCGTAGCGTATCTCCGATACGCCGCCGTAACTTAGTGAGGCAGGTTCTGTATTCACCAAGAACTTGCTCCCTAAGTTACGGCGGCGTAGCGTAAATCTGCCGGTGTAAGCGCGCCTAATTCAAATTGTGAAGAGATGGGCGTGTTTTATGCAAATAAAACATGACCCCACGTAAATGACGTTTTTGACTAACCGCGTATGCCAATGCTTTCGACGTGAACGTAAATTACGCATAGCCCCATTCACGGATGACTTACGCAAACAACGTAAAAATTTCAAAATTCGACGCGGGAATGACGTCCATACTTAACATAGGATACGCCTCATATAGCAGGGGTAATTTTACGCCGGAAAAAGACTAACGTAAACGTAAAATGCGCCGGGCGGACGTACGTTTCTAAATCGGCGTATCTACCTAATTTGCATATTCCTCGCGTAAATCGACAGAAGCGCCACCTAGCGGCCAGTGTAAATATGCAGCCTAAGATATGACGGCGTAAGATCTTGGTCAAATCTATGCGTAACTGATTCTAAGAATCAGGTGCATAGATACGACGCCGCACACTCCGAGATACGACGGCGTATCTGGAGATACGCCGTCGTATCTCCTACCTGAATCTGGCCCAGTGTATTTATGTCCATCCAGTTCTGAGATTTAAACAGCACAGCCATGTTTGCAGGGCAGAAGACCTGCTTTTTCTCTGGTCTTTTTCCTCCCACAGTCTGTGATTGGAGCTCTGCTTTAAAGGGAGGCTTTTATCATACCTCCCAACTTTTTGAAATGGGAATGAGGGACACCTATCAGCAAAAGTATGCAGGCATAGGACACACACCCTGGCCACACCCCCTTAAAGGAGAATTGTACAAAAAAGCAAGATTGGTTAAACCCACAAGTACTTTTTATACCACTACTATTCCTTTATATTGGCTTATGGAATTTAAAAATGCAGCAATTTAGAAATCACATGAAAGGTTTAGTGCTGGAAAACACTGTTTGATAGATAAAAGGTGCATTTTATATACATCTATATGGATCAGGAACAAATGAGGAGGAATGAGGGACAGAGGGACATTGCTCCAAATCAGGGACAGTCCCTCAAAATCAGGGACAGTTGGGAGCTATGGTTTTATACATTTCAATGCAGGTCCACTTCATCCACTGAAAAGCAAATAGCTGTGTATAGAGGAGGACCCCAGTAGAATAAGTACTTTTAAAACATGTGTAGGGATCTACTGCCCTCTACTGTCTTTTAGTAGCATGGATATTGACCTGTTTTTTTTTACAAAACTGATTGGTTGCTTATACCACTTCATAGAAGTCCTCTCTGAGCTCTGCTTTACAGGGAGGCTTTTATACATTTCAATGCAGGTCCACTCCATCCACTGAAAAGCAAATAGGCATGTATAGAGGAGGACCCCAGTAGAATAAGTTCTTTTAAAACATGTGTAGGGATCTACTGCCCTCTACTGTCTCTATTTGTAAAAAGCGTTTCTTTATGAAGTATTATAGTGTTAATTGATAACAGATAGGTACTTCCTGCCACTGCTAATTGTGTCAGAAACTGTGATGTTATTTAAAGGGGAGGTTACAGGAAGTAGACACACAGAACTGAGACTCTTGACCTTAAACACACAGGAACTTCAGTATTTCACACAGACCAGAAGCAGAGACTATTAGGCAAGTATTCATGTGTGCTAATAGTTTAACTGCAGCCAGCTGGCCATGGCTTCTTGAGTGTGTATCTGAAATCTTATCACAGACATATCAATGTCCTATAATTTTTATTTTGCATGCACAGTGCCAGATAGCTAGATCTGTGCTACTGGATTTGTATAATGGTCACCTTCTAGTATATTAGTAGATGAACCATTTTACTACAATATAGTTTATAAGCAGCTCTTGTTATTTTAGTTAACCCTGATGCTTCTGTTCTTGGATTCTAGCTTTAGCTTAGGGCTCAAAAACCAACCTAGGTATGAGCCAGGTTAGGCATCCAACTGCCAATTCTGGTAGTTAGAGGTCCAGCTAGGGACTAAGAAACTACAGATTAAAAACCTGTAGGATAGGTGAGAAACTGCTTTCCAGGCTGCTTGGATAATAGTTGGAGGATCTCCCCATCATTGCTAGTCTCGTCTTCAGGTCTATGCCACAAAGACCAAAGCTGCATCACGGTCATCCTCAAGTGCCCCTGCAACTGAAATACATACATGTAAAAAATTGCTATCACCAGCAAATAAATGGCGTCTTCATCAGTGCCTTCTTAGTTTCTTCCTATGCATTTTTTCCTATGGAATGTCATCCAGCCAATGATGACATCCTACAGAATGAAACGCATAGTGTGCAGTTAAGGAGACACTGGCATCAGACGGCATTAGTTTGGAGGTGATATCGTTTTTATTGTTATGTATTTTATTATAGAACAAACATGTTTTATTGGTACTGATGCTACTGGACTCTATGGGCCGGATTCAAGAAGCAATTGCGCCTGTGTAACCATAGGTTACACAGCGCAATTGCTTACTTGCCCCGGCGTAACGAGTGCTCCTGATTCAGGAACCTCGTTACGCCGACTGCAGCCTAAGATCTGCGCGGCATAAGGCTCTTATGCCCGCATATCTTAGGCTGCATTCTTGCGGTGGACGCTAGGTGGCGTTCACGTTGTGCTCAGTGTATAGTATGCAAATTGCATACTAACACCGATTCACAACGTTGCGCGAACCCTGCGTACGCAATTTACGTCGTTTACGTACGGCGGTTTCCGCGCAAGGCTGCCCCTGCTATTAGCAGGGGCAGCCCATGTTACGTATACCCGTCGTTCCCGCGTCGCGAAATTCGAATTTTACGTACTTTGCATAAGTGAATCGTGAATGGCACTGGACGCCATTCACGTTCACTTTGAAACAAATGACGTCCTTGCGACGTCATTTGCCGCAATGCACGTCGGGAAAGTTTCGGGAAAGGCGCGGGAACGTGCCTAATTTAAATGATTCCCGCCCCCTACGGTATCATTTAAATTGCGTGCTCCTGCGCCGGGCATTTTGCCCGCGCGCCCGCGCAATTCACGGAGCTTCTGTTCCGTGAATCAAGGGCAGCGGAGCAAATTTGCGGGGGCGCAAATTTGCCCTGCGCCTCCGTAAATAATGGGCAATTGTACCTGAATCCGGCCCTTTCTCTCTTCTATATGTTGGTATCTATTTGTGGATGAACAGAGTGTTTTGACCTTGGTTGAGCAAGACCCTGTGAATAAAGCTTTCTTCTTTGTGGTATCATTTGCAAGGGGTCCTTTTAAGAAGGAGTTTTTATCCATATCTCCATATCCATATGATTATATCCATTAAGAGCACATAGACCTCTTTTGTTTGTGAGGTCCAACCATCTAGTGAGTCACCACTTGCAATTTTTGGTGGAGGTCATGTTGTTGAAAGCGATGCATTCATCAGAAATTTTATTTTATTTATATATATATATATATATATATATATATATATATATATATATATATATATATATATATCAGTCTTTTGCATGCATCCATATACATATACAGCAGCAGGGATGCAAAATCACATACCTGGAGGTGATTTCTTCTTCCTGGTCTGGGGGGTGCGTGCTGATTGGACTCAGCGGGGGCCAATCAAAAAATAAAAAACGCAGAGGTGATCAAATATTACCAAAAGGAAGCTCTATTTGTGGGGAAAAAGGACATCAATTTTATTTGGGTACAGCGTCGCACGACCGCGCAATTGTCAGTTAAAGCAACGCGTTGCCTTAGCGCAAAAAATGGCCCGGTCTGGAAGGTAGTTAAACCTTTCTGAGGTGAAGTGGTTAAATGTTCCTCTGTTTAACCCCTTATTAATCCTTAGTTATACCTCTAATCAGCCCTAGTTAACTCTTTATTCTCCTTCTCCATTCAGTTATAATTTTCCCTTTTTTTTTCTATTTTATTAACTAACTAGCTGAATACCCGGCGTTGCCCGGTCTTCCTATCTTAACCTTTTGGGGAGGAAAATCCTAGTAATATAAATATACCCATCTTTTATATAAGGGTGTAGGTAAGGGTTAATTTAACTGTCATATATTTTTATTTGGCATATAAGTAATATGTGTACCAGGTATTATTGAAATATCTCCAGGCGTACAGAAGTTATGTGGGAACATACATTTCCCATTGATTTGCATGGGACTTTAAACAAAAACCCCGACCCTCACAAATGGGGGTAGTTAAGGGATAAATTAACTATCCTATAGTTTAAGTGGACATATAAGTAACATGTGACCAAGTGTTATCGAAAATTCTACAGCCGTTTGGAAGTTATGAAGTAACATGTATTTCCCATAGAGTTGAATGGGACTTTAAAGAAAAACCCCGACCATGGCAAATGGGGGTGGGTAAGGGTTAAACCACCTATCCTATGTTTGTTGCTGACATATAAGTAACATGTGTGCCAAGTTTCATGTTAATATCTTTAGCCGTTTGGACGTGATGCTGGAACATACATACACACACACGTTGAGTTTTATATATATAGATAATATTTAAACTTTTTTTTCTGTGTTTGTTTGTTCGTTAACATCTTTATACCCTTACTTATAGTTACACGTATCACATTGAAAAAAGCGCAAAAGTGAAAAAAACTACTTTACTTAATTTGTAATTAACTTTGCAATGCTTTGTACCATAATCATAATTTTAGTGCTGTTTTACATAGGACAAATTACAGAATAAAACACACACTTTTTATGTGCAGTAGCACTATTTAAAGTGCATTTTGTTTTGTTTTATTACGTTTAATTGTCTAAGGATTGCAACAAAAAAAAAACAGTGTTTCAATACAATATTTACGGAAAAAAAAATATTATTAACCACTTCCCTACCGGCCCATAGTAAAATGACGTCCACAAAGAACCTCTGCCGTTCAGAGTGGACGTCATATGACGTCCTGGGCTTTGTGGGGGGATATCTGAATGATGTCTGCAGCTAGAGGCATCATTCAGATATCCTTCTCTTGTGCCGGCGATTCTGCACAACGTAAGAACGATCATAGCGGCGGTTCCGCCGCTAGATCGTTCTTACAGGCGGCGGGAGGGGACATCCCCCCCTCCCGCCACCATCCGGTGCTTCTCCGGGCTCTCCCGTGCCATCGGGGGCCCCGGAGAACGAATCGTCCGGCGCTCGCAGGAAGCATAGAGATGACTGGTGACCAGATAACAGAAATAAAATTTTTTTTAACGCCCCTGTCCCCAGTAGCTTGCACGCAGAAGCGAACGCACACGCAAGTGCCGCCGACATATGTAAACGCCGTTTAAACCACATATGTGAGGTATCGCCGCATGCGCTAGAGTGCCAGCAACAATTCTAGCACTAGATGTACTCTGTAAATCTAAACTGGTAACCTGTAAATTTTTTCAAAGCTTTGCCTATGGAGATTTTTAAGTAACGAAGTTTGGCGCCATTCCACGAGTGTGCGCAATTTTAAAGCGTGACATGTTAGGTATCTATTTACTCTGTGTAACACAATCTTTCATATTTTACAAAAAAATTGGGCTAACTTTACTGTTTTGTTATTTTTTGAATTCATGAAACAATTTTTTTCCAAAAAAAAGGCGTTTGAAAAATTATTGCGCAAATACCGTGCAGAATAAAAGGTTTCAATGACCGTCGTTTTATTCCCTAGGGTGTCTGCTAAAAAAACATATATAATGTTTGGGGGTTCTGCGTAATTTCCTAGCAAAAAAATGATGATTTGTACATGTAGGAGAGAAGTGCCAGAATAGGTCTGGTATGGAGGTGTGTATAAAAGCCCGGTATGGAAGAGGTTAAAAAACAATATACACTATATTACCAAAAGTATTGGGACACCTGCCTTTACCATGAATTGTGTGATAACATGCTGTTGGCGGAAAATTTGACCGTTTGTATGCTTCGTCGGATAATTGTTGTTGGATTTTCGATGAACAAATGTTGGATGGCAGGCTTTAAAATTTTCCGCGAACAACGGTCTGTTGTCGGACTTTCCGAGCGTGTGTACACAAGTCCGTCGGACAAAAGACCAAAGTACAAACACGCATGCTCAGAAGCAATGCTCACTAAACAAGACATTAGCAGAAGGTGCCCAAAGGGTGGCACTAAAGATCTGAAATTACGTAGTACGTAACTACCTTTGTGTTTGTTGGCCGACAATTGTGTGCCGTTTGTATGCAAATCAAGTTTTTGGCCAACGCCCTTCGGACAAAAGTCTGAGACTTTGTCTGCCGAAAATCCAATCAAGGCTTTAGTCTGTAGGGTTTAATATTGAGTTGTCCCACCCTTTACAGCTATAATAGCTTCAACTCTTCTAGGAAGAATGATCAAACATTCCCATAGACACTCCTAAACCTTGTGCACAGCCTTCCCAGAAGAGTTGAAGCTGTTATAGCTGCAAAGGGTGGGCCAACTCAATATTGAATCCTACGGACTAAGGCCCGGGATGCCATTAAAGTTCATGTGTGTGTAAAGGCAGGTAACCCAATATTTTTGTCATTATAGTGTATGATGCTGTTAGCTTAAAGAGGAACTGCAATCTACTCACATAATTTGTAATACAAACATCTTTGCCATTTAGAAGCTTCCCTCCAACCACTTTGCATATTATTTTATATATACTGTGATTCTGTACTTGCCAAATTTGCTGCAGAAATCTCCCTCCACTGAGTCTGGCGGCATCCATTTTAACTGTGGGCAGCTGAGGCTGCTGCCTGTTCACTTCCTGGATTTTTACAGACACACAGAGGCTAACCTCCAGCTCTGCAGCTCTGTCAGTCTTGCCTGGCCTTGATGGAACAAACTGCTTTTTCTTTCCCCCAGAAAGAGATTGCAGATAGCCAGGAGGAAGTAGTGGCTTTTGAGCTGCACTTTAATCAGAAGGAATGAGTGATCCTTGTATCAGCATTTAAGCCCAAATTAGCCACCACAGGAAAGAGGAATGATTGGAGGATCCTTTCAAACTGATAAAATTTACCACAGGCTTTTATAAAAAGCCCTTAAGGTGAGTGCACACCTGGTGGAGGGTGTGTGCACACCGCATGAAGATAGCATCATCATGTTTTATGTTTATCTTTTCATAATGGACTTTTGAAATATTATATTATTAACTACTTGCTGACCAGCCACCGCAGTTATACGGCGGCAGGCCGGCTCCCCTGCGCAAGAGCCAGTAGCTATACATCGGCTCTCGAAGCGGCCACTAGGGGCGTGTGCACGCCCCCCGCTCGTCCCTGACTCCCGTGCGCATGCCTGGCGAGCGTGATCACCGCCGGGCTCCCACGATTGCTAGTTACAGGGCCCCTAGTGAGGCCACCCCCCCTACAGTTAGAACACACCCAGGGAACATACTTAACCCCTTCCCCGCGCCCTAGTGTTAAGCCCTTCCCTGCCAGTGGCATTTTTATAGTAATCCAATGCATTTTTATAGCACTGATCGCTATAAAAATGCCAATGGTCCCAAAAATGTGTTAAAAGTCTCCGAAGTGTCCGCCATAATGTCGCAGTACTGAAAAAAAATCGCTGATTGCCGCCATTACTAGTAAAAAAAATATTCATAAAAATGCCATAAAACTACCCCCTATTTTGTAAATGCTATAACTTTTGCGCAAAACAATCAATAAACGTTTATTGCGATTTTGTTTTACGAAAAATATGTAGAAGAATACCTAAACTGAGGAAAAAAAATTGTTTTTATATATTTTTGGGGGATATTTATTATAGCAAAAAGTAAAAAATATAATTTTTTTTCAAAATTGTCGCTCTATTTTTGTTTATAGCGCAAAAACTAAAAACCGCAGAAGTGATCAAATACCACCAAAAGAAAACTCTATTTGTGGGAAAAAAAGGACGCCAATTTTGTTTGGGAGCCACGTTGCACGACCGCGCAATTGTCAGTTAAAGCGATGCAGTGCCGAATCACAAAAAGTGCTCTGGTCTTTGACCAGCAATATGGTCCGGGGGTTAAGGAGTTTAGTGCAATACACAGAGCACGTGCACTTTATCGATATATATAGATATATATATTTGCACACTGCATGAAGATATCATCATCGCGTTTTATGTTTATGTTTTTATAATGGACTTTTGAAATATTATATTATTAAGGATTTGTGTGCAATAAACGGAGCATGTGCATTTATTTATATTTATATATATTTTTTGGACATTTGTTAATTACCTTTGTATCATATCATATATATCATATATTTTTCTAGTTACGTATTGTATTTGTGCTACACATGTATATTAGTTTTTTAGTTATTTCATTTAAATGCTTATTTTTATTCTTTAGCGTCGCACATTTGTTGTATCAGTTTGCATTGTCACATTTGGAAGTGTGGGAAGTGCTGGCAGCTGTTTGTTAGTTTAATTTTAATTATTTTATTTTCATTTTTATTTTTATTCTACATTTTTACTTTAGGGTAGAAGTTTGGCAGCTCACAAGGCTTTACCCGCTTGGAGAATTTTTAATAGATGGAAAGATGAAAAAATGACTGAAGTTCCGCTTTAAAGTATAATTAAAGGCATTTTTCTTTTTTAGCTTTGGACAGAGTGGAGAGGGATTAGAATGCTTGCCAGTTTGTATTGCTGTCTGTGCCCCCTTTACGGAGATTCACCCTCTCTATTTGTCCTGAAAGTAAAAGAAAATGTCAAACTTTGGGTTGTCCCCAGAAAAGTAAAAGAGGGCACACCTTCCAATGGGGACACTAGTTCTGGTCACCTGGCGGTCCCCAAGGAATTCTCATAATTTACAGGGATTTATTCTCACTTCCTGTTTTGCTATGGGACAGGAAGTAAAAGGAAATCTCAGCAATGGGACACAGATGGTGAAAAAAAAAAAGAATCTGACAGGGATTATTATAACCCTCCCTTACTCTATCCAAAATGCAAAAAAAAAAAAACTTTTGCCTACAGTTCTACTTTAAAGCGGAGTTCCAACCACAATTAGCATTTTTTAAATGTATGTCCTTTCATCCTGCGTTTTTATAATATAAATCTGGTCACTTACTATATTACAATCCGCCGCCGATCCGCATAGATATTCAAAAAAGATAGTTTATAAAACTATATCTACACCGTTGTCATTTTGCTTGTGGGCATTGTGAAGCCAACAGGCACCTACTTCCTGGAAGTCTTGGATGGGGAGTGATAATTGGACAGCGCACTGCATCCTGGGAAATTATGACACACATTTCCCAGGAGCATTAGAGGGAGATGATGTCAGAATCCTAGGTGGTTTCAAAGGCAGACTTCGTGGGACCGCATAGCAACAGGCATTTCCAGATGAGTAAATAAAAAATGTTTCTTTTTTTTTTTCTTTTTTAGTCGTAAGCTACAGTTTAAAGCAAAATTGTTTTTTTGATGGAACCTCCACTTTAAGTAATGACAATAAAAATGAAACTTATCGCCAAATAAACAGGCCCATAGCATAAATGTGAAAATTGCTCTGGTCCATAGAGGTGAAGTGGATAATAATAATAATAATAATACTGTTTTAAGCTGCCTGTAGTGTCCTGTGTATAAACATGCTCCAAAGAAACATCTAAAAAGGTAACATATATATATATATATATATATATATATATATATATATATATATATATATATATATATATATATATTTTATGCTGTGTGAATGGGAACACATAACAAACATATAGTAGTGGTTTCTAAAATTTTACTGCAAAACTAGAAATTCTGATAAAATATAAAAGCACCTGCAGATATACAGTGAAACAGCAGATGGCAGCAAAATGCCAGGAATTGTGGCTTTGCTGTAATTAGCTGGTCTACACAAGCTGTGTATAATAATAAGGGATGCTGCGGAATGTCACTGCCATTGTAACGTCACACAGCTGTTTAGTCTCCCTCTATATAAAAGCATACATGCCACGCACTGTAAAAAAAAAACAAGGCAGATAGAATCTGAGTTCAGATGTGAAAGTAAACAGGAAATTAGAGTTTTATCTGAATTTTTGCATCTGGCTCAGTGTCAGGATACATTTTTTCTCAGCTCTGGGAATCTGGCCATGGTACTTCTCAGTTCAAGGCTCCTAATGCAGAGTAAAAGTGCAACATTTTTGGATTTTGGATACAATGAGAAAGGGTTAAAGCCACTGTTATTTATTTTTTTTTTTTGCTATGTCCCATTGGGGAGGATTTCCTTTCACTTCCTGTCCTGGAGACATAACAGGAAGTGAGGGTTGAAATACTCTCTTAGACAGTACCAGAACAGGTGTTCCCATTGGTAGATTGCCCTTACCTGCTTGGTAATCAGATCAGCCATTCTTCAGGAGAATGTCTACAAAATATACAGGTACGATATTGCTTGCTGTTTTATTATATCTTACCTGTATATTTTGTAGACATTCTCCTGAAGAAGCAGTTTTATACTGCGAAACCGGTCGAGATTACGACTCCACCGATTAGACAAAACGGTCCTGTGATCGATCTGATTTGTGGGGTTTGTCCCAAATGTCTTGTATTTTTTGTATTATTGTAATTTGTCAAATAAATATTTATATATTTTTAATACATTGTTGCATATCAGTGCCTTGAAAATCCCAAACATTTCCCCTTCCTCCCTTGATCTATGGTCAATTAACCAGGCCCCAAGCAGCCTTTGTTTGAGTTTATTGATCAGGTCTCATCTTTATGGACCTTGCTTTGTGCTCTGGTGTGCAGTCATCTTGGAACAGGAAGGGGCCGTCCCCAAACTGTTCCCACAACGTGGTAGCTTGAAATTGTCCAAAATATCTTGGGATGCTGACGCCTTTAGAGTTACCTTCACTGGAACTAAGGGGCCAAGCCCAACCCCGGAAGAACAACCCAACATCATAATCCCTTTCCACCAAATGATTTGAACCAGTGCACAAAGCAAGGCCCATAAAAACATGGATGAGCAAGTCAGGGGTGGAGGAACTTGACTGGCCTGCACAGAGTTCTGACCTCAACCTGATAGAACACCTTTGGGATGAATTAGAGCTTAGACTGCAAGTCAGGCCTTCTTGTCCAACCTCAGTTTCCTGACCTCACAAATGCGCTTCTGGAAGAATGGTCAAACATTCCCATAGACACTCCTAAACCTTGTAGACAGCCTTCCTAGAAGAGTTGAAGCTGTTATAGCAGTTAACGAGTGTTTCGCAATACGAGCACTGTTTTTTTTTAAACCCTGTGCAGTACTTTATTTGTAGAAAGAAATGTTTGGACAGCCGCACTCTGGAAAAACCTTCTCGGTTGACTTTTATTGGTAAAAGTATTCAAACACCACACATCACAGCAAAGACAGGGGCATACAGCTGACGTTTCGCACTACAATCAGTGCTTACTCATACTTTATTTGGACTGAGGTGCAAGGGCGCCGGAGCCGATCGAAGCCATTTGGAAATGCTCGGAAATACTCAGTTCCCAAGCCTTTCCGATGTTTTCTGAGTTCAGCCCAACTGTCCCTGGCCTTTCCGAGTGTTTCCGTGGCTCTCCGGTGCCCTCCCCCCCCCCCCCCACACCTCTGGTCACTTGCGATATTGCATGCCATAGAAGTCAATGAGAAACAAATTATTTTTGTTTCAATTGACTTCTATGGGGAAACTCGCTTTGATATGCGAGTGCTTTGGATTACGAGCATTCTCTTGGAACGGATTAGACTCGTAATCCAAGGTTCCACTATATATATATACCATGCTGTCATCTTTTTTATTGTGCCTATTTTATTACTGCTTTATAAAATGCAAGTCAATACCCATCATTAGCTCCCGGGACAGCACAAGAGCTGTGGTGATACATTAGTGGCTCAGCGGTCCAAATAATTGGGCAGCATCAGATCCAGCATCCAATACCTGCAAATGTAATTTTGGGAAAGTTGTAGCTACTCCTCTAACTTAGATTGGATAAAGGTGCTAAATAATGGTAACTATTATACTCGGTGGTGTATTTAGGTTTTGTGCTGCCCTAGGCCTGACTAAACTTGTGCAACCCCTAATTTAAATATGATCCACCCCTTCCTGTCAAGGTCACACCCCTTCCTGTTTAGGACCTGTCCTGTAATTTTACAGTGGGGATACTAGTTCTAAGGGCCTTGGGGGGGGGGGATTCCCTTAATCTTAACATGGGCTATAAACCAAAAGAAAATGTGTTTCCCATAGTTCTACTTTAAGCACAAAGAGGATATAACCATGCCAGTGGTGCAGCAGAAAACATGTAGCACAGTGATGAAGGTATGTGGTCCAGGCAGTGAGCAAAGGAAGGATTGGGGGCAAAAACAAATAAATCCATATGTTTATTTTTCTCATCAGCAATCAACAGAAATAAAATTAAGATTCCTTAATATGTACAACTGACACAAGCAAAGGATTGCAGGAGAGTCCTACTACCTACATGACAGGTATAGGTGACCATGTCAGTGTCCCTTGTGTCTGTGCTATTCCTATCATACCAGCAGCAGTGCGCCAGACCAATTTGTCTTGCGGCACAATCCACCTCATAAGACTGGCGCTACACCAAATTGTAGCGGGGACTCTTTTCATGCTGCCCCCCTGCAAAGTGCTGCCCTAGGCCATGGCCTTGTTGGCCTAGGCCAGGGGTCTCCAAACTGCGGCCCTAGGGCCAGATGTGGCCTTTGCTAGCCTTCATCCGGCCCTTGGGGCAGTATTGCTCCCAACGATGAGGCACTATTCCTCAGAATGACACCAACAATGGGGCACTATTTCTTCCACTAATAGCAATGATGGAGCACTATTCCTCCTCCTACTGCTCACCAGCACTGGGGCTGTGTTTTTTTCTTACTGATGCTCGGCCCTTGGCACATTTTCTACCCCCACTGGTCAGAATATGGCGCCCCTGAAGTCTGAAAGACAATAAACTGGCCCTTTGCTTGAAAAGTATGGAGACCCCTGGCCTAGGCCAAGATACAGCGTTGATTATACTTGCATTTTCCAAAAATAAAACCCATTAGCAATGGCCTACATACATACCTCCCAACATTTTGAGATGGGAATGAGTGACACCTATCAACAAACGTATGTAGGCATAGGACACGCCCCCTACCACACCCCCTTAAAGGAGAATAAACCAAAGGTTAATTAAATCCACAAGGACTTTTTTTACCACAATTATTCCTTTTTTATTAGCTTTTAAAATGTACAAATTCAGCAATTTAGAATTGGGATAAAAAGTTTAGCATTGGGAAAAACCTTTCTGAAAGATAAAAAGTGCATTTAATATACAACTATATAGATCAGACCAAAATGAGGGACAAATGAAGGGGAAAGAGGGACATTGCTACAAATCAGGGACAGTCCCTCGAAAATCAGGGACAGTTGGGAGCTATTATGGGCCAGATTCACGTAGAATCGCAGCGGCGTAACGTATCCTAGATACGTTACACCCCTGCAAGTTTTCATCGCAAGTGCCTGATTCACAAAGCACTTGCGATGAAAACTACGCCGGCGGCCTCCGGCGCAAGGCGGGCCAATTCAAATGGACGTGTGCCATTTAAATTAGGCGCGCTTCCGCGCCAGACCTACTGCGCATGCTCAGTTTCGCAATTCCCGTCGTGCTTTGCGCACTGTGACGTCATTTTTTTGAACGGCGATGCGCGTAGCGTACTTCCGTGTTCCCGGACGTGTTACGCAAACGACGTTAAATTTTAAATTTCGACGCGGGAATGACGGCCATACTTTATACAGCAATACGATTGCTGTGTAAAGTTAGGGCAGGTCAAATAACGACTAAAATTGCGACGGGAAACTTGACTACGGACGACGTAGCGAACGCGAAAATCCGTTGTGGATCCGCCGTAACTGCTAATTTGCATACCCGACGCTTGAATACGATGCAAACTCCACCCAGCGGCGGCCGCGGTATTGCATCCTAAGATCCGACAGTGTAAAACAATTACACCTGTCGGATCTTATGGATATCTATGCGTAACTGATTCTATGAATCAGTCACATAGATAAAAACAGAGATACGACGGCGTATCAGGAGATACGCCGTCGTATCTCTTTGGTGAATCTGGCCCTTAGTACATATGACTTAGTATTGAAAGTTCGGATTGAGTTCTTGGCGTGCTTCTTTCGGTATTGTCCAAACTATGGTTGATACACGTGTAGAAAGAAGCAGTAAGTACTGCTATTAGCTGTTCTACACCACTCCGTCTTCTTATACTCTTGAGAGTTTAAATCTATTTCGCTTCCTTGGCTGTGGAAGAAAAAAAAAACTGAATCGTATCTGTGATTTTAGTTCAGTTTCCAGGCTCTAGTCTCTAAGGAATGAATTCTGAAACCACCATCATTCAATTCCTTCGTACTTACCAAGCCTGTCTACTAAAATCTCCTGCCAGCAAAGAAAGAACAGAGTATTATTAGTGGTATTTCTATCCTTTACTTTAGTACTTTTATATAAATAAGCCTACTTTTTCTACAAGCAGTAATATTTCTTCGTACTCACAGCAGAAGTAGTGAGTCAATCAACATTTCTTGAATTGTCTGATAAACATAGGTCTGTCCTCTGACAAAAACCTGAATAAATTAAAAGAAATGCGGGTAGGGAGCTGTAACTTTGTGGAATTGAGTCTTGAACCAGAGTCTGTTCTATTGTAAGATGTAGATGATCGAAGTCAGCTGAGATGTCCTGAACTATTGTTATGTGGACTTGGAGTATTGCCCATGCTCCGGGTCCAGCACCGCAAGACCAGTGATCCAAGTCTTGGTAGTCTCTGAGAGCCGCTGTGTTATTCATCATCCACGCTTTGCTGAATATGAGAAATCTCTCTGCCATACGGGTGCCAAGTTGTTTTATTGTGGGTCAAAAAGATGCTTGAGCTGTAAATTCAAATACAATTCTTGAGCATTTAAAATGGGGCATTGCAGGTTTCATTACTTCATTTATACCCGTAGATAAACTTTGAATCTACATATGAGTCAAAGTCAAAGAAACCATTGAAAACAATAGAAATTGCCCCCCATTAAAAAATAGGTAATTTTTATTTAATTTTTTTTTGGAAGAGAATACTACTAGTGAACTACTTCAAAAAGAGCCTGACCATCACAGAAAGTTATTGTAACGGTCACCACCGTTTACGACCTTCCATCAACCCACGACAGCTTATCGACACTCCACAATCAGGCAACCGAACACGACCCACAAGAATTCCCCCCCAGACACGAGACACACAGCTCTGTTCTGGGTTCAAATATAAGACAACTTTAATGGCTAGCTCTCAAGTTTATATACAGTTTAAGCATGAAAGGAACAATCAAACTCTCCACCCACACCTCACACCCTGGGGGGGGGGGGGGGCTTCAATACACCTCCAGATGGCTAATTGCTAAACATTCCAGACATCTCGGTGCCGGGCTATAATTATCATGATCTACTCATTCCACCTGAGAAGTCATTCCTTCATTAACAGAATTCAAACAAAGAAAACACCATCACACAATGAATTCCCCTCAAACCATATCTTTAGACAGACGTTCTGTCTCCGCATACAGCTTGACAAGTTCCATTCCACACACAAAACAGTATTTAGCATACATAATTAGAGATCCTGGACCAGACTCAATTAGCATGTCAACAGTCTACACAGAGAGATGAGTCATAGAATAAACCAACACTTTGCAATATCTCCTGCAATATGAGCTATCAGTAATGTCCCCTGTCCTGTAATTTAGGATATAATTTCTCAGTCACCCTATGGCCCTATCGGACATAAGGTGACCCTAGACATAAGAGTTATTAATGACACTGGCACAGGAGTACCCCTCATCCTTCCAAAGTCTCTGTTTGTCCCGGGTCATTCCATTACAGTTATGATGCATCACTTTTCGACAAACTTCAGCAAGAGCCTTCACTATCATTTCAGCTAATGTTCTCCGATCTGTCCGTTTAACACAGCGACTACAATAGGTGTAAACAAACACAAGAGGGAACCACCATCTAGGTGTAGGGATTTATTAAAAATAATAAAATACAATAAAAATGCACTCACTAGATAAATGGCTTGAGAGTATAAAACAAGCACAAGAGGGCGCCTCAATCAAGGTGTACTGATTTATTAGGAAAGAATAAGAAACAATAGAAATGCACTCACAAGTGGATCAAGGCTTGTTATAAACCCAAAGGGATCATCGTGAGGCTGCAGAGCATGGAAGTCAAGCGGCTAGCTGAAGTAGAGTTATTGGTGTTAGTACAGCTCTCAGGCTTCAGGCTGGAACAGCAGTTTATGGGTGTAGCAAGATGGCTGCAGGTCAGCGCCACTCTTGCTGGGTGATGGTCACAGGAAATGGAGGGGGTGTGGCTACATGTTTCAGGGCAACAGGACTGCCCCATTTGTCAAACCATTAATACAGGGGAAATCCTGTTGCCCTGAAACATGTAGCAACACCCCCTCCACTTTCTATCATTATCACCCAGGTGCTGATTGGAGCTGTAACCATCTTGCTACACCCTTAAGTCGCTGCTGCATATGTTCCAGTCTGGAACCTGACAGCGGTACTTCCACCAAGAACTCTGCTTCAGCTAGCCGCTTGCCTGCCGAGCTCTGCAGCCTCACGGTGATCCTATGGAGGTCTATATAGGTTTATGACAAGCCTTGATCCACTTTTAACTAGTGAGTGCAATTTTATTGTCTTTCATTTTTTCCTAATAAATCACTACACCTAGATTGAGGTGCCCTCTAGTGTTTGTTTCATATACAGTATGTGCATTAGGATTTTAAGACTTAGTCTAAGGCCCCGTACACACGACCAGTTTCCTCGGCAGAATTCAGCTTCCGACCGAGTTTCTGGCTGAATTCTGCCGAGAAACCCGGCCGTGTGTACACTTTCGGCCGAGGAAGCCGACGAGGACCTCGGCGAGGAAATAGAGAACATGTTCTCTATTTCCTCGTTGTTCTATGGGAGCTCTCGTCCCGCCGAGCTCCTCGGCGGCTTCAGGGCTGAACTGGCCGAGGAACTCGATGTGTTTGGCACGTCGAGTTCCTCGGCCGTGTGTACGAGGCCTAAGAGGAGCTGCAACCACTTCACATGGTGTTCCCTACCGCTCTCTTGGCCCTCTTATGTGCCCCCTTAAATGACGGTTGGGGTCTAGGCAGCGCAATAGCTTATTCATTTTCTTTGGACTGCAATAGGTGTACAGTGCCTTGAAAAAGTATTCATACCCCTTAAAAATGTTCAAATTGTGTCATGTTACAACCAAAAACGTAAATGTATTTTATTGGGATTTTATGTGATAGACCAACACAAAATTGGACATAATTGTGAAGTGTAAGGAAAATGATAAATGGTTTTCAAAATTTTTTACAAATAAATATGTGAAAAGTGTGGCGTGCATTTGTATTCAGCCCCCCTGAGGCAATACTTTGTAGGACCACCTTTCGCTGCAATTACAGCTGCACGTCTTTTTGGGGATGTCTCTACCATTTTTGACCATTCTTCTTTGCAAAATATCTCAAGCTCTGTCAGATTGGATGGAGAGCGTCTGTGAATAGCAATTTTCAAGTCTTGCCACAGATTCTCAATTGGATTTAGGGCTGGACTATGACTGGACCATTCTAATTTATGAATATGCTTTGCTCTAAATCATTCCATTATAGCTCTGGCTGTATGTTTAGGGTCGTTGTCCTGCTGGAAGGTGAACCTCTACCTCGTCTTAAGTCTTTTGCAGACTCAAACAGGTTTTCTTCTAAAATTGCTCTGTGTTTGGCTTCATCCATCTTCCCATTAACTCTGACCAGCTTCCCCACAACATGATGCTGTCACCACCATGTTTCACAGTGGGGATGGTGTGTTCAGGGTGATGTGCAGTGTTCGTTTTCTGCCACACATAACATTTTGCTTTTAGGCTGAAAAGTTAAATTTTTATCTCATCTGAACAGAGCACCTTCTTCCACATGTTTGCTGTGTCCCCCACATGGCTTCACGCAAACTGAAAATGGGACTTCTTATGGTTTTCTTTCAACAATGGCTTTCTTTTTGACACTTTTCCACAAAAGGCCAGATTTGTGGAGAGCACGACTAATAGTTATCCTGTGGACAGAGTCTCCCCCCTGAGCTGTGGATCTCTGCAGCTCCTCCAGAGTTACCATGGGCCCCTTGGCTGCTTCTCTGAGTAATGCTCTCCTTGCCCGGCCTGTCAGTTTAGGTGGACGGTCGTGTCTTGGTAGGTTTGCAGTTGTGCCATACTCTTTCCATTTTTAGATAATGGATTGAACAGTACTTTGTGAGATGTTCAAACCTTGGGATATATTTTTATACCCTAACCCTGCTTTAAACTTCTCCACAAACTTATTTCTGACCTGTCTGGTGTGTTCCTTGACCATCATGATGCTGTTTGTTCACTGAGGCCTCGTACACACGACCGAGTTTCTCTGCAAAAACCAGCAAGAAACTTGCTTTTTTTTTTTTTTTTGCCGAGAAAACCGGTCGTGTGTACACTTTTCGATGAGGAAACTGTCGAGGATCTCGTCGAGCCAAAAAGAGAGCATGTCTTCTTTTTCCTCGATGGGAATGGGGAAATTTGGCTCGCCGAGATCCTCGACAGCCTAACAAGTAACTCGACGAGCAAAACGATGTGTTTCGCCTGTCGAGTTTCTCGGTTGTGTGTACGAGGCTTAAGGTTCTGTAAGGCCTTGTACACACGGTAGGTTAAACAGAGGACAACGGTCTGATGGACCGTTTTCATCGGTCAAAACCGATCGTGTGTGGGCCCCATAGGTTATTTAACCATCGGTTAAAAAAAAGCCAACCTGCTTTAAATTTAACCGATGGATTCCTAACCGATAGGTCAAAACCGATCGTTAGTAGGCACAACCATCGGTTAAAAATCCACGCATGCTCAGAATCAAGTCGACGCATGCTTGGAAGCATTGAACTTTTTTTCAGCACGTCGTTGTGTTTTACGTCACCGCGTTCTGACACGATCGTTTTTTTAACCGACGGACCATCAGTCAGCTTCATCAGTTAACCGATGAAAACGGTCCATCAGACCGTTCTCATCGGATAGACTGATCGTGTGCTTAACACAGTGGTCATCAACCCTGTCCTCAGGGCCCACTAACAGGCCAGGTTTGCAAGATAACTGAAATACATGACAGGTGATATCATTTGCTGCTCAGTGATTGCAGTATTCTAGTCTGCATCTTTCCAAGGTAATACATAAAACCTGGCCTGTTAGTGGGCCCTGAGCACAGGGTTGATGACCACTGCTCTAACAAACCTACGAGGGCTTCACGGAACAGCTGTATTTATACTGAGATTAAATTACACACAGGTGGACTCTATTTACTAATAAGGTTACTTCTGAATTGGTTCCACTAGATTTTAGTTAGGGATATCAGAATAAAGGGGGTGAATACAAATGCACGCCACACTTTTAAGATATTTATTTGTAAAAAATATTGAAAACCATTTATCATTTTCCTTCCACTTCACAATTATGTGACACTTTGTGTTGGTCTATCACATACAATCCCAATAATATAAATTTACGTTTTTGGTTGTAACATGACAAAATGTGGAAAATGTCAAGGGGTATGAATACTTTTTCAATGCACTGTAACTGGTGCTGAACTAAATTGCTGAGGGAAGGGAGGAAGAACACTCATCACCAGCACATCCCCATGGATTTCTTGGGATTTCTTGTGTTGAATGAAGAGGAACTTTATTGCTGAACATCATTCCCTAGTTTTTGAGTCACCACATTCAATATAGGCAGGAGAAAGACAAGCTTTTTTTTTTTTTGCCACACACATTTAAAATGAGCTTCCAAACACAGTAAAAGTGAGTTTCTTCTTGAAAATGTTCTTCTATAAAAAAATAAAAATTACAACCAAGGAATGATGGAAGATAGATAATGATTAATGGAGAAAATAATGAAGAAAATATAATGCATAAAGCATGCAGGAAGAGAATATATAAATTGTCTTCTATAAGATTTCAACTTTACTTGCCTACATAATTGCACATTAAATTCCAAAAATTAATTTGTGGAACATAAACGGAGAGTGCAATGTTTGAGGTTATGGGATTGACTATAGTATGGTCTAGTCATATCGGCCTTTCCCCTCTACACCAATCATATTTTTTAATCATATTTAGGAAGGCAGGCTCTCATCATTAGGGCATCTAATTCAAACAATAATGATGTACAGTTCCTTGTTAAAACGTATTAAAGTTAACCACTTGACCTCCAAAAGATTTATTGCCTTTCACGACCAGGCCTCTTTTCGCAATATGACATTGCGTTATTTTAACTGACAATTGCGTGGTCATGCAACACTGTAACAGAATAAAATGTATAATGTATTGCGCTATAAATAAAACATAAAAATAAAACAAGTTTGAAAAAAAAAAAAACACAATGGGGCAGATTCACGTACCTCGGCGCATATTTGCGTCGGGTGTAGCGTATCTAAGATACACTACGCCGGCTAAACTTACTTTTTTTGGGGGAATCCTCAAAGAATTCGCGCCGTAAGTTACGGCGGCGTAGTGTATCTTTGGCAGCGTAAGGGCGCGGAATTCAAATGGATGTGATGGGGGCGAGTTTTATGTAAATACGTCGTGACCCGACGTAAACAACGTTTTTTTTTAACGGCGTATCCCCCAATCCATGGCGGTTTCCCAGTGCGCATGCTCGAAATTAACTCGCAACAAGCCGCGACGTTACGACGTGAACGTCATTCTACGCAAATACCTATTCGCGAACGACTTACGCAAGCAACGTAAAAAATTCAAAATGCGAGGCGGGAACAATGGCCATACTTAACATTGAGTAAGCCACCATATAGCAGGGATGTTGCATGGTATGGCGGGCAGCATTGTAATTCCCGCCTTCTGAGCTTGCATCGCCTATGATGGACGTCACACGTCCCGCGGTCCCGGCATTGGACCAGCGGTACGTCCATCATAGGCGCTGCATGCTCCAGAAGGCGGGACCCGCAATGTCTCTTGGCCACACTCGGTGGCGCTCGGCACTCTGCACTTGGCGGCTGTCATACGCAGAATTGTCCCAGTGCTTGGCAAAATGCCAGCGCTCGGGGCTATGTAATTAAATACAGCATAAATGAGACTCGGGGCTTTTCGGGCACCCATTCGGGGGTCCAGCCTCCCCAGCCCACCCCTAATGACGCCCCTGCTTCATACAGACCTGTTCTGCCTCCCGTCTCCCACCCAACTGCTAAAGTCACACTTAGAGTAGTAAGTGGGGATTCTGATGGTAACCCTGCTGTAAGGGGAACTCTGATGGAGACCCTGATCTAATGGGGACTCAAATTGGGAACCCACAGGCAATTGGGGCTTTGACATAAGGGGAACTCTGATGGAGACCCTGATCTAATGGGGACTCGATTGGGTACCCTAATATAATGGGGACTTTGATGAAAGGGGTACTCTGGTGGGGACCTTAATGTAAAAGGGGATCATTCATTTATAAAACTGTTTTCTTTTGGCCCACAAATGATTGTAATAATTACAACATGGCCAACCCTAATACTGAAAAATTTGAAAATCCTATGGTCTACGCCTGCAATGGGAAATATTTGGCAAAACTCTCACAAAGTGCCTGCTGGAACAACCAAACAAGGCTGCGATACTATTATTGATACAGACCTACCTATGGAATTGCAGGGACACCTCACCTTGCTTTTTATTGTTGGAGGATCCAATCTAATTTGATTGACCTGGGGCAGCTGCATGATATATTCTGCATTCATCTGGGTGTTAAGCATGTGGGCTGCAGGGGTCTGGGTGGTAGGAAATGCATGGCACACACGGTGGTTGGATTTCTAGGAATTGTATTGTCAAGCTTGTTCCAATGGACAGTAACAGAGTCTATGCAGCGGCTCAGACTACCAGTAACATTCCCCAAAGGTAACATAGTACTTGCAGAGAGTGATGCACAGAGACTTGCACCACCTGTCGCAGGGGGAAGATGTGAGCAAATGCAGCTAAGCACTGTTAGCGGAAGGGTTCCCCTTAGTAGCTATGGCGACAGTCCCTATTCTGTCCCTCCTCCACTGGAACCTTTCCCTATCAAGCAAGTTTCTGTCCTTGACCTAGCCACACGCCAAATGCACGCCAACTGCAGTGCCCTCACTAAAGATGGCCGCCGAGGTCATCAGGGGGATAATTTCCAATTTCACAGCAGCCCACCCAATGACCCATACAGAGGCCTAAGAGGAATGTGCATTCCTTCTGTCCTCCGCAGGCCACAGCACCACCTGTGTAGGGAGGTCATACTACACCTACCTACAAACAGATGTGTAAATTGTGTGGACTTTCTGGTGTCATGCTGCTCTAAGTTTATCTTTTCTTCTAAAGTTTATGTTCTTGAAGTTATGGACAGAGCTTCTCCTATTTACAACTTAAGAAGATGAGCCACTAGTCAGATGGAGCTGTGTCAGGGAGAACCCAGATATGGACTGTGGTGTCATTGCACCAATGTTGTGTTTGTATTGTCATTAGTTACAATGGGGGTTATTTACGAAAGGCAAATCCACTTTGCACTACAAGTGCTATCTAAAAGTGTAAAGTGCACTTGAAATTGCACTAAAAGTGCACTTGGAAGTGCAGCCGTTGTAAATCTGAGGGGGGGATCTGAAATGACGGAAAGCTCTGCTGATTTTATTATCCAGTCATGCGCAAGCTAAAGTGCTGTTTTTTTATTTTCCTTGCATGTCCCCCTCAGATCTACAGCAACTGCACTTCCAAGTGCACTTTCAGTGCAATTTCAAGTGCACTTTGCACTGTGCAAAGTGGATTTGCCTTTAGTAAATAACCTCCATTGTGTTCTTTGTGCTCCAATGCATGTCAAAGAATACACTGACACTGACTACATCACTGTGTTCTTATGAACATTATTGCCATGTCTGCCTCGTCTTTTTTCACCCCTAGGTGGTGAGCAAATGCAAAATAAGGAAGGACTTTAAGAATAAGGCCTCTTGCACACAGAAGTAAAAAAATTCCACATTTGTTACTGTTCTGGATTTACAGTAGTTGCATTGTTATAGAACTATACACAAAGGTACATAAATATCATTAATACAGCGATGAGCGTTAAGTGTCGCAAAACAAAAATCGCAAAGATTTTATGTTTGAACGCAGTAATTTAAATGCATTATTATTGCAATACTAGCAATGAAGAAGAATTTTACTTGTGTATGTGTACTGTACATGCGCACTTACTCCCCTTTATACAAAGTCTTTACAAAACAAAATCCTGGGTGTAAACATCAGTAAATTTGTATGTGTTTAACCAGGGCTGTCTTAATGAGAGGGCACACCTGGGCACTGCCCAGGGGCCCCAGCCGCATGGGGGGCCCCTGCACTTTCCCCAAAGCAGCTGGTCCTTGAGCCCCATGGGCAGCGTGAGAGTGATGGATACTCAAGGGAGGGAGGCTGGCAGTGGTGCAGAACAATACCTATTATTTCACAGCCAGCAGATAGGGGCAGGGCTGGAGCGCCAGTGATTCTCTGACCCCGCTCCATGCAGCTTGAATGCTCTAGACTCAAAGGCTGCAGGGTAGGAGCTGGAGTGGGAGCTGATGAGTTGGTAGCACTGAGGGCCCCCATGCGGAAGTAGCATTGTGAATGGTGTCATGGAGAGCCCAGCTATCCAGTACTGTTTGCACCAAAAGGCTTGAAATGCCCGGAGGGATGCTGGGGGGATATCTATTGCGTAGAGGGGCCTTAGTGCTGAGGAGGCCTCAATCTAGCAGATATATTATATGCACAGGACAGCTTTCTTACTTTATGTATGTAGTAGTTTCCCACTGTTTCTTTGCTGTACAGAATGATTGTTCAAGTAGTTATTGCGGAGCTCCACCCAAAAGGGGAGGCTCCGCTTGTCTGCCTCCTACCTACTTGATGTCTGTTTACCTGCACTGCATCCGTTGTAGGGGTCCCAGAGCATTACTTTGCCCAGGGGCCCATGATGCTATTAAGACGGCACTGTATTTAACTGGCCTAAGCCTTGCAAGGGGAAAACAGTATATAGGATACAGTAGCAAAGAATGAGCTATTTGACACTGTGCATGTGAGATAATAACAGTAGGACAGAGACAAGTCTGTCACTGATTCCCCGTACACATGATTGGAATTTTCCGATCGCGTGTAGACCCATCTGAGTTTTTTTATCAGAAATTTCGATGAATTCCATCAGAGTTTAAATATAGATCATGTGATCTGGCTGGACAAAAGCCTGATCGTGTTTACGTGGTATTAGTTGCAGAAAATGGGGGTCCAACGTGCAATACACAAGTAGTGTAGCCACTCCAGAGAGACTATACTATGGTCCCACCTTGCGGAGGCTCAGCCTTTAGGGAACCATACAGGTGCATTATGCTTTAGTAGCCAAACATCTAGGAGTTTGACAACAGGGCTACACAGTCAGATCAAAAAGTAAATATGCCAAGTGTAGAGCCCCCTTACTTTCAGTATGGGCACTACGCTAAAGTTAGTGGGGAATGGGAGAGTTACTTTGCTCCCATTCACAATTTGCTAATATTGGGACTTCTGTCACTCCAGAAACGTCCACGGTGTCAGTCTGTGCTCCAGGTATGCAATACCATCCCTGGCCAGCAGTTGGCACCAGAGGGGTTCTGGCAGAGCAACTTTCCCCAGCAGCCAATTAGAGAAGTTTCTCCCTGGCAAGGCATGCTGGGGAGGGGTATATCTGTGACAGGTGTCATGTGCTAAGCAAGTTTTGTGGGGTCCCGGTTCCAGGTGCGGCATCCACCTTCAGGGTGCGCGCATCCATGGACCCCGCCAGCGAGGCCTACCAGACCAGAATTGCAGTCTACACAAACCCTCATCCGGAGGTAAAAGGGGACTCCAGTGACTTACTGGGTCCCCAGTTCTATTGAAAGGATCCCAGGCTGGGTGCCGTTCGATTGGGGGGTCGGCTTGAGGAGAACCCGGAGGCAGGTTGTCCAACAGGGCTTGAACGAACCAATCGGGGATCTGGTGACCGGAATGTTGACAGGTACGTTTTGCTGTCATCTGGTGACCTATGCTAAAACCTACTGGGAGGATCCGCTCAATCTATCCATCTAACTCACCTAAAGTCATTGGCCTGTGGCAGAGGCCCTAGAGCCAGGTCTGTGAGAGAGATCTGTTCCTCCCAGCAAATCCTAAGTGACACTTCGGCTGCCAGGCTTGTGAGAGGGGTCTGTCCGGGGGCACTCCAACTAGAGTGGCGACGAATAACAGTTTGGTACTCTATTGAGAAAGTACTGCTCAATTAATATCCGGGCCTGACACTGCAAGGTTCTTCTTTCTTCTTCATCAACCTGCTCTTCCCATTTAATGTTGATGTTGGCCAGGAAATAAAGCATTGGAAAACCTTTATTCACTGTCTGGATCTTCGCTCACTGCTTTGTTCTCCAACTGCACCCATACGCCACATTAAGGTAACTCAATATGCCGATCCCAATAACAAATCAGCGGCTCCTGCGGGGGTAGCGCTACACAAGAAAATCTCAACCAAAGTTTAATGTTACTCACTCTTTCAAGAGAAAAATAAGAAAATTGTAATTAAAAAACAGAGATAAAACCATTTAGTAATCATCATTGTGGTTTTGTCAAAGTGAATTATTTCTGATCTGTCAGTATAGTATAGTCAGCATATGGGAACAAAAATCTATTTTATGAGTGAAATGTTATCATTGTGCCTAATAAATAATAATTGTTTAGCAAACATTAATTTCATAAATTCCGTTTTCTTTGCATGTTGTGCATAAAAAATGAAATGTAATTAATTATCTCTTAATGGAATCAGTGAACACCATTGATCAAAACTAAATGAATACAGCACCGGCCAATAGAGTTAATTGATGCTCATCCTGGCTACTGTACATAAACTTGCACAAGTTATGCTGTACTGTATATGGCCAAATGTACTGTACGTGGATACCCCTCCAAATTAATGGGTGCAGGTGTTTCCTGTGAAGAGTAGTATTCATGCTACAACACACAAACATATGTAGCGCCCTGCTCCTGTTGAACATGCGCTGCTGTAAATTTAGAGGGAGTCTGAGTCGTTATTTGGCTCAGACAAATATGATTGAGGGCAATTTAGCCTCTGTTTTTCAGCCGTGGCTGTGCTGGGAGTAACCACCATTGCTCGCCTGGGGGTATTATTACCATCCCAAGCCAAGGGTGGCAGCAGCAAGGCCATGGTACATTGAGTGTCCCAATCAGCAGCGAATCAGTGGGAGTGGTCACCCGCTGTGCATGCTGTGGAGGGGTACTTAAGGGACAGACACCATTGGCGGGGGCCCGTTGTTTGCGCCTCATGGCCCGCCTGGCCTGCTGTGCGTGTTCCTGAATCCTGACTCCGGGACCACGTTGGTCCGGGGTTGCAGCTTGTGCTGTCCGTCCTGTGGGAGGAAGCCACTTGATGAAGGAAGCCAGGGGAGGACCTATCCTGGAGAGGACCATGCAAGAGGCTGGTATCTTAGGATCAGGGGTCTAATAAACCCCAGATTTCTCCATAAAGAGGATATGTCTCTACCCAAGGTATTACAAGGGATGATAAATATCACTATTTTTGTTAGCTGTTTTTTTTTTGTTAAGGTTATCTGAAAGATGGGTTAAAAATGTTTCGACAGGGGCGCAGTTTCAGTGCTTGCCATAGGCGCTATTTTCATGCTCAGAATAAAGTATGAGACGGGAGTAAAAGTAGCGTTTGTAATGGAGATAGCACATTTTTCACGCTGTAACAGACTGAAAAGTGCAAATCCTCTCTTACCAAACTTTTACTTAACACGCAGTAACATGAGATTAGCAAAAGCAGCCCCCAAGGGTTGTGCCAGTGGAATCGAACTTCCCCTGCCATTGTATGTGTTCTACGTCACCGCGTTTGAGAACGAGGAGATTTTGTCTTGACCGTGTGTACGCAAAGCAAGCTTGTCGAGTTCCTCAACAAGCCTAACAAGGAACTCGTCGAGGAAAACGATGTGTCTTTTCCGACGAGTTCCTCGGTCGTGTGTACGAGGCTTAACAGTACAGAACCAACTGAATTCCCCACTTAACTTGACCTACCGGTCCTTAAATACCCCCTTGTAAATAAATACGAATGACAGAGCAACCATCTGGCTTGGACCTTGTCTAAAGGGCCCCACACTTCTATACAATCCTGCAACCAATAATAAACAAGTAAGTCTGTGATAATGTGAAACACGTGAACATAATCCCAATGTTGAAATTAGAAAATACATTTCTTCTCAGTTGTGTATCTTCGCAACCTCCATGTGTGAATTCAAACCTTAAATTGGAACCAAACTTATGGAAAGGCAAACACAGCTTAGATGTATTCCCCGTAGGAATAAACCCCCAGCAGACATCCTCCATTTATATACCATGTAAGAGCAAAGACAGAAAGATGCCCATAGTGTTATTATTTTCATTTAATATTAAGGCCAAAGCATATCAACTCACATTTGAAACGTACATTCAGCACTATCTTAAATAAGCTTAACCACTTGCTTACTGGGCACATATACCCCCTTCCTGCCCAGGTGAAATTTCAGCTTCCGGCACTGTGTCGTTTTAACTGACAATTGCGCGGTCGTGCGACGTGGTTCCCAAACAAAATTTACGTCCTTTTTCCCCACAAATAGAGCTTTCTTTTGGTGGTATTTGATCACCTCTGCATTTTTTTTGTGTGTTATAAACCAAAATAGAGCGACAATTTAAAAAAAACACAATATTTTTTACTTTTTTCTATACTAAATATCCCAATTTAAAAAAAAAAAACTAGTTTGCGCAAAACAATAGGGGACATAATTATGATTTTTTTTAATTTTATTTTTTTACTAGTAGTAATGGCGGTGATCTGCGATTTTTATTGGGACGGCGACATTATGGCGAACACATCGAACACTTTTGACACATTTTTGGGACCATTCACATTTATACAGCGATCAGTGCTATAAATATGCACTGATTACTGTATAAATGTGACTGGCAGGGAAGGGGTTAACACTTGGTGCGAGGAAGGGGTTAAATGTGTTCCCTACTAGTGATTCTAACTGTGGGGGAAGGGGACTGACTGGGAGAGGTGACCGATCTGTGTCCCTATGTACAAGTGACACACAGTGGCGTATCTAGGGTATGGCAGCCATGGCAAGTGCCATGGGCTCCATATGAAGGGGGTGCTGTTGAGTGGCTGGGCAGCAAGGCACTTACCAGGGTCTGAGGGTCTCTTCTTCCCTCCTCCCGAGCATAGGCAGGATCTCCTTTTCAGCACCTTTGCTAATAGACAATGGATGCGCTATCCCTGCTGCGTTCAGCCACAGCCCTCCCCTGTTCTCCCAGACTCTCCCATTCCATCTGGTCTGATTGGCAGCGCACAAAGAAGAAGGAGGAACATCAGTTTCTCCCTCTCCTCTGTGAAAACTGAGGTCTTAAGTGATGAAGATTTCATCACTTCCAGTATTGGTTCTGCATTTGCCTTGGAGGGCAGAGGAGGGATCAGGGGTCTAATAAACCCCAGATTTCTCCATAAAGAGGATATGTCACTACCCAAGGTATTACAAGGGATGATACATATCACTATTTTTGTTAGCTGTTTTTTTTGTTAAGGTTATCTGAAAGATGGGTTAAAAATGTTTCGACAGGGGCCCAGTTTCAGTGCTTGCCATAGGCGCTATTTTCACTAGATACGCCTCTGGGGACACAGCTTCGGTCTCCTCTCCCTGACAGGATGTGAATCTCTGTGTTTACACACAGAGATCCAAGTAAATCCAGGTGAATTATACATACCGTATTTATCGGCGTATAACACGCACGGGCGTATAACACGCATCTTAACTTTAAGAGGGAAATTCAGGAAAAGACTTTACACGGACCCCCTGCAAAATTCATGGACCCCTTGCATAATACACCCCTGTACAACACCGCAGCCCCCTGTACAACACTGCAGCCCCCTGTACAACACCACAGCCAGCACCGCAGCCCCCTGTACAACACTGCAGCCCCCTGTACAACACCACAGCCAGCACCGCAGCCCCCTGTACAACACTGCAGTTCCCTGTACAACACCGCAACCCCCTGTACAACAACACAGCCCCCTTTAACTATAAAGACCCCCCCCCTGCACTCCCAGCGCTGGAACAGGGACAGCGCTGCCAGCACGCTCCAAAGCCGAGAAAACTTCACACTGTCAGCTCCTTCCCACACCCCCCCCCCCCCCACATCACTACCACTGCAAAGCAAAGTTCTAAAAATACCTCCATCAACGCTGCTCTCTCTCCCGTGGACCCGGTCATGTGACTGCTCTCCTCTCCTTCATTGATGGTCACATGACCGCTCTCCTCCTCCAATCAAAAGCTACACACGAGGAGGAGGCGGAGCGGGAGGAGGAGAGCAGCCACAACGAGCGGCGCCAATTAAGGTATGCAGAGGCTTAGATCCACACTGAGAGTTCACAGAGGAGGAGCAGAGCAGCACATGACAAAGGACCGGCAGCAATGTTCTCTGAACTTCAAAGCCTACTGCCAGCGGCGTCCCATGGCCAGGAGAGGCGGGGCGGCCGGCCCGATCCCTGACGGTAAAAAAAAACTGATATCGGCGTATAACACGCAGGCATGGTTTACCCTCTATTTTCAGGGTAAAAAAGTGTGTGTTATACGCCGATAAATACGGTAATTATATATTATACACGACACAGATCACTCACTGCTCCCGATCACAGGGAGCAGTAGATCAGTGTCCTGTCACAAGGCAGAACAGGGAAATGCCTTGTTTACACAGGCATCCCCCTGTTCTACAGCTCCGTGACACGATCGTGGGACACCGGCGGATAATGAGGCCGGATTGGCAGCGCGCAAAGAAGGAGGAACATCAGTTTCTACCTCTCCTCTGTGAAAACTGAGGCCTTAAGTGATGAAGATTTCATCACTTCCAGTATTGGTTCTGCATTTGCCTTGGAGGGCAGAGGAGGGATCAGGGGTCTAATAAACCCCAGATTTCTCCATAAAGAGGATATGTCTCTACCCAAGGTATTACAAGGAATGATAAATATCACTATTTTTGTTAGCTTTTTTTTTGTTAAGGTTATCTGAAAGATGGGTTAAAAATGTTTCGACAGGGGCGCAGTTTCAGTGCTTGCCATAGGCGCTATTTTCACTGCCCCTGCCGCGGTCACGGAGCTTGCGGCAGGGGCACGCGTGCCGCATGGTGGCAAATTCAAAGGGACGTTCAGGTCCCTTTGCGCAGCCGTACCATTCCGTTGACATAAATGTTCTTGCGGCGGTCGGCAAGCGGTTAATTATACCCTACTACTCTATCCCAAACTAAAACTAAAAATTGGCTTTACATACACTTTAATGTACTATGTTTAGATCCCTTTTAGACATCTTTTATTGGACAGTAAATATACTGTATATGTATGTCCACAGATTCATTTTGTAGAGAAATTCTCAAATTGACATGATTTATGCCCCTCTTAAGAATTAAGGAAGTCATGACTACTGGTGAACATGGAATAGTTCTGGACGTGATGGATCCCAGTTCTCCGTTTCCCGGTGTCCATATTTATGAACTGTGGAGAACAAGGGCCAGTGTCATCCAGAGCTAAAAATGTACAAGTCCATGGGAACAGACTCTATGAATGATGCTTCACAAGCATTCCCTGACATGTGTTTTGTCTTCTGAGTTTTCCAAAGTAACCATACGGAATAGCCAGCCGATTCCACAGGAAATTCTAATGATGGGAAAGAATTCCTTTTGTTTAAATCATTTCATTTTCATTTCAAACATTGTGTTGCAAACTAAAAGAAAAAAGGCTGTTGTATGTAAACACTGTTCACATGCTGAAAACTATCACTATTTTTTATATAGCTAGCACACTACTTTTTTTACATAGGAAACAAAATAAATACTGTACTGAACTGCAGAGCTGATGAGATTCACATAGTCACATAGTCAGTGTTAAACTGTGATGTTTGCTGGTAAAACTATATGTATAAATATATACGGTATATATATATACAGTATATATATGTATATATACACACTCTGGGCCATATTCTCAGAAGAGTTACGACGGAGTATCTCAGGAAACTCCGTCGTATCTCTGTTTTTTGACCCGCGTATCTATGCGAGTGATTCCTAGAATAATTTTCGCATAGATACGCTGAAGAACCGACATCTGTAAGTCACTTACACTGTCGGATCTTAAATGTAATTCGCCGCCGGCCGCTAGGTGGCGTTTACGTTCAGGTCTCATTTGTTTATGCAAATGAGCCTGATACGCCGATTCACGAACGAAATCGTGTTGTGTAACCGTTGCTTACGTCGTTTGCGAAAGCGTAAGGTTACCCCTGCTATATGAGGGGTATCCTTACGCCAGTCCCACGTATGCCATGTTAAGTATGGCGTTGGGTCGTCTTTTCCCGTCGGGTACGTCGTTTTCCTAAATGACGCACATGTCGGCGTCATTGACGTTTTCCGCCGAGAACTGGAGCATGCGCACTGGGCTATTTTTAGCCCGGCGCATGCGCAGTTCGATCGGAACAGGGGCGCGCTTAATTTAAATATTAGCCGCCCCCTTTGAAATACGCGGGGATACGCCGGGCCTTTTACACTACGCCTCCGCAAACTACAGAGCAAGTGCTTGAGGAATACGGCACTTGCTCCAGTAAGTTGCGGCGGCGTAGTGTAAATAGCTTACGCGATGCCGCCGCAGAAAGTACAAGTATATGGCCCTATATTACCAAAAGTATTGGCACACCTGCCGTAACACGCACGTGATCTTTAATGGCATCCCAGTCGTAGTCCATAGGGTTCAATATTGAGTTGGCCCACTCTTTTCAGCTATAACAGCTTCAACTCTTCTGGAAAGGTTGTAGACAAGGTTTAGGAGTGTCTGTGGGAATGTTTGACCATTCTTCTAGAAGTGCATTTGTGAGGTCAGGCACCAATGTGGATGAGAAGGCCTGGTTTCCACTCTAATTCATCACAAAGGTGTTTCATCGGATTGAGGTCAGGACCTTGCTTTGTGCACTGGTCCAAATCATTTGGTGGAGGGGGGATTATGGTGTTGGTTGGTTTTCAGGGTTTGGGCTTGGTCCCTTAGTTCCAGTGAAGAGAACTCTTAGGCCTCGTACACACGGCCGAGGAACTCCACGTGCCAAACACATCGAGTTCCTCGGCCAGTTCAGCCCTGAAGCCGCCGAGGAGCTCGGCGGGACGAGAGCTCCCATAGAACAACGAGGAAATAGAGAACATGTTCTCTATTTCCTCGTCGAGCTCCTCGTCGGCTTCCTCGGCCGAAAGTGTACACACGACCAGTTTCCTCGGCAGAATTCAGCCAGAAACTCGGTCGGAAGCTGAATTCTGCCGAGGAAACTGGTACTCGTACACACGACCGAGTTTCTTGGCAAAAACCAGCAAGAACCTTGCTGGGAGATATTTTTTTGCCGAGGAAACCGGTCGTGTGTACATTTTCGTAGAGGAAACTGTCGAGAACCTCGTCGAGCCAAAAAGAGAGCAAGTTCTCTATTTCCTCGACGGGAGTCTGATTTGGCTCGTCGAGATCGCCGAGATCCTCGATGGGCTGGTTTTCGATGAGAAACTCGGACGTCTGTATGCTAAGAAACCTGCGCTTTCTCAGATTAAAGTATGAGACGGGAGTAAAAGTAGCATTTGTAATGGAGATAACACATTTTTAAAGCTGTAACAGACTGAAAAGTGCAAATCGTCTCTCACCAAACTTTTATTTAACACATGAAATTAGCAAAAGCAGCCCCAAGAGTTTAGCCAGTGGAATCGAACTTCCCCTGCCGTTGTATGTGTTGTATGTTACCGCGTTTGAGAACAAGGAGATTTTGGTTTGACAGTGTGTACACAAAGAAAGCTTCCTTGACAAGCCTAACAAGGAACTCGACGAGGAAAATGATGTGTTTCGCCCGTCGAGTTTCTCGGTCGTGTGTACGAGGTCTCAAAGGAGAAGTCCAGTCTGAGCTTTTTAAGCTAAGCTATTGTGGGTCACAAGAGTGCAATTAGTTTTGCACTCCTGTGACCTGTTTTCAGTAGAGAGCGGTCTGAAGACTGCTTTGCTGACGTCACTGCAATCAGTCGAGGCAGCGTGTCCTCCCGACTTCTGAAGTCTGAATTCACCAGCTGCCTGGACTGATGGCAGTCTCAGCCTCTCAGCAATGAGCGTGGAGTAGCAGAGCAGGAGAAATGCTGACTGACAGTCAGCCACTCTCTGCTCAGGGAGGAGTGAGAACCGAGCCATCGGCGATGTTCAGTGGCTTGGTTCTCAGTGCAGAGATGCCGGGGGACAGCTGCAACATCGGTCTGATGCTGCATCCACCTAGGTAAGTATGATTATAAAAAAAAAACATACTTCTCTTTTAAGGCAACAGCATATAATGACATTTTGGATAATTTCATGCTCCCAACTTTGTAGGAACAGTTTGGGGACGGCCCCTTCCTATTCCAACATGACTGCGTACCGGTGCACAAAGCAAGATCCATAAAGACATGAATGAACGAGTTTGGGGTGGAGGGATTTGACTGGCCTGCACAGTCCTGATCTCAACCCGATAGAACACCTTTAGGATGAATTAGAGCGGAGACTGCAAACCAGGCCTTCTTGTCCACATCAGTGTCTGACCTCACAAATGCGCTTCTGGAAGAATGGTTAAACATTCCCATAAACACTCCTAAACCTTGTGGACAGCCTTCTCAGAAGAGTTGAAGCTGTTATAACTGCAATGGGTGGACCAACCCAATTTTGAACCCTACGGACTAAGACTGGGATGCAATTAAAGTTCATGTGCGTGTAAAGGCAGGTGTCCCAATACTTTTGGTAATATATTTTACATATATATATATACACTGGAACCTTTGGATTACGATCATTATCCGTTCCAGGAGAGTGCTCCTAATCCAAAGCACTCGCATATCAAACCGAGTTTCCTCATTGAAGTCAATGGAAACTAAAATAATTTGTTCCGCATTGACTTCTATGGCATGCAATACCGCATGTGGCCAGAGGTAAAGGGGGTGCCGGAGGGCCTCGGAAATACTTGGAAAGGCTTGTGGACAGCTCGGCTGAACTCAGAAAACGTTGGAAAGGCTCTGGAACCGAGTTTTTCCAATTATTTCCAAGTACTTCCGAACGGCTCCTAACGGCTCAGATCGGCTCTGATCAGCTCCGCTTGGCACCGGCGCCCCCGCACCTCTGGCCAATTGCGGTACTGCACACTGCTGTGGCTTCCTCCTGGCGTTCTGTTCTGTGATAGGCATTTGACACTGTGTTCTGCCTATGACGGAGGTCCTCTTATCCTCAGACAGCTTTCCCAGCTGACACTGTGTTCCGGCAATCGCGGACGTCCTCTTGTTTGAGGATGAAAGAATGTTCGTGATTGGTGGAACACTAAACACAGTGTCTGCTGGGAAACTGAGCCTGAGGATGAACGGACCTCCGTGATAGGCGGAACACAGTGTCAAATGCCTATAACGGAACGGCACACCAAGAGGAATGGCACAGTGAGACTGCAATGGGCACAGTGAGGTATGGCACAGTGAGACTGCAATGGGCACAGTGAGGTATGACACAGTGAGACTGCAATGGGCACAGTGAGGTATGGCACAGTAAAACTGCAATGGGCACAGTGAGGTATGGCACAGTGAGACTGCAATGGGCACAGTGGTGTATGACACAGTGAGACTGCAATGGGCACAGTGAGGTATGGCACAGTAATACTGCAATGGGCACAGTGAGGTATGGCACAGTGAGAGTGCAATGGGCACAGTGAGGTATGGCACAGTAATACTGCAATGGGCACAGTGAGGTATGGCACAGTGAGACTGCAGTGGGCACAGTGATGTATGGCACAGTGAGACTGCAATGGGAACAGTGAGGTATGACACAGTGAGACTGCAATGGGCACAGTGAGGTATGGCACAGTAAGCTTGCAATGGGCACAGTGAGGCCTGCAAAAGGGCATTGTTGACCCTCTTCTCCGCTTACAGTGGCTGCTGCATTCTCACCCTAGGCTTATACTCAAGTTAATAAGTTTTCACAGTTTTTTTGTGGTAAAATTAGGTTCACAGCTTATACTCGGGTCGGCTTATACTCGAGTATATACGGTGTGTGTGTGTGTGTGTGTATATATATATATACACATACACACATATATAGTTTAGAACACATGGATTTTAATGAACACTGTTGCAGATTCCTGGTTGCTTCTGCTTTGTATAAACTGTGACAGGTCTTCTTTGGGAACTCAGATTCCGGATTTTCCAATAAAGTCACTATGATTCATCTTCTTGTGTTGTTTATTTTAGCTTGAGCCATTGAGCTCTGTGAAAACAGGCTTTTTAAAACAGGATTTAAGAAGATATATGAGAACACGTAGAAAGGGAGCTTAAGCTCCTAGGGAGGCAGGATTGCCAGTGATTTCAAACAGCCACCCACACAAGATGTAGATGGCTGTAATACATTCCCATATATAATAAAATGTTCCAGGCAATGTGCTTCTTGACTTAGTTGGTCAGGAAATTTAAATTCAGCCATGGACACCTCTGCTGGGAGGAAGAGCGAAAACAAGCAAGCATCATTTTGCCAGCAAGGGAGCGTGAACATTGCTTAGCCTCAGTACATTAAGTCCTTTACTCAGTAATAAAATCATATCACATTATATCACATGTTTATGCATAATATTCCTGAAAACTGTTGTATATAAACATGATATAATTTTAATAGACATTTAAATTGATTAAGTCTAGATGTGAAAATGTAGTTATCTAAGGGCAAGTTCATGAGACCTATTAAAATATTTAAGATTATTACTGCAGAAGCAAATGTCCCCCATAAAGAGCAGAGTGACTGTATCAATAACAGGTTTTTAATACTCAAGCATCAGTCAGTCAAATTCCCTTATCTATCCCATGGAGCTTAGTAAGTGTATCTACGCTTTGATCTCCCAGTCACTTAGATCTAATAAAAATCTCTAATTGTAAAAAAAAATTATAAGTCAGGTTGTCCTTTCCTGCCAGAGAAAAAATGGCCTTTGCTATAACTCAAAAGCTCATCTTTCTGAGTGACCTACACGTCAGAGGAATTACTCCATATGTTAATGCAATCACAAAAAGAGAAGATAAATGCTCTGCAAATTATTCCCGGCAGAAATCGGAGAGAGAATATCATTAGATTTAATAAAAAATATCACACCCTTGATAGGAGCATTAGAATAATAGCTTGCATTTTACAAATAGCATTTGGTCTTAGTCTTACACCATATTGGTGCGACAATTACATCTTAGTAGGCAGAGCTCAATAATGTCATCCAACTATGTAATAATGCTATTGCTTTTATAGGGAACCTGTACTTTGCTCTTACGGGTGAGGCCCCGTACACACATATCCGAGAAACTCGACGAGCAAAACACATCGTTTTGCTCGTCGAGTTCCTTGTGAAGCCGCCGAGGGTCTCGGCGAGCCAAGTTTCCTCATTCACTAACAAGGAAATAGAGAACATGTTCTCTATTTGGCCCGACGAGATCCTCGTCGGTTTCCTCGGCCAAAAGTGTACACACGACCGGGTTTCTCTGCAGAATACGGCTCCCATCGAGTTTCTGGCTGAATTCTGCCGAGAAACTCGGTCGTGTGTACGGGACCTCAAAGTAACAAGTTCTCTTTATGGAAGGCACTGCAGTGTCAACAATTTTAAATTTTTGGCCAATGCTGAACTAATGCACTTTGCCACTGACTAAGCATCTATCCATGATGTGAAACATGTTAGCTTTTTTGTCCCCTATGTCCACTTTCTACCATTGATTGCAGTGTTGCATCAATTTTTGGATGTTATACAGCTTTGGATTCTATCCTTTGTTCATGTTGTTTCAATAAATCGCCTATCAGAGTGCGGCAGTCCAGGAACATTTATTTTTTTCCACTTTGCCACTGTAGGCTAAAGAAATACCCAATATACAATGTGGTGAAACATTTGTGGACATCTGACCTCACCCTTATAAGCATGTTGGACATTCTACTCCAAAACCGTGAACTAATATGGAGTGTGCAGCTACACGAGTCTCCAAAGCTTTTACAAGATTTTGGATTGACTTTGAGCTCATTCTGCAAAAAAAGAGCACTTGTGAGACCAGGTACTCATATTGGATGAGAAGACATGGCTTGCAATAGACATGTGCACACTGAAATATTTTGTTTCGGAATTTCGTTTTCGTCCGGAAATTTTTTTTATTTAGTTACTCCCGAAATTCGTTTTTATTTATTTCATTAAAAAAATGCATTTGTCCGAAAATCCAAATTAATTAAGGTCGAATCTGTCATTGAAGGCTTATGGTGTCTGTCGAATCTTCTAAGAAGATTCAATGGAATCTTTAAAAAAAAAAAAAAAGAAGATTTGACGGAATCTTAAAAAAAAAAAAAAAAAAGAAGATTCGACAGAATCTTTTAAGGAAAAAAAAAGGATTCGACGGAGCAACGAAACTGAACGATACAGCAATCGTACATTTCCGGTCGAATGTTCGTTCCGTCTACAAGCTATATGTTGTATGACTAATAATAATTATATTTATTAATTATTATTTCTAGTCAACCAACATTAGAATTCTTCTATAGCCTATGGGCCGAGCATTTCACTATAAATGTCCGCTTGCTGCGATCGTATGTTGTTAGCTACTTCGTCGAATGTCTCTCTATGTCGAATCTTTTCTCTCTATGTCGAATCTTTTCTCTCTATGTCGAATCTTTTCTCTCTATGTCGAATCTTTTCTCTCTATGTCGAATCTTTTCTCTCTATGTCGAATCTTTCCTCTTTATGTAGAATAATATTGGACTAATAGAGTTAAGGTTAGGCACATTCGACCGCAACGAAAACGAAAATAAAGCATTTTTTTATGTCGGATCTTTCGGTTTTCGTTTTCTGTGCTTTCGTTATCGTTTGTTTAGACGATAACGAAAATACCTGAAATTCGGACGAAAATGCATTCTGACGAAAATGAATCCACATGTCTAGCTCGCAATTGGCATTCTAATTCTTCCCAAAGGTCTTCAGTAGGGTTGAGGTTTAGGCCACTTGAGTACTTTGACACCAAACTCCTCAGACTAAACTTGACACAGTCATGCTGAATCAGAAAAAGCACCTTCCTCAAATGTTTTCACAAGGTTGCACGTGTAAAATTGTCTAAACCGTCTTTGTATACTGTAATGTTAAAGGGACACCTAAACTCAATAAGGGCCACTTCACTAGAAACACGTGAATTTGGAGTAAGGTCCACTTAAAGGGGTTGTAAAGGTTCGTCTTTTATTTTCTAAATTGGCTCCTTTAAGCTCGTGCATTGTTGGTTCACTTACCTTTTCCTTCGATTTCCCTTTTAAATGTTTTTTTTCTTTGTTTGAATTTCTCACTTCCTGTTTCTCCTCAGTAAACTTTCCACCATCATCCGAGCGGTGGAAAGTCATTAAGAAAAGCTTACTGAACACCTTACTGAGGAGGAACAGGAAGTGAGAAATTCAGACAAAGAAAACAAAGAAAAAAAACATTTAGAAGGGAAATCGAAGGAAAAGGTAAGTATTTAGAAAATAAAAAAACAAACCTTTACAACCCCTTTAATTTTAGCAATATAGTATACTGGAAAACACACATGCACACCTCTTTTCAGAAAATAGAAATAAAAAGTTGTTGCTAATAAACCTTTTTTCAATTATAGAGAGTTCCCCGGTATGAATATCGTATAGCAAAAATTCATTTATTTCACTAATGCAACTTAAAAGGTGAAACTAATATCTGAGAGAAGACTCATTACAAGCAAAGACTCATTACAAGCAAAGCAAGATAGCTCAAGCCGTGATTTGTCATAATTGTGATGATTATGGCTTACAGCTCATGAAAACCCCAAATCCACAATCTCAGAACATTTGAATATTGTGAAAAGGTGCAATATTCTAGGCTCAAAGGGCCAGATTCACAAAAGAGATACGACGGCGAATCAGTTACGCATAGCTAGCCCTAAGATCCGACAGGTGTAATTGAATTATACTGTCGGATCTTAAGGATGCAATTCTAGGCCGGCCGCTAGGTGGCGAGGCCATTGCGGTCGGCGTAGAATATGCAAATGAATAGTTACGGCGATTCCCGAACGTCCGCACTGCCCGTCGATGAAACTTTACGTCGTCTCCGTCGAGTTATGCTGCATAAAATTAGGGCTGAGCCCTAGTTGTTCTAAGCCATGTTAAGTATGGCCGTCTTTCCCGCGTCGAAATTTAAAAAACAACGTCGTTAGCGTAAGTCTTGCATGAATGGCGCTGGAAGCCATTTACGTTAACGTCTAAACAAATGACGTCCGTGCGACGTCATTTAGCGCAATGCACGTCGGGTAATTTACCCGACGGAGCATGCACAGTACGTTCGGCGCGGGAACGCGCCTAATTTAAATGGTGCCGGCCCCATTTGAATTGGGCGGGCTTGCGCCGAGCGCATTTACGTTACACCGCCGCAAGTTTACAGGTAAGAGTTGTGAGAATCAGGCACTTACGCTGTAAACCTGCGGCGGTGTAACGTAAATCACATACGTTACGCTGCTAAGGAGCAACGTAATTCTATGAGAATCTGGGCCAAAATTCTCCCAAAATGAATATTTTAATTAAACTTCCATTATAGGTAGATGTAAGTTGGGGGCTTGGTAAATGACACCCACTTTCATTTTCTGTTACAGTTTTGCCAGAACTGACCTTTTAAATTCCGTACACTATCTCTTCAGATGTAAATGTGTGCAGATGACAGGTCCACTTTGCTACTATTTAAGTTATAGCCACATTTATTTATAACTCATCACGTCTAGCACTTTTACAGTTAAATCAATCTGTTAAATAACTTAATGTGAGAGAATGAGAATAGATGTCATTGGGAGCTGTTGTAAAAAAGTAATTATACAGCATGTAATTACATTAACATTTCCATATAGACATATATTTCATTTATTATTATCATGTCAGTGTTAAAAGTGCGTGAAATTTGTTATATGGCACTCTTTCAAATTGTTTTCTGTATGTAGGAAATACAATGATCCAGACATTTCTTTAAGGTTATGTATCATTTAACCACTTTAATAACGGGCACTTTTACCCTCCTGCCCAGCCCAGCCCACCTCTGGGGGGAGCTGCATCACAAAATGTTTTTCACCTTAATGCATGATGTGCAGGATGTGGTGAGGGGCTTTGCCCAGGAACCTTTAATGTTTTTCATAGAATACCATATCCAAAAATTGTCCACAGAGCTGCTACATTGCCGGTGAAGATAATAAAATGCAAAGCTTTGCTCCAGGACATTACTGCGGTTGCTCTTAAAGGGGACACATCACGGGTATTGATATAATTTCACTGGGTGTGTATTAGAGGTTTCGTAGGCCGGCCTGGGGTTCCCCTTTAGCCACAGCATCCCACATACACCAAAAGTTATTGGGGAGTCTATTTAATCTGTACATATTATTACCTATTGCTTTTGTTGTTTGCATAGTGTTCCTGACTCAACCAAGTCCTGGGTATTTACACAGGTCCTGGCTGATTAATGTTAACCTGAATTTTACTTTTCTTCAAGTAAACTACAAGAAGAACTGTGTTGTGTATTTCTGCTGAGTTATTCCATTAATCATATTGCTTGGTGTGCCAGAGGGGCTGGGACAGTTCATTGGGGTTGAAAGGCAGAGTAACGGAGTGAACAAACATAAGCAGCTCCCTTGGCATACCACGTGGCATAAGGGTACTTTGTCCCCCTTACTCATTCATGTAAGGGGGACAGTAAATGGGGCCCCCTTTTTTTAAAGATTGGGCTTCCAGATTGTGATAAAGGCATGGGTGTAGCATAAGGGGTTGTAGGGGTCACAATCGCAACCCCACCCCAAGCTCCAGGGGGCCCATGCAGCTTCCCTGTCATTATCATATGCTTCACAAAGTCCAGCTCTGATCTGCCCAAGGGCCCCACAGCCACGCTCCAGTACTGGGCTTCCACTTTGCCTTCCACAGTCCACACCTCTCCGTTCTCATTGGCTGGCGACAAGTTGTGAGCCATTTCCTGAATGGAGAGGAGCACAGGGTGAGAACAGCCCAGGGGCCAGGTCAACTTTTGCATCAGGGCCCACAAGCTTCAACCTACACCTCTGCTGTGGCATGGTAAGGATTGGGGTTGGGGAGTGTGGGGATGACACATGCGTGCGCTACGCCGGCCAAACTATACGCAGAGCTACGTGAATCTAGCTCATAGTGTGTATGGGGCTTAAGACTGGGATGCCATTAAAGTTCATGTGCATGTCAAGGCAGGTGTCCCAATACTTTTGGTAACTTTTGGTAATATATTCTATCTGTCTATCTATCTATCTGGTCATCCTGTCACGCGACCTTTGCGGCAGAATGGCATCGCGTTTGGGGTGCCATTGAAGGATAATGGCACCCAAACATGCATAGCGCGTTGTGCTGTGATTGCCATGCAGTTTGGGATTGTGGGCAGTCATATCAATTCTGTCTGCAATTTCAAATCGAGAGATGTGAATGGGCTTCAGGCATAAATAATGTCAGGTCCGGTACCTATTTAAACACTTTTCAGTCAGCCTGCCATAATGCCTCCTAAAAAAAAAAAAACAACCAACCATTCATCTGCCATAGAAGACAGTGCTGATCCTACAAGGCAGACTTCCGCTTTGTTCATACGCGGATTCTAAGATCACTCTTGGACTATTTAGTGGAACGAAGACTACACAGATGTGGGGAGCAATGCTGGTGCTGGGTTATTATGTGGCACTCCAAGCTGGCCCCACACTGTATTTGGATAGAACACAACTGATGGCAGTGATATGGGTCAGTATACAACATCTGCCGCCTTCCATTCCCTGAGGACCAGCTGTCACAGCACAGTCTATTAAAATCAGATAAAACAGCTCATCCAAAGCATCTCTTCTTCTCTTAGAAAGTGGAAAATAATAAATCTGCAGCCTGTTTATTTGGTAGTCTCTTTGATGTTTTTTTCATGAGATAATAACACTTGTTTTAAAGGGAGTGTCGACATCTAGTACGTCTCTGTCACAGTCTTTCAGGGGCATGCGTTGGCAAGCTTGACATCAAACCAGTTTACATGTCACTGATTGGAACATGTCGTACGCTGTTGAAGGTGAAGATCAATGGAGTAAACAAGCGGTGTGCATATACTATATTAATATATATATATATATATGTAAGAAATCCTGCAAAAATAAAAGGATGTGGTAAGCAAACCCATTAAAAATGTATAACTAATATATATATATATATATATATATATATATATATATACAGCTTTGATAAATTAGCATTCAGCATCAGTAGATTGGCGCTGGTAGTTTATGTTTCATAGAGCAATGCTTCCCCTTAAAATATCCAAAACAAAACATCAGAACCCCCTCATGCTAACCATCCCAGTAATTCTCATAGTAACTTTTCCTCTTACCCTAAGGCTGGCCATACATTGTACAAATTTATTGTACAATTTTCCTTTAGAATTACCAAAACTATATAATATGAGGTCAAACCTAAACACTTTCAATTTGTATGCAATCAGGTAGGACCTTCAACTACACAATAGAGCTGCACGATTCTGGGAAAAATGAGAATCACGATTCTTTTGCTTAGGCCTCGTACACACGACCGAGAAACTCGTCGTAAAAGAAACGTTGTTTTCCTCAACGAGGTCCTTGTCAGGCTTGTCGAGAATCTTGACAAGCTTTCTTTGCGTACACACTGTCAAGACAAAATCTCGTTGTTCTCAAACGCGGTGACGTACAACACATACAATGGCAGGGGAAGTTTGATTCCACTGGCACCACTCTTGGGGCTGCTTTTACTAATCTCATGTTACTGCGTGTTAAGTAAAAGTTTCTACTTTTACCGAAGGTGCGCTCCCGTCTCAGGCCTCGTACACACGACCGAGTTTCTCGGCAAAAACCAGCAAGAAACTTGCTGGGATTTTTCTTTTGCCGAGGAAACCGGTCGTGTGTAAATTTTTCGACGAGGAAACTGTCGAGGATATCGTCGAGCCAAAAAGAGAGCATGTCTTCTTTTTCCTGGAAGGGAATAGAGAAACTTGCCTTGTCGAGTTCCTCGACAGCCTAACAAGGAACTCGACGAGGAAAACGATGTGTTTCGCCCGTCGAGTTCCTCGGTCGTGTGTACGAGGCTTCATACTTTATTCTGAGAATGCGTGGGTTTCTAAGCATACACACAAATGTGTTTCTCGTCGTAAACCAGCCTGACGAGGAACACGACGAGAAAAAAGAGAACTTGTTCTCAGTTTTTCTCGTCGAGATCCACGACAGTTTTGTTGACGAAAAACATACACACGACCGTTTCCCTCTGCAAAAAAGCTCTGCCACCAAGTTTCTTGATGGATTTTGTCGAGGAAAACGGTTGTGTGTACGAGGCCTGAGAATAAAGATCACGATTCTCTCCGTCTTCCCTATGTCACCATGCACCACCCACAGATCCACAACTTGCCGCTGCACTGTTCCTGTCACTTACGAAATTCAAAACAATACATACAAAGCAATTTAACACGCTAATCCCCTGAATACCGGTACATTAAATACATTAACGCCTCTAAATACTTTAACACCACTCGCCACTGCATTGTGCCTGCACACCTGTCACCTACGAAATTCAAAAGCACTGATCAAAAGCACTGCATGCTACACTAAAATAAATTAAATACATTAACAAATTCAAAAGCAAACAAAAAATTTCGTTGGTGATAAGCGCTGTATTTAATTTATTTTAGTGTAGCATGCAGTGTACGGCGGCTCGCGCAGGCTCAGTTGCCAGTGTACGGCGCACGCTCACTCCCGCTGCAGCTTGCAGCAGGAGTGTGCCCGTGGGTTGGGAGGACTCAATGTCCTCCAGCGGCCCGCGATAACCTGAGACCTAGGAGGTTGTGAGGATCGCTCAAGGCGTTATCCCCAATGTGTAGATGGGCACCCATCTACACATTGGGGATAACGCCTTGAGCGATCCTCACAACCTCCTAGGTCTCAGGTCTACTTTGACCAATATAGAAATTGTGTCCTAGGATTTCCATGGGCATCTGGACAACCACCTGTCTGTATACCAGTCAGCAGGGCTTGGACCTCACCCTAGCTCCATATATTCTTTTGGGAGTGTTCTGTGTGAAGCTACCGGTATTTACCTTCTCGTGCATTTAACCTATGCACATGAACAACATTGGGGAGACCTACACCTACCTTATCAGCAAATTTCAAATCTCGCATAATACCCACTCCTGAAGCCCCTGATGATGGTTTGATAAGAACCAGAAATGCGTCGGGCATTATCTACCATTTGGAGAGTAATTTTGATGTTACAGTTTTTGTTGTGTATTGTATTGTGTTATGTTTTTTATTTTTGCCACTCGGCACACGCTTTATTATATTTATTTTTTGGGTGATTCCATATGGCTATGGAATATGTTTTTTTAATGTACTTAGGTGCTCAATGTGCGTTCTGAGCCAATGTCAACAGGTCCACTTTGTCCGAATATAAATATATATTTTTTATACCTATATTGTGGTTTGGCCTTTAAAGTACCATCTCGGGGGTATCTCTCTTTTTCCTAACTGTATACGTGTAACTCTAATTCTCACACTAACACTCCCTGTAACCTTAAGGCCCCTTTCACATGGGGCAGATTACATTCCGATCAGCAGGGGATCAGCTCCAGAATCCCCTGCTGATAGGAGCAGAGTGGGCGGATGACTGGCGGATGACACCACTGTGCGTTTACACCCAACAACCCTCCAATCCGAACAGCTTAAATGGAAGAGGACAGATCCCATTGCACTCCAGACCTGGAAGTACATAAGTCAGTTTACACTTGCCTGTCCACAGGAATGCATGGACCTTCCAATCATGTCTACCTGAAAAACTGACAGGCGGACCTGATTGGATCACCAGTGTGAAAAGGGCCAGGTCCTCATAAAAATTTACTTATTAACATGAACACCATCCCTATTCTGTAACTGTCACGTTACCCTTTTCTGTGAAACTAAAGCCCTGTACACACGATCGGTTTGTCTGATGAAAACAGACCGATGGACCATTTTCATCAGACAAACCGATCGTGTGTGGGTCGCATCGGTTTGTTTTCCATCGGTGAAAAAAAATAGAACATGTTTTAAAGTTTTCCTATGGATAAAAAAACTATAGAAAAGAACGATCGTCTGTGTGGAAGTCCATCGGTCAAAAATCCATGCATGCTCAGAATCAAGTCAATGCATGCTCGGAAGCATTGAACTTAATTTTTCTCAGCACGTCGTAGTGACTGATGATGTGTAGGCAAGACTAATGAAAGTCAGCTTCATTGCATATCCAACGAAAAAATCCATCGTATTAGATTCCATCAGATACCCGATCGTGTGTACAGGGCTTAACACTAACCCTACTGGGAGTTGTCTTAATCCTTCGTTGGCATACTCACCTCTTTTGAGCCAAAAGATACCAGCACTGAAGTCTTGTTGGAAGTGATACCTGTGAAACTAGAACATACATTGGGTGATCAGGGGTGACACTGGTACAATCTTATATATAGTGAGATTGCATAATGCATGGATACAGGGATATAATTGTAAAAAGTCAGCTGTAAAGACAGAAAAAAACACACTTTATGCACCATGCATATTTCTTACCTTCAGATCATATCAATAATAATCCATAAGACCCGGTTCACACTGGGGCGACACGACAGGCGGCTCAGCCGCCTGACGTGTTTCGTCCCATTCACTGCAATGGAACCGTTCTAATAGGAGCGACGCAAGTCGCTCCGACTTAGAAAAATGGTTCCTGTAGTATTTCGGGGGTGGCTCGGGCCGATCTGCATTGACTTCTATACAGAAGTTGTTTTGCGAATCGCCTCTGAAGTCGTCCTCAGGACGACTTGCAGAGTCGCCCCCGAAGTCGTGCCGCCTATGTGTGAACCGACTCTAACTGTGTATTGTTTCTTTTTTGTGCAAACAATGTAACTATTGGAAAAATTGCATATATTTAGCAAAGTGCACAAATTGCTGGTTTTCAGTCTATGAATGTTTCATCCGTTTTGTACATTCATCAGTTTGTAAAAACTTGTTTAAACTTGAATGTTGACAAGTGAGATAATTAGTCCATAGGGTTCTGTTACTAATTCATAAATATTTGTTCAAAGCAGGCAGTGGGGAAATCATTTATTGTTGAATCTGCTCTTGCTGATAATTAAAAAAAAATAAAAAATAAAAGTGAAAAGAGTTAAGTGAAACTCTAGCTGAAACCATTTTTTTTATAGTGAACCTATAATGACAAACTGCAATAATGCTATTGACAGACTGCATCATGTATATCAATTATGATTTTCCCCATATTATTATTGTTACTTCTGGAGACCACCTTTAAAAACCACTTCAATACCGGGCCTATTTTGGCACTTCTCTCCTACATGCATAAATCATAATTTTTTTGTTAGAAAATTACTCAGAACCCCCAAACATTATATATGTTTTTTTAGCAGACACCCTAGGGAATAAAATGCCAGCCATTGCAACTTTTTATCTTGCACAGTATTTGCGCAATAATTTTTCAAACGCCATTTTTTGGGGGAGAAAAAACGGTTTTGTGAATTAAAAAATAACAAAACAGTAAAGTTAGCCCAATTTTTTTGTATAATGTGAAAGATGAAGTTACACCGAGTAAATAGATACCCAACATGTCACGCTTTAAAATTGCGCACACTCATGGAATGGCGTCAAACGTCAGTACTTTAAAATCTCCATAGGCATCGCTTATTTTTTTTTTACAAGTTACAATTTTAGAGTTACAGAGGAGGTCTATTGCTAGAATTGTTGCTGGCGCTCTAACGCACGTGGCTATATCTCATATGTGTGGTTTGAACGGCGTTTACATATGTGGGCGGGACTTACGTGTGTGTTCGCTTCTGGGCGCGAGCTACTGGGGATAGGGGCGTTTAAAAAAAAAAAATTTATTATTTTATTTTACTCAATTTCTTTTATTTTGACACTTTTTTTGAATTTTGTTTTTGATCACTTTTATTCCTATTACAAGGAATGTAAACATCCCTTGTAATAGGAATGGTTCGTGACAGGTACTCTTTATGGAGAGATGCGGGGTAAATAAGACCCCACATCTCTCCTCCAGGCTGGAAAGCATTAGATTGTGAAAAAAAATTCACAGATCTAATGCTTTCAGCCGCGATTGCGGCTGTGTTTACATTCCAGGACCCGGGCGTGACGTCATAACATCGCGCCTGGGCCTCCGACGATCATAGAGATGACTGGTGACCATCTGGTCACCAGTTTACTCTATGGTTTTCATCGGACGCCGGCGGATCGTTTCTCCGGGTCTCCAATGGCAAAGGAGAGCCCGGAGAAGCACCGGATGGTGGCGGGAGGGGGGGCGTCCCCTCCCGCCGCCTATAAGAACGATCAAGCGGCGGAACCGCCGCTATGATCATTCTTATGATGCACAGAATCGCCGGCTGAAGAGATGGATATCTGAATGATGCCTGTGGCTGCAGGCATCATTCAGATATGCCCACTGAAACCCAGGACGTCATTTCACAATGGGCGGGTATTGAAGTGGTTAAGAACAGCACTGAGAGCATTAGTGAGAAATGTAAAATACCAGTCAGCAGAGTGTACTATAACTTAGTGCCCCTCTTACTGCCTTCTAGGTAGTCAAACCATTATGTTGGATGACTGTCTACCACACCTTTGATTTTCAATTCTGTAATCAATTCATCCCCCTTCAAACAAGTTATTTCATAACACCATTGAAGGCAAGGAACTCATCCACTGCTCTGAGCTTTAAAACTTTACTGTGTCTTGAAACTTTTTTGGGAAATATATACAGTAACATCTTGATCTGAAGGCATGTTCTCAAACATTGTAAGGCAAAATGAAATCAATTTCCCAACATCATTCTATTCATAGGTCTCTGGGACTCTTTATTTGATGCACATATTGGGATGTAACGTCTAGAGATGTGCACAATGAAAAAAATCTGTTTTGTTTTGTTAAAGCGGGGGTTCACCCTTAGAGGGCACTTTTCCCCCTTCGCTTCCTGCTCGTTTTTACTAGGGGAATCGGCAATTTATTTAAAAATATGTGCAGTACTTACCCGTTTACGAGACGCATCCTCTCCGTCGCTTCCGGGTATGGGCTTCGGGAATGGGCGGTCCTTCTTGATTGACAGGTTTCCGAGAGGCTTCCGACGGTCGCATCCATCGCGTCACGATTTTCCGAAAGAAGCCGAACGTCGGTGCGCAGGCGCAGTATAGAGCCGCACCGACGTTCGGCTTCTTTCGGCTACGAGTGACGCGATGGATGCGACCGTCGGAAGCCTCTCGGAAGGCTGTCACTCAAGAAGGAACGCCGGCTCCCGAAGACCCATACCCGGAAGCGACGGAAGAAGATGCAGCTCGAAAACGGGTAAGTACTGCACCTATTTTAATATAAATAGCCGATTCCCCTAGACCGAACGAGCAGGAAGCTAAGGGGAGATTTTTTTTTTTTTTTTAAATGGGTGAACTCCCGCTTTAAGTTAATCATTTCGTTTCATCATATTCATTATGTTACAATGATTCGTTTTCAGAATTCGTTTTGTACATTCGGATATTTTTTGTATATTCGGATACGTTTTGTGAATTCATTATTTTGGAAAATTGACTTTATTCATGTAACGGTCAGGGGTTAACACCGTTTACGATATTCCATTCCACCAACCCACGACAGCTTATGCGACACTCCACAATCCAACAGACAGGACCCATTCCATTCCCCAGAAGGACGAGACACACAGCTCTGTTTCTGGTTCCAAAACGAATGAATGCTTTAATGGTAACTCAGCCTTGTTATATACAGTTACAAGCATGCTACAGTAATCACAGGGACAATGAAACTCTCCACCCAAAACATCATACAATGGGTGCTTAACGAGTTCCCCCCCCCAATCCACATGCCAGACAGACATTCGGGCACCGAATCTAGAGAAGTTAATTACTACAGCTGACAAGTCACATTCCACATTTATTATCAATAGCATTTTCACACAAAACAGTGTCATTAGCATACACAATGAAATATCTTAGGAGCAGACCTAATTAACACAATAGACAATATAATGCAATCACAGCTTTCATCACTACAGCCAGGTAGCTGGATGTGATTACCATGAATTAACATCTTAACAGTAGCAGACTTAATTAGCACCTCAACAGTCTATGTTATACATTGAATGAGACACTCTTATTGACCTGTTGGGGTCAGAATAAACCACCTGTAATATGTCAAGATCCTGCAATACATGAATTATCATTAATGTCCCATCTCATGTAATCCGAGATATCAGTTCTCCGTCATCCTATGCCCTTAAGGGACATAGGATGACCCTAGACCCAAGAGTCATTGGTGAAGCTGGCACAGGAGTACCCCACATCCTTCAAAAGTCTCTGGGTATCACGGGCCATTCTGTTACAATACATTTTGTTATTTCAAGCGATTACTTATGCACTCTCTTTGGATGGGATGGAGGTGGATCCATCAGAAACTCCAAATCATAACATAATAAATGGAACAAAATTAATGATTCAGACTCAGAGATTCTGATGTATCCACCTCAATCCAACCCAAACACAATAAGTAGGAATCATAATCTTTTTTCACTTTTCAATGGGTTTCCTTTTTATATCTAGTGCATTTTTTATTATAATTAAAATTGTTATTGCAACATAAAAATGAAATGGATCTGAATCAAGCCTGATCAAGTCTGATCATTCGTTATGTCGTTAGGTTTCTCTGATGCTTCAAACATTAACATAAGGTCTGAATGAAACAATTGTATGCGAATAAATTTCATTTTGGATTATTTGAAATATATTACTATTGTGATTCAGAGATTTGAATACATCCAAATCTCAAAATAACACAAATTTTGTCCTAATTTTGATCCCTAATGAAACAAATGTCTACTCTAGAAGCATCCTCATTAGACCTGTGCACAACAAAAAAAATCATTTTTTTTTGTTTCGTTTCGTTCCGTAGATTCGTAAAAATTCGTAATTTCGTAAGACGTAAGTTTTCCTATTCGGACCCGTTCGTATTTCGTAAGACGCAAGTTTTCCTATTCCGACCCGTTCGTATTTTCGTAACAGTTTTATTTTCGTTTATACTGAATGATTCGTAATTTTGTCTAATTTACTTTCGTTGATTCGAAATTCGTAATTTTGTTAGATAATCATTTTTGTTTAATGGATTTGTAATTTTGTACTTTTGTAAATACATTGCGGTGCGGTCATTCGCAATCTCGTATCTTAGTTTTATTTTCAACACGCGGCTAATCCATATTAAAATAGACTTTTTGCCAACAAACTTCAAAATGAGGGTTTTCCAAAAAATCCGACTGTGTGTATCCTCCATCGGACAAACTTTTCCGGTTTTAAAAGTCCGGCCAACTCCCTTCAGACAAAAATCCACGGAAAAGTTTGTTTGAAGTGTGATCGTGTGTACGAGGCTTTACACTGTCCAATGTGACTCAGCACAAAAGAGATAAGCTGATTGGCTAAGATATTAAGTAAGATACATCAATCACTAACTACACTGCACAGTGCCCATTCGAAAGAACGATACACAAATTTATGAACAGACAAAGAAACGGATTTACAAAACACACAAATGAAAATACGAACATACGAATGAAAATACGAGCAGACAAAGGATTTAAAATACGGAATGCAAATCGTTCGTTATAGATGTAATTTTCGTTCTTTTGCTGTTTCAGTGTTTCGTACTTTAGTAAGATTGTCCAATTGTACGTTCGTATTTTCGCTTGTTCGTTATTTTGCTTATTCGTAATTTTCGTATTTTGGTTCTTTCAGCTTTTCGGATGTTCGAATTGATCCGAATGTACGAATACTAACAAATTTGTACGAAAATCCATTTGTTACGAATGGAAATGTCACATGTCTAATCCTCATAACACAGTCCTTCACCATCTTCTTCTTCCACCTTTTGTATACCCACAGGCTGGGGAACGTCTTCCCCCTGCGGCATCTAAGAAGTGAGAGATGGGACTATCTTCCTTTCAAGGCCTGGTTTTCCCAAAGCGCCAGATACTAGGCCTTCTCTCAGTTCACAAAAAAAGATATTGGGGAACTGGAGAAAGTGCAGATAAGGGCAACCAAACTGATAAAAGGCATGAAGGACCTCAGCTTTGAGGAAACATTAGCAGAGCTGAATGTATTCTCTCTTTTGAGAAGATGTGATAAAGTGGGACATGATCAACATGTATAAATACATAAGTGATCCATATAGTGTACTTGGTGTAGAGTTATTCAACTTAACCACTTAAGCCCCGGACCAAAATGCAGCTAAAGGACCAGGCCCCTTTTTGCAAATCGGCACTGCGTCGCTTTAACTGACAATTGTGCGGTCGTGCAACGTAGCTCCCAAACAAAATTGGCGTCCTTTTGTTCCCCACAAATAGAGCTTTCTTTTGGTGGTATTTGATCATCTCTGCGGTTTTTATTTTTTGCGCTATGAACAAAAATAGAGCGACAATTTTGAAAAAAATTCAATATTTTTTACTATTTGCTATATTTATCCCCCAAAAATATATGAAAAAAAACATATTTTTTCCTCAGTTTAGGCCGATACGTATTCTTCTACCCATTTTTGGTAAAGAAAATCGCAATAAGCGTTTATCGGTTGGTTTGCGCAAAATTTATAGCGTTTACGAAATAGGGGATAGTTTTATTGTATTTTTATCAAAAAAAGATTTTTTACTACTAATGGCGGCGATCAGCGATTTTTTTCGTGACTGCGACATTATGGCGGACACTTCGGACAATTTTGACACATTTTTGGGACCATTATCATTTTCACAGCAAAAAATGCATTTAAAATGCATTGTTTATTATGAAAATGACAGTTGCAGTTTGGGAGTTAACCACAGTGGGCGCTGAAGGGGTTATGTGTGACCTGAAGTGTGTTTACAACTGTAGGGGGTGTGGCTGTAGGTGTGACGTCATCGATTGTGTCCCCCTATAAAAGGGATCACACGATCGATGACGCCGCCACAATGAAGAACGGGGAAGCTGTGTTTACATACAGCTCTCCCCGTTCTTCAGCTCCGGGGACCGATCGCGGGACTCCAGCGGCAATCGGGTCCACGGGTCTGGCAGTGACGGTCACGGAGCTTCGGGCCGGGTCGCGGGAGCGCACTGCGGGCGCGCCCGCGACCCTACGGCTGGGCTTAAAGGGCAACGTACATATACGTTGATGTGCCCAGCCGTGCCATTCTGCCGACGTATATCATTGTGCAGCGGTCTTTAAGTGGTTAAGGTCATCACAAAGGACAAAGGGGCCCTCTATGTCAGGCATGTCCAAAGTCTGGCCCGCATTCCGGTTTCGAACAGCCCGTCTGGTAATTTGGACATGTATATCTTTTGTGGCCCCCAACGAATCCCCGAGTGCCGGGAGTTTTTCATTCCAACTATGTAACTGCCTCAATTGGAACCCATCTCCACTGAACAGCCAGTGCTTTTTTAGATTGGAGAAATGTTTCCTTAGGACCTAAGTTACTCAGTACAATGGAAGAAAAGGGGCCAAAGTGCTATAAGCACCCCTTACATGACACGTCCCCCTGGGCAGAGTAGAAAAGCCAAGGATGGGAAAGTGGAGCTAGCATAATCCATTTATATAGTTCTTAAGGAGTTGATGAGAAGTAGCTGCATCAAAAGAGAGACTAGGGCACGTGCCCTGGATGCCAAGTGCTAGGGACCCCTGTGTCCTATTCCTAGACGTACAAGGAGGAACACAGTGTTCATTAGTCATGTTTTAATACACCAGTTCAGACATGAATTATTCGGTATTAGGTGACTGTAATTTTTCATTACGGATTTGAGTTTTCTTTGCGCTCTATTTTTACTTAGACAAGTTAGAATTTTCGGATGTGCCAAGATGAATTATGTTGTTATTACATAAAACGTCAACATTGATTTAAAGATTTGAAGATGTGAAAAGCCTCCTGTCTGCAAAGTATTATTGTGCTGACATCTTGAGATTGCTGTTTTGACCACACACTTTGGAAGAGGCATTCATTGTTCTGACAATCCTATGGGGAAAATATGGTGATGCCCTTGTATATAGCTTTTGTAGACTTTAACCTTTTTGCTACCACTGCTGTAAATTTTACATCAAGATCATCCTCAATGCAATTTTTATTTCATGAAATGTAAGGTTTGTAGATAAAATAATGCTTATAAAAACAGCCTCCATGTTTCTCATATGACAGGTTTCCTTTATAGAGGATATTTCGTTTTTCTTACTGTAATACAGTACAAATACATATATTAAACTTAGAGCTCAACGTAAATAATGTAATCAATATTGGCCAATGTATTATATTATAGTTCTGTGTATAGTTTGTAATTTTATATGTATATGGAGATATGCATTTTTACTCATAACTGATTTCTCTTTGGTACTGTAGGCATGCATAGAGTGCATCTTGCTATTTCTTAAATATCAATGCACGTCTACCAGACAGGGTCTGTCTGATTTTAAAATATAGATTGTCTGCATTCTCTAAAGACCTGAACTTACAGTAGTTAGATACCAGGCTGTTTAGGCTGTTGGTTAAGTATTAATATGATGCACTCCAGCTTCTTGAATACAGGAAACAACTTTACTTGCATGGAGGATAGCAAAACATATCTTAACAGCATACACTATAACACAACAAGCACCACAAGCTGCATACACAGGTATAATGCATATATAGTCACAGTACATAGGAAACTTGCTGTTGTTCTTCCAACACCTCTTCTCAACAGCATGTGCTTTGTCAAATTACATTCAGCCTCTTCTGGATATAACAATGATGTTCCTTTGACAAAGGCTTGGTGAGTGCATCAGCCGTCATCTCCCCTGATGGGTAGTATTGAATGTCAATAACACCTTGCTCTTGATTATCTCTAAGTAGGTAATACTTGATGTCAATGTGTTTGGTGCTAGGGTTGACCCTTTCTGATTGCGTAAGCTTTATGCATTCCTGGTTGTCTTCAAAAATTTGAATTGGTTTTGACATGTCTAACCCAATGTCCACAAAAATTTGATGAATCCATATCGCTTTTTGACACACGTCTGTAATGTACTCTGCTTCAGTTGAAGATAGAGCAACAGTTACCTGCTTTTCACTAGACCAACTTATGGTTTCTTCTCCATACCGGAAGATGAATCCACTTGTGGATTTGCAGTCTATACAGCCCCCAGCCCAATCAGCATCCACATACCCGACCAATTTTGGATTTGATGTTGCTGGTAACCGTAACTTCATCTGAATTGTTCCTTTGAGGTACTGTATCACTCTTTTTACTGCATCCAGTCACACTGACAGGGAGCTGACACTTTCCTGCATAGTATGCTCACTGTTGCTGGTCTTGTCACAGTGGCAACATTTAGCAGCTTACCGATGGCTCTGAAATACATGTCATTATTGGGTAGCAAGTTTTCTGCTTCATTGCTCTTTTGATAGCCTGGTTCCATAGGAGTTTTCACTTCCTTTGCATCTTAAATATGGAATTGTTTTAAGATTTCGAAAATTTTCTGAGATTGGTTGAGAATTTAACTTCCATCTTCTTCTCTCTCTATTTGGATTCCCAGATAGTAGCTAATGTTCCCTAGCTCTTTGATTTCAAAATGTTCTTTCAGCTTGTGAACTATCTCATTGTAATCCCCTTCTTGTTCAAAACAGGTTATAATGTCATCGACATAGATAAGGATGTATACCCATCTGTTTTCTTGATTCCTGGAGTAGAGTCAGGGGTCAGCTTTACTTCTTGAAAATCCCTCTCTAGTAAGTACTTCATTCATTTTCTCATTCCACAACCTTGCAGATTACTTAAGACCGTAGATGCTCTTCTGAAGTATACACACTAGCTTGTCTCCCTACTCAAACTCTGGGGTTGCTCCATGTAGAGGTCTTCTTTAATGTCTCCATAAAGGAAAGCAGAAACGTCTAGGTGTTTGACTTGCATGCCCTTCTTGGCTGCAACTCTAAGAAGCACTCTGAGGGTGGAGTGTTTTACGCTGGGAGCTAATGTTTCATCGTAATCTTCACCAAATTTCTGGGAGTAAGCCTTGGCAACTAGTCTGGCTTTATATTTGTTGATATTCCCTTCTGCATCTGGCTTTACTTTGAATGTCCACTTAAAATTCCTATAGTTTCGCGGTTAAGAGGGAGCTCTGTGAGTGTCTAGGCTTTTAAGGGATTGTAAAGGTACATGTTTTTTCACCTTAATGCATTCTATGCGTTAGGGTGAAAAAACATCAGACGATTAGCGGCCCCCAGCCCCTCGTTTACTTACCTGAGCCCTCAAAAGTCCCATGTCGTGAACGGCTGGCTTCTCGGCCGTGCTTCTCGGCCATGCTTCTCGGCTCCTCTCGACTCATTCATTGGATTATTGATGTGTCTGCAGTTTCCTTTGTGATTGCTTTGACTCTTTATATCATTGATAGCTCCATCTTTCGCTGCTTGGCTTAAAATAAAGAATTGTCCTTTTTTAAGTTACCGGTCCTTTCTCTGCTTTCTGTTGTTCTTTGTGCCTTTGTACATCTTACGAGCTTTGTCATCACGGTGCATACTTTATTTCCTCATATTCATCAATTAATTTGCCTTTGACATATTCTAGCATCAGCTCCTGCTCAGGTCTGGTTTCTAAAGCGTTAATAAGAGCAGTAAATGTCTCTGGAAGGCTGCAGAAGAACAGGGCAACAATATTGTTATCTTTGATGTCCTCTCTCATGGTGTGTAGCTGCTCTATAATTTCTAGCATAGCTTTCATGTGGTCACACAATTGCTGGCCTTCTAGTCCCATATTTTACAGCTTTCTTAGCAGAAACAGCTTGCTGTTTAGGCTTGAACGCTCATGCAGTTTTTGTAATGTAGTCCACATACCTTTGGCCATTTTCTCTGTTCTTGTGTTCTTTTTAATGTGTTTTGATATTTATATTGTATTTGTATAGATATATACTGTGTATGTGTATATATATATATATATATATATATATATATATATATATATATATATATATATAAAATACTGTATAAAGTGATATGTAGGTGATTAGCTCAGTGGTAGATGCTTTTTTTAGTGAAGGTCAGGTCAGTGAGAACTGTGTTTAATGGCCTGGAACCTCTTTTTTTTCAAAAGGAAAAAAAGAGTCTTTACAACACAAGGTGTTTCACCTTTTCCAGATTCCCACAAAACAGTGTTAAATGAAAATGCCGGGCTACGTGACACTCCTGTCAGCATCACCACTGCTTACTCCAGTCTCCCAGACCATGAGCTTCTCTGGCTCGCTCAGCCTATGCTAGCAGCTACTCTGTTTTACAGGCCTCCTCCTGTTTGAGAGCCACGTCGCACGACCGCGCAATTGTCAGTTAAACCGACGCAGTGCCGAATCGCAAAAAGAGGCCTGGTCTTTGGCCAGCGAAATGGTCCATGGCTTAAGTGGTTAATGAATGCCCATATCATGCACTGCAAATATCTTTTATGCTCTATGGCCACCTGCATCATTGCATCGTCATGACTGACACAGCAGAGGAAGAAAAATTCCTACTGGTTAAGGAACGCAAATAATTTTTTTTGGGTGTTTCTAATCTGGATCTGTCTACATATGACATTCTCTTAGTAAATATTTTTTATTGTATTTTTCAAAATACCTATGACATTCTATGGAGAATAAGGGGACACATGCAGGTCTTTATTATAATTTTTTTAGATTCAATTAGTAAAATTTCTTTGCAGAAAATCAAACTGGACTTGAAAATTATTAAAATCACTTTTATTCATGTAACTACGGTAGTTCTAGCTAGCATGTTTATACATAAATCTCTTCCTTGAAGAGCTACGATTTTTGTTAAATTGTCCCGGGCCACAACACGCAGTTCTTTTATTAACCAGCAAATCCGAAGATGCGACCTAAGTGAAAAAAAAAACAGCTCATCCCATTGCCAGGCGTTGACACGTGCTCAAACATAAGCCGTCAATTGCCCTGGCTGGGAGCCTGTAATATTATAAAGTGAAGTGGATTAGAACATAGCGGATGCTAATCACAAGTTTCTGATCCAATTTTCCAAGCAGTTTCATTTTTCTTTTATTTATGGAACCCAAAGAAGACTGTTTTTGACAGATGTGACTTGTGCATAATAAAAGATTGCCAAAGAAATGCAATGAAAATACAATTTGTTAAGCCGCTGACAGGAACAATGCCATGTTCGATGTGTTAATCAAATCAGAAAAATTGCATTTTGTATCTCAATGCCATCGGAGACTTGTGTTATATGCCATGCATCTCATACAAAGCTTATAAATTTCAGGGCTGGAGGACTATTCAATTAAGAAATTCAACTTCTAAAAAAAAAAAAGACAGAGAAAAACTACTGTAGAAAGTGAGAAGGTGTAACAGGAAAGGTTCTTGCTTTTAGGCATTGCAATTTTTTATTTGTATTTTTTTGTACTTTTACAAGTGAGTTTAAACCAGCTGGCAGTTTAAATTCACCCGGCTAAATGTAACATAATCTTTAACCCTTTTTATAGCTGTGGTCATCATTGCCTAAATGCCAAGACATGGGGGTGCGCACAGGATGTGGTGGGTGTGCCGATTTCCCCTGCTTCCTGGCAACCCTGGTTTCTCCCCTGCAGTGCTGCCAGGTTCCCTCTTCTCCTCTTCTGCTGGCTACTGCGAGGGATGTCCCTACCTACCTTACTCACTTTCCTATTATGCCATTTCTATAATGAATGGCCTAAATGGCTGATGATGGTTTGGGTGGCAGAAGAGGTGGCCCACTCTTGGCACTTTTAGGAGGCCTTGAAAAGTGTTTGTATGAAGGTGGAGCTCCTGTCATGGTTGAGAAGACTTGTACGGGTATGTACAAGCACTGCCGGGTTCCTACATATTTCTAGAGGAGCTAGTTTGTAAAACTATATACTGAAAATTGTACTTTAAAGGGACCTGCAGGCAAGTCTTTAAAAGTAAAATTACATTTTAGATGATAGTTATCCCTGAAAAGATGTATATCTTATGCAAATCTATGACCTCATGGCTGAGGAATAACATCTGTTACTTTATGCAATGTCATTAGCCGAGCAAGCCCCCCACAGTCAAGACGCTTCCCCTCCCAAGTGGCTCATTGCAGAGTTTCTGCAAGCTGCTTTCTCTTTTTCTGCAGGGGGGCAATGTAAATATTGTTATGTTATAGGAGCATGCACGTATTCATTTACCCAACATGTTCGATATTTTGTAGGTATTTTAATCTAATAAAGGGGCATAAATGCTATGTCTTGGTTTCCTCTGCTATCCAAGTTCAAACAAATATAGAGGCAGCCATTGTACAATTATTAGTTCTGGTATATACTGTGAGAAAGGGACCTTCTGATGGCTTACATTTGTAGATGTTTTTACGGTTTTATGTCTGGTTACAGGTTTGAGATAATTGCTGTCCTTTGCAAAGTCTTCATTTAAAAAGGAACAGTGGCTTTGTCTTCATGTGAACAGTTTTGAACGTTACATAAATGAGGCCTATTGCTGCTGTTTGATGAGGCTGTCCATGACCCGCACTGTATGCTCATGGGATTTAACGAGAATGTGGAGCGGTACTGTAAATAGTACCTTTAATATGGTCAAGACAAAGGAATTTGACAATTTTTAAAATATGTTTTCTTTTTTTAAGTGAGCTAAATATAGAGTATTACTTTTCAAAGCCAAACTCTGGGTAGATATAAAAGGAAATAAGACAAAAAATAATGAAGTTAGGTATGTATTAATCAATTAATACATTTATTTTGTATATGTAAATATTTGAATTTGACTTGATATCAGCCTCTTGCAATTTCCTATACTGCAACACTAGGATTGGAAGGGCAAGACAAATCTGGCTAGTTGCTTGCTCTGCAAGCAAATGTGATGACTAGCAGAGTGAACAGACAAATCACCTCTTCTGTCTGCTGCTGCTCCTACTGCCTCTTTCACTAGGTGGGGAGATGACATTGATGTATCTCTTCTACAGTTTAACCACTTCAGCCCCGTAAGAGGGGTCACAAGAGCAGAGCACGAGGATCAGCAGGGCAGAAGAAAGAGGGTCAGCTGGGAAGAGGACAAGGGTCTGCAGGACAGTGTGCAGGGGTCAACAGGACAGAGGTCAGTACGACAGAGAACAGGGGTCACAAGGGCAGAGGAAAAAGATCACCAAGACAGAGGAAAGGGGGTCACTACTGGCACTATTGGGGATCAGATTACCTTGCAGACACTGCATAGTGTGTAGCTGACTACTGAAGCTGCCAGTCTGATCTGGGAATTTCACAGGTCAGAACTGCAACATAGCAGCCAACTACACACTGTGCAGGTTGAGGCTGTGTCTGTAAGGGAATCCAATCTCAGTTGCATGCTGTGTGGGGGGGATATTTTGAGTGCCCTGTTTGCAGTGCATGCAGCACTGGGACAAGTTCAGCTAGTGTTAAGGGTGCAGATGACAAACTGGGTGCCGCCCCCCCGCCGATGTGTGAACATTATGTCTGAGTGTAAATCCCCCCCCCCACTATAAAAACCTAGAACTGATCCGCACACTCATCTCCAAAGCATAGGTCTGTCCCAGGCACATTCATTCCAGGACAATACAGTGTCCCGAAATGAAAATGACACAGCCACCTCCCGGGCCAATCTGATGCCCCCAGAAAAGGCCACCACATCACCACTTTATCACCACTTTACTCACTAACGGTACTGGCCGGGAATGCCTGGAGGAGCACAATCCCCGCCCCCTGCTTGTGATTGAAAAAAATCAAAAATCTTGTGTCCAATCACTGTGCTGTGATTCGTTACAGCACAAGCTGATTTTTTGGAAGGGAGGGTGTCCCTGAATGGCATTTTGGAAATGTGGTCACCCTACCCTCCTCCCATTCCAAATCTCCCTCTCAGCACAGATATTTGCCCCTCAATCCTACCTTCCTGCTCAATCCCCCCCCCCTCCTACCACAAATCTCTCCCTGATCAAGGGGGGGGGAGAAGCAAGTCTATTATCAGAATCATAGCATAAATCTTAAGATCAGCCTGTAGCTTGCAACTTCTGTCGTATCCTTCCTCTCCTTAGGTATCATGGTTATGTGAGCTTCTAGAAGTTGTGAAGAAGCAGTAGGCTGATCAGAGAGAGAGAGAGCGAGAGAGAGAGAGTTAAATGCCTGAGGAAAGCATGGAGCCAAAATGTCTCCAAAGCATTTTTAGTATTGAACTGTAAGTAAATCAGGCCCAGGGCTTTTCCCGGGCTTTATTTGTTTCAGAGTCCAGAGGATTTTTTCTGAAGTGATAGGTTCTTCCAAGGCCATTGCTTCTGATTCAGATAAAGCAGGAGGGCCATATGTTGCCAAGTATTCTCAGAGATGAGAAAGACTTGCCTCACAAGACATCAGAGGTGAGATGTGGTATATATAGGTCATAAAGCTGAGCATGGTAAGTATGATATAGATCAGGGATATGCAATTAGCGGACCTCCAGATGTTGCTACAAGTCCCATCATGCCTCTGCGTCTGGGGGTCATGCTTGTGTCTGTCAGAGTCTTGCTATGCCTCATGGGACTTGTAGTTCTGCAACGGCTGGAGGTCCGCTAATTGCATATCCCTGATATAGATTAGCAATTTTTTGAGATATTGACATGGGTTTAAACTGTGACTCCTCATATCGCATGGATCATATCTGCTCTTTTGGCTTGTAAGAATCTTGCTCGGAGCCTCCCATTTTTTATGTCCATAAAATAATTTTTGCAAAAGAAGGACATGTCTTTTAGTGGTTTTACCCATGTCCTCAAGAAACAGGGAATAGGTCTTCATTAGGAATGAAAGGGTACACGTCACCTCTGTTCATTTATGAGCATCTTCCAGCTTTCTAATGCATTTGGAGTCTATAAGTACTAAGCCAGCTCCTGCCACCAATTCAAAGTCATCCTCCCAGTCCTCTAGTAAAGTGCTTACATTTAAATTCATAAAACTACCGGCATTAGACTGGTGGGCTCCCTCAAGAACTAGTTTCGGCCAGCTCAGTAGATTGTTTTAAAAAAGGGCTGGATGCATTCCTAAATGCACAAAATATAACTGGATATTAACATTTATAGGAAATAACAGGTAATAACACTAGGGATTGTTGATCCAGGGAATATCAGATTGCCTTCTGGGGGGGCCCGAAAGGAATTTATTTGTCCCCACTGTAGCAAATTGGTCCATGCTTTATAGGGTTTTTGCATTTGTCTGTATCAACTATAGGTATGGGATTATGTACTGTATATGGAGGTTCCTATTTATTTATTCTGTTCATTTTATTTTTTTATTGCTTAAACTAAATGGACTTTTTTTTGACCTGACTAACTATGTAACTTTATACTATGGAATGTCACATACTGCCTCATTAGCTCTCTAAAACAGAGGTTTATAACTTGTGTTATGGAAACCAAATGATGGGGGTACCGGACTAAATCTCTAATTAGGTTCTAAAAAAAAATAAACATTATTTTGTACATTAATAAATCTAAAATCAAAGTAGAAAAGTTGACTTAATTGCATAAAACCAACAGCAAAAATCTTACTAGGGATACCTTGTGAATTTGTGATTGGACATTTATAAAAATATATCTGATAAACTCCAATATGATCTTGATGACTTTCAGCTGGTTTGTTCTTAGCCATCCATATATACATTAAAACCAAGCTATTGATATCTTTAAAATCACACTGGTACCTAATAGAACTGATGAGGATGATGATGATGATGGTGACGACAACGATCTGGTGAAGGGGTATGGGGGCATATTGGGCAATCTATTGGGGGTCTGTAATCATTACAGGTTAAGAACCTCTGGACCATACTTTAGAAAGGATAACTTTGGAAAGCCTGTTGGCTTTTTCAGTATCTGCTTCATTGCTCATATCACAAAGACCTAATGAAAAGTTTTTTTTCCCCCGCATATAGGGTAATTACTGTATCTGTTTAGGAAAGATCTCTATAAATCTGTATCAAAATAAAACATTTATTCTATTTCCATGGTCTGAATTAGCTATAAAAACATACAGTACATGAGGAAACCTCACACAAAGCCAAACACTTTTGCTTCTGTAGAAAACATTGTGAATGGAGCTTCATCTAAATAAACAGATGCTGGCACCCTTAACAATCTTGTATCATAACGCAAATGCACTGTTTGTTATTGCATTGGCTTTACCAGTATCCAAGTGACATAGATCACACCTAGTTAGCACCGACTCAATCCTGCCTACTTAACTAGATGTGAATTATCAAGCAAAAGGTCAACAAGATCATCAAGTAAAGCTGACATTAAGTAGACTCTAATCATTTCTTTCTACAGTGTATGTTCCCAGGAGATATTTATGTGTATTTTTCACTGTTATCTTTAGACGCCACATACATTTTATAGGTTGCCTAGCAACATGATTGCAGGCAGGACCGATTAGAAGACTTTCTATATAATTAACTCTTCTGCTTTTTTTTCGAAAGTACGCAGCAGAGCTTTTGCAAAGCATGATGTCAAAGTTACAGTTTGAAGGAGGCTGAAGCCATTTTCCTGGTAAAGTAAAATGACAGACAGGAAGTGGGAGGATGACAGGTTCAGATGCACGTTACAGACCTATGATTTTAGTTAAAGGTTATGGGGGCGTCCAATCATGTTCCCTGCAGATGCTAGAGAAGCTGACTTAGAAAATGAACCAGAAAAACATGGAAACTCATATAATCAAAACGAATCTTAATAAGAACAAAATAACAAGTTGATTTTATAAAAACCATAGCACTTGGCACAACAATTCCCAAACTCTTTTATTTTGAACATTATCATGACAATGTGCTGTCATATATTTTCTTTTGAAGCTTGCTCATATTATGTAAAATTGTCATAGAACCAGGCTGTCTCTTGTCATCAAATGCTCCCTCCGTACAGAAATCTGTCACCATGTCATTGTTTGAAAGAGTTTGCAAATGATTACTGTGAGTTGGGTTTCCTCTATTTGCCAGGACCAAAAAAATCAGAAACTTATTTTGGTCGAATTTCGAAAGAATTTTTTTTTGAAAATCTGCGTTTTGCTGCCACCATTGATTTCGAAATTCGACCAACCTAACCTTTAATTTTACCTCCTGTTGCTACAGAATTTTTATTCATGTCTGGGAATCTTCTTTTGTTTCCCAAAATGTTTTTATTTTTTTTGCAAATGCGCATTTCTTTTTCGATTACATTTCTCACACGATTCTCCCATCATTGATTAGAAAATCTTTTGTTTTTCAAAAAATTTACAACATGTCCGATTATTAAATTCAATGGCCGCATGAAAATCGGCTGTTGCTGCAGCTCCCTAATGGTGCGAAATACAAATGAAAATTCTTAGATAAGATTTTCGAAAGAAAATTCTTTTGAAATTTGACCCATTCGACAACATGAGTATACAGTTTTGGCCCTGTAAAGTGGAACAAAAGTATATAGCACATATTGTACTGCCGTGGTTGACCCAGCCTATTCAGTGGTGGTACTCATGGCTGTATATCCCCATATTGCAAGACTAAATTATTCTAGGGAGTTTATTTACTAAAACAAATAGGCTGTTTGCTTTGCAAGGGTATTTGGGAAGATAATTTACTCTTAGCTTATGTATTGGCTTATTGGTTGAACTAGGTGGACTAACCAGAACTATGTAACTATGAATTGGATGGTGGAAGTCATTAGAGCTTCACCTCATTGACTAAAATAAGGGAAATTTTCCTTGCAAGGTGCAAATTTCCTTGCAAAGTTGACAGTTTATTTTTCTTTAGAAAATCCATGCCAGAAAACTAACTTTGTACTTTTAAATGAAGTGTTTATGTTGCCTTTTGCGTTAATACCTGTCCAGAGGCAGAGTGCTATGACAGAAAGTGGTCTCAGTCATCTAAGGTCAATAGATATACATTATTTAAGAGAATAAATTAGTCACTAAATATTGGCTGTACTATGCTGTACCTGCATAGAGAGTCTTTGTGATCTGGCAATTAACTATAAGTGCACATTCATGAAAAAAATATATATTTTTTCTACAATGGAGACATCTGTTTCATATATGCACCACCTGAGCAGCAGCCGTCTAATAAAATGCTTACTTTTAGACTGGCCCTCAAATATTTCACTATGCAAACTGGCCCCCTGCTGCACAGCTTTTGCAAGCAACAATCCTGGCTGCTAGTAGGTCCTACTGAACACATGCCCTACCCAGTAATTTCTGTTTGGAAGTGCACTTTGGATGGCATGGAGCCACTATGAGCACGGACCAAGAATTTATTGCAAATTATTTTGGCATGAGGCAGGGCAGAAGGACCCAAGAGTGGGTTTAAAGGTACGTTTTTAAGATAGGGAGTTGCCACTTAGAGGGGTGGTGGAAAACATTTAAAAGAACAACTTCACATTTAATGAAGATGGCCTTTAAATGCACCATGGTAGAAGAACTGCATTTCTCTGCAATCAAGTTAAAAACAAAATGATTTGTATGCTAAGAGTTAGGCATGGAAATAAAATTTGTATATCTGGCTATAACTAGAAGATGCAGGAATTGAAGCTTAGAAAGAATCCACGGAAGCTGTAAACAAACACTGGGGACAAAGTGAATGTCTGCACATATTTCCCAAATCGGGAACATTCTCATTAAAGCAGTTTTGCAGCCTGGGTTTGTAAAATGTGTCATGTTTATGACTGTGTTTCGCCTGCATAATTCAGGTATCTGCTATCTAGAGATAAGAAAAATCAAATGGAAACACCAGCTATGAATTCTTTAAGCTATACTGTCTGTAAGATGAAACGCTTCAATTATACAATCCCTGCCAGCGAATGGAAATCACCCAGAGTCGGGAAAATAATGGACTGTTTTAAAGAGTTTCTGCGAGTCTTAAGACAATAATTGGACTTCAGTCTAATAAGTAGGTAAAAAGCAACATTGTATATCAAGGATTAAGCCTATGGTCCTATCCATTCATCTGGGGAGAAAAAAAGGGATCTTCTTTCTCAGTTTTTTTCAAGTGGACAGTATAGTCTTTTTATGTATGTGTTGGTTTAGCTGAAGTTCCGCTATACTTAAAAATTCACCATGTAGTGGCCAGCCTGGACGCCAAAAGTTTAAGTGCTTGATTAGTCTAGGTCAGCCTTTCTTAACCTTTTTACCCCAGAGGAACCCCTAAAATAATTGTCAGCTCTTAGTGCACCCTTACAGAAATCACTTCATTAGAAAAATGCCCTATACATTACTCAGTAGGATGAATAAAACCCTTAGACCCCTTTCACACTGGAGGCGTTTTTCAGGCACTAAAGGGCTAAAAATAGTGCCTGTAAAGCGCCTGAAAAATGCCCCCCATGCAGCCCCAGTGAGAAAGCCGAGTGCTTTCACACTGAAGCAATGCGCTTGCAGGACGTTAGAAAAAGTCCTGCAAGCAGCATCTGTGGAGTGGCTTAGGAGTGGTGTATACACTGCTCCTCCATCACCCCTGCCCATTGAAATGAATGGGCACCGCTGTCAAAGCCCTTGCAAAGTGGTTCGGCAGCGAAGCTTTTTGGGCGCATTTAACCCTTTCTTTGGCTACTAGCGGGGGTTATAAGCACCCCGCTAGTGGCCAAAATGTGCTGCCGGTAAAGTGCCACTAAAACTAGCAGTTGCTTTAACACTAACGCGACCGCACTGTGCATGTGAAAGGGCTCTTGGTGTAATGCTGCTGGCTTTGCCCAGTGGCGTTGGCCTTGGAACTATGCAGGCACCATTAAATGGGAGATGAAACAGCCAAAGCTCAAAAAAAAACTTAGCAACCTCTGGAGGAACTCTAGGGTTCCATGAAACCCTGGTTGAAAATGGCTGGTCTAGGTGGTTATGAGAAAGGTTAAATGATTACCTTATAAATATTTACTCCCTGTATGACTTGGGGACAACCAGTCCCCCAAAGTCACTCCTTTTGGCTGCTTGACCGGTTTCAGCTCTTCCACATCATCAATGACAATTCAGGTCTTGCATTGTATGTGAAGATGACAAGAACCCTCTGAATTGTTGGGGATAGCCATTGGAAAAGATGCAAAGAGGAAAAGGACCCTGATCTTCATCTGATCAGCCCGAGGATATCTGGAATAGGTAAGTATAAAAAAAAAAAAAAAAAAAAGAATAAAGCATAAAAAACATTTGGGGGGCTTCAAAGGAGGAGCATTGTAGAAGGGGGAGTCCGGTACCTGGAGTTATGCTTCATATGACTAAAACAATAATTTTATTCACCAGCAAAAGCTTCTGAATATACAATTACCTCCAGTCTCACAGAGGAGATGAGTTTTAGCAGACAGTATTTTTGGCAGTAGCGTTGGGATCATCAGTCACTCAGCGTTCCGTAGATGTGGTTTCTTGGCGTTTTACACAACATTCCACTCTTAAACATTTATTAAGGTGGCACAATATGTTACAAGTCATCATGGATAATAAGAATGATTGAGAAAATTCTGACAATGATGTGGATGAATGATAGGTAAGCCGTTTAAGGGGGGGAGGGGGGAGGCTAGGAAGACATTACAAATTAATTACGATGAAGCCTTTAAAACAGTAAATCGTTTTTTTTAATTGCTTTTTTATTTTCAAAAGTCAGGAGATTGAATCGATGCAAGGGAATTATCTTGACTGTTTCAAAGCACTGATGATTATTTATATCAGATTTTATAGTAGAATCAATATACAGTATATTAGAATAATTTTCAACTCAAGTTGCTTAAACATTTAGGTTTATGTAAAGTTTATAGACCGACTACAGACAAATCCTATACTTACTGTTAAAAAAAAATAAAGGGAGTAAATCTAAGTTTCAGTCCCCTTTAGTTTCAGACTAATAGAAATATTGCACGTTCAAATTGATAATCTTAAGGCTCAATAGTTTTGTTACAATCCTTATTCAATGCGGCATATAGGCATTTTTGGGAACTCTCCAGCTTTTATCTGGAAACTAACTAATCAGCTTGATAAATGAGTCTCTAGTTTGCTGGGAGTAACCTCTAGCTCTACCAATTATAAGTCCTGTTGTGCTGCACCCAACGAGGAAAGTCGGTGCTGAAGATGCCGATCTCAAATTGGTCTCAGCATAGAGTTGACTGGAAGCCTGGAGTAAAGAAAAGTGCATGAGGGTAGACAGACTGGGCACCAGTTAATTTCCATCTTATTGTCACTGTTGTCATTATCTACATATTGATACTATTGCTCATTTTTTGCAAGCATTATGTAATGATTGCCCATTTGTTGCTTGTGTATTGTAACAATTGTTGCCCACATATAAAGTTGTCTATATAGTTATACTGCGGCAGGCTGGCCCCGCTGCGAGAGCCGTCATAGCTGTACGTCGGATCTTTAAGGCTCCTCCGGGTCTGAAGCATGTCACCAGAGCCAATGCGAGTGCTCAGCGGTCGCGATGACTGCCGGGCACCCGCAATTTTTTTGTTACAGAGCGAGAACGAGGATATGTGTAAATACACACATCCCGGTTCTCTCAGGGGCGAGGAGACTATGTATGAACACTAGTGTTGAGCGGAATACGCCATATTCGATTTCGCGATATATCACGAATATATAGAAGAATATTCGTGAAATATTCGCTAAAATCGAATATTCGTGATATTTTATATAAAAAAAAAATTGCGAAATTTCGCTAATGCGAAAATGATTGCGAATTTTTGATAACTGTGGTAGGAGAACTCTGATTGGCTCTGATGCAAAAGAAGGGCGGAGAAAGTATTCTCGAATATTCGGAAATCGAATATTCGGAATATTTTATAAAAAAAAAATGTTGTGAAATATTTTGACAACTGTGGTAGGAGAACTCTGATTGGCTCTGATGCAAAAGAAGGGCGGAGAAAGTATTCGCGAATATTCGGAAATCGAATATTGGTGATATTTTATCGAAATTTCGCTAATGCGAATGCGAATGCGAAATTGATTGCGAGATTTTGACAACTCTGATTGGCTCTGATGCAAAAGAATATTGGTGATATTTTATCGAAATTTCGCTAATGCGAATGCGAATGCGAAATTGATTGCGAGATTTTGACAACTCTGATTGGCTCTGATGCAAAAGAAGGGCGGAGAAAGTATTCGCGAATATTCGGAAATCGAATATTCGCGATTGCGAATATTCGGCAACATAAAAGGATCGCCTCAGCTTAGCTACTCGGCCCAGGGTCTCTAATCATACCAGCAATGCTTTTAGACGTCGATAGGATGTGATCTGTTTTAAAAATAAAATTGAAAAAATGCAAATATTCGGAATAGCGAATATTGGCCGCGAAATTCGAGATATTCGCGAATACTCGAATATGCCATATTCGAGCCGAATATTCGCAATACGAATATTCGTGAGCAACACTAATGAACACCGATAAATCTCTTCCCCTAGTCAGTCCCATCCCTCCTTCAGTTAGAACACACAAGGGGAACACATTTAACCCCTGGATCGTCCCCTAGTGTTAACCCCTAGGTAAGATAAGTATAAAATGATTTTTAAAACATCCAAGGGAAAGGAAAAAATTTAGGAAAGTTGGAGCTTGATGTAAAACATAATTAACATACAATTCAGTCCAACTATTATAGCTTTCCCTGAAAGCAACCAACTCCCCTTTGGCATGTTCTGCGAGCCTGCAAAATAACGTGTCTACAACACATGTTGGTGCATAAGATCCATGAAGACTCCCTAACTACAAACACTTCGTAATCTGGATTTTTCACCTGGCACTCCAATTACAGGCTTGTTTGGCTCTGATGCTATCAGAGTAATGTACTGCAGTTCAAGCTAATAACAGTGATGTGCAGTCTATCACCAAGACCCGTCTATGTACAAACAGAAAATAAGGTTTTCATCTATTCCCTCCTGGAGTATTCAGTACTCACAGCTTGACTCGATGCAAAATGATTTTTGTTTTATTAAGGGGTCAGGCAAAACCCAGGAGGATCCCAGGCAGATGGGTTTGTTTGTAATTGATGGTGGTACTTCATAAAATGTAACAGAATAGACAGAGATCAGAAGATAACGAATTGCTCAAAGAATATGAAATCAGAATATGTAAAGTGTATCAAACAAACAGAGCGCGTTTCACAGATTAATGGATTACAGCGCTCCGCGTTCCTCCTCTTAGCAGTTGTTGCCTTAAATTGAATAATTATGATTGTCATGCAATTAGCAATCTGCCTAAAGCTGAAGAAAGAGACGTCTCTTATTATATAATACAGGCATAACATTTCTGCTTGTATACCTTCGTGTAGCTCTAATCAAATAATTGGGCGATGGCGTCACTTCAGAATTCATTAAAAGGATCATGTCAGAGGTTCTTCCTGACAATGAGTGTTGTTATAAGAGTGCCCATAGATAGAACATGACAGTTCTTTCCAGCCGGAGCAGACATTGTCCTCATTTCAAGTGGAAGCTCCTGATAATAGAAGCCAGGCGCTGTCGGGGTGAGCAGTCCATCAGATGGAAAACCTGGACCAATAGCTGTTGGTCATCCCAATAAGACAATACTAACATTTCTTCTTGTATACCTTCCTGTTGCTTTAATCATATAGTTGGGTGATGGCATTTCCTTGGAGCTCATTAAAATAATCATGTCAGAGGTTTTGCTGGACAATGGGTATCATTAAAAGAGGCCCCATGGATTGGACATGACAGTTGTTTTCAGCTGGATTAGACATTGTCCTCATTTCAAGTGGGTGCCCTTGACACTAGAAGCCAGGCACTGTTGAGGTGAACAACCCATGAGATGAAAAACCTGGGCCAATTGCTATTGGTCATCCCAAAAAGCCAATACTAACATTTCTGAATAATTGAGTGATGGCATTACTTAGGAACTCATTATTATAATCATGTCAGAGATTTTACCTGACAATTTGTGTTGTTAAAAGAGGCCCCATAGATTGGACATGACAGTTGTTTTCAGCTGGATTAGACATTGTCCTCATTTCAAGTGGGAGCCCTTGACACTAGAAGCCAGGCACTGTTGAGGTGAACAACCCATGAGATGGCAAATCTGGACCAATTGCTATTGGTCATCCCAAAAAGCCAATACTAACATTTCTGAATAACTGAGTGATGGCATTACTTAGGAACTCGTTATTATAATCATGTCAGAGATTTTAACTGACCATTTGTGTTGTTAAAAGAGGACCAATGGATTGGACATGACAGTTGTTTTTAGCTGGATCAGACAATTGTCTTATTTTAGGTTGGAGTCCCTGATCCTAGAAACCAACCACTGTCAGGGTGAGCAAACCATAGAAATCCTGGGTCAATTGCTACCAGTCTTCCTGAAATGACAATTCTAGACTGCTCTGTTTTCCTGACCATCCCTCACCATTAACATTAAATTGCCAGTTTGCCAAAACTATTTTAAGCACTGTATTTATTGGTGTATAACACTCACCTTTTTACCCTGAAAATAGAGGGTAAACTGTGCCTGCGTGTTATACGCAGGGGGCTGTGGAAATTTTTTTCCTGAAACTTCTCTCTTATGCCGCATACACACGATCAGTCCATCTGATGAGAACGGACCGCTGGACCGTTTTCATCGGTTAACCGATGAAGCTGACTGATGGTCCATCGCGCCTACACACCATTGGTTAAAAAAACGATCGTGTCAGAATGCGGTGGCGTAAAACACAACGACGTGCTGAAAAAAACGAAGTTTAGTGCTTGCAAGCATGCGTCGACTTGATTCTGAGCATGCGTGGATTTTTAACCGATGGTTGTGCCTACTAACGATCGGTTTTGACCTATCGGTTAGGAATCCATCGGTTAAATTTAAAGCAAGTTGGCTTTTTTTTAACCTATGGTTAAATAACCTATGGGGCCCACACACGATCGGTTTTGACCGATGAATACGGTCCATCAAACTGTTGTCCTCTGTTTAACCTATCGTGTGTACGAGGCCTTAAAGTTAGGGTGAGTGTTACACGCCGATAAATACGATATATCTAATCCAATCACTAAAAATCCATATAAATTCTAATATGCCAATGCAATTTCCAATATCTTTAAATCTGCAGTATTCATTAAAGTAATACCAGGTGATCCTGCCATGGAGGTTCTAGTACTTCTCATTAAAGGGTTACAACATTTCATGTCCTTGTCTTCCATTTGTGTGTTTGTGTTGTCACTCGGGCTTTCAAAGGAGACTACAAGTGACCATATCAATGCACATTGCTCAGGCATGGTCCACTGTTCTTATCATCAAGAAACCCATTCTGAAAAAAGTCATGCAGCCATAGATGACTAGCACAAAGACAGGAAGTGGTTGCAAAAAAAGGTGTAGATGACCACCAGCAGTGCTGAGATGAAACAAAGAATACAAAAATAACTTTGTCTTTGTTTTTTCTGTCTAGGTTACTTTGGGTAGACTTCCAAAAAAGAACTGATTCTAGCGAAGATGTGTTATAGTATCAGAAGTCCAGTTAGGACCAGGAAAGCTAAAAATCCTTTAGTGTAAAAAAAGGATGATCCCAGCAGGGATATGTTAATTAAGGCACAAAAAGTTGTGTTCCAATGGCTTTCACTGAAACCGGCATTGCTCTTTTTTAATTTTTTTTGCATTTTGTTTCAGTATTGTCAAATACTACTCAGGCCATGAGTTGCATTTAATGTTCAAACACCTTTACTGTAGACAACCAACAGCTATTTTTGCATACAGTCTCTATCCCTTGATAGTACAAAAATAAAAGAGGACAAATTTTACAGCCTGTGATAAAATGATTGCATCTCTTAAATATTTATCACCGTTTAATTAATCCAGGCCGCAGTTTCACCTTCCTCCTCCTTACCAAATCATTTTCCTGTTCCTCTCTGGAGAAAATGATAACGTTGATGAGACAAGCAATTTTTCAGCGCTTTGATGAATAAAACAAATAATTAGAAAACATGAGGCAACTCTGAGTATTCCCTGTGACCTTACCTGCCAGACGTAACACGGCAATGGTAATTTACAGTCCCTTATAGAACATGGCATCGCTAATGTTTTTATTTATGACGGTGACACTGTAGGAGCCGGGCACTCTGCCAGATTTCACAGGAATTTTTTAAGAGGAAAGGTTCTGGTGAAAAGTGAGGTAGAGAATAGCTCCCAGAAACACTATTTCCATCAAAACTGGCCATATAACATAAACATGAAGGGCTTGTTCACAGCATAGTGCATGCAAGTTGCACTAAACCATGTCAATTGTTTTTTTTTTTAAATGCATGTTGTGATACGTTACAGCATATCAAAATGCAATGCACACAAATGCAACATTTCTTTCAGTGTGTTGATCTAAACTAAAACCATAAACATAGGTAAATTGTCCTGCTCTTGCACTGGGACCATGTTGGGCAATGTGGCAAAGTGAGTATAAGGGGGCTAGAGGAGTCATTTTGTATAGACACTAAATGGGCAAGGGGACCGTGTCTCCTCAAACATATATAAAACCCCCAATTTTTATTTTATTTCTTCATTTTGAATAGACTAAGTCTAGAGCTGATGTACCAAGGCTGCATTGGGGTTCTTTTTGTAATGGCCTTAAGCTTTAATAATGGCATGTTAACAAATTGGCACTTCACAACGTGTGTGCTTATTTTATTTTTTCCTATAATGCTTGCCTTACACCAATAGACTTTTGTCTATTATAAAAAATAACTTGTCTAGCCATTTGATAGTGCCCTTATGGACTCAACAAATTTTGACCACATTTTTATTTGAGTAACATGCCAGTGTCTCAATCTTTGAAGAACAAACATCTTCCAGAATAACTTTGACAAGTTCATGTGCATAAGACTGGTTATGCTTTATCTTGGCCGGGAGCAAATTCAACTATTATAAATTTTATATGTTCCCAGTAGATTGGACAAAAAATTTCCATTTTTTCCCTGCTTTGATGGAAACAATTGTCGAATCATCCCTTTAACTCAAAGCTTATTGAACAAACATTCTAAAAACAAGAGTTTTCTAACAAAATTATACAGGTGTAAACCAGCTTTAGTCCCTCTATTTGTCTTAGTAACCATTGTGATGGACAGTGATACCTCTCTAATGCCCTGTACACATGATTGTAATTTCCATCAGGATAAACTGAATTCCGTTTAAGCTGTCTTGCATACACACTGTCACACCAAATTCCGACCGTCCAAAACGTGGTGACGTACAACACTACGATGAGCCGAGAAAAATGAACTTCAATGCTTCTGAGCATGCTTTGACTTGATTCTGAACATGCACGATTTTTTCTCCGTAGGAGTTTCATACAGACGAACGGAATTTCCCATATCAAACATGTTCTTTTTCTAAGTCCGTCGGAATTTTCGATGAGTCACACACATGGTCAGAATATCCGATGAAAGAATTTCGTCTGACTTTCTCCATCGGAAATTCCGATCGTGTGTACAAGGCATAAGAGAGCATTTTTTTAATTCTTTGGAGAGATTTCTTCTTACTTCCTTTTGGGTCTACAGGTCGGGAAGTGGGGCACAGATGTCAATAAAACCTGGCTTGGTTGTAACCATTCATTATACAAAATAAACAAGAACGTTTTGGCTTTAGATTGAGGTGCCATTCAGAATGAATGGTATAATGTGTGTTGGCAATGCAACAATGTGAATCCAGCCTTAAGATAATAACTAAGATACAAAGGGAGAAAACGAATCACCAGCACTGATCTTTGTGAATAGACAGAAACAGATATAATCGGTAACTTATAGTCGGTCCTTTGCTCTATTACTATGGTGATGTGCCAGTGTTTTACCATGCCATTAGAAGATCGTAAGGACATTATAAAAAAACAGAGCTGCCACAGAGCCTTGGCACATGTCCAACCTAATGAACAAAAATATAACTAAAAATTATTATTAGCAGGACAACTGATATTCCAAGTCTATGTTTTATGTGCTTGAGGCTTCCTTTAATTATGACTGACCTTTCTCTTCTGTGTCCTTGAATGCTAATCTGAGCACCTCCTTACTTATTCTCTGTGGCTATATTATGTAAAGAAAGTTAATTTTCCTCATATTTTTTATCAAGATTCAGGATTAACGTCATTGGCTTGAGCTTTCGCAGAGCCCCAACAGACCTTGTTGCATGAAACACATTTGATTGAGGGAAGATATAGATAGGCTTTCACAAAATACGTGTTTTATGCCATTCTTGCTGTTAATTTTATTGTGTGCCCACCAAAAAAAGTCCCCAAGAAGATTCACAAGTACTTCTCAAGTAGGGCCAGTATGCTATTTGTACTATGAATGAGCACAATAGTAAAACCTTAAAGATGCCAAGTTCAATATTTTTTTTTTACTAAAACTCCTTTCTATCTATGGTGCCCCCACCATAGATAAAAGGCGCCCGAAGCCCCGCTCCTCTCACCCTCCTCTCCCCCTCCTCTCCGTCATTGGAACTGTGGGCACCCGGCCCTGACAGCTTGTGGCTTCACGCCCGGGCGCATACTGCGCATGCTCGTGTCGAGCTGTGCTTTCTGAGTGGCTTTAATACTATCAACTTAATACAAATTGCAGAACAGTAGCAAAACCCTTTGTGATCTTTTCAGTACCACTTTGTACTATGTACAAAGTTTACAAAGCTATTCAACCAAAGTGCACCAACACACCTCCAAAGCACAAAGCCACATTGCAGAGATTAGGCAGTTTTTATGCTAAACTAAAAAAATATTGTCATGTTTCAGAAACAACAGACAAATATACAGAACAGTGGCTGGAGAGTAAGGAAGCAAATTGATCTGGGCCTGGGGCAGCAATCGAAGAGGAAGAGATTATTACTCCTAAAATAATAATCAGAGTGTATTATTTCCATAACAGTAACCATATATATTGCATTTGAACCGGAAGTCCCACTAAAAAAAAAAAAATATTAAAAGCCAGCAGCTAAAAATACTGCAGCTGCTGACTTTTAATATATGGACACTTACCTGTCTATGGTGTCCGTGATGTCGGCAGCCAAAGGCGAGCAATCGCTCGGCTCTCAACTGCCCCCGTGCGCATTTCTTCAGTGAGGGAATCAGGAAATTAAGCGTTGCAGCTTCACTTTCCGGTTCCCTACTGCGCATTCGCAAGTCGCGCTGCGCGTCTTCACTGGTCCCGCTGTGTGTCTCCCAGAAGACAGCAGGGGTACAGAGAAGGCACCGGAAGTGGCGTAGATCACTGAGGTGATCTATGCCAGGAAGTGGGAGCAAATACCTGCATTAGATAGGTATCTGCTCTCCCCTGAAAGGTGCCAAATGTGACACCGGAGGGGGAGAGGGTTCCAAAAAGTGAAAGTTCAATTTTTGGGTGGAACTCCACTTTAAAGGGGTTGTAAAGGAAAAAATATTTTTTCATCATAAGCATCCTTTACCTGCAGACATTCCTCTTTTCACTTCCTCATTGTTCATTTTTGCTCAGAAGTTGCTCTATTTCTTCTCTGTTCTGTTCACTTCCTGCTTGTCTGATTTTACTGACCACCGTGATGGGAGGGTTTACTGCGGTGGTCAGTAACGTGCTCACCCCTCCTGGGAACTACATCTGTGCGGCAGGACGCTCTCTACATGTTAGAGACTTCAAGGAGGTGTGAATTACTGGGCGTGCCGCAATTCATACTGGGAAATGTAGTTCTTACATGAACGAGCGCCGCAAACCAGGAAGTGAATGAGAGAACAGAAACTAGAATGCCGGAGGTGATATAGATAAAGGAATTTAATAGGTATTTACTCGTTTTTTAACAGAACCATTACACTATTCTGTCTGTCTACCTTGCAGACATTAATTTTAGGCAAAACATTTTTTTCCTTTACAACTCCTTTAAGTATGGAAGACTGAAAAATTGTACAGATTTGCAGCACACCTTTTAAGCCTTTTAAGAGAGAGAGAGAATAAGCACATTGCAAATTCAAATGAAAATCAAATGTATTTTTTAGGAAAAACATGCACTTAAGGAAGAAGCGCTAGACCAAAGTATAAAAGAGTCCAAATCTATTTATTAGTTTATACTAAAAAACAGTAAATGTGTTTCCAAGGTCAGAAGAAATGCCACTTCATTTGGGCTTTAGTTAAAATAATAACCTTGCATGGAAATAAAGCTTTCCTGTGTATGGAAACTAAGTGCTGGATCAGGAGAGTTATTGGCCAGCAGTGGGGAAGTTTTTTCTGATCCCCAAAACTCAGTGTTTTTTTAGTAAACAAATAAATGAATTTGGAATCTTTAATCCGTTGGTCAGGCACTCCTTCCTTTAGTGCATGTTTTTTCTTCTTCTGGTAACCTGCTGGGGTACCCACTGGAGGGTAGTCTTGTCTGATATGAGCAGCCTAACCTGAGCCAGTGAGCTCTCCAAATGTGTTTATCCTCTTACTACTTAAACTCACATCAGAGTCCCAGCACCTCTTGGATACTTTTTTCTTCATTGGTGTATTTTTTAGTAGACTGAAGATAGAAAATGTTACAGATATTAATTATAGCTATTAAGCCTCTATGGTCAGGCCTACATTTCAGTGCGATTGAGCCGGTATATTACATATGTATTGTCCTAATTCAGATACTGGCAAGGCCAAAATCTGACTGTTTTGCATGAAAGATATTAAGCCTGTATGGACAGGCTACAATTTCTGAGTGACAGAATTGGGCATATTGCATCTGTCAATAAAAACTCAAGGTTTTAGCTATTTCTCCCCCTGACAGGACCGGGAGCTGTGTGTTTACACACACAGCTCCCAGTCCCCGCTCTGTAACGAGCGATCGCGTGTGCCCGGCGGCGATCGCGCCCGCCGGGCACGCGCACGGGAGTCGGGGTTGAGCAAGGGGCGCGCACACGCCCCTAGTGGCCTGCACGAGAGCCGACGTTATATTACGTGCTCTCGCGCAGGGGAGCCGACTTGCCGCCGTAAAACGACGGCGGCTGGTCAGCATGTGGTTAAATTAGAACTAAAGGCAAAACTTTTTTCTCATTTTAGATAGAGCAAGGGTGGGTTATAACCCCTGTCAGCTTTTTGCCATCTGTGTCCCCATCCGATAGATTTCTTTTATGTTTCCTGGCCATAACCAAAACAAGAAGTGAGATGAAAAAACAGGACTCCCTGGTTATTCTCAGGGCCCCCATTGGAAAATAAATTCTATACTCCTATTCTGGTGACAATCCAAATGTATTCACTTTTGATGATAATGGATTTCTTTTTCACAAACTGAATAAAGAAAAATTAAACTGATCTGCCAATAAACTTGTACAGTATTTCTTTTGAGCCACACAAGTTCATTGCAAAAACAACTAAAAATAAGGAATTTCTTTTTTTTTTCATGAAAGAATTAAGGTCGTACATGTTCACAGATTAGCACCACAGCTTTTAAGCCTGTTTGGACAGGCTCCAATATTTTGGCCATACGACAAGCAGTTTCCCCCCTTAAAAAAATATATTTATTCTATTTTTATTTGAAATGTAAAACAGAAAAATGTATATGTATACCTTTTAAGACTTTTTTGATAGACAGCTAATGTATTTCTGAGGGACAGAGCAGGCAGATTTCAGCAATAAGTATAAAAGTAGACAGAACCTTTGAGTAGACATAACATAAATATTGTACAGATTTGCTGCAGAGAATCTCATGCTTGTTAGAGGGAAAATATTTTTTTTAGGCAGAGATCAGGCCTATTTCAGCAGGAACTACTACCTGAAACTTCATTGTTCCAGATATAGATTTTAAAAATTGCACATATTTGCAGAACAGAATCTAATTCTTTTAAGTAGGCGGAACATTTGGAGGCTTCTTTTCAGTCAAAATTTGTCTAACAAATATACTTTCTAAAATGATACTATAAGAAAATTGTATGATTTAGCTAAAAATAATTGTACCCTTTTTAATGTGAGGCAATCTTGGAGACAGGGATGAGTCCTTAGCGTTAACTTCAGCATGAAAAATTAAGATGCCATATGTAATTTGCATGGACTTGTTTAACAGATTCCTATCCTTTTTCATGGGAAACAGTTTAAGATACAGGAAATTTACAAATTCAGCCATAAAAATTATCAAATGAAACTGTATTGTTTGCAATAAGTATTTTAAAAAGTAAATTATATATTGAACTTAATCACAACCTATAGGATGTGATGGTGTTTGATGGCAAAGAGTAGGCATATATCATCCAAAAATATTATATAAAAATGTATTAATGTATAAACACTGTATAAATTTGAGGCACAGAAGCTGATCTTTTTTTAATAAGAGGCAATTTAGAAGGCAGAAAGCAAGCATTAATCAGTCAAAAGTATAAAATACAATTTTTGTTCCCCAAATATTAGATAAAAATTGAACGAATTTGATGCACAAAATCACATCTTTTCTAAATATATGACATTTCTGAAGTAGGAAATAGTCGAATTTTTCAGAGAAATAAGCCAATGAATGTTATTTTTAAAAGACACTATATTGAATTGAATATCTTTTTTTTAAATAGGATGAAGTATTCCTATTACAGTCATAACAATAAAATTAAACAATGATTTCTTTTTAGAGACAGGTTAAACAGATTTTGTGTACAGAATATCATTCTTTGAAATAGGATAACATTTTGGAAGAGAAAAGTTATATTTCAGCCCAAAATGTACTGTAATTTTTTTTTATGGATACATGATTTATAAATTATACAGATCAGCTGCATGAGAATATATTATATACCATAGGAGGCAATTGGAGTGGAAAATAGAGGCAGGCATTATCTTTAAAACAGAAAAAAAAAACGTATTTCTATTGTGCCAAAAAGAGTGAAAGCGTTCACAAATTAGCTGCCAAAATATAAAGTCTTTTTCGGGCCACAAAATTCTGAGTTTGGGAATGAGAACAGGTGGTTCCTATTTAAGGAATCGCTGTTAGGCCACACTACTACTGAGTGTGTATCCAAAATAATTCTGGATTGTGCCAGTGTACTTAAGTAGGGTCAAAAGATTGATACAAACAGCTTGACATGAAAGCCCAAAAAATTTCCAAACTGAGAAAAATGATGCAGACACATAAAGTTGACAATGCACTATAATGAAATACAAATAATAATGGGCAACACTGTTGTTAGCCAGCCAAAATATATGTAAAAATGTGTTATCTTTGGGAAACAGCTGTCTAAAAATTGGCTTTTGAGTATTATTGGTGCCAGCACACCATAAACCAGCTCAAATATTCTTGGAAAGCACAGAATGTTACTTGCCCAAAAAATGTACACTCTTTGCAACTGTAAAACAGCTGCATAAAACAAGATTTGCGATGTTAGTGGTGGCAAAACACCATAATCCTACAGAAATATTTATCCAGACCACACAATGTTACCTGCCCCAAAATGTTAAATTCTTTGCAACAAAAAAACAGCTGTGGAAAAATTGGGCATATCGAATTAAAAGTGCAGTTGCAATAAACAATAGCAATAGGACCATTATGATATGATGATGGTAGCATACCTATAGTGGTGGCAGTGGACTGCCAGGCCAGCAGGAGTAGAAGGAGACTGTGTTAATGGTGACTGGGTGTGCTCATTGGTCAATGATGCCAGGAAGTAGAATTTATTTCACCTGCAGTGATGAAAGAAGAGGCTTAGGCCCAGATTCTCAAAGGGCTTACGACGGCGCAACGCCATTTGCGCCGTCGTAAGTCCTAATCTGGGCCGTCGTATTTATGCGACTGATTCTTAGAATCAGTTACGCATAGATATCCCTTAGATCTGAGAGGCGTAAGGCTCTTACGCTGTCAGATCTTGAATGCAATTTTTTTCCCGCCGCTAGGTGTCGCCTCGTTGTTTTCCCCGTCGTCTATGCAAATTAGCTATTTACACGAGATTCCCGAACGTACGCGCGGACGACACAATGAATTTACGGCGTTTCCATAAGCGTAAACTTGCCCCTGCTATATGAGGGGCAAGTTTACGAAGGTCCGTCGTATGCCATGTTAAGTATGGCGTCGGGTCAGCGTCGGCTTTTTCCGTTGTTTACGTCGTTTTCCTAAGTCGTCCGCGATTACGACTTTACGTCAATGACGCTCACGTCGGCGTCATTGACGTTTTCCGTTGTGAGCTGGAGCATGCGCACTGGGCTATTTTTCCGCCCGGCGCATGCGCAGTTCGATCGGCGCGGGGCACGCTTAATTTAAATACAAGCCGCCCCCTTTGAATTACGCGGCCCTACGCCGGGCCATTTACACTACGCCGCCGCAAATTACGGAGCAAGTGCTTGGAGAATACGACACTTGCTCCAGTAATTTGGCCCTTAATCTGTACAGAAAATAAATACTTTGGGTGACACATTTCCCCCCCAAAAAGGCTTGGTAGTTGCTGATCAAGAGCTGGTTAATTTTAACAAATGTCTGTCGGTCAACTGTGTCCAGGTACAGATGGACTCCTTTTCATCAGAAAGCACTTTACAGCACTAAATGCACATTCAGCAAAGAAGCAACACTGTGTGACATCATTTTACTAGGAACTTTTGCATAGCCTCTTGAATGTTTGTGGGGGACTAATTGTACAGAGGATGACTTACCTGAAGAGGATATTGGGTAGAAGGAGGAGGTGAGTGCGCTGTCACCATCACCAGATGTAAGCATGTAGAGCGGCACAATCAGCTCCAGTGGTGTAATAAACAGGAAAATTACTGGTGGAGGCCATACTCTCTAATTATAATTGTGTATACCAAGTAGTGCTGCAATACAACATCAGAAAATACATGTAAAACTTAAATCAAATCTAATAAAGGTTGTGAACAATATATTATAATAATGTTCAAAAGTTCTTAATGATGAGAAAGTCCATGCATATACAGTACAAGATTTCACTTGAATCTTCACCTGTGCATTAAACAATTGAGCTGTGCATTAAACAAATTAGTTAAAGGGGTTGTAAAGGTTCATTTTTTATTTTCTAAATAGGTTCCTTTAAGCTAGTGCATTGTTGGTTCACTTACCTTTTCTTTCGATTTACCTTCTAAATGTTTTTTTTTCTTTGTCTGAATTTCTCACTTCCTGTTCCTCCTCAGTAAGATTGCCCCCATCATCCAAACGGTTCTGGCTGGGGGTTAGTCAGCATGCCCGCCTCCTCCCTTGGGACAACATCCCTGCAGGGAGATGCTGTGAACAAACCTTTAATCTTCATGCTCCTCCACCTTTGTGACACCTCTTTCACCCAGTGTTTTGTAGAGGAATGCTCACTCACCAGAACAAAATGACCCCCTTATAATAGGCTGGTCAGTATGCACTCTATTAAACTGTCAAAGGCTTTTCCTCTCCACTTGCTCCAGAGAAGTTGAATTCCCAGCTGTTCAATATTCCTTCAATACACCATACCTGTCCTTTTTCTTACAGTGAAACCAAAGTATCCACAGAGACCAACAAATAAACTCTCATAGTATATTATTTATTAGCAAATCCACAAAAAATATATATATATATTGCACTTACAATTTACTAAGCCCCAAATTGGCACCAAAACAATCATCGGATTAGGTTTTTGGAAGTGCACCTCTCACCTCGAGCTGATGTGTACTCCAAATGCTGGAAACCGAATCACCAAATGTGACATAACCGGAGCAGGAAATGATGACCAACAGTTCCGCCCTCTATGCGTTCCGTCTATAGTGATGTCCTCACAAAGCTGTCTGTCCAGCATTTTTATATGATAATGGGGGTTATTTACTAAAGGCAAATCCACTTTGCACTATAGGTGCAAACTACAAGTGCAAAGTGCACTTGAAATTGCACTGAAAGGGAACTTGGAAGTGCAGTCGCTGTAGATCCAAGGGGGACATGCAAGGAAAATTAAAAATAGCATTTTAGCTTTCACATGATTGGATGATAAAATCAGCAAAGCTTCCCCTCATTTCCTATCTACCCCTCAGATTTACAGCGACTGCACTTCCATGTGCACTTTCAGTGCAATTTCAAGTGCACTTTGCACTTGTAGTTTGCACTTGTAGTGCAAAGTGGATTTGCCTTTTGTAAATATTTTATTTTTTGACAATATTCAGTTATATGGTATAGAGCAATTTGGTGTTATCACAGTATTTGGTTGATGATATTAAGGCTTAAATCAGTTAGCGCAGCTTCTCTAACTCATAACACATGTCCACCATTTTTTCAATTACTTTAATATCCAATGCTGGTTTATTGATTCTTACTAAAACTCAGTGACATTGTATAAAGGTCTTGGAAAAGCTCCAGAATTATCCAGCTTATGGCGAAACATGTAGACGCAACCAACCTTTGTATCATGTTCTGGTTTTAAACTTTTTTTACCATGTGTATATATATATGATGTCTGTTTTTTTAACTTCTTTTTTAAAGCGGAGTTCCACCCCTCCGGTGTCACATTTGGCACCTTTCAGGGGGGAGCAGATACTTGTCTAATACAGGTATTTGCTCCCACTTCTGGCGAAAGATCGCCGCAGAATCTACGGCGATCTACGCCATGTCCGCAGTCAGGTCAGCAGTTGAGGCCCGCACATTTTGTTCATGAGAAGTTTCCTTTAAGGATATAAAAAATCTGGCGATGTGGTCCTGAGCGAGTTGTGATTGTCAATATGTTATATTGCACAGTTAAATAAGAACTGTATGCTGAGCAGAATGGTATGAGGAGCGGATTCAGGACGTCGCTTCCTTACCAACCTTCAAATAGAGTGTAGATAATATATTCATACGAAATGAGACATGCTGAGTAGGTACACCTGATTTTATTTATTACCCAATATTCTTATAGACAAATAACATACTGCAGTCTAATCATATCAAGCAATGCCAAGGCACGCATAAAACCAAAATGAATCTTGCACCGACTGCCTCTCCGCATCAAACCTCTCTTGTCTAGCATTAAGGATTGGAGACATTTTTCTAGCCCGGCAAGTGACATAAATGCGTATGAATAATGCCTCGGACTGGCGCGGTAATTACCGACATGCAATTTTAGCTTCTTTCTGCACTTATTCTTATTTGTAAATGCCTTTCTGACTCATAAAACCCAGCCGTAATAAAGGACCACTAAGCGTCAAAGTGCTCATTTTGTGGTTTAGGGCTATAGAACGCGTTAGAGCGTTTATGTCTCATTTACAGCACATATTGTGACTGGTAAACACGGCGGTGGAGGGGCAGACGGGCGAAGATGAAAACCACAAAAAGCCGAGAACAGCAGTGAAGAAATACAGGCGCCCTAAACCACAAAGGGCGCATTTTCTGTAATGAATACAGTTTCAGAATCGTTTTTCTGGGTCTGTTTGCCGAGAGGACTTGGAAGAACCTATTATACATTTATAAACTGCCTCGGGAAGGCTGCAGTGCTTGCCTTGGGGGCCATCAGTTTGCCCCTAATAATCAACATAGCAAAACTGTAGGAAAACAGTATAAGGTACTGTATAGTATATTACCGTATTTATCGGCGTATACCGCGCACTATTTTGCCCTGAAAATCAGGGCAAAATCGTGGGTGCGCGATATACGCCGATACCCGCTTTCCCGCCACGAGTTTGAATACTGCGCCCGCATATAGCGAGCGCAGTACACTCGTGAATCTTCGGGCAGTCTCGGCGCCTCTCGTACTGACGTCCTGACGTCCTGAGCGTACAGGACGTCAGTGCGAGAGGCGCCCGAGCCTGCCCGAAGATTCACGAGTGTACTGCGCTCGCTATATGCGGGCGCAGTATTCAAAGTCGTGGCGGGAAACGAGCGGGAGGACGCCGCAGAAGGACGCCGGACCCGCCGAAGATGGACACCGGACCCGCCGAAGATGGACACCGGACCCGCCGAAGATGGACGCCCGACCCGCCGAAGAGGACACCCGAAGCCGCAGAAGGACGCCGGACCCGACGAGGCCGCAGAAGGACGCCGGACCCGACGAGGCCGCAAGATGGACGCCGCGCAAAACACCAAAACTGTAAGTACAAAAAAACAAAAAATCTTTTTTTCCCACAGGATTGGGGGCCACTTTGGGGGTGCGCGGTATACGCCAGAGCGCGTTATACCGCGATAAATACGGTACTTATTTTCTATAGTGAAATGCTGTTTGCTTTGCGCCATGACTAGGGTAGTTCGGATAACTTACTGCCCCAACTCAAATATGCACCTGCCACCCCACCTTTTTCCCAATAAGGACACCGAGGCCTCGTACACACGATAGGTTAACCAGAGGACAATGATCTGATGGACCGTTTTCATCGGTAAAAAACGATCGTGTGTAGGCCCCATAGGTTATTTATCCATAGGTTAAAAAAAAGCCAACTTGCTTTAAATTTAACCGATGGATTCCTAACCGATAGGTCAAAACCGAACGTTAGTAGGCACAACCATCGGTTAAAAATCAACGCATGCTCAGAATCAAGTCGACGCATGCTTGGAAGTATTGAACTTCGTTTTTTTCAGCACGTCGTTGTGTTTACGTCACCGCGTTCTGACGCGATCGTTTTTTTAACCGATGGTGTGTAGGTGCGACGGACCATCAGTCAACTTCATCGGTTAACTTATGACAACGGTCCTTCAGACTGTTCTCATCGGATGGACTGATCGTGTGTACGAGGCTTTACACTGTATTGAATTTAAATGGCCGTTTTGGCCTTTTATTAACTCAAAACCACTTCAATACCAGGCGCTTTCGCCCCTTCCTGCCCAGGACAATTTTGAGGTTTCAGCGCTGTCACACTTGAATGACAATTGCGCGATCGTGCTACACTGAACCCAAACTCCATTTTTATCATTTTCTTCCCACAAATAGGGCTTTTATTTGGTGGTAATTGATCAACTCTGCGGTTTCTATTTTTTGCTGAACAAACTAAAAAAGACCAACATTTTTGAAAAAAAAAAAGTTTTTCTTAATTTCTTTTGTAAAATTTAGTTTTCTCCTTCACTGACGGGCACTGATGAGTCGGCACTAATGGGCACTGATGAGGAGACACTGATATGTAGAATTGATGGGCACTGACAGGCGGCGCTGATGGGCACTGACCGGCGGCACTGATGGGCACTGGTAGGCGGCACTGATTGGCACTGACAGGTGGCATTGATGGACACTAATAGATGGCACTGATGGGCAAGTACTGATTGGGCAGGTACTAACAGGTGTTAATGCTGGGCACTGATTGGCACTGTGGTGGGCACTGATTGGCACTGTATTGGGCACTGGTAGGGGTAATGATGGGGCACCGACTGGGCACTATTTGTCAGCTTATGGGTACATTTCATGGGGGCTGTGCTGATAATCAGTTTCCCCAGCAGCCCCTAGGGGCATCCTGCCAACACAACACTCTCTCACTGCTCTGATATGCCACCAACTGGTCCAAAATTCCAGCATAAGTTTTGACTTGTTGATCAAAGCTTGCACTGTACCCCAGATCCCTGACAACAGCTTCAGGTATGGTGAATGGGCACTGAGAGCACCAGATTATGGGGGAGGGACATGTGTTCACTCAAAATCAGAAGTACCCAATATTAAATGACACCCAGTGCTATGTAGACGAATGGATTTTCTCCGTCGGAAAATTGAGAACCTGCTCTCGATCGAAGTCCGTCGGAAATTCCGATGGAAAAAGTCCGATGGGGCATACACACAGTTTGGAATATCCGATGAAAAGCTCCCATCTGACTTTTTCCATCGAAAATTCGAAACATGTGTGTACGCGGCATTAGTGGGTGTGTCACCGCGGTGTCCTGCACATACAGTGTAATGTTGTAGAGAGTAGTACTGATGTGAGCACCACTCTCTACATAATTGTTGACCTCTCACTGGTAGAAGAAGATCAAAGGAGTAAAAGGACCCTGTCCATCATGTGACCAACATCAAGACATCAAGAAAGGGTAAGTATATATTTATTAAAGAAAAAACAAAACATACACACGGGTATGTCCTCTTAAGAGATGGGGGGGGGGGCATTACATGATGTATACATTGATGTATACATAAAGCATCTGCATATAAGAATGATTTTAAAAGCTGTAGTATGTACTAGGGATGCACCGATACAATTTTTTTTTTCAAACGAGTATGAGTACTTAGACTTTTTTTTAATATGCGCCAATACCCATTACCTATACCTACCGCAACTGTTTTGTCCACAATTCAGCTGTCTGCAATGGTACAAAGCATTGAAAAGTTATTTACTAATGAAATAAAAAAAAAATTAATGTTGCACTTTTTTAAAGGTATAAAAATATTAATGAACAAAGCCAACAAAAAAAGTTTTAATTAATAATAGTTTATAAAGTAGTGAACAAAAAAATCAGCAGGAATGTAATAATTAAATGGAGAAGGAGAATAAGGAGTTAATTAAGGCTGAGTAGAGTAAATTTAGAGTAAATAAGGGGTTAAACAGAGGAACATTTTAAAAAAAAAAAAAAATTTAATTGGCAGGTTGCTTTAAACTGACTTCATCTGCAGATCTAAGTTCATCCCTTTGATCTGTAGATGAATAAACAAAAAGATACAAAAAGAAACAATGTTTCCTTTTATCTTTCTGTTTCAGCAGCTGAGCAATGTTGATAAACATTGCCAGGCTGCTGTAATTTTTTTTTTTTTTGGACAGCTCCAATTGTTGGGACTTTGTTTACACATCAGCTGTAACAGGGGAACCTGCTGAATGAGTCATTGGTTGTAAAGGATGGGGCAGCCCCACTTATCAACTGATAATTGCCGGATTTTTTTATTTTTTTACATTTCAGCTGTTGGTGGGGAATCCCACTGACAGCTGAAAGAACCGAGCCTGAAAGTATAATTTTAAGATATCGGAGCATTTTTACAAGTACTGATACTCTTGCAAATGTTTAGTATTGGCACCGATACCAGTATCGGAGCAACCCTAGTATGTACCCACCAGATGTAGTAGGTTTTAAATGCAGAGTGGAAGAATTGACCAGGAAAACCAGGCTTGTGTAGAAGTGCAGTAACAATTCACAGGTTGTTTTTAACATATTTAGTCTTAGTTTGAAGCATCCCTGAGTACAGCTGAGACCTCCCTTTCCAGGTTCTCTAGACCTGGTCCTTATTCTGGTTAGAATTTGAACAACTTTTTTGTTTCCTTCTTTGCAGTAAACATATTAGAATTGAATATTGCTAAAAGAGGTGGCAGGTGCTCCTTTACATCTTTCCAACAATGTGGGAACCTTTCTTTATGTAGCACTACACCCACAGGAGCCTCTTAGTAATTTCTGTTCTCTGTTCTGCGACTCGACTCCAAGAACAACCTCAGCCCCTCTGACACACCTGGTTGAATGAAAGTTACTTCAAGCACTTATAAGATTAAAAGTATAAATATCTTTACCTCAACTGTGAATTAACAGGAAATAGACACCAGGGGGTAGATCCACGTACCTCCGATGCGCCCGGCACAGATGTGAGATACGCTACGCTGCTATAACTTACCTGGCTTTGGTTTTGAATCCTCAATGAATTTGCGCCGTAAGATTTCAAATTGGGCGGGTAGGGGGCGAGTTTCATTTAAATGAAGCGCGTCCCCGTGCCGAACGAACTGCGCATGCGCCGTCCCTAAAATTTCCCGCCGTGCATTGCGCTAAATGACGTCCCAAGAACGTCATTGTTTTCAACGTGAACGTAAATGGCGTCCAGCCCCATTCACGGACGACTTACGCAAACGACATAACATTTTCAAAATTAGACGCGGGAACGACGGCCATGCTTAACAGTGAGTACGCCACCAGATAGCAGCTTTAACTATACGCCGGAAAAAGCCGAACGGAAACAACGTAAAAAAATGCGACGGCCGCTCGTACGTTCGTGGATCGTCGGAAATAGCTAATTTGCATACTCAACGCGAATTACGACGTGAACGCCACCTAGCGGATGCTGAAAAATTGCATCTAAGATCCGACGGCGTACAAAGACGTACGCCTGTCGGATCTAACACAGATGCCGTTGTATCTTGTTTTGGGGATACCAAAACAAACATACGACGTGCAAAATTTGAAATTACGCGGCGTATCAAGAGATAAGCCGCGTAATTTCTTTGAGGATCTGCCCCTAGGTGGTTTAGCAGACATGTGCAGAATGCATAAATTTGTTTTGTTTCGTATAGATTCTTTATGTTAATAATTTCATTTTGTTATGGAATTTGTTTGGTTTTGGAATTTGTTTTGTTTCATTTCGTTTTTGTTAAAATTTGTTTAATTTCTACATTTTCTAACGAATTCCAACTTTCCAGAACAGTGAGAATTCGGATTGGTCGAAAAATTATTTGAATTCTGTGTGAAGAAATAGCTGGTTGTTAAGCAGCAGGCCGTGAAGCCGGCCACCCGCGTCCTTAAAGTGGAGTTCCACCCATAAATATAACATTACATCAGTAGTTTTAAAAAAATTTCATTAGTCCTTTACGAATTTTTTATTTTTTTTTAGATGCCTTCAAAGTGTTGTTGCTAGGCAGAATAGTTAATCTTCCCACTTCCTGCACCTAGGTGCTTAATGCTTCCTAACCTACACCGCACAGACTCCTGGGAATGTAGTGGGTGTAACTTTCCAGGAGTCTGTGCACTCCCCAGTCTCAAAGAATCATGTGACTTGGACAGCACAGGTGCTGAAACCTGATCTGACACTGCTTGTGCAGCACTGAGCATGTGCGAGATCTGCAAGGCTGAAATCCAGGAAGTCATGCAGTCTGGCTTCATGATGCCCACACTTAAGATGGCCCCAGTCAATTTCTATTTTATAAAGTGTCTAAATGCTGTAACAACCTAACAAAACGGACCTTAGTTTACAGACTAACTTTACTAGAATACATTAAGCTTGTGTATTACAGGGGTATTTATATTTAAAAAGTGAAATTGTGGCCGGAACTCCGCTTTAACAACCATGAGTCATCCTCTTGTCAGCGGGCTTCCCCACTCACAGATGAATATAAATATAAAGAATGCCGGCAATTGGTGTCAAAAAGTAAGGAACACAGGAAACGTTTTTTTAATAATTCCTTTATTAAAAGAAACAAAAACATTGTGTCCCTAGATGTAGCCCTCATCCGTCACTACGCCCACCGACTCGAAAAATTTCAAAAAGCGCTTTGCCTCCTACGAGACTACCCACCGTATGTACTCTTTTCAGCTTTAACAGCTGTTATATAGGCAAGGGGCGGGGCCACACAGTTATGTCACCCAGTGGCCCCGCCCCTTCTGACGCCTTCGGATCTAAGATGCATTTTTTCGGCGTCCGCTGGGTGGCGTTCACGTCGTTTTCCACGTCGAGTATGCAAATTAGCTATTTCCGACGATCCACGAACGTACGAGCGGCCGTCGCATTCTTTTACGTCGTCTCTAGTTGGCTTTTTCCGGCGTATAGTTAAAGCTGCTGTTTCGTGGCATATAGTTAAATCTGCCATGTTAAGTATGGCTGTCGTTCCCGCGTTTAACTGGAATTTTTTTTTCGTTTGCGTAAGTCGTCTGTGAATCGCGGGCGTTTTTCATGCAGTACAGCGCTAAAAATAGCGCTGCTATACCGCATGAAAAATCATGCCATTGAAGCGGTGCGCTAGCAGGAGCGCACCAAAAGTCCTACTAGCCGCATCTTTACCGCGGTATTGGAGCGGGGTGTTCACCGCTCCTATACCGCGCCTTCCCATTGAAATCAATGGGAAAGCGCGGTAATACCGTGGTAATACCGCCCGCAACCCTTTTTCGGCCGCTAGCGGGGGTTAAAACCTCACCGCTATCGCCCGAATATCGCGGTAAATACGACGGTATATCCGCGCTACAAATAGTGCGGCTATACCGTCACCGCGGCTGCACACCTCAGTGTAAAAGCAGCCTTAGGATTCGAACCAAAGCCAGGTAAGGTACAGCGGCGTAGTGTATCTCAGATACGATGCGCCGGGGCAGATCTTTGTGGATCTGCCCCTTAGACTTTTTTTGGCAAACGATACTGTTGCTGTATCTTGTGAAATGTCAGGAATGTACTCCTGAGGACTTGTAAAGTTAATGAAAGGTCCACTTTAATGCTGCAATGTCATTTGCATGTATTAAATATTTAAACAAAAGTAAATTAAATCTGTCTGTCTATGGCCAACCGTACAGTTTACAAAAGACCCAAAAAATCAAAGAGCAGAATGTTTTATGTTGCTTTGAAAATATCAACTAAGCGATTATTCTAAGAAAATATAATTTCAGTAGTTAAATTTTACAGCATCTGCAGACTTGTGTTCCTACATTTTAAATAGGGGTCACTCGTGTCAGGGAAAAAAATGAAAAAGCACAGCTTTATGTAAATTACGTTAAATTGCTAGTTTTATCCTTCAGCTGCTGCAAAAGGTCCTCCTCCGATTCACTGCAGAGGAGGGGGGAGGAATATTGCAGATGCTGAGTTTGATACAGGGGTACATTATGTTCCTGCTTGTTAAGTGGATTCTTGGTTGTTACACGGAGGGATGAATTCCGGTCAACAACGAACTCCACCGGGAAACGACAGTTGGTCAATGAAAGATTGGATCTGATTGCTTGGTTGAGCTGTTTAAGGCTAGCCACACTAAGAAAATAAAAGAGAAACCAAGGGCCAGATCCACAAAAGGGATACGACGGCGTATCTACTGATACGCCATCGTATCCCTGTTTCTATCTTTGGAACTGATCCACAGAATCAGTTTCCAAAAGATAGGGAGAAGATCCGGCATGTGTAAGGGACTTACACTGCCGGATCTTAGGGTGCAGTACCGCATCCGCCGCTGGGGGCATTTCGAGTCGAAATGCCGCTTCGGGTATGCAAATTAGCACTTACGGAGATCCACAAAGCTTTTCAGCTTAGTTTTTTCTCCGTAAGTTTTAGTTTGCAATCGTAAAATTAGGGCTGCTTTTACAAAGTGTAAACTGTTTACACCTTGTAAAAGTAGACCCTTCTTACCCACGACGCTGTTATTTTTTTTTTTTAATCTTTTTTTTTCCGCCGTATCTTTTTTTTCCCCCGACGCAACTTTTTTTACCTGGCGCGATTCACAAAACTCGGCGTAACGTAAAACCGCGATATGCACGTCGGGAAAATGACGTCGGGAGCATGCGCAGTACGTCCGGCGCGGGAGCGCGCCTAATTTAAATGGGACTGGAGTCGGACCACTTGGCCTTCAGGAGAAAGATTAAAACCCATCTCTTCTGAGGTCAAGGGGTTCCTTACCCATGAAATGGATACAGCGCCCAGAGGCGATTCAGTTCGCATGTGTTGCGCTTTACAAGTCTCTCCCTCTCTCTCTCTCTCTCACTCGCCCCATGAAAATAGGAACGCCTTGCGCCGGACGGATTTAAGTTACACAGCCGAAAATTTCTTGTAACTTAAATGGGATTTTTTATGTTACGGCGGCTCTTTGTGGATCTGGCCCCCAATGCTTTATCCCACAAGTGTATAAAAAGTATAAAAAGTACTCACAAGCATGGAGATTGAGATACACTTAAACAGGCCACCTGAGCATAACTATACAGTAATGGAATTAGCTATCTCCAGATTGCAGGGTGGACCACACAAGGACCCCTACTGGTTGATGTGTTTTGAAGGTATATCTTCTTCTTTGAAATGCGTCAGCCAGTAGGGGCCCCGTGTGGTCCCCCCCTGCGATCTGAAGATAGGTGATTCCAGGACTGTATAGCCACGGACAAGTGGTCTGTTTAAGTGTATCTCCATGCTTGTGAGTCGTTTTTATACTTTTTATATATAAAATAAACACATGTAGGATAATGCACTTGGCTGGTGCGCCCTCTTTTTAGTGACAGTGAAGACATCCCCCAGTCCTAGAGGGCAGAAATGCCAAATGCAATATCTCTTGAGAGGTGGATCATCACTAACATACTTATGCACAAGTGGTCATAGAAGGAAAGGTGCGTGGGACTTTAAAGTGGTTATAAAGCTTCAGTTTTTTTTTTTAAATAACAAACATGTCATACTTACCTCCACTGTGCAGTTAATTTTCCACACAGTGGCCCTGATCCTTCTGTTCTGGGGTCCCACGGCGGATCTCGCAGCTCCTCCGCGCAATAGCTAACCCCCTCTGGGAAGCTCTCTCCCAAGGGGGTTAGCTTGCGGGCGCACTCCCTGTCATACACTCTGCGTCCATAGCCGCCAAGTGTATAACTCGGCCCCGCCCCCCAGCAGCTGCATCATTGGATTTGATTGACAGCAGCGGGAGTCAATGGCTGCGCTGCTATCAATCTATCCAATCAACACCGTGACTCCGTGGAGAAGAGGAAGCTGGGGGACGCGCAGACGGCTCAGGTAAGTCAAACGGGGGGGGGGGGGCCCCGTGATTGCCAGGTGTATTATCACCTTAATGCATAGGATGCATTAAGGTGAAAAAACATGAACCTTTACAACCCCTTGAAATGTGGAGCATAATAATGAGCCGCCATCCCTCATTGTATGAGAGCGAAAACGTTTTTTGGGACTTTGAATGAGGTTTGTGACCAACCATAGATGTATTGCATATAGACATGTTATACATTCATTAGTAATAAAGGAAGTACATGTTAAAATCCAATATTTATTGAATAATCTGGTCTGCAAAAGTTGTCACTTGATTGGAACAATTTGACAGATAAATTCATACAACAATAGTACAGCAGAGCCGTAATACTCATAGGGATATAAAATTGGCCTAAAATATAATTTGGCTGCAAATTAAATCCCAGAACCATGAAAGAGAGAAAGCTATAAAGTGAGTGTAGTGGTGCACTAATATAGACAATACCATGGTGTTAGGAAGGGAATATCCCTGGAGCATATAAAGTGACTACTGGTTAGGTGAAAAGTGTGTATTAAATAATACCAAAAGTGAGAAAAAGGAGAAGGAATAGTAAATAGTTGTGTGGAACCTAGTGGGATAATCACCACAGAGTTCTATTGAAGAACAACGGGGTATCTGTTGAAAAAATAAAACAGTAAAGTTAGCCCAATTTCTTTGTATAATGTGAAAGATGATGTTAAGCCGAGTAAATGGATACCTAACATGCTTTAAAATTGCGCACACTCATACTTAAAAATCTCAATAGGTCGTTGCTTTGAAAATTTCTACAGGTTTCCAGTTTAGAGTTACAGAGGAGGTCTTGTGGTAGAATTATTACCCGATCAAAGTAGATGTGTCGGCCATAACTCCAGGATTGCCGACATTCTTCAAAGCGGTGAGCCATGATGAAAGAGAAGTCCAAATTCCGGGGCGGCTTAGGCACTTTTAGATAGTCCCATAAGGCGTCTTCGTACCATTTTTCATGGTTTGCCTCGATCTTCTCCATGGTTGCTTCTGGCACATAAGGAAACTCCCATCCGTAATCAAGAGCTACCCTTTTCATCAGTACCCTTTGCAAGCGGGCGAGTTTGGGTAGTGTGCGGGAGTGTCCCAGTCCCGGCATTACACAAGCCTCTGGAGATCTTTTCAAAATAGGTGTCATAGTTGAAGGCGCATCTTTTCTGCCAGTGACAATGCCTGCATCTACGACAACACTGGGGAAGCCTTCAAGTAGCCCACCTTCTTCCCGGCGGGTATGGTAGGAACAACTGCCGTGCAAATATTTTCTGGAACAACATCTGCTGGTGGCTCAGGAACATTTGCTGCAGCGACATCACTGTTGGTGTCACTCACCATAGCAGGCACGGCAGGTGTAGGGCTGGAAGTGGCCCAGGAAATGGCTACTTCTAAAGTGACGGCACCTGTAATCCAGTCCACCCGATAGGCACGGGGTTATCCGGTAGGCTGGTCCACTGCAAACAAATACTCCCCACACTGGAGGCATCGGCCAAAGGGTTGGAGCTGGACTGCCAATCCGTCGCATCGCAGGCACGACATACCAATCGCTTCCACGTTACCGCTGGTATTAAGCACGAAACGCCCCCAAGGCTTCATCTGGATGCCTGTATCCATCAATGGTGCTCCTCCTGGTGCGGAACTCACACTAGCTCCGGCCCGGAACATTGTAGGCCTCGATACTACTGATGCCGATGGATACGCCAACATGACTGCTTGCGATCTTCTCTCTTCGATCTAGCAATCAAGTCCTTTTCACGCCAGACAAACGCATGTCTCATGCAGGGGCTGGTAACTCCTCCCCCTTTCGGTTCTTTTCTTGACACGTCGCTCCGCGCACCTTTCTCCGTTGCACGTGCAGCCAATGCCTCCGCCAAGTAACCTGACCTTAACCCCTTCTTTACGAGCACAATTCAACACCCCGACAAGTTCAGACTCTCAATAAGTGGAATAACTTTCCGATTCTGTCCCAGACGAGCCCCCACGTGTAGCACTACCCCCGGAGGAGCTGCTGAGTAATTTTGGGTGGCACATTACCTCTAGCTTCTCGCTGTCCAGGGTGGAAAAGAGTGTCTGAAGAATTCCAATGTCCACACGATTCACTTCTTTTTCTTTTTGCACAGCAGGCGACCACTCGCCGCCGAGGGGGACCCCCAATACACCCTGACTTTGTTGCTGCCACCCTTGGCCTGGGGTGGTAATAACATCCCCAGACGAGCAATGGTGGTTACTCCCAGCACAGCCATGGCTGGAACAGAGGCTAAATTGCCCTCAATCATATTTGTCATATTAGTCAAATAACGACTTAGACCCCCTCTAAATTTACAGCAGCCTTTTCAACAGGAGCAGGGCGCTACAATAATAATAATAATAGAGGACAACCTATAGTACGCATGAATGTGAGTGTGGGGCCTTGTTTTGTTGCATGTATGTGACAACGTTGTCTACTTTGTTTTTAATTGTTGGTGCTTGGAGGTATTGGCCATTTGGCCTATTAAGTCTTGATAATTGGTACTTTTATTCAATAAAGTATTTTTTCTAGACAATAATTATCGTGGTTGGTTCTCCTTATGCAACTTCTGTTTTTTGGAGTGACTTGTTTGGTTCCCCTTGATGCTGGCTTGTGGATTATCAATTAGAGGTACCCCGTCCAAATGGACGAATTGGTTTAGTACACAGTACAATAGACTAAATAGATCCCATGTATTAGGGTTAAGGTCCCCTTTCTAGTTTTTATGTTGGTATGCGGTTTTAACTATTACAGCTTTAACCAGTAACTACTACACTATAATAAAAATCGGAATTAGGGTTTGATGTAATGGTAGTGTACTGTATTCAACTTAAATAAATATATGTACGTTATAAGATTAGTCCTCTGGATATTTAAAGCGGTAGTTCACCCCCCCCCCCCGACACGATTTTACCATCGAGACAGGCATTGTAGCGCGAGCTACAGTATGCCTGTCCCGATTTTTTTAACCCCGGACTCACCTTGTAATCGGAGATCGTATTTTTCGGCTCCCGCGGGGAATGGGCGTGCCTATGGAGAGGGAGGATGATTGACGGCCGGCCCTGGCACGTCACTCTCCCCGAAGACAGCCGGAGTAGGTCTCGGCTCTTCACGGCGCCTGCGCACAGGCTATGCGCACGCGAGGTGAAGACCAAGCCTATTTCGGCTATTTCCGGAGAAGCGTGACGCGCCAGAGCCGGCCGTCAATCATCCTCCGTCTCCATAGGCACGCCCATTCCCCGGTATCTTCGATCTACGCGTACAAGGTGAGTACGGGGGTAAAAAATTCGGGACAGGCATACTGTAGCTCGCGCTACAATGCCTGATTTTATGGTAAAAGAAAAAAAAAAAAAAAAATTTTCGTCGATAGGGTGAACCCCCGCTTTAAGGTAAAAATGAACAAAGTACTTCAGGTAATTGCAGTTTAAAGTTTTAGTGAACATGTATATGCATTAAACAGCCATTATCTAAAAAAATATAGCATTCTGATATTTGTATGCCGTTAATGTATTTGCAATGATAGCTTTCTAAATGTGAATTCCTTTTATTTCACAAAAGTAAAAGTGACATTAAACGATATCTTTATTCTACAAAAATAATACATACATCCACTACTTAAAGGCCATGTAATCTATTTTTCATTACATTGTTCCCTGTTATGTTTTTCTGCTGTCTTGTAACATCCTTCATGAGCTCCATACCTTCTTCTTTTCCCCATGCCTTTGTTTGGAAAAAGCAGTGCACGTTAATTATTGTCATGTTCACTGCTCTATGCACACTACAAATCCCATAGTCCATCTCAGGGTGGCTACAGTCCTACATACGGTGGGACCATGAAGAATAAACATAGCCACCCTCTAACAGGAAGTCGAGTCACAGCACCAACAAAAAAAAGGAATTTGGAGGAGGCTGAGAGCAATAGAAAAGTATTTTCTGAGTTAAACTGATTGAAAACCCTCACATATACCCAGTGAAGTGACTGGCCTCAGGTGATACACAGCGGTAAACATAGGCATGCACAAGGAGTGTGCCAGGTGTGCCTGGGAACACCCTAATCACGGGTTGGCAACCTGTCAATGGTGGGCAGGTGACATGTAAACCGCAATCCTTCCTTGCCAACCCTCCGAACCTGGACAGCAGAGGTGGCTGGGGTGGAATTTACTGTAACTGATCTGTATTTTTCCTCCTGCGGCAGCTGAAAGTAGGCTTCTCCTCCCTTTTGTCAACATTCAGCTGCCACGGGAAGAAAAATATAGGGGATTGGTACTAATAAAAAGCCACCACCACCACCCCTCCTGTCCCTGTTCCTCTTCCTTCTGTTGCCTAGGTCTCCCATGTCCTCCCTTGCTCCCCCTTCCTCCCATTGTTGCAGTATGGAGAGCAGTAAAGAGGCAGGTAAATATGTCAAACACATATGTGTTGGCGCTTTGGCATGCACACCCTAATGCAATGGGCTGCGCACACCTATGACGATGATACAAAACAAAGCTTGTCTGAGCTTCCAGAAAAAAGGGGGTGGAGAGCTGAAGTGATCAGTAAGGAGAGCTCTGAGAGATGATTAGAGGCAAGGAACACACCCCCTCCATACAGCACACAGGAACAGAGCTGTCAATCAGCTGGAGGTCCCTCCCCTGTCACCTTTTTCTCTTGGTGTCAAGAAATCTTGTAAACTTGTCAGAAGTGACTCATGTTGATAGCATGGGAACAGGGCAGTGGACAGAAATTACACTTAGTGCTCTGGATTGAGACAAGTACACACTATAAAGTGTCTTATTTCATGTCTGAGGTTTACAACTATTTTAGGATTTTTTTTTTTAAACCAGAGTTTAGCGTCACTTAAACAGAAATGCATGTATTAAAGGACTTGTATAAGTTTTACACCCACACTTCCTTCTTCCCTCCTACTGCCTGTCCCAGCATTCATTTTTTCTTTTACCTTAGTCTTGTAGCCCCACCCTAAAAAGGAACCAAACCCCTCCTATAAATGCAAAAATTCATAACAAAGAAGCTAAACTCCAAATTGCTCAACAGTAGCTGTAAGGCCCCGTACACACAGTCGGTTTGGTCCGATGAGAATGAACCGAAGTTCATTTTCATCGGACCAAACCGACCGTGTGTATAGGTTATCGGTCTGTTTTCCTTCGGTCCAAAATTTTAAAACATGCTTCAAAACCGAACCGATGGACCGCTGCCCCATCGGACCAAACTGGTGGTTAGTACAGAAAAGCATCGGTTCAAAACCTGCGCATGCTCAGAATCAAGTCGACGCATGCTTGGAAGCATTGAACTTCGTTTTTTTCAGCACGTCGTTGTGTTTTACGTCACCGCGTTCTGACCCGATCGAATTTTGAACTGATGGTGTGTACACACATCAGACCATCAGGCCACTTCATCGGTGAACCGATGAAAACAGTCCGTCGGACCATTGTCATCGGTTTTGTCCGACCGTGTGTGCTTTCACATTCACAACGCCCGGGCTTTGGCGGTAAAGCACCACTATTTTTTGTGGCGCTTTTTGGCTGCTAGCGGGGTGCTTTTAACCCCTGCTAGTGGCCAAAAAAAGGTTCAACGCGCCACTGCTTTGCCGGCGGTTCAGTGGTGCTGCCCATTGATTTCAATGGGCAGGGGCGCTTTAGGGGCTCCTAAAGTTCTGCAAAGAAGCTGCTGCCAGGACTTTTTTTGACACCCTGCCAGCTCCAGTGTGAAAGCACTCAGGCTTTCACACTGGGTTTGCAGCTGATGCTTTTTTCAGGCGCTTTACAGGCGCTATTTTTAGCACTAAAGCGCCTGAAAAATGCCTCCAGTGTGAAAGGGGTCTTCGTCTTGCTAAAGCCTAACTGATCCCTAAAATAATGAAGGCACTTCCTGCATATAGCAAGGTCTCGACAGTTTATTGAATATGATCATTATATGTATTACCTCATAAAACATAAATCAGAGTACAATGGGTTTGTTTTTTTTAGGGAAAAGTGGAAATGTTAGTATATATGTAGTGTCATTCTATAGCAGACAACTAAAATGTAAAAAGTCCTCTGTCTTGGCCAGGCAGATAAATTGTCCGCTTGTTGGCAACTCTTGTCATAGGCAACATGGCGTTCCTATTGGAAAAGCAGGGCGGCTGGTTATACTTCCTGTCTATATTAGAAGCGCGCTTTTTGTGCACTCCATTGTGGGTGTAGGCAAATTGCTTGAAACAGCAATTGTTAAGTCCCAGATGGAATGGCCCTCATGTTTATATGCTCTAATGCACCAGCTTAGAGACCTTATTAAAATCAACTTGATATGTCAAAATGAAGTCATATATTATCGTGTTATTCAGCCATATCATCAGAATATTTCTCATTACTCAAAGCAGCTACTTTGATCTGCAATACTTGTAAATATTTATTGCCAGCAAATTGGGCTGCTGAACGAAGGGAAACATGGCATCCCTTAACGTCACACCATATTCCAGTCAATATTTCAAATTCCATTTTATAACTCTGATGCTGCCTTTAACACAACCATTTTTCCGGTTCTAAAAAAATGAAGTATTAACCACTTAAGCCCCGGACCAATATGAGGCCTAAAGACCCAAGGTGTTTTTACAGTTCGGGACTGCGTCACTTTAACAGACAATTGCGCGGTCGTGCGATGTGGCTCCCAAATAAAATTGGCGTCCTTTTTTCCCCACAAATAGAGCTTTCTTTTGGTGGTATTTGATCACCTCTGCGGTTTTTTAGTTTTTGCGCTATAAACAAAAATATAGCGACAATTTTGAAAAAAATTCAATATTTTTTACTTTTTGCTGTAAATAAATATCCCCCAAAAACATATATAATTTTTTTTTTTCCTCAGTTTAGACCGATACGTATTCTTCTACCTATTTTTGGTAAAAAAAATCGCAATAATCGTTTATCGGTTGGTTTGCGCAAAATTTATAGCGCGATTACAAAATAGGGGATAGTTTTATTGCATTTTTATGTTTTTTATTTTTTTTACTACTAATGGCGGCGATCAGCGATTTTTTTCGTGACTGCGACATTATGGCGGACACTTCGGACAATTTTGACACATTTTTGGGACCATTTTCATTTTCACAGCAAAAAATGCATTTAAAATGCATTCTTTATTGTGAAAATTACAGTTGCAGTTTGGGAGTTAACCACAGGGGGCGCTGTAGGAGTTAGGGTTCACTTTGTGTGTGTTTACTACTGTAGGGGGGTGTGGCTGTAGGAATGACGTCATCGATCGTGTCTCCCCTATCAAGGGGATGACACGATCGATACGCCGCCACAGTGAAGCACGGGGAAGCCGTGTTTACACACGGCTCTCCCCGTTCTGCAGCTCCGGGGACCGATCGCCGCACTCGAGTGGCGATCGGGTCCGCGGGACCCGCGGTCCCGGTCCCGGAGCTTCGGACCAGGTCGCGGGAGCGCGCCGCGGGCGCGCGCCCGCGACCCACGGCTGGGTACAAGTACAGGACGTATATATACGTTGATGTGCCCAGCTGTGCCATTCTGCCGACGTATATGTGCAGGAGGCGGTCCTTAAGTGGTTAAAAAACATCGTGTGTGGGCTCCAGAGCATTGTTCACGATCTAAAAAATGGGCATTAAAAATTTCGAACATGCTCTATTTTTTCCACAATGTTTTAAACGTTGTCGTTTTAAGGTTGTAAAAAATGAGTGAACCTGTCAGAATAGAGGTATGTTAGCTGTCATTGCTGACTTGTGTTGGAACCCTGTATTCCGACCCTCAACTTGTATCCTGTTTTCTTGATTTGCCTGGGCAGTTTTGATTAGTAGACTAAACCGTCAAGGAGAATTCCTTAGGATCATTTGTTTTGCTCAATGTCTTGGGTAGCGATGACTGATTTCACTTTAAAACCAAATTTTGCCAGAGTGAGACAATTTCACTTACTGGGCTGCTTTGGCAAAATGTATTTGAAAAAAATAAATAAAATCCCTTTCACACAGGCTTTCAGATTGGGTCTGCCTGTCAGTATTTCAGGAGGACCTGATTTGAAGCTCCTCGTAGGTCTAAAAGCATGTAATCTGGTGCTTCCAAGTGTTGGGGTTGAGCAGATAAGGCTGTCCAGGGGGGAAAGAGGTTAAGCCAGTCACACATTTTCCCTTGGGGACGGAGACCGTACCCTGCACGGGAAGAAGTCAAGAGGCAAAGCTGGAAGATGTGATTCCCAGAGCCGGGAATCTTCTGCATTATGGACTCTCATCTTGGGAAAAGTTATGCACCAGACATCCTTGGACATCCTTGGATCTAGTTAGTTAGGAAAGCACCATGACTGAACTGTTGAACTGTGATATTGAGTGTCAGTGGCGGCTGGTGCTCACTTCTAAGATGGGTTCCACTTTAATGTTGAATCCACATGACCACGGCCCTACCATGTCCCTGGCATTAGTGAGAACATACACAAGAGAGGTACCCCCACATGCAGGGAAGTAGGACCTGCCCTCAAGCAATCTGCAGTCCTCCAAGTCCGTTCAGATTAAGATTGCTCAAGAGAAGCTGGCAGGAGCAGTAAATAACTTGAGTCAAGGCACATACAGAATCAAAAGAAAACTTAGTCTGACTAACGTAATGTACACTGCTGCTGGTAAACGGGCGTTTAGGAGCATTTGGGCATTTTACAGTTGCCCCTGAACTCTCCTCTATGTTATCTTATCTTATCAGTACATGTAAACAGGGTCATTTATAGTCGTTGAGTTTAGAAGTGTCTTTTGAAAAGCAAAAAAATGCGTTTAGGACGTATGTTCAGAGGCATTTAAAAACGCCAAATGCCGGTAACAGCTTGTAAACACGTGTAAACGCGGGAAACTTGCATTTCGTTTACGGGCGGTTTTAATGGAGAAACATTTTTTACTATTTTCAAATTTAAAAAAATGCTTCTAAACACAAACGTGGCTAACCGCGGCACACCAGACGCTTTTAAATGTCAGTTACTATCTGTCAAGGTAAATCATTCAGGAGAGGTTTTAAAACATCCAATTCTAACTGTTACCTATAGATCATAAAAATAAAAATTTCACTTATTGGGTAGACATGTGCGATTCATTTAGTTCTGAATTTGGTTTTGAACTAATTTAGAAAAATGTGTTGATTTGGAAACATATGAATTAACGAAAACAAATTTTTCGAAATATTACAAAATTTGTAAATTTGTAAATTTGTAAATTCGAAAATTCGTAAATTGAAAAATCTGAAATAATAACTATTAAATTATAGGTATTGGAATTTCCTTTCAAATTTGGCTGTTAGTAAACATAACGAATACGAATTTATCCGAAGTTACGAATTATCCCAAATATCAAATCCTGTATCTAAACAAATGTAATGCAACAAATTCATAATATATATTATTCATTCGATCCGTTCCATTTGATTAGATGTGGCATTCATTATTCGAAATTCGAAAGGAAATTCCAATACTTATAATTTAATAGTTAGTTACTATTAGTTAGTTAGTTGGGTATTATTTAGAATTTTCGTATTTTCAAATTTTCACATTCTCTAATTTTCACATTTTCAAATTTTCGTATTTTCGAAATTTTAAAATTTTAAAATTTACGAATTTTCGAATTGCAATCATAACAAATGACTCAAAAAAAGAAAACAAAAATAAAAAAAATAAACTAATGCAACAAAAACAAAAAAAATTCTTGGGCTGTCTATTATTGGGCTGCTTTGGCAAAAATTTTCGAAAAAGTAAGATCCCTTTCACATGTGCTTTCAGATATAGTTTGCCTGTCAGTTTTTCAGGTGGACCTAAATGTAAGCTCCATGATGTCTATGAGCAATCTGCGGTCCTCCTAGTCTATTCAGGTTTGGAAAAAAAAATAGAAAAGGACTGCAACCTTTTCTGTTTTTCTGGACCAAAACATGATGGATTGGAGGAAGCATGAAGTAAACAATCCACCAAGTCTTTTTACATCCGGCAGTCCATTGATCCAATATGGGTCTGCCACAGTCAAAAACTGAAAGGGTACAGATGTCACAAAAGTGACACCCTTCCCAGTCAGATCCAATTCAGCAGGGTTTATGGATCTGCTGCTGAACAGAGCGAAGTGGTTTTGTTTATTTCAATTAGTATTTTTTGTATTTGTATTTTTTTATCGCTCCGAGTACATTTTGCTGAAGTTCACTTGTGGCCAGACCGTAGTAGCAGCAAATAGATTTTCAGAAAGGCAGATTTTTCATTGGGCTGTGAAAATGATCCACCATCCCACATCCCTTAACAGCATCACAGAAGAACTACAGGGAGCACTGCGTACATCCAAAATATCCCTTAAACAAAACCCCATTGTAATTTCAGAGTAACAGCCCTCTCAGCGTGAAAACGTCGACTTCATGCACCGCAAACCTGCTGGATGAGAGCTGGAAGCACAGGAGAGCTTTGTTCTGCACCAAAACTATATTTAACTCTACTATTGTGAAGCTCGGATGTAAGAAAAAGTTTGGTCAACCCTGGTCAGATCACGGTATTTATTGATTTTCTAAAACGTTAACACAACAGCGTCAGGGAACAAACGGCAAGGAACAAACCTAAACATAACCTAGTTCTGAAAATTCTAAAACTATTCTTATTTGGAATTTAACATTTTGAGGGGAAAAAAAAACATAAAAAGAGAAAGTCGGGTTTTACATGCTATCTGAAGCTGTGTGAAAGGCAGTGTGCCAATCACGTGTAGCGATACCCCCGGAGGAGCCGCTGGTTAGATTTGGGATCGGCGTATTTAAGTTACCTCTATACTGTGTCTACGAGTGATGGTAGTGTTGAGAGCAATAATAGAATGTCCAGGACCGTTGGTTGACGTTTTCAATGCTTTATTCTCCGGTCAAACACGACCAACATTCAACTTAAGTTAGACAGGATAGGCTGGTGAAGGAATAGCAACTTCGCAGAATCAGGCTATGGATAGTAAAGGCAGTCCTGCCCTCTGTAATTATACTTGTCACGTCGCCACTCCAGCCGGAATGGGTAAAGTGCCCCTGGACAGACCTCTCTCACAGGCCTGGCAGCCAGAGTGTCACTTAAAGCTTCTGGGAGGAACAAGTCTCTGCCACCGACTTGGCTCTAATTAAATTAAGAAGTTAGTACTTGTACACGTTGTAAGAGAGACCATGGAGATTTGATTCATATGCTATGGAGATGTCCCAAACTCCACACTTATTGGGCAGGAGTAGTGAGTACCATTAACTCAGCATTTGGTGTGGCTCTTCCACAGGACCCGAGGGCATGTCTCTTGGGGGCTCTGGAGGAGTACGAATGGGAGGAGGTGGACAGGGAAGTGATTCACAGGGTATTGTTCCAGGCGAGGAACCTCATCATGGTTCATTGGAGAGCTGAGGCTCCCCCGACCCGTGCTGAGTGGATCGCCAACATTGGGACAACGATGAGGATGGAGAAACTGGTATACCAACACAGGGGCAATGCCCACAAGTTTGAGAAGCTATGGACAAAGTGGCTGGATGTACCGGGCCTAGCCCCGGTGGACTTGGTGATGGATAGGTTGCTGGGTATTAATGTTGGGTGAGACTTGGAATGGGAGCGAATGCCACGAGAGCGCGGTCCGGAGGGATGGCGGGGGGGGATTTACCTCCAGAATGGGTTTGATATATATGTACATGTTAGTATGACCTTGATTTTTGTCTCTATTTTTCGTTTACGTCCCCGACATGTTGAGGGGATTCTGTATGCCTTGTACCTCTGCAAACTAAATAAAACTTTTGTTGGATTTAAAAAAAATTAAGAAGTTAGATGAGACCTCTGCCACAGGCCTAGTGCTGAAATTGTGAACGATAGAGCGAATCCTCTTTAGGGGTTACCGACTGACAGTTTGAATGTAACCTGTCAGTGTCCGGTCACCCAGATCCCTGGTGGTTCGTTCAAGCCCTGTTGGATCACCTGCCTACAGGTTCTCCTCAGACCGATCCCCCACCGAACAGCACTCAGCTTGGGATCTTCTCAAAAGGTATGGGAACCCAGTAAGTCACTGGGGTCCCCTGGCAGCATCAGTTGCTCCGGGCTATGAGAGCCCAGAGTCAGGAACTCCGCGTAGCAGGCGACCCCGGCCTGGTAAGCCATAGTGGTGGGGCACACCCTAAAGGTGGGTGCCGCACCTGGAACCCGCGAAGAACCCCGAACCACGGCCTCCGCCACAGAAATACCCCTCCCAGCATGCCCCGCGAGGGAAAACTCTTCTAATTGGCTGCTGAGAAGAAGCGGCTCAGCCTGGACCCCTCTGGCGCCACCTGCCGCCCAGAGATGAGACATCTCTGGAGTACAGACTGACCCACAGGACAATCCAGATTTGGCGACAGCCAAATTTGTCAAATCAAAGAATGAGAGTAACATAACTCTCTCATTCCCCCACTAAATTTAAATATAGGACCTGTACGAAAATAAGCATAAGCAGGAATGAGATTTCTAGGATGATAGGGTAATAGGTCATGGAGAATTTTGAGAAAATTAGGACTTTTCTGTATGGCATTAAGTTTTGATTTAAAGGGGTTGTAAAGGTTTGTTTTTTATTTTCTAAATAGGTTCCTTTAAAGTGGAGGTACGGCTTAAAAATATATATATATATTTAAGTCAGCAGCTACAAACACTGTAGCTGCTGACTTTTAATAAGGACACTTACCTGTCCAGGGTGCCCACGATGTTGGCAGCCAAAGCCGAGCAATCGCTTGGGTCTCGGCTGCCCCCCGCAGCCATCCTCGGTGAGGGAATCAGGAAGTGAAGCGTTGCGGCTTCACTGCCCGATTCCCTACTGCACATGCGCATGTGCTATGTGAATGGGCGGATGTTTCCTGGGACACACACAAGGTCCCAGAAGACACCGCTCCCCATTCCCCAGGAGTCAGCGCGCGGAGGAGAAGAAAGAAAACCACCCGCGGATGAGGAAGTGGCAGATTAGGATGATCTGCCTAGTAACAGCCACAGCCAATTTTTCAAATTTTTTGTAGCCTTTTTGGCTATTTTTATTTTTTTTAAGGGTGGACCTCCGCTTTAAGCTAGTGCATTGTTGGTTCACTTACCTTTTCCTTTGATTTCCCTTCTGAATGAAACACAGCGTCTCCCTGCAGTGATGTAGTCCCAAGGAAGGGGGCAAGCACGCTTACCTTTTTACAATGCATTACATGGAAGATGAAACTGTAGTAACCCATAGCAACCATTTGGAAATCACTATTTTAATTGATCTGGATACAGTACTAGTTACTATATTTTTCTCAGTCATTAACAGGTTTCTTCTGTTCTTTTCACAGCTGTGAAGTGTCTGCACACCTTAAATGACCAGATATCCCATTTTATTGTGGCCCAACCGTCCCCCCTAGAGGACAATGAAGACATCTTCCACCCGGCTGAAAAGGAATCTTTAAAGAAGTCTATGATAATTATGAGACAACTCTTACTGGAAGCCCAGGTGAGCAATCATATCTCTGCATTAAATTGTTGGGTAAAACCGCCTTATTTTTTTCTAATGGGGTAAAAAAAATCTAACTCTATCTTGCTAGCTATCGATCTATAAGTGTTTTGCATAAAAAAAACAGATCTTTAGTTACCTTAAAAAAATAAAGGATTGTGGAAATGGGGGAGATAAAGAGGAGAGGTCAGTAGTACTCTTTCGTGGCCTTGATCCTCTAGATCAGCAGGGTTGGACTGGGACAGAAATTTGGCCCTGAACTTCATCCAGACTGGCCCACTTTGACAGGTCTCTCCCATGGCAGCCGGACAACTCCCGCACCCCCCGGCCACCCAAGCCCCCTTCACTAGCCATTCTACTTTATTAGAGTAGAACGGCTGGTACTGGTACTCTTATAGGCAGTACCAGTGGGGAAGCTAGACATTATTTCACCTGGGGCAAAGAATCAGTTCGGTGCCCCCCTTATGGGACAAGATTAGTTAAAAGTGAGAAACTCCCAGGCCATAGCTGTTGAGTCAGCTGTCTGTCCCCTCCCCCCATGCTCCTCTGTCGTCCCCCCTGCTCCTCCCCCTGCTTCTTTGTTCCCCCCCAGGTGAGCGCTGCGGGGAGGGAGAGACAGAGGAGCGGAGGGGGGCGGCAGTCCGCTGTCACTGAAGCCGGCCCACTGAGCCATCGGCCCACCGGGAAACTCCCTGTAGTCCCAATGGCCAGTCCATCCCTGTAGGTCAGTGGTCATTAACCCTGTCCTCAGGACCCACTGAAAGGCCAGGTTTGCAAGATAACTGAAATACATCACAGGTGATATCATTTGCTGCTCATTGATCATGTATTCTAGTCTGCATCTCCCCAAGGTAATACATAAAACCTGGCCTGTTAGTGGGCCCCTAAGGACAGGGTTGATGACTACTGCTCTATGTGCCGGCCCTGATGCACTCCACAGTTGAAAATGTTTTTAGCATATATCAGGTTTTCAAAAAAAATTCTCACAAGGGTGTTATGGGGTTGAGTATAGGAAGCATGCTGGAGTTGAATGCAGGGGGAAAGAATGGGATGTACCATCAGTAGACCAGATTCATGCACATTAATACTAGGCCAGCAACGCTTTCTTCCCACCCCTGCCAAACCACAATCTTAAGGCAACTGGAGGTTAGTTATGTGCCTGCACTCCTATGCATCTGGCTCCTGTGCTGGTTTTGAGGTAGGCTCACATGTAATATATCTCTGGTAACGTGGACTTAAAGGGGTTGTTTGGCTTTGTTTTTGTTTTTTTTTAAATAACAAACATGTTATACTTACCTCCACTGTGCAATTCGTTTTGCACAGAGTGGCCCCGATCCTCGTCTTCTGGGGTTCCTCGGTGGCTGTCTCGGCTCCTCCCCGCAAGGGCTAACTCCCTTCTGGGAAGCTCTCTCTCAAGGGTGTTAGCTTGCGGGCTGGCTACCTGTCATACACACTGCGTCCGTAGACACAGCGTGTATGACTCGGTCCCGTAATTGGATGTGATTGACAGCAGTGCGAGCCAATGGCTATCGATCTATCCCATCTAGCCAATCAACGGCCAGACTCCGTGAAGAAGAGGACACAGGGGGATGCGCACAGCAGGTGAACGGGCTCAGGTAAGTAAAACAGGGAGGCGTAGGATGCATTAAGGTGAAAAAACACGAACCTTTACAACCCCTTTAAAGTCCCTACAGAAACACAACCTTCCCTTTGCTGCAAAGTAAAGTCACAAAAAAGAAACCATTGGCCCACCTAAAACTGAATTCCAGTTATGGCACTTTTTACATGGTTACATAGGTCCAGCTTGGACCAATATAAACATGTACAGTATCTCACAAAAGTAAGTACACCCCTCACGTTTTTGTAAATATTTTATAATATCTTTTCATGTGACAACACTGAAGAAATGACACTTTGTTACAATGTAAAGTAGTGAGCGTACAGCTCAGTTCTGAGTGGAACCTGTCCTGTTAAACCTGTGTATCGTCTTGGCCACCGTGCTGCAGCTCAGTTTCAGGGTCTTGGCCTAGGCCATCTTTATGTAGAGCAACAATTCTTTTTTTCAGATCCTCAGAGAGTTCTCTCCCATGAGGTGCCATGTTGAACTTCCACTTGACAGAGTGAGAGTGATAACACCAAATTTAACACACCTGCTCCCCATTCACACCTCAGACCTTGTAACACTACTGAGTCACATGACACTGGGGAGGGAAAATGGCTAATTGGGCCAAATGTGGACATTTTCACTTAGGGGTGTACTCACTTTTGTTGCCAGTGGTTTAGACATTATTGAGTTATTTTGAGGGGACAGCAAATTTACACTGTTATACAAGCTGTACACTCACTATTTTACATTGTAGCAAAGTGTCATTTCTTCAGTGTTGTCACATGAAAAGATATAATGAAATATTTACAAAAATGTGAGGGGTGTAAAATAATAATAATAGCTCCACATAGTGTGTTAAATGAGTCAACAAAGTTTATTAAAAAGTAGTAATGCACGTACAAGAATGCAGTTAAAAAATCGCCTTGAATCTGATGTGCCGGCCGGTACACAAATTCTCAGACACCTATTCTCAGACAGCGACGCGTTGTCGTCACCCAAGAAGCTCCTAGCGTTCCCCCAGTGGACGGGTGTCTGAAAATTTGTGTACCGGTCGTCACATCAGATTCAAGGCGATCTTTTAACTGCATTCTTGTAAGTGCATAACTACTTTTTATTAAACATTTTTGACTCATTTAACACACTATGTGGAGCTATTATGATTATTTTTACATGGTGGGCATTGATGCCGTGAAATCACTTGTGAATGAGACCGAAATTGGACCGTATATGTCTGAACTACAAGACTAGGAGTGATTACTCTTTACATGCTGTAATAAGGCATCATGGAGATTTGGTAGGGAGCCAATCCATAGTCTGGTGGAGGATACATCACTGTTTTCTTTGGACACGTTTGCTATTTATCTGAAATTTGGCACAAACCACAGGTGTTTGATAATTAATTTGTTGAAAACTTATGGACTTTATTGCCACAATTTTTAATTTTTAATTCTTCATATTTTATTTATTTTTTATTTTTATTTCACTTTAATTTTATTTCTGTTTCCAGTTTTTGTTTATATGTGTTTTTTGATCGAAATATATATAATTCATTCTTCTGTTGGTACTATCATATCACTGTTTTAGTAACACTGAGGGGTTTTGAGATTGCCACATAGCTCCTTCTAGTGGCTATCAAACTCTATAGTCTTTGATATATTAGTGAGCCATATATATCATCATATATCACTCACATTTAAAACCATAATTTTTGCGCTTTCAAAAAGTTTTTATGTTTAGAGTTAGCGCGATTTATTTAATTTCTCAAATTTTTCACTTGTATTTATTGTTTACATGCTAATCGCAGCTCTCGGAGTGAATAGACTGTCACTGGGTTGCAGGTCTTTTTTCCTCTTTTTCACTCTTTCCCATTTATGTTATTTTAGCGCAGTCTCTTTCCAATTTTCCGTATGAATATAATAAACAGGGAGATTCTGATCTTCTTAATAATATAGCTCCCTTACTGGCCAGGATGCAGTGACCTATAAGCCCCCATAACACTTCTGGAAGAGCAAGGTCTTCAAACTCTTCCCAAAGCTTAGCAAATTGGTGATGTTTTTTAGGACCAATGGTAAATCGTTCCATACCTTACCCCCCTGCACCGAGAAAGCATGTCCTCCTCGTCTGTTTCCTCACCCTAGGGACAACGACATTCGTTTGTCCCGTTGAACGTAGTGCTCTACTAGGAGCATATCGTGTGAATTTTTTCTGGAGGTACCCTGGAACACCTCCATTGACTATCCTATGCATAAAACATCCAATCTCAAACAGAACCCGCTCACGGACAGGCAACCAATGCAAGGTATTCAAAATTGGGGTGATATGATCTCTCCTACCAGCACCCGTGAGTAACCTTGCTTCGGCGTTCTGAATTAGTTGGAGTCTATGCATGATCTTTTTAGGTAGGCCAAGGTACAAAGCATTACAGTAGTCCAGCTGACTGGTAATTGTTGCATGGATCAGAGCAATCTTATCCGAGTCATCATCCATATAGCAGAAAAGGGCCCGCAGGAGCTTTAGATGAAGGTGGCATGAACTCACTACTCCACTAACTTAAGAAAGTTGGAACTCTTCTAAATAGGCTGCTAGTGGAGACTGGACTCGATTTTTCCATGACATACTTAGATAGATCTGGGTGTCATCTGCATACACATGGAATTGTAGACCATGGCGTCTGATCAGGTTGATCAGTGGTCTCATATAGATGGTAAACTTAAGCTTACCTAGTGTAATTATGGAAAAATGCTATACCTTGAATTCATAAAGAGAATGTTAAAAAGTGCAGAAGGCAGGAAAGGATGGACAAGTTTTATCAGAATGGCCTAGGATCTGGCTGTAGGGACAGGGTCTTGGGTGGCGATGCTTGTACACCTATGATTATGGATGGGTAGATGGGAGGGATCTGTATAAGGCACCTTAGGTCTACTTCAAGAGATGCTTCAGAATACCATTACTCCACAGAATCCTAAAAGCAGACAGTACACTTTTTAGTGCAGGACATAAAATATTTAACTACGTAGAACAGGGGTGTGAATCCAGTTTATGCTTTCTGCTTTTTTAGCAAAATGCAATCAATTTAGTAAATGGTGTTTAAGCATTAACTGTGTCGAATGCAGATTTGCAAGCACCTCAGTTTGGATCAAAAAACTATTCTCGTTTTTTTTTTCTTTATTATTGCCACTTTCAAATGCTTCCTTCATAAATAAAATCACCTAGATGTCATGCAGCAAATGAAGGTGTGTAATAAATCACTGTGTACCAATTGCCTGGGATGGAAGCACAAGGACAAAGCACAATAGTAAAATAGATGAAGGGGAAGTCAATACAGTTGTAAGTTCTTTTATTGCTATGGCCAAGACTCTGCGATTACCAGGGGGTATAGCAGCAGTGGGGGCCCAGCCAACAATTTTATTTTATGGGCAACTGCCCAGAGAACTATGGACAGTTAAAGAACTGCTGTAGCAGCATCAAAGTGTTAAAAATAAACAACATTGATATAGAATCCTCTGGTTTGTAAGAGATTTTTTTGGGGAGGAAGGTTGGGAAGACTGTTCACCAAATGGCTTAGGCAACACACCTTCTGTGTGCAGAGTCAACGCATCTGCAGGTAGACAGGTGCTGCATGTGCCTGGGCACACCCTAATCACCCTGTGCGATGCATATTCCCCCTGCCGAACGCCCCAAACCCCATAGCAGCTGAGGCTACAGAGAAAGGTACAGGGGAATCTCTGTCCTCAGTCCATTTCTTTGTAATTTCACCAAAGCCCCTCAATGGGGCTCCTAACAAATTGTAAAAATATTGTAAAAAAATAATAACAAAATTAAATAATAAAAACAAAAAACTACTGACACCAATCTCATCCCTACTGACAATGTTCACTGCTCTACTGCCACGGTACTCTGCTCTACTGACACCATCTACTGCTCTACTACGCATGTGTGTTTGAGCTTTGCAATAGGCTGTGAACACCCATGGCTGCAGTTACTAAGCTGGGGGGTGGCCCTGCTGCTCAGGTTAGCAGGGCAGAGGAGTGACACAACGATCATAAGATTGCTCACTCACTTCTTATATGGGAAGTAAGCAAAGCAGTCGGGTGACTGCTGTTGCTTACCTCTGCTACTAGAGGAGCCTGATATATCCTTTTTACAGGACTCTTGGGAGTGCCTTATGTCTTCAAGGGGAGTTCCACCCATAAAAATAAGTTAAAATTACCGAGCAGCAAATAACCTAGTTATTTAAAAAATAAAATCAAAGATGTGGGTGATACTCTGCTTTAACTGGACACAAGTTCTCCCAAGATTTTGGCAGCCATCTAGGTCCACAAGCAAAAATCTATCCACTGCTTAGGCTATTAGGCACTCCCGCTGTGGAGGAGGAGTAGGTAGGGAGAGGAACCTTGTCAGGGACACTTAGGTTTACTGCAGGGAAAGGCTCCTGCGGTATAGGGATATTTTAGAGACCTTCTACATCCCATTGTATTGTTTCTAAACCGAGTGAAAAGCACCCCAGATCTATTGATCAGATACCAGTTATTTCTGCTCACCAATGAAGAAAGACACTAAGACACCTCTCTGGCCTGAGTCCTCATGGCATGGCCATGAGGAATCCCACTTAAAGACACAAGCCCCATCCACAAGGAATCCCTCTGAAGGTTGCAAGCCCCATCCACATGCCATTGTTATACTTTAAAATATATCTAGAGCCAAAAGTAAAACCCCTGTTAGGTCATGTGCTGAAAGGAGAGCACCAGACGCCAGCAAAAGTTTTCAAAAGACACATTCAGCTGAGGCTAACACAATTTTGTGGTTCATCAGGGCTTGGTAAACGTTGCATGGGAAGAGTATAGACTGCACAAATATATGTAGAATGATCTCGGAGGATAGGCTTCTAAAGCAGTTTCTAACTGAATCAATAATTAGTCATTCAGAAAGATCTGTTAAATAGGGATAAGATTTGAGCTTGCGACTGCCATGCGTTGAAGGCAAATTCTGCCGGTTTGAGATTTGTGGTTCTGGGAAATTTTTGCCCAGATTCACTCAGGGTGATTTTTTTTAAACCATATGCATGACCTGTAAAGTATGGCCAATCAAGAGGCTCTGGATAAGCTAGACTCTTCATTATAAAAAGTAATGAGGGGAGGTAGGCAGCTCCTAAAGCGTCAGTGTATTAGAAGCTGCTGTAAGGAAAGGGATAGCGAAAGCTAACAAACTGCACCGGTCCAAGTTTGAATTATTTGAGAAACCGTATATTGATTCCAATTGCTATCTGTCAGGTCACCTGTGGCCAGGTGGCAAGTGCACCCCGTTGGGGTCAGGGATGCACCACAGGGTAGTGAACCCTATGGCCGACTGCTGCGATCAGAGAGGAAGCGTGAGCCCAAGATTCCCCAGGGCGCAGAGTCTAAGACCCAGCTTTGTGTTCACCAGAGCCTCTGGTGGTGAGGATGGCCTTTGCCGCAGCTGGTTTCAGGTCGCGACCCCTGGGGGTCCCCAAGGTCACGCTCCGCAGGGAGAGAGGGGAAGCAGCAACCAGGATAAGTGATAGTGATGGGTAAGCCGAGGTCGGGGGAACAGGCAGACAAGGGTAAACAAGGAACAAGCTAAGGGTCAGGGAAACAGGCAAACAGGAGAAGTCAGAGACGAGCCAAGGTCGGTACACAGGAAGGTAAACGTTACACCTATTTTTTTTTTTTTTTTGCTGCAAGGCTTTCCTTTAAAATGTTTGTTTTTGTTTCAGGGAGTATTATTTGGGGATTTACACTTATTTGGGGGGTATATTGTTTTTATTGCATGCTGGTATATTGAAATGGCCTTACTTTACTGATAGATCTTTATTTTTTTTGGAGTGTTCAAAGCAAAGCATTTAGGGCCAGATTCACGTACTTGCGCTGCGGAGTAACGTATGTCATTTACGTTACACCGCCGCAAGTTTTAAGCGTAAGTGCTTGATTCACAAAGCACTTGCCTGTAAACTTGCGGCGGCGTAACGTCCGGATTTACGTCCGGCGCAAGCCCGCCTAATTCAAATGGGGGTGCACCATTTAAATTTGGCGCGTTCCCGCGCCGAACGTTCTGCGCATGCTCCGTTAGGAAATTTCCCACCGCACTTTGTGCGAAATTACGGTGCCCCGATGTGTTTTTTGAACGACGACGTGCGTTACGTCCTTTTGTATTCCTGGACGTCTTACGCAAAACAAATAAAAAAATTAAAATTCGACGCGGGAACAACGCCCATACTTTAACATGGGCTGTCTAATATTACACCACCTAGGGCTCTTTGATCTTATATGGACAGATCCTTCCCTCCTGTACTGTCTGTCTCTCTTGGCAAGGCCAGAAAATACAGTGAGGGTAGTCCTTCTGCTCATGCTTAGTTTAGTCTCTATTGCTGCAGAGAACATTTCCTTGTTCTCAGAGCTAGCCAGGTCACCTGATGTTGGCATCACACATGTGGGCGTGTATACAGGCTATAGTGGAAATCTACTCCTACCTGAACACACAGCTCTGGACAAACTCTGCAGCTTATCATGGGACAGTGGTATACAGATCAGCCAAAAAGGTACATAGTTGCAGTATTTTAATGTAAAAAGAAGATTTATAAGCTGTAGGCACTGCGGGAGGGAGATGAACTATTTTCATACTTCTGGGTTTAGTAACACTTTAAGGGGGAAAAGCTGGTAAAAAATATCTGTTGGTCAATCAGTGACCCAAAACAAGTGTGCAGATCAGCTTCAGTGGTGGCTGGTGCTCAAAACTTTTGGGGGGCACAAACAAACTGAAATAAAAAAAACATCAATTGCTGCCACTGTGCCCATCAAATGCTGCCACTGGGCAATCAAATGCTGCCACTGTGTCCATCAAACGCTGCCAGTGGGTCCATAAAATGCTGCCAGTGTGCCCATCATATGCTGCCACTGTGCCCATCAAATACTGCCAGTGTGCCCATCATATGCTGCCACCGTGCCATAGTGTGACCCCCGCCTGCTCGACGTCTGCCCAGCACTTACCCTGTCTTGGTGGGGCAGCAGGTGACGGCAACGAGCCGGGTCCTTCATGTGTCTCCTGCCGTCCTTATCTCCTGATAGGTGTTCAATAGTGGCGTCTGTCGTTTCAGCCAATCAGGTGACAGGTAACAGACCCAAGCACCTGATTGGCGGAGAGGCGGTTCAGTATTAGAAAAAGCAAATATTTGTTTGTTTTTCTAACAGAGCTGGATGAACTACAAGCGCATATGGCTCTAATCTGGTGCTTCAAAAATACCCCCCATAATTCAGGCCCCCGCCACCCGAAAAGGGGTCGGGCACCTGAATAGGGGGTGGCAGCGGTGGCCATGGATAGATTCATGCAGTGCATGAATCTATCCATTGGGCATAGAGGGGGTGGCTGGAGAGAGGGGGCGGCGCCATGTGCCCTTATGGACACACCACCACTGATCAGCTTAGATTATCAGAATCGCCACTTCTCCTAGTAAAAGCAGTAAAGTATTAATTGACAGTTTACAAATCAGCCCGATTGGTTTACGTAGGTTATAGTCATATATTCATAGGCAATATTATTTTTCATTTTTTTTTATTTATCAATACAAGAAAAGATATGGAAAAAAAGCTTTATAAAAGCATTATAAATATATATTTTTTTCAATACAGAAAGGGATGTTCTCTAAGTGATCATTCAGTATTCTGATCTGCAGAGTTCCCTTAAAATATTGCTCAAGTAATAAAGCATTTTGTAGCTTTTCTGCTAAATGAAATGAGCAGTTACGAGTGGCGTTATGTAAAGTAGCAAGCTTTGATTAGCTCTTAATCTCCCAGAAATGTTTCTTGTGATTTGTACAACTCGTTCGTCAAACGAATGGACAGTATTTTCTTAGAATATTATCATATCAGAACTTCCAAAGGGAGGCAGAGATATATAAGCTATGTTATGGATCACCTTTTTATATTCTCTAATATATTTATTTAGGATTTGGAATCTCTTGGAGCCCATTCAGACCTATCCGGTTAGTTACAATAGACACATTGTAAGGCAGTCTATTTATTTTGAATGGGCTGCCAACTTGACAGATCAGTCAACCTGCGCCTTTGCATCTGTTACACAGCGGTGCGTCACAACAAATGTAATGAGAATGAGAGTTCACCGCTATGGTCACTGAGATATAGAAGAGACTGCTAGGCAGCTTAACTTTTTTAAATAATGCCCCAGCTAGAATAAAATAAAAATAGACCTCTGCAATACTCACCTACCTGCATCAGCCCCCGCAATAAATCCGTTTTGCCACAAGATGTTAGAAGTCTTCTGGGTTGAATGATGCCCAATGTCATCCAGTCCATTGTAATTAGAGATGAGCTTCGTATTCGAGTCGAACTCACGTTCGACTCGAACATCGCATGTTCGACCGTTCGGCGAATAACGAACGTTATGGGCTGTTCACGCCAAATTTGAGTGGCATGTCACGGCCCATAATTCACTGCGGTATCGCAGTGCATTGCTGGCTGATGATTGGCCAAGCATGCACTATGACCCGCATGCTTGGCCAATCACAGTGCGCAAAAGACAGAGAGACATAATTGGCCAATTATGGCTCAGGGGGTTTAGTACACACCCACACTATGTAATGCTGCCTGGAAGTGGGCCTTGGGTAGTGTGTTGGAGGTTTACAGAGAGAGACAGAGAGAGAGAGAGAGTGTCATTTTTTGGAGTTAGATAGAGCAGGCAGGCAGGCAGGCTAGTCAGTTAGAGTTACAGTTTGTAGAGGATATATATGCATCCCAGGTGTTGTATATATATTTATACACTGTATTGAGTTTAGCTAGATCCGCTCTTCATAATTTACTGACAGGCAGGCAGGTGATTGTGCTAGCTGCAGTATTTTCACGTGGTGTACTGTCTGTGTCCTCTGTACAGTGTGCACCTAAAGCTACGTCAATAGATTTTGCTGGTGTTTCTCATATTAATTCTAGGGATGCACCGAAATTTCGGCCGCCGAAACATATCGGCCGAAAATTGTGTTTTCCGCACTTTGCCGAAACAGAAACGTTGCCGATAATGGTGCCGAAAAAGGGACGGGGTCATCCCGCTGGGTGCCGCACTTGTATTATCCCGGCGTGCCCCTCAGAGTCTCCCCTCTATCCTCCTCCTTCTCACTCCTGTGTACATACAGTACACAGCCTCCCTAGTGCCTGGTAATGCATGTCACACTGTGTGTCAAAGCTGGATCTGAATCGCCGTGCAGCAGCTGTAACAATGTCTCTGATCCAGCATCGCCGGCCGCCTCTCTCCGCCGGACACAGCCCGGCGAATGAAGCAAGGGGGAAGCCAGTCTTCCCCAGTGACGTAGCAGAGGGTGCGTCAGATGGGGACGGGATCACATGACGGGTGGCCCCGCCTCACCAATAAAATAAATGTCACAGCTTCAGCCGCATCATTCGCCGGGCTGTGTCCAGCAAAACGACAAAAAAAAATTCGAACATGCTGAATTTTTTAACATCGTTTTAAAAAATTCAGTTTTTCGGGTTGTAAAAAATGATCGTGTGTGGGCTAAAACAATGTTTTAAACCCGCGCATACTCAGAAGCAAGTTATGAGACGGGAGCGCTCGTTCAGGTAAAACTACCGTTCGTAATGGAGTAAGCACATTCATCACGCTGTAACAGACAGAAAATCGCGAATCGTCTTTTACTAACATGGAATCAGCTAAAGCAGTCCAAAGGCGAATAGAACTTCCCTTTTAGAGTGCTGTCGTACGTGTTGTACGTCACTGCCCTTTGTTCATAATTTTTTTAAAACGATGGTGTGTGGGCAACGTCGTTTTTAATGATGAAGTTGGAACAACTTTGTTTTTCGGACATGCTGAAAAACAATGTTTTTTTTCATGCCGAAAAATGATCGTGTGTACGCTGCATTAGTCTGTAAAAAAAAAAAATGAAAATATTGCTTATGAGAGAACCAAAACAACAAAATGATTCAGTCTGGTGTTGTGTTTTTGTGATTTCATTCTTGCCACATAAAGTTGTTGCCATTCAAGGCATCTGTCTTTCAGTCTGTTTCCTGTCAACATGAAATGTGCAATGTGGTTTTCCATATGTTTGTGTGAATTTACACACTGCGTTCTCAAGTGGCCAAATTTAGCTTTATTTGTGTGTAATATATATTTATTCAGCATGTCATTCATATCTGCATTGAATTTAAGGCCCAACTCCATACAAAACAATTGAATTCATATTTGAAAAAAGGAGGGTGGGTTAGAGTGTCAAGTTTTTTTTGTTATCCGTGAGGGAGAATAGTGAGAGGACATCCCAGAGGTACATGGACAAAATCAAAAATGCATTTAACCAATTGCCAGCCAAGAAAGGCCTTGTTTACATGGAGTGTCACGTTAGTACACCTGTGGAGGGCCATGCTTACCCACACGAGGAAGCACAGGTGTTGCATAGGTGTTCTGTGCATTGCGGTGAAGGCAGTCCCATTCATGTCACTTGGGATGCAGCAGATGCACAGACACAGCCACTGCTCCCAATGTGACATCCGGGTGCATGGGCCCAAACGCATCCAAAACTTGTAGCAGGCTAGTGTCGAGTTTTAGTTAGCAAGAGTAATCTTTACCTAGTAAGCTACAAATTTTTACCTAGTAAAGAGCAATAGCAATAGCATGAATTTTCTATAGCTATGATCGTGAACAATGCTGTTATGGCTTTCCTGCAACCAGTATACTACGCTGTAAGTGTGAACTCTAGAAATGATGATACTGAGACCCATGTCTACATTAGACAGTAAATAAAGCCATTGTGAAACAGCTTATCTAAAGTGACAGTCCTTTGCCCTAGTTCTTCAGCTGGCTAGCATTGGGGCCTAGTCTTTATGGTGGTGCACATAAATACAGTCCAAGTAAATTCTGCATGCAATGATAAAGGCCGCTAGTCAAATGTCCAGTCACTATGTGATAAGTCCCTACTATCAGCAACCAATCCCAAGATACAGCCACAATGGTCCCGCTGTTCAAATGTCCATTAGATCTACCTGAAGTGGCTCCAGTCCTCAGCCCACCGGTATATAGTGCTCCTGTTCTCTCTACCACAAAGGTCTGTTTCCCACCAGTAGCTCAGTCCTTAGTTCCACTCAGATCCACTCTCTCTGGTCCACAGCACACAGGACCCCGATCTCTGGCACAGGTCCATAATATGGTCCATAAGTTCCAACAACATGGCTCCCATCCAGGACTTCAACTCCCACAGTTCAATGTGGCCAGTACAAAGTCTATGGAGCTTGTTTGGCTTGTCTGCTCCCCCTTCTGGTGGAATGAAGACAGTGTTGCTAGATCGAGCATGTCACTTCAGTGAGGGCATAGAGAGCAGCTACAGCACTGTGTTCTAACTCGCTCTCCATCTAGCCAAGCACCTGGCTACAAAAGAAAATCTCAAATGTTGTGTTCTACCTAGAACAAGAAAAAAGGACAAATCTTCCAACTGGGACACTAGTTCTGATGACTCTGGTGACAACTAGGGATTCTCTCACTTTGGCTTTAGCTATAGGACAGGCAGTGAAGGGATATCTCCAAAGTGGGACACAGATAGCAAAAAAAAAAACTACATGGGGTTATAACCTTCACTTACATGCACTCTTCCACTATGGACTGCACTTCATTGCTCTGGACCATCTTCCTGACAGTAACAGTGGTAGACCATGGCTGCATAGTATATGGGGCAGATCCTCAAAGAAATTATGCCGGCGTATCTTGATACGCCGCGTAATTTCAAATTTCCTGTGTCGTATCTATGTTTTGGTATCCACAAAACAAAACAAGATACGACGGCATCTGGGTTAGATCCGACAGGCGTACGTCTTAGTACGCCGTCGGATCTTAGATGCAATTTTCCGGTGGCCGCTAGGTGGCGTTTCAGTCGTTTTCCGCGTCGAGTATGCAAATTAGCCATTTCCGACGATCCATGAACATACGAGCGTCCGTCGCATTTTTTTGCGTCGTTTCCATTCGGCTTTTGTCGGCGTATAGTTAAAGCTTCTATATGGTGGCGTACTCAATGTTAAGTATGGCCGTCGTTCCCGCGTCTAATTTTGAAAATTTTACGTCATTTGCGTAAGTCGTCCGTGAATGGGGATGGACGCCATTTACGTTCACGTAAAGTGGCCGCACTGCTTCCGGTATGCGGGCAGCCGTCATTCCGCAACGGTGGGGGGGGGGGGGCGTCGCTGCTTCTAATTTTGACTGTCCTATCAGCCTGGACCACAAACCTTCCTCACTGTGCGATATTTTTCTTCTGCACCATTGGCATGGTTATATCTTCTTAGTCCTCTCCATAAAATTATCAGAAATGTGTGCTTAATGTAGAAGTACAAGCAACCTTTTTTTATTTTTATTTTGGATAGAGTAAGGGAGGGTTATAGCCGCCGTCAGTTTATTTTTTCCATACCTGTCCCATTGCAGAGATTTCCCTTCACTTTCTGTCCCATAGCCAAACAGGAAGTGAGAGGAAATCTATGCAAATTAAGGGAATCCATTGCCCCCCCCCAGGCCCTAAGAACTAGTGTCCCCACTCGAAAATGTCAGGGCGGGTCTTAAACAGAAAGGGGTGTGACCTTGACAGGAAGGGGTGGGTCATATTTAAATTAGAGGGGTGCATGAGTTTAGTCAGGCCTAGGGCAGCACAAAACCTAGATACACTACTGACCATGACCCCGGACAACTGTTCTGTACAGACCACTTATCCAGGCCAGCAGTCACCCCCTCAAGGAACCCTCGTCTTCATGTTATAACATAACTGCTTGCGCATGTTCTCCAACAAACAATACCTGCAATGGAACAAGCATGATTTTTCTACATATTGGTGCCCAAAAAAAGTTTCTGCAAGAACAAAGTTAAAGCGGGGGTTCACCCTATCGACGGGAAAAAAAAAAAAAATTATTTTACCTTAAAATCAGGCATTGTAGCGCGAGCTACAGTATGCCTGTCCCGAATTTTTTACCCCCGTACTCACCTTGTAGTCGTCCATCGAAGATACCGGGGAATGGGCGTGCCTCTGGAGACGGAGGATGATTGACGGCCGGCTCTGGCGCGTCACGCTTCTCCGGAAATAGCCGAAATAGGCTTGGTCTTCACGACGCGTGCGCATAGCCTGTGCGCAGGCGCCGTGAAGAGCCGAGACCTACTCCGGCTGTCTTCGGGGAGAGTGACGTGCCAGGGCCGGCCGTCAATCATCCTCCCTCTCCATAGGCACGCCCATTCCCCGCGGGAGCCGGAATCTACGATGGACGACTACAAGGTGAGTACGGGGTTAAAAAAATCGGGACAGGCATACTGTAGCTCGCTCGTAGTCTCGATGGTAAAATCATGGGATTGTGGGTGAACTACCGCTTTAAGTGAATTTTACTTGTTGTTTCTTTTATTCTTTTGGTAAATCAAGCTGATTATCTTTCTGCACAATTCAATTGTACGCTAAATAACCCTGACCCAGCACAAAGTACCCAAGCTGAATGCACTCAGTCGTTTTTTTTTTTCATTTGCAACCAGTGTCAATCAGCCCTCATTTGAAAAAAATAAATTGTGTCATCAAACAAACCAAAGAAATCGCCACACGTCATTTCAATCAACTTTGAAAGGAAAACGAAAAAAAGTTGATTGAAAAAGCAGACAGGAAAAACAACTCGACTGAACAAAAAAAAATATTGAACGCAGAGAAATAAAAGAAAATTTGATAGCTTTTAATGCTTCCACCACAGTTGGTTAAGGTTTGTTCTGTCTGGTTTCCGTTAAATCAATCGTGAAAGAAAGCAAGGACTGTCAATCTGTCTTTTGTTTCAGCTTAAAATGGAATTGAAAGACACAGCAAAAGACCAGATTGCTGTGTACCTGGTCTACCGTGACCCAACCAACTACATAGTCCACTAATCTGCAATCTAATGCCAAAATAGAGTGCACCTGTCATAAGAGAACTATTAGGACCACCATTGTTACACTACTTCTGAAAATCAACATTGCTAGACTGTGTCTGGCTTCAATACTTTGTTACAAGCATGAAGGAGGAAGAAGAAAGGGCAGAAGAAAAGTCAGGGCCCCTGACCTGAATATAAGAGCATAACAGCCGGGCAACTAGCAAAGACAGTCCACTCTTGGTAGTCCCATCATGAGAGGTTTAAACCTAATCTTAACCCTGCTAGCTTAACCCATTTGCGCCTAATAATAAAACAAATCTTAAAGGAGTTGTAAAGAAAAAAAAAATTGTTGGGCTAAAATGTCTGTCTACAAGGTAGACAGACAGAATAGTTTAATGATCCTTTTAACCACTTAAGCCCCGGACCAATATGCTGCTAAATGCCCAAAGGTGTTTTTATAATTCGGCACTGCGTCGCTTTAACAGACAATTGCGCGGTCGTGCGACGTGGCTCCCAAACAAAATTGGCGTCCTTTTTTTCCCCACAAATAGAGCTTTCTTTTGGTGGTATTTTATCATCTCTGCGGTTTTTATTTTTTGCGCTATAAACAAAAATAGAGCGACAATTTTGAAAAAAATTCAATATTTTTTACTTTTTGCTATAATAAATATCCCCCAAAAACATATATAATTTTTTTTTTTTTTCTTAGTTTAGGCCGATACGTATTCTTCTACCTACTTTTGGTAAAAAAAATCGCAATAAGTGTTTATCGATTGGTTTGCGCAAAATTTATAGCGTTTACAAAATAGGGGATTTTTTTTGCATTTTTATAAATGATCTTTTTTACTACTATTGGCGGCGATCAGCGATTTTTTTCGTGACTGCGACATTATGGCGGACACTTCGGACAATTTTGACACATTTTTGGGACCATTGTAATTTTCACAGCAAAAAATGCATTTAAATTGCATTGTTTATTGTGAAAATGACAGTTGCAGTTTGGGAGTTAACCGCAGGGGGCGCTGTAGGAGTTAGGGTTCACCTAGTGTGTGTTTACAACTGTAGGGGGTGTGGCTGTAGGACTGACGTCATCGATCGAGTCTCCCTATAAAAGGGATCACTTGATCGATACGCCGCCACAGTGAAGCACGGGGAAGCCGTGTTTACACACAGCTCTCCCCGTTCTTCAGCTCCGGGGAGCGATCGCGACGGAGCGGCTATAAACGAATAGCCGTCGTCCCGGAACGCTCCCTGTGGGAATCCCCCTGCCGCACGCAGCAGGGGGGGGGGGCCCGATCGGACCCCCACCCGCTAGAAGGCAAGGACGTATATATACGCCCTTCTGCCTGTCTGTGCCATTTTGCGGACGTAAATAGTCGTGCGACGGGCGTTAAGGGGTTAAAAAACGACTCAAAACCTATTAAATTCATTCATATATATTACCTCCGGCGTTCTAGTTTCTGTTCTGTGATTCACTTCCTAGTTTTCAGCGCTCGTTCATGGAAACGACGTCGCCGTACTGCAAGAACTACATTTCCCAGTATGCATTGCGCATGCGCAGTTTACCAAAATGGGCACGAGAGGTCTCAGGCACAATTTGAATAAACCGCCCACTATACCGCCCAACGATTAATATTCAAAGCTTCTAAACACACCCACACAGCCATACACACTTCAGAAGCCAGCAGCATGGGGGCGGGGTCCAGGCAGGGCAGTGAAGTTTTCCTAAACAAAACTAATCCAAGGGAGGAGGTGCTTTGGTGTTATAGACACGCCCAGTAATTCACACCTCCTTGAAGTCTGTAACACGTAGAGAGCGTCCTGCCGCACAGATGTAGTTCCCAGGAGGGAGCGAGCACGGTCACTGAACACAGCAGTAAAGCCTCCCTTCACTGTGGTGAGTTACAAACAGACAACCAGGAAGTGAACAGAACTACATTTCCCAGTATGCATTGCGCATCGCGCATGCACAGTTTACCAAAACGGGCACGAGAGCTCTCAGGCACAATTTGAAAAAATCACCCACTATACCGCCCAACAATGAATATTCAAGGCTTCTAAACACACCCACACAGCCATACACACTTCAGAAGCCAGCAGCAAGGGGGCGAAGTCCAGGCAGGGCAGTGAAGTTATCCTAAACAAAACTAATCCAAGGTAGGAGGTGCTTTGGTGTTATAGACACGCCCAGTAATTCACACCTCCTTGAAGTCTCTAACACGTAGAGAGCATCCTGCCGCACAGATGTAGTTCCCAGGAGGGAGCGAGCACGGTCACTGAACACAGCAGTAAAGTCCCCCTTCACTGTGGTGAGTTACAAACAGACAACCAGGAAGTGAACAGAACAGAGAAGAAATAAAGAAACTTCTGAGCAGAAACGAACAATGAGGAAATAAAAAGAGGACTGCACTAAGGTAAAGGAAGCTATTTAGGGGGGAAAAATTTTTCCTTTACAACCCCTTTAATGCCTAAGCGCAATTTTTCAACTTTGACATGTGTTAGTAAAACCGTACATATCCTCACAACTACTTTGTGCATCCAGGTGGATTATACCTTTTTTTTTTCAGGAAAAATGTGGACTTTCATTTGGTAGTAAGTGGTTATGGATATTTCCTGATGTTTTTTCAATATCAAAGGAAAACTGGCCCAAAATAGTAAAAAATATATATATATTTTAATTTAGATGTATATTTCTTCCTACTACCATAACCTTTAACTAAAGAACAACCCAAAATAGATTCTACAGCTCCTGATGATCACAGAGATACCTCATATGTGTATGTCAGTTGTTGTTTGTACCTGTAGTACGGCCCACAAAACAATAGTGCGCATTTAGCTTTTTTTGTTTATCCTACCTAAAACACACTGACACGGACAGTAACTGACACCGATAATTATAAATAAATCAAGAATAGATTATAAACAAAATAATTAACATGTATCGTTCTAGGAAGGGTTTCAAAGCCATTTATATGGCTTTGGAACTCCAGTGAACCACAGGGAGAGCCATTATCCATAAATAGCGATAACTTGGAATAGTGGTAAACTTTCCCAGGAGTGGCTACAAAAATTACTCCAAGAGCACGACCACGACTCATCCAGGAGGTCATAAAAGAACCCAGAACAACATCCAAAGAACTGCAGGCCTCACTTACCTCATTAAACAATAAGGCCTTGTACACACGACCGAGGAACTCGACGGGCGAAACACATCGTTTTGCTCGTCGAGTTCCTTGTTAGGCTGTCGAGGAACTTGACGTGCCAATTTTCTCCATTCCCGTCGTGGAAGAGGAGAACATGCTCTCTTTTTGGCTCGACGAGTTCCTCGACAGTTTCCTCGTCTAAAAATGTACACACGACCGGTTTCATCTGGAAAAAAAAAAGTTTCTTGCTGGTTTTTGCCGAGAAACTCGGTCGTGTGTACGAGGCTTAAGAAAGAAACTGGGCAAAAATGGCATCCATGGGAGAGTTCCAAGGCCAAAGGCACTGCTGACCAAAAAGAACACAAAGGCTCATCTCACATTTACCAAAAAACATCTTGATTATCCCCAAGACTTTTAGGCAAATATTCTGTGGACTGATAAGACAAAAATGCAACTTTTTGGAAGGTGTGCGTCCCGTTACATCTGGCATAAAACAAATACAATACTTTGATAACAAGAACATCATATCAACAGTCAGACATGGTGGTGGTAGCATGATGGTCTGGGGCTGCTTTGCTGCTTCAGGACCTGGACGACTTACCATGATTGATGGAACCATGAATTCTAAACTCTGCCAGAAAATCCTGAAGGAGAATATCCGGCCATCAGTTCGTGACCTCAAGCTCAAGCACACTTGGGTTATGCAGCAGGACAGTGACCTGAAACACAACAGCAAGTCCACCTCCAAATGGGTCAAACAAAGCAAAATTTAGGTTTTGCAGTGGCCTAGTCAAAGCCCGGACTTGAATCCAATTGAGATGCTGTATTGAGACCTTGCACAGGCCGTTCATGCTGGAAAACCCTCCAATGAGGCTGAATTGAGTGAGTGAGTGAGTGAGTGAGTGAGTGAGTGAGTGAGTGAGTGAGAAACTTGTATAGCACTACAAATGCGAACTAAATCGCCTCAAGGCGCTGTATCCAATGTCGTCGTCCAGCCACGCTTTAGAATAGATGTGTCTTAAAGTGGAGTTCCACCCATAAATATAACATTACGTCAGTAGTTTTAAAAAAAAATCATTAGTCCTTTATGAAAAAAAAATTTTTTTTTAGATGCCTTCAAAGTGTTGTTGCTAGGCAGAATAGTTAATCTTCCCACTTCCTGCACCTAGGTGCTTAATGCTTCCTAACCTACACCGCACAGACTCCTGGGAATGTAGTGGGTGTAACTTTCCAGGAGTCTGTGCACTCCCCAGTCTCAAAGAATCATGTGACTTGGACAGCACAGGTGCTGAAACCTGATCTGACACTGCTTGTGCAGCACTGAGCATGTGCGAGATCGGCAAGGCTGAAATCCAGGAAGTCATACAGTCTGGCTTCATGATGCCCACACTTAAGATGGCCCCAGTCAATTTATATTTTATAAAGTGTCAAAATGCTGTAACAACCTAACAAAACGGACCTTAGTTTACAGACTAACTTTACTAGAATACATTAAGCTTGTGTATTACAGGGGTATTTATATTTAAAAAGTGAAATTGTGGCCGGAACTCCGCTTTAAGTTTTTTTCTGAAGGCCCAATGGTTCACTTCCATCCGAATGTCTGTAGGTAGAGCATTCCATAGCCATGGTCCTTGGATTGCAAATCTTCGTTCTCCTTTAGATTTGTAGCGGGACTTGGAGGAGGTTCTGATTAGTTGATCGTAGGGCCCGATTTGGGGTGTAGTGTTTTATTCTCTAGCATAAGTATTGCGGCGCGTTTCCTTGCGTGCATTTGTGGGTGAGTTAAAACAATTCTGCAAAGAAGAGTAGGCCAAAATTGCTCCCATGTGAAAGACTCATTGCCATGTATCGTAAACGCTTGATTGCAATTGTTACCACCAAGGGTAGCACAACCAGTTATTAGATTTAGGGGGCTATTACTTTTTCACATAAAGCCTGGCAGGTTTGGACAGCTTTTTTGCCTTAATAAACAAAACCATCATTTAAAAACTGCATTTTGTATTTAAACAGGTTACCTTTGTGTAGTAATAAAATCTGAGTCATTTAAATGTGTCACATATGCAAAAAAAAAAAAAATCAGAAAGGGGGCAAATACATTTTCGCAGCACTGTATGGCCCGGATTCTCAAACGAGTTACGCCGCCGTATCTCCAGTCGTAACTCTGAGTCCGAGCCGTCGTATATGTGCCTGATTCTTAGAATCAGTTACGCATAGATTTGTATTAGATCCGACTGGCGTAAGTCTCTTACGCCGTCGTATCTTAACTGCATATTTACGCTGGCCGCTAGGGGCGTGTACGCTGATTTACGCCTAGAAATATGTAAATCAGCTAGATACGCAAATTCACAAACGTATGCCGGGCCGACGCAGTACAGATACGCCGTTTACGTTATGCTTTTCCCAGCGTAAAGTTATCCCTGCTATATGAGGCGTAGAAGCAGGGTACCAATGTTAAGTATGGACGTCGTTCCCGCGTCGAATTTTGAAAATTTTACGTTGTTTGCGTAAGTCGTTCGCGAATAGGGCTGGGCGTCACTTACGTTCAAGTCGAAAGCATTAGCTTCTTGCGGGTTAATTTGGAGCATGCGCACTGGGATACTTTCACGGACGGCGCATGCGCCGTTCGTAAAAAGCGTCATTTACGTGGGGTCACATAAAATTTACATAACACACACCCACATCTACCACATTTGAATTAGGCGGGCTTACGCTGGCCTATTTACGCTACGCCGCCACAACTTTCGTTTGAGAATACGGCACTTGCCTGTAAAAGTTGCGGAGGCGTAACTTAATAAATAGGATACATTACGCCCGCACAAAGATACGTCATTCTACGTGAATCCGGGCCTCTATGTATATATATGTATATATATATATATATATATATATATATACACAATATATAAAAAAAATATGTATTCTCTCAGCTTTACTAAAGCTACCAGAAATTTCGAAGAGCTCCCATAATGTATTATGTAGCCTTTGTATTTTGTCTTTGTTTTACTTATTGTAAATAATTATCCTCTTGGGTCCCATTATGGTAAAATTTTTCTTATTTGGTTTCTTGGATTACAACGTTACCCTGAAAATACAAATTATTCTAACATTAAAGCTGCAATTACTTTGACATGAAAAATAGTGTGGGTCAAAATATATAGTTTCTTAAAATAATGTTACAAATAAAATAATTTTAGAATTGAAATATTACAGGACAATTTATAATTAACAATACTATGAATACCAAGTCATTATTGGGTAATTCTTCAGCATGCATACGTACAGGATTTCGACCATCGAAAGAATGCCGAGAATGGACACGAAGATGCACATGCCTGATTTAATGTAACCTAGGAAAACATGCAGCACTGGGGAAGTCCTTATGTCCCCGCTGGTACTAAGAATAAGGGAATGGGCGTCCGAAGTAATTAATCCAGGAGTGTCAGCAGAATCCAATGCTCTTTGGAGTGTATGGCCTCAGCCAGCTCTGCTCCATTGGCCACACCAACTGACACAGGGCCGATCCTAGGCAGTGTGCGCGGGGTGCTCTGCACCCAGGCGCCGCAGAGGTGGGGGCGCCAAAGCTCCAAAGTGCTCCCCTCCCTCCTCCTTGTCTGTGTCCAAAGGCAGAGCGCATGTAGCGGGTGCTGCCGTTCCCCATCCCACTTGCTCTCTCCGCTGGCAACTGACAAGAGCGCATACCTCCGAATCCGGGTTGGGTACCGCAGCGAAGCCTAGTACCGGAACGCTCCACTAATTAATTCTGTCCAGTGCGCGTTCAGCAGTCTCCTGTCTGCCCCACCCCCTCTCCCATAGGTGGTGTGATGAGAGGCTTCGGGGTTGGCCAGAGCTGCTGCCAATCATCCTGTGCACTCCCAGAATTGCTCTCAGAGTGCCACCCTCCTAGTAACCAAATATGCCACATATGCCCAGCCCCCCTGTGATGTGCTTCTGCTCCCAGCGCGCCCGAGCTACAGGGATCTATTGGACAGGTACTGATCTATGGAGACACCTGATGTGGGGGGTTCTGATGGGGGACACCTGCTGTGGGGGGGCTCTGATGGGGGACACCTGCTGTGGAAGGGCTCTGATGGGGGACACCTGTTGTGGGGGGTTCTGATGGGGGACACCTGCTGTGGAAGGGCTCTGATGGGGGACACCTGCTGTGGGGGGGTTTTGATGGGGGACACCTGCTGTGGAAGGGCTCTGATGGGGGACACCTGCTGGGGGGGTGCTCTGATGGGGGACACCTGCTGTGGAAGGGCTCTGATGGGGGACACCTGCTGTGGGGGGGCTCTGATGGGGGACACCTGCTGTGGAAGGGCTCTGATGGGGGACACCTGCTGGGGGGGGTGCTCTGATGGGGGACACCTGCTGTGGAAGGGCTCTGATGGGGGACACCTGCTGTGGGGGGGCTCTGATGGGAGACACCTGCTGGGGGGACTCTGATGGGGGACACTAATGAAGACTTCTTAGGGGAGCATCTCTGTGTTTGAGTCGTAGCCATAGAAAAACATTTGTAAAGGGAAGGAGTTAGTAAGATGACCACGCCCATGTGGGGGTGCCAGCAATAATTCTGCACCCAGGCGCCTGTGACCCTAGGATCGGCCCTGAACTGACACGTTTTGCCCCTCCAGTTGGGGCTTAGACATAGAGGCGGGGAATATGAGCAAGACAAGAGTTTATGAGCGCATCAATGGCTGTGAATGAAAATAAAAATGTGTGTAATCGGTATGAACAAAAGAATATGTGTGAAAAAGTGAGAGAGTGATTTGGGAGTAACTAAATACGAGAAAAAAAATTATAATGAATAAAAAATAGGAAAAAGATAAAAGAAAAAATGGGGAAAAATATATAAAATGTAAAAAAGAAAAAGAACAAATTGAAAAATAACGTAGTTAACGAGTTTTGAATAACAAGCAACTTCTTTTTTTTTTTAAATCCTGACTCGGTTTGTGAGTGTTGTCTCGCAAATCTAGCAGAATTCAAGCTAATGGGGTGTGCAGTACCGCATTTGGGCAGAAGTGCGGGGGCTGGTGACACTCGGAACGGTTCAGAGCCAGAAATACTCAGAATCACTCAGAAATACTCCTGAGTGTTTCCGAACCTTTCCAAGGGATTCCGAGATCAGCCGAGCTGTCCCCGATTATTTCTGAGGCTCTCCGGTGCCCCCCCACCTCTGGCCACATGCGGTACTGCATCATTTGCACTTGTCATTTTCACAGCAAAAAATGCATTTAAATTGCATTGTTTATTGTGAAAATGACAGTTGCAGTTTGGGAGTTAACCACAGGGAGCGCTGTAGGAGTTAGGGTTCACCTAGTGTGTGTTTACAACTGTAGGGGGGTGTGTCTGTAGGACTGACGTCATCGATCGTGTCTCCCTATAAAAGGGATCACTCGATCGATACGCCGCCACAGTGAAGCACGGGGAAGCCGTGTTTACATACGGCTCTCCCCGTTCTTCAGCTCCGGGGAGCGATCGCGACGGAGCGGCTATAAACGAATAGCCGCGCCGTCGTCCCGGATCGCTCCCAGAGGTAAGCCGCCCGCCGCACGCCGCGGAGGGGGTCCTGATCGGACCCCCGACCCGCTAGAAGGCAGGGACGTATATATACGCCCATCTGCCTGTACGTGCCATTCTGTGGACGTAAATAGGCGTGCGGCGGGCGTTAAGTGGTTAAAAAATTTCAACAACATGTCGGATTACCTGATCGTGTGTACACAAAAAGAAAGGACAAACACGCATGCACAGAAGCAATGCTAACCATAAAACAGCATTAGCAGAAGTTGTCCAAAGGGTGGCGCTAAAGAGCGCCAGTTTCTGTTTGCTGGACGACAACACTTTGCCGTTTGTATGCAAGACAAGTTCATGGCCAACGTGCTTCGGACAAAAGTTCTACGCTTTGTCCGCGGAAAATCTCATCATGTGTACGAGGCTTAAGGACCAGTAAGCTGCAATATTATCAATTGATGTTCTTAGGATTAGATACGCTTGATTGATAGCTCAGAAAATTAACACATATCGACCAATCAGATATCACCTGTCATTTATCAACTGTAGGCTCAAAAAACATCCCTCCTACCGTTCACAATGGGTAAGAACTCAACTTTTTTTTTTTCCTGCAGTCTTTTTATTTTATATATATCACCCCTTACAATAATTGAGCTTTTAAAGCTCTTATAACTTAGCATCTGGATGTCTGAAATGCAGCAGTAATAAATCAAGCCATAGATTTTTTCCTCCTTAGCTAGGGAATGCAGACACTATTTAATGCATAATTAATTATGTCATTTAAAGTATTTACCTACCAGAGAGCAATTAAAAATGTTTTCAATTTATTTCTATTCACCAGAGAAGGAAATTAACTAATTTATGTCTGGATTACACTGCGGAGCAATGCAAAGCAACATCTCTAAGCAATATAGAGAGATTGATAAGAGATATAAAAAAGAAGGATTTCCATTCCCTTCAATATTTGTAGCAGAGCGAATGAAGGGCTGTTGGTTAAAGTCAGGCATTCAAAGTATATTGCCATTTCTAAGTGAATTTCCAGGAGAAAATGTTGCATAATTACAGTTTTTTCATTCTATATGGTTTTTTTTTCTTCTTTTTTTGTACTTTTGCCAGTACCTCTGATAGACGTTGCTATTCTGTTTTCTTCTGCATGCATAAAAGTGCTCACTCATATTCCGTATTTAGGGAATGCGTTGTGGTTTCCTTATATCTTTTTATTATGTTAAGTATTAGCAGAAATTTGTTTTGTTTTTTCTTATGTTTAGTACAAACATTTTGTTTTGTTCTTTGCAATTATAAAACAAATTACATTTTCAAAACAATATTTCATATGTATCACTTGCAACCAGCAGGTGGCAAATTGCAGGCAGAACACTTACTTTTAATAGAACATATATACTCAATTATAAGCCGACCCAAATATAAGCCGAGGCACCTAATTTTACCACAAAAAACTGGGAAAAATTATTGACTCGAGTATAAGCCTAGGGTGTCCATCTGCATGCCTCACTGTGTCTCACTTTGCCTCACTGCATCCATGTGCATGCCTCACTGTGTCCATGCCTCACTGTGCCCATGCCTCACATGTGTCCATGCCTCACTGTGCCCATGCCTCACTGTGCCCATGCCTCACTGTGTCCATGCCTCACTGTGTCCATGCCTCAATGTGCCCATGCCTCACTGTGCCCATGCCTCACAGGTGTCCATGTCTCACTGTGTCCATGCTTTAGGCCCTGTACACACGACCGAGTTTCTCGGCAGAATTCAGCCAGAAACTCGATCGGAGCTGGATTCTGCCGAGAAACTCGGTCGTCTGTACACTTTTGGCCGAGGAAGCCGACGAGGATCTCTGCGAGGAAATAGAGAACATGTTCTCTATTTCCTCGTTGTTCAATTGGAAATTTCGGCTCGTCGAGATCCTCGGCGGCTTCACAAGGAACTCGATGAGCAAAACGATGTGTTTTGCCCGCCGAGTTCCTCGGACGTGTGTACGGGGCCTCACTGTGTCCATGCCTCACATGTGTCCATGCCTCACATGTGCCCATGCCTCACTGTGTCCATGACTAGACTGACGTTTAACATGGGAGTCTATAGAAAAATCGTCGCTCCCGAGCCGTAGGTCCCCCAGACAACAAACTTTGTACACTTGTAGAGGAGAATAGGGGCTACATGTGTGCCAAGTACCTGCCACCGATATTGTGTCAATCTCGCCTCTTCTAGCGGCGAGATTGGCACCAGCGATTCCAGTCACGGGAGCCAGCGCCGAGCTATGTCGCTCCTCCCGCTCGCCGCCCCCAATGGTTTCCTATGGATGCGCGGCATCTCGTGTGGGGCGGTGAGTGCGAGAAGCACAGCCTCACATCGCCGGTTTCCAGCTCATAAATCAGCGGCACCTACTGTACCCAATGAAGTGACTGGCTTCAGGTGATACACAAAGATGAAACAAATCATCCTACATAAGTTGTACCTGTCTATTTACCGCCGGCTTTCCCTTACGTCCAGTAACTTCCTTTGAGTGCAGAACTTACACAGCATCTCTCAGCTCTGCAAAGCAGGGGGAGGAGAGTTGAAGCTACATCAGTGAGGAGAGCTCTGAGATCTGATTGGATGGAAAGGGACACACACCCCTCCACACAGCACACAGGAACAGAGCTGAGGCTGTCAATCTGCTGGAGCTCATCCCCTGTCAACATTTTTCTCTTGGTGTCAGGAAAACTCATCGGAAGTGACTGATGCTTATAGCAAAGAAACAAAGCAGCGGAGAGAAATGACACTTAGTGCTCTGGATTGTGAATAGTACACACTATAGAGGGGTATGCTTTGTTCATATTTCAAGTCTGGGGTTTACAACAATTTTTTGTATATATTAATTTGATACGAATAATCAAAAGAAGGATATACTGATATAATATAATGGGAGTGCTCTTACTGTGTGGGGGGCGTGGCTATGCATGTGATGTCCCTGATCGTCGTTCCCTAACACAGGGAACAGACGATCACTGACAGCCACACTAGGAAGAACGGGGAAGGTTTGTTTACACTCACCTCTCCCCGTTCTTCCTCTCTGTGACTTGATCGCGGGACACCGGCGGCGATCGGGTCCCGCGGGTGCGGTCAGGGAGGACAGGAGCGGGTCGCGAGCGCGCTCACAACCCACAGCTGGGCATCTTAAAGGGGACGTACCTGTACCAGCCGTGCCATTCTGCCGACGTAAATAGTCGTGTGGCGGTCCTTAACCGGTTAAAGCATGACATGTTTGGTATCTATTTACTTGACCTAACAGTATCTTTTATACTTTACAAAACATTTGAGTTTTATGTATTATGTTTATGTTTTTTTGTATTTTTTTTGCATTAGAATTTAAAAAAAGTGGGCTAGTTTCAGCATTGATTTACGCCGGCGTATCTATAGATACGCCGCGTAAATTCAAAGCTGCGCTGGCGTATCTTCTTTCTGTATTCAGAAAGCAAGATACGCCGACATTAGCCTGAGATCCGACTGGCGTAAGTCTCTTACACCGTCGTATCTTAGGGTGCATATTTACGCTGGCCGCTAGGTGGCGCTTCCGTCGTTTTCGGCGTAGAATATGCAAATGACCTAGATTCACAAATTTAGGTACGCCCGGCGCTATTTTGTTACGTCGTTTACGTTAGGCTTCTTCGGCATAAGGTTGTCCCTGCTATTATGAGGCGTACGCAATGTTAAGTATGGACGTCGTTCCCGCGTCGAATTTTGAATTTTTTATGTCATTTGCGTAAGTCGTTCGCGAATAGGGCTGGACGTAATTTACGTTCACGTCGAAACCAATGACGTCCTTGCAGCGTACTTTGGAGCAATGCACACTGGGATATGTACACGGACGGCGCATGCGCTGTTCGGGAAAAACGTCAATCACGTCGGGTCACCACTCATTTACATAAAACACGCCCCTCATACTCATTTGAATTAGGCGCGCTTACGCCAGCCCCATTTACACTACGCCGCCGCAACTTATGGAGCAAGTGCTTTGTGAATACTGCACTTGCCCGTGTAAGTTGCGGCGGCGTAGCATAAATAACATACGCTACGCCCGCACAAACTTACGGCGGGCTACTTGAATCTAGCCCAGTGTATCTTTTTCCAAAAAATGTTGTTTGAAAAACTACTGGGCAAATACCACGTGACATAAAAAATTGCAACACCCACCATTTTATTCTCTAGGGCCTCTGCTTTAAAAAAAATATATATATAGGGGCAGATCCACAAAGATCTGCCCCGGCGCAGCGTATCTGAGATACGCTACGCCGCCGTAACTTACTTTTGTTTGCCTCTAATCCAGAAAGAATTTGCGCCGTAAGTTACGGCGGCGTAGTCTATCTCTCGCGGCGTAATGGCGCGTAATTCAAATCAGCGAGTAGGGGTGTGTTTCATTTAAATTAAGCGCGTCCCCGCGCCGAACAAACTGCGCATGTGCCGTCCCTAAATTTCCCGCCGTGCATTGCGCTAAATGACTTTGCAAGGACGTCATTGTATTGACGTGGACGTAAATTACATCCATCCCGATTCACGGACGACTTACGCAAACAAAATAATTTTTTTAAAATTATACGCGGGAACGACGGCCATACTTAACATTGCGTATGCCACCAAATAGCAGCTTTAACTATACGCCGAAAAAAGCAGACTAGAGACGACGTAAAAGAATGCGACGGCCGCCCGTACGTTCGTGGATCGTCGGAAATACCTAATTTGCATACTCGACGCGGAAAACAGCGGGAACGCCACCCAGCGGACGCCGAAGTATTGCATCTAAGATCCGAAGGCGTACGAAGACGTACGCCTGTCGGATCTAACCCAGATGCCGTCGTATCTTGTTTTGAGGATTCAAAACAAAGATACGACGCAGGAAATTTGAAAGTACGCTGGCGTATCAGTAGATACGCCGCCATACTCTCTCTGTGGATCTGCCCCATACTGTTTGGGGGTTCTAACTAATGTCCTAGCAAAAAATACTGATGTTTACAAAAGTATCAGTGAAGGCCTGGATGTCAAGTGGTTAAACCATCATAATAAGTAACGGAAATAAAATAAATATACAACCATTATTCCTTTTCAAATAAAATATACAAGAAGCGGCGTTAAAAATGTATGCTTTTTCTATACTATGGTATAAATATTTGATTCGGACTTTAGGGACTAAATATACATCATTAGAGTGCTGAGGACAATTTATAACAAAATTTAGATGAGCGCAAAGAAAGCAATCTTGGTCATAAATGAATTGTGAGCTGGAGATATGGAAATTAGAATCCATGTATTACAATAGGAGAAGGTCATCAGAGTTAATAAATGACTGGATTACAAATTTATGGAGTTTGCATGACAGGTGTCAAAATGATGAACCGTGCACTAAATGTACGTGAGAAGCTGCACTATAGGCAGATATAATGGACAGAAAGGAATGCAGCTCTGTAATCATGAATATATCATTACATTTCTTGTTAAATGAGCCGTGCAAGTGCCAGGAGCTCGTATCAGCCTATTGCAGTCCCTGTTCAGAGAAGTTCAAGTGTGAAAAAAGGGGAAGTTCCACTTTAAAGTGATTGTAAAGTCTCTGATGTTTTTTTTTCTTTATAAAAATAACAAACATGTTATACTTAACTCCTCTGTGCAGTTGGTTTTGCACAGAGCAGCCCCGATCCTCCTCTTCTTGGGTCCCTCATTGTTGCTCCTGGCCCCTCCCTCTTGCCGAGTGCCCCTACAGCAAGCAGCTTGCTATGGGGGAAACCAGAACCTGCCCCTTCTCTCTCCTGATTGGGTAACTGACTTTGACTGACAGCAGCGGGAGCCAATGGCGCCGCTGCTGTGTTTCAGCCAACCAAGAGAGAGAGTCCTGGGTGGCTGAGGCACTCGTGCACATCGCTGTAGGAAGATGGGGCTCAGGTAAGTATTAGGGTGGCTGCTGCACACAGAAGGCTTTTTATCTTAATGCATAGAATGTATTAAAGGAAAAATGTATAAGAAAGAACCGGGACGGCCGCACTCCAAAAATAAAAATGTGTTGCTTTTAATAAAAACTGGTCACAACATGGATGTCACAGCAAAAAATCAGGAAAAAGGGCTAACGCGTTTCAAACTCTCATACAGTGCTTATTCATAGCTGGTTATGTATAGCAAAAGAAGAAAGAAGCACTGTATGAGAGTGTGAAACGCGTTAGCCCTTTTTCCTGATTTTATGCTGTGACATCCATGTTGTGACCAGTTTTTATTAAAAGGAACAAATTTTTATTTTTGGAGTGCGGCCGTCCCGGTTCTTTCTTATACATTTTTGCATACTATTGCAGTGCCTGTACCCAAGTGTTTGGACTCCACTTTGCTGTTCTCTGGGACCTCTGAGCGGTAAACTTTCTTTCTTTTCCAATGTATTAAAGGAGTTGTAAATGAAAAAAAAAATTCACCTTAATGCAATCTATGCATTAAGGTGAAAAAACATCTGGTGTTGCCGCCCCCCCACCCCCCCAGAACCCACGTTTTACTTACCTGTTCGTGTCAGAACGCGGTGACGTAAAACACAACGACGTGCTGAAAAAGATGAAGTTCAATGCTTCCAAGCATGCGTCGACTTGATTCTGAGCATGCGTGGGTTTTTAACCGATGCTTTTGCATACTAACGATCGGTTTTGACCTATCGGTTACCAGTCCATAGGTTACATTTTAAAGAAAGTTCCTATTTTTTTAACCGAAGGTTAAATAACCTATGGGGCCCACACACGATCGGTTTTGACCGATGAAAACGGTCCTTCAGACCGTTGTCCTCTGGCTATCCTATCGTGTGTACAAGGCCTAAGGACAGGAATCAGTGGATCAACCTATCAATTAGCCAGGCTAGTTACCACCTAGCACAATTTGATTTTTTAGCAGCCCTGTTTAGGACCATTTTCTCTACACTGTTTGGGTTTCTCAGACCTCACTATCATCACAATGGCCTTACAAGATGTAAGGAGATTTGCATCAACAGGGACACTGACAGCAATAAAATCTTGACAAACAGTCACCAACATACCTGTAAAATTTGGGAGAATACATTCATATAAGTGGAAAAAATGGGGGGTGATTTTACCGTAAATTCGACGTGCCTCCTGCCTGCCAGAGAATAGGCAGGAATTGAAGGAAATCTCCCTATTTGGTACGCGACAGAAAAATGTATAGATGTTCTAATCATTCCATCAAGAACTTCATGCCTGCCAGACAAAATGTAGGGGGTGTGTCCATGACTCAAGGAAGGAGCTTGATGACGCTAGATGTCTTTCTTGCTTGGAAGTTCCTCTGCAATAGCAGGCTGCAATGTCAGTGTGTGGAGCACATAGAGTTCAGCAGGAAAAAAACATTAACCGGTTAACGCCCGCCGCATGTAAATGTACGTCCACAGAATGGCACGTACAGGCATATGGGCGTACATGTACGTCCCTGCCTTTCCGCGGGTCGGGGGTCCGATCGGACCCCCCCCCCCCCCCGGTACATGCGGCGGTCGGAAACCCGCGGGGAGCGATCCGGGACGAGCGCGCGGCTATTAGTTTCTAGCCGCCCCCTCGCGATCGGTCCCCGGAGCTGAAGAACGGGGAGAGCCGTATGTAAACACGGCTTCCCCGTGCTTCACTGTGGCGGCTGCATCGATCGAGTGTTCCCTTTTATAGGGAGACTCGATCGATGACGTCAGACCTACAGCCACACCCCCCTACAGTTGTAAACACACACTAGGTGAACCCTAACTCCTAAATTGGTTAACTCCCAAACTGCAACTGTCATTTTCACAATAAACAATGCAATTTAAAGCGGGAGTTCACCCATTTGTTAATTTTTTTTTTTCTCCCCTTAGCTTCCTGCTCGTTCGGTCTAGGGGAATCGGCTATTTGCATTAAAATATGAGCAGTACTTACCCGTTTTCGAGCTGCATCTTCTTCCGTCGCTTCCGGGTATGGGTCTTCGGGAGCGGGCGTTCCTTCTTGATTGACATTCTTCCGAGAGGCTTCCGACGGTCGCATCCATCGCGTCACTCGTAGCCGAAAGAAGCCGAACGTCGGTGCGGCTCTATACTGCGCCTGCGCACCGACGTTCGGCCTCTTTCGGAAAATCGTGACGCGATGGATGCGACCGTCGGAAGCCTCTCGGAAGACTGTCAATCAAGAAGGAACGCCCATTCCCGAAGCCCATACCCGGAAGCGACGGAGAGGATGCATCTCGTAAACGGGTAAGTACTGCACATATTTTAAAATAAATAGCCGATTCCCCTAGAGAAAACGAGCAGGAATCTAAGGGGAAAAAGTGCCCTCTAAGGGTGAACCCCCGCTTTAAATGCATTTTTTGCTGTGAAAATGACAATGGTCCCAAAAATGTGTCAAAATTGTCCGAAGTGTCCGCCATAATGTCGCAGTCACGAAAAAAATCGCTGATCGCCGCCATTAGTAGTAAAAAAAAAAAATAATAATAAAACTATCCCCTATTTTATAAACGCTATAAATTTTGCGCAAACCAATCGATAAATGCTTATTGCGATTTTTTTTAACAAAAATAGGTAGAAGAATACGTATTGGCCTAAACTGAGGAAAAAAAAATTATATATTTTTTGGGGATATTTATTATAGCAAAAAGTAAAAAATATTGCATTTTTTCAAAATTGTCGCTGTATTTTTGTTTATAGCGCAAAAAATAAAAACCGCAGAGGTGATCAAATACCACCAAAAGAAAAAAAGGGAAAAAAAGGACGTCAATTTTGTTTGGGAGCCACGTCGCACGACCGCGCAATTGTCAGTTAAAGCGACGCAGTGCCGAATCGCAAAAAGTGCTCTGGTCTTTGACCAGCAATATGGTCCGGGGGTTAAGTGGTTAAAGTGGAGTTCCAGCCCAAAAAAAATATTTTTTTTATTGATCCTAGCATTAGTAGTAATTAAATACAATAATAGTTAGATAACGTTTCTTAAAGCGGTAGTTCACCCCCCCCCCCGACACATTTTACCATCGAGACAGGCATTGTAGCGCGAGCTACAGTATGCCTGTCCCGATTTTTTTAACCCCGTACTCACCTTGTAGTCGTCCATCGTAGATTCCGGCTCCCGCGGGGAATGGGCGTGCCTATGGAGAGGGAGGATGATTGACGGCCAGCCCTGGCACGTCACTCTCCCCGAAGACAGCCGGAGTAGGTCTCGGCTCTTCACGGCGCCTGCGCACAGGCTATGCGCACGCGTCGTGAAGACCGAGCCTATTTCGGCTATTTCCGGAGAAGCGTGACGCGCCAGAGCCGGCCGTCAATCATCCTCCGTCTCCATAGGCACGCCCATTCCCCGGAATCTTCGATGGACGACTACAAGGTGAGTACGGCGGTAAAAAATTTGTGACAGGCATACTGTAGCTCGCGCTACAATGCCTGATTTTAAGGTAAAATAAAAAAAAAAAAAAAATTTCCCGTCGATAGGGTGAACCCCCGCTTTAAGTATTTATTAACTATATAAATCACTTACTGAATATATTCTCCCTCCTGTTCTGGCCGTTTCCACCCTTACTGTGAAGCCCAATCGATATCTCTTCCTTGTTTTCTCTTGCGAGGTGCATGCTGTGTAACCAGCATGGGCCTCTCGATCTCGCGCATTCGCTATTCAACGATAGCCGTAGCGCCAATTGTTTCTAAAGTTGCCATAACAACAGCAGAGGAAGGTCCCGCCCCGTTGTTATAGCAACATAGATAAACACATCTCAGCGATGCGCCTTAAATCGCATCATATCCTGTCAGGAAATAACATGATTTTGATCACAGTGCTGCCCACAGACTCCTGGGAAATGATGAGTCATCGTTTCCTAGGAGCACAGGCAAAAGGAGGAAGTGACCTAGGAGAAACGCTTACCAGGAAGTGGCAGATTAGGAGGACTACTTAGCAACAGAGCGATTCTGGTAAGTAAAAAAAAATAATGTTTTCCTTCAAATGTTTTTTTATAGGTTTCCAGGAGTCTGATAATGTAAATTTTTTTTTTTTAGGGTGGAACTCTGCTTTAACGTGAACCAATTCCACAAAACCCTTTTAATAGTGAGGTAGGAGTCAGTCTTTAATAAAGCGGAGAAGCACAGGTTTCTAACAACCAATCATCATCTCCTTTTTTTATTTTCAGCCCTGGAATTACGTAATGAGAATTGGGCTAAGGCAGCGCGACAAGCAGCTCCTTTCTCAGACACAATCATACGTAAGGCCCAGGCCATTTGGAAAATGACTGTCTGGGATTTCTAGGCTGACATATTGGGCCTTTGTTTATTGCGGATCTGCTCCCATTACCGACTCTGTAAAGCTTTTATGGTTGCACATGAAAAGCCCAAATGGCTTCTATAAATGTAAATGTGTAGATGTGGCTGGGTTTCTATTTACAATAAACTATGATGACTTGTTTTACTAAGGAAAAGTAACTTTATAAATTAACTATATTTTCTAGTGTAACATTAGGAAAACAGCAGCTATGATGAATAAAAATAGATGGGTAGTAGTGCTTCCCATAGAAGCCATTCAGAGGCTGCCTTTTTTTTGTTAATCTAACTTGAAAAATTCAAAAGGAAATCCTAAAATCGTTTGCGTAAGTCGTCCGCGAATCGGGAGTTACGTCGTTTACGTCCGCATCGAAATCAACAGGCCCGTACGGCCTACTTAGCCGCAATGCGCACTGGGAAATGTAGTCGCCCGGCACATGCGCAGTTTCCAAAAACGTCAAAAAACGTGAGGTCAAGCCTCATTTCCATACAACACGCCCCCCTCCAGGTCATTTGAATTAGGCGCCCTTACGCCCGCTCGTTTTAGGCTACACCGCCGTAGATTAGCAGGTAAGTAGATTGTGAATCACTACTAGCCGAACTAATTTACGGCGGTGTAGCCTAAAAAGGCTAGGCTAGGCCGCCCTAAAGTTAGGCAGTTGTGTGTGAATCTACCTAAATATTTTTAACTTTTTTGCTATAATAAATATCCCCCCCAAAAGGGAAAAAAAACGAATTTCTTCATCAGTTTAGGCCAACATGTATTCTACATATTTTTGTTAAAAAATAATCGTAATAAGCGTATATTGAAATTAATGGGCTAGATTCAGGTAGCTCGGCGCATAGTTTTGCCGGCGTAGCGTATCGAATATACGCTACGCCGACGGCGCGCACAGAGCCCAAAGCAGTATTCACAAATCACTCGCCCTGTACGTTGCCGCGGCGTAGCGTAATATGGTCCGTGTAAGCCAGCCTAATTCAAAGTAGGCTGGTAGTGGGCGTGTTGTATTGAAATGAATCGTGACCCCATGTAAATGAAGCGCCGTATGAACGGCGCATTCGCGCGCATGCTCAGAATCACGTTGCATATACTCCCTAAGCTACGTCGGCTCAATGCTTTCGATGTGAACGTAGCCTACGCACAGCCCCATTCCCGTACGACTTACGTAAACTACGTAAAATTCGACGTCCATACCTTTGCATGGGTAGCGCCACCTATAGCAGGGATAACTTTACGACGGACGTACGCCTTACGTAAACGGCGTAGATTACAGCGACGGGCGCAAGTACGTTCGTGAATAGGCGTATCTAGGTCATTTACATATTCGGCGCGTAAATCAATGGAAGCGCCCCTTGCGCAAATATGCGCCCAAGATCCGACGGCGTAGGAGACTTACGTCGGTCGGATGGAGGCCAAATTCAGGCGTATCTAGTTAAGAGAATAGGGCGCATAGATACGACGGCGCATTTGTTCACTTACGCTGCGTATCTATTAGGGCTGCGCATCTTCACCGGTCTCACGATTCGATGCGATTACGATTATCAAGTCCACGATTCGATTTGATTCGATTCCGCGATGCATCACGATTGCAGCGCAAGTGCGCATGGCTTTCATCAAAAAAAATTTAAGTACTCCATTTTTTTTTCTATCTGTTTAAAAAAAAAACACACACTAACACTTCCTGCATGTAGCAAAGTCTAAACACAGCAGACATGCTACAGGAGACGGTCAGAGACTGCAGACATGCTACAGGAGACGGTCAGAGACTGCAGACATGCTACAGGAGACGGTCAGAGACTGCAGACATGCTACAGGAGACGGTCAGAGACTGCAGACATGCTACAGGAGACGGTCAGAGACTGCAGACATGCTACAGGAGACGGTCAGAGACTGCAGACATGGTACAAGAGACGGTCAGGGACTGCAGACATGCTACAGGAGACGGTCAGAGACTGCAGACATGCTACAGGAGACGGTCAGAGACTGCAGACATGGTACAAGAGACGGTCAGGGACTGCAGACATGCTACAGGAGACGGTCAGAGACTGCAGACATGCTACAGGAGATGATCAGAGACTGCAGACATAGTACAAGAGACGGTCAGAGACTGCAGACATAGTACAAGAGACGGTCAGAGACTGCAGACATGCTACAGGAGATGATCAGAGACTGCAGACATGCTACAGAAGATGGTCAGGGACTGCAGACATGGTACAAGAGACGGTCAGGGACTGCAGACATGGTACAAGAGACGGTCAGGGACTGCAGACATGGTACAAGAGACGGTCAGGGACTGCAGACATGGTACAAGAGACGGTCAGCAGGTAAATATGATATATTTTTTATATTAAAGGAAAAAATAATACCCTTTAGTCTTTTGGCAGCAACTTGGATAGTAAACAGGTCAACATCAGTGCAAAAAAAAGAAAAGGGAAGACATTCCAATCAGTAAGAAATAATATACTGCTTGCAGATCACTGCATGTTTCCAGAGGGGAGAAGTGATAGGGAAATCTTTGGAAGAAATTAGACGGAAAAAGAGTGTGCACTGTGCAGCCCCCAATGTGAGTCAGCGCTCAATGGGTTAAGACCAGAATGAAGTCAATCAATTAGTGGCAGTAATAAAGAAAAACAAAGTTTATTTGATAAAACCCATGGAGGGACTGGACCAGTACATGTTTATAGGTAATAGGAATGATCAAAAAGATCCTACGGTATCACAGGAGTTTTGTTTAGCATGTCACTTTTCCCAGTTGGTGTTCAGTTTACATCAATTCATTAGCACTGGTGAAACATTTTTTTTTTTTCAGCCCCCAATGTGTTAGGCACACAGACAGTATACACTGGATGGGGGGGGGGGGATATGCCACTTCTCTGCACTCACCCCTCACATAAATTAAGCAGACTGACAGACTTATCTCACCCTCGGAGCACTCCTACCATCCCCCCTCCTCACAGCTTGTTTTCTGAAGCCGACGCTATTCCTTATTCCACGTGTGATAAGACAGCTGCAGTAATCTGTCTCACAGCTCCGTGCAGTGACCTGCGCCAGCCCATCGGGGAGATGCCCCGTGTCACTCCACACAGGTACACATCCTGAGAAGGGGGAGAGCGTGGGTGAGGGGCCGGGCAGAATACTTATTAGGCTACATCCTCTAATAAGGGGAACGGCACCAGGCGCAGCCAGCCGGTCACTGGTCTGTCATGACCGGAAAAGATGCTGCTGTGCGGGCGAGGGGGAGGAGCTAGAATGACGTCATTCATAATCGATTAGGCTGCATACCCGCATCGATGCCGAATCGGGACAGGCATAATCGCGATGCATCGATGCGCCGATCATTTTCAACACCCCTAGTATCTATAGATACGCCAGCGTAATTGTTCTGTGAATCTAGCCCATAGTGTCTACAAAATAGGTGATAGATTTATGGCATTTTAATTTGTTTTATACTAGTAATGGCGGCGATCTGTGATTTTTAGTGGGACTGCGACATTGCGGCAGACAGATCGGACACTTTTGAGACTTATTTGGGACCATTGACATTTATACAGCGATTAGTGCTATAAAAATACACTGATTACTGTGTAAATGACACTGGTAGGGAAGGGAAGGAGTTAACACTAGGGGGCGATCAAGGGGTTAAATGTGTTCCCTGAGAGGTGTTATTAACTGTGGGGGACTGACTGGTAGTACAGAGAGATCGCTGTTCCTAAATACTGGGAACAGCAGATCTCTCTTTACTCCCCTGTCAGAACGGGGATCTGTCTGTTTACATTGACAGCTCGCTTTCCCTGTGATCGTGGGTGGCCAGCGGACATCGTGGTCCCCTGCCATGCAGCGGTGAGTATGCATGCCTGCTATCGCTCTTAAAGGAGCCAACGTACACCTACGGTGATTTGCAGGAATGAGCCAACCTGCCGAGGTATAATGACAGCGGCTGATCGGCAAGCGGTTATACTCAAAAACGACTTTAACTCCACTTTAAAGAATAACTAAAGGCAAAACCTTTAAACCTTTATTCGTTTTGGATGGAGTGGAGAAGAGTTAGAACACCTATTCGATTTGTTATGCTGTCTGTGTCCCAATTAGGGAGATTCACCCTCTCATTCATTCATTCAATTCTATTTGTCCTGTTTACCAAGATCATTGAAAGTGAAAACATACCTCCCAACTTTCTGAAATGGGAATGAGGGGCACCTATTAGTAAAAGTATGTAGGCATAGGACACACCCCCTGTCACGCCCCGTTAAAGGATTATAAACGGAAAAAAACGTGAAATCTGATCCTGGCATGTAACTGGCAGTCCAGACTCCAACGATGGCAACAAACTCTACATCTCTCTAGCTCCGAGCCCCAGGTCCTGGCCTTCCGCTCCCGAATTCTGGCCTCCAGCTTCCAGAATCCAGAGGACGAACCCCCTGTTCCTTTTATGTCTCACAGATACAGTGGGACGAACCCAACAAAGCCCACCAAGAAGAAAAACATAATTAAGCATGCTCTTCCCAACCGGGGTGGCATTAACCACTAGCTGCCTACATACTTGCCATTGTGGGCAACAAGAAGGTAAGGGAGCTATCTGTAGAGAGTGAGGTGCAGAACCTCAAAGTGTATCCAATATTGAAGATCTATGGTCTGAATCTGTTGGCTCTAAGAAACGTCTTAGTACTTTAGCCTTTCTGAAATTATGTAACAGAGGGCCAGATTCTCATAGAATCGGCGGCGGCGTAGTGTAAGCCATTTACACCACACCAGCGCAACTTACTGGAGCAAGTGCCGTATTCTCCAAGCACTTGCTCCGTAATTTGCGGCGGCTTAGTGTAAATGGCCCGGCGTATGGCCGCGTAATTCAAAGGGGGCGGCTTGTATTCAAATTAAGCACGCCCCCGCGCCGATCGAACTGCGCATGCGCCGGGCGGAAAAATAGCCCAGTGCGCATGCTCCAACTCACGACGGAAAACGTCAATGACGCCGACGTGAGTGTCATTGACGTAAAGTCGTATTCGCGGACGACTTAGTAAAACGACGTAACCGATGGAAAAAGACGACGCTGACCCGACGCCATACTTAACATGGCATACGGCGAACTGGCGTAAGGTTACCCCTCATATAGCAGGGGTAACCTTACGCTTACGGAAACGACGTAAACGACGACGACGCGGCGCAAATTCGTTCGGGAATCGGCGTATCAGGCTCATTTGCATAGTCAAATGAGAACTGGACGTAAACGCCACCTAGCGGCCAGCGTCGAATTACATCTAAGATCCGACGGTGTAAGTGACTTACACCTGTCGGATCTACGCCGTATCTATGCGAAAATTATTCTAGGAATCATACGCATAGATACCCGGGGGCCAAAAACGGAGATACGACGGTGTTTCCTGAGATAGACCGTCGTATCTCTTCTGAGAATCTGGCCCAGAAGGCCTACAATGGGTTAGTTTAAGAATATCTCTCCTGTATAATGAACTGGGTTTCTCAAATGAAAAGATTAAAGGACGTGGAATGAACTGGTGTTCTATAGCAAAGCCTGGCTGAAAATCTGAAGTTCTGCTCTGGTAGGCTGTGCTCATTTTATATATGTTAAGGTTTAATTTTCCATTGTGATTGGAATGTTCATTTAATTCCTCAATCTGGACAAGGTTACATTTACAGGAGGAAGATGAAAATTTACTTTTATGAGTAGAAAGCTTCAAGGAGAAACTCAAAACGCGTTAAGCCTGGAGCAGAAATGTCATGTCTCTTGTGGGTACTCGGAGCTCCTGCAGGTGGCAGAGAAATTAATTGTATGGTGATGGTGGAATGTCTTCTGCCCTTTCATTTCCTCAATTCATAGCAATGCTGTATATGTCACGGAAACAACAAAAGACTCTGTTTTGTTTATTTTCTGTTCCTTTGGTGTCTCTCTGACCTATTTACTAATTTATTTGCCTTTGTTCTGGAGTATGGCTTATTTTACATATGATTTTGGTTTTCAAAAACATGAGGTCTTTAAATTCTGTTTGTTAAAACTTGTAGGCAGATGCCTCAATGGAGGATTCTGTATGTGTAATTAGGTTAGTTGGCTTGCCCAGACTGGGAAGGGGTTAATTGGATCTTGGCTCTTTTACCGGGCTTTTGGATTCTGCCTTCCTTACTGGTGCATATATAATTGGGGGGGCTCAGGGAGAGCCTGCATATGGAACAATGAGGAAGGGATGCAATGTCATGTAGTCCCACAAGATACTGGAGTTTTGGAGGAATCTACCAGCTTTGGAGGACACCAGTTATGGACTTACACCTTTTTAAGGCATGCCTGGGCAGCCATTGATTATAGCAAAAAGAGGTGTTCATTGAAAAATGTGAATTTCCATCATCCCTATATATATATAAGTATACATGAAGAAATATTTTCCCTGTGGCTATAAAGATAGTCACTATTAGCTAGATTCAGAAACACTTACGACGGCGTATCACTAGATACGCCGTCGTAAGTCCGAATCCGCGCCGTCGTATCTTTAAGCGTATTCTCAAACTGAGATACGCTTAAATCTTGCTAAGATACGACTGGCGTAAGTCTCCTACGTTGAGAATATGAAAAATGAACAAGATACGCCTATTCACGAACGCACTTGCGCCCGATACGCTGTTTACGTAAGGCGTTTTTCCGGCATAAAGATAAACCACCAAAAAGATGGCGCAGCCCATGCAAGGTATAGGCGACGGAACAGCCGTCGTATTTTACGTTGTTTGCGTAAGCATACGTGAATGGGGCTGGGCGTAGGTTACGTTCACGTAGACAGCAAGGAGTATTTGCGACGTGATTCTGAGCATGCGCGCGCATGCGCCGTACCAACAGCCCTCATTTATATGGGGTCACGGGTATTTTACATGGAGCACGCCCCCTACCTGCCTAATTTGAATTAGACGGGGTTACGCCGGCACATTTACACTACGCCGCCGTAACTTAGGACGCAAGTTCTTTGTGAATACAGTACCTGCCTTTACGGCGACGTAGTGTATCTTAGATACGCTACGCCCGCACAAACTTAAGCCAGTCTTTCTGAATCTGGCTATATTTTTTTATAAAAAATATATATATTTTATTGGTACAAACAATTTAATAAAACAACATTTATATTAAAAAATGTTTGTGTCACGGCTGGGCTCAGCCCTTCCTTCTCTAAGCTGGCCGCTCAGCTGTCGGCTAATTGCCAGCTCCTATCTCTTCACAGTGATTCACCTGTTGATGATCCGGCTCGTCAATCCTGGCTACTTAAGTCTTCCAGTTCACCTGCTCTCTGCCTTCGCCTTGGTCAACATCACAGAGACTTTCTCCTGCGTTCCTGTTGAAGACTTTGCTTGGCTGACATCCCTTCTGGCTCCTGATCCTGCTTGCTGTTCTACTATGTTCATCTCTGGCTCCTTGACCTTTGGCTTGTCTGAGTATCGATCCGGTTCCTGAACTCTAGCTATGTTTTGACTACGCTTACTCTGTTTATCTTTTTATTATTATTAAACAAGTGGGATTTAACTGATTTAACTGTACTTCTGTCTCGGTCTGATTTATGGTTTTTGTCAGTATGTTCACGGTTTGGAAATGGAATATTACACTTATTAATAATGACGAATATTATGGAAATAATGTATGAAAGGAGCTCCCGACGCGTTTCAATGTTGCTTTCTTTATTGGTGCGTCAAACCACGATCTATGTTATTATATAGCATAGCTCAAGTGTCTTGAATAGATCATCAAACCGCATATATGTTAAAAACAATTATGGTGACTTACTGCCCACTTGGGCTAATAACTTGGAGAGAAGGCACAACCAAAACCAGTAGGATCCATCCCACGGCGCCCACTGGGGTAAAAGGAATCACCAAAAACAGGGAGCTGCAGCTGACCCAGGATCATAAAGAATCTAATTGCATAAGTCAAAACAATTGAATTTGGGGCCATATTTAGGTGCCTATTTGAGGCGCTAGCTTAGCATCCAGGGATCTGAATTGGTTCTGCCTTCAGTTCAAGGGGAGGAAACAAGTTTAAACTGCTTTGTAATTGTGTTGACATTGCCATGAAAGTTTCCAGTAAAGCTCCTAAACTGTTTTAAGCCTGGTCTAGGGATGGACTGGCCATCGGGACTACAGGGAGATTCCTGGTGGGCTGATGGCTCAGTGGGCTGGTTGGAGGTCCGCGGCGATCTACCCGTCAATCGCGGACAGCTGGCGCCTGACGGGTAGATCGAGATTTAGCGAGCATGCAGAGTAGCACAGGAAGCATGTGTAATATGTTCTCTCTCCTGTCACGGCACTCGCGCTGCTCCCCAGGGGCCCCTCCTCTCTTCTCATCCATCCCCATTTGCTTGTGACATCATCTGGGATGGACGAGAAGAGAGGAAAGGCCACCGGGGACCCGAGTGAGTGCCGTGACAGGAGAGAGAACATATTACACACGCCTCCTGTGCTACTCTGCATTCTGGCTGGTAAACAATGTGCGCCCTAATGTGCCCTGTGCCCTGATGTGCCCTGTGCCTCAATGTCCCCCGTGCCCTGATGTGCCCTGTGCCTCAATGTGGTGTGCCTTGATGTGGTGTGCTTCAATGTGGTGTGCCTTAATGTGGTGTGCCTCGATGTGGTGTATTTTATATATACTGCGATTCTGTACTTGCCAAATATACTGCAGAAATCTCCCTTGATTGAGTCTGGCTGCAACCATTTTAACTGTGGGCAGCTGAAGCTGCTGCCTGTTCACTTCCTGGATTTACACAGAGAAACAGACACACACCTCCAGATCTGCAGCCCTGCAGCTCTCATTGGCCCTCTTATGACTTACCCCCCTCCCTTTCTGGCAAATTCTCACAAGAGTGAGAGAAAGAGCTGTGCATGATGTCATAAGCCTAGGATAATGACCAGACAAGAAACAGGAAGTGGGCTGTATAAGGTATTTACTGGCAGAAAAAAAAAACATTTTACTTTCCAAATTTAAAACAACAAGGGCAGAATATTTAATAGATGGAATGATGAAAGAAAATGACTGAAGGGATTCCCTCTCACTTCCTGTTTGGCAATGGGACAGGAAGTCCTTTTTTTAGACCCCTCCCTCAACAATAGATACCTCCAGCGACAATAAATCTCCCAACAGTCAACACCAAAAGACCCTCCAGCACACTCCAGCACCCCTTGTCATTACATACATTTAATGCTTCAGGTGCCGGGAACCGCGTTCCTCCTGAAATAAAGCCCTGGGCAAATCAATCTTTTTTGGAAGGATTTGCTGTTTCCTGTTGTGTCTCTGAGACAAGAAGTGAAGACGAAATCTTCCCAACGGGACAGAAAGATCAAATAAATCAACCAACAGGAGCATTAACCCTTTCCTGTTCTATCCAAAGAAAAATCTGCTGATATCTGCTCTCCAGAATAGCCCCAATATAGAGTAGGAAATATCATGGTGTGTAAAACGGTACAATATACATGAAAAAAATGACAGAAGCTATGGCAAAAGATTTCAGTTCAAGCTTTACGGAAATTACACAATCATTTCCCCTTTAAGACTGGTAAGACGTTTGTATATTTCTGATTAAAATAACTTTAGCTTTCCCTGGTGTATAGTTTACTCCGTCCTCCCAGCTATTTCCGTTCGTGTCCTGGCGGTGTTGTGTCCTTGCTCCCATTGATGTCTATCCTCAGAAGCCCTATTTTAGCGCAACTTTGTTTTTTATGCTCGCAGTGAGTCAAACCAGACGAAATATCTTCCATTAAGTTTGTATCCTAAAGATATTTCCTGCATTCTTCCTCCTGATTATTTCACAGCGCACTTAATGGGGGCTGTTTATGATTGTCTGGCTACGGCATTCAGCGCGAGAAGCCGCAGCACAGTCCTGATGCGTGAGGCGTGACAGCCATCCAGGTAAACTGCCCTGTATACCCAACAAGCACTGCTTTATTATTGGGATAGGTATTTGAAAAAATATTCACTATAGTATAACAATATTACACTTTCTTGTAAGCTTGCTGTGACATATATGGGAAAAAGTCTGTTAACACTTGACCGGCATACTGGCTTACCTAGCTCATTTTGCCTTTTGCCTCAGCGGGTATACAACCGATTTAACCCCCCATTCACATCTAGGCGTTTTTACGCCTGTAGCGCTACGCCGCTGCCGCCAGAGGGCTGGAAACACATGTCCCTCTATGGAGATGGTTCACATCTCCACGCCGAACGCCGGACGCCTGACGCCTGCCGCCTGAAAAAAGGTCCCGGACCTTTTTTTCAGGTGTCTTTCGGCGTTCGGCTAGGAGATGGGAAGCATCTCCATAGAGGGGGTCAATCTGGGGCACATCTAGGCGGACAATACCGGTGTTTTGTTGCCGCAAATCGCGGTACAAAACGCTGCTATTTGTACCGCGATTTGCGGCGACAAAACGCCGCGATTTCGTCCGCCTAGATGTGAATGGAGCCTAACATGTTCCAGCATCTGCACCTTCTCCCCCACCCCCCACCACTTACAGCGGCCGGGGGGATCTTATCCCTGTACCTGCTGTCACAATTTGAAAACTGCACGGCCATTCGGGGCTCGACCCTTGCGGCAGCATAATTTTTTCACAGTTTCCTGTGAATGAATAGACTACAATTACCATCAACTATTGCGACAGGCGGCTTGTAGTTCTCAATGAACTGTGAGGACGCTGGTGAGCACTGTGGTAGTTCATTGACTTTTCCTGCCCGTATTGGAGGTATGGGCAGACAGTCATCCCACCTCGACTACTGCAACTCTCTCCCTAATAGCCTACCCTTACACAGGCTATCTCCCCTTCAGTCTATTATGAATGCTGGTGCTAGACTCATATACCTCACTGACCGATCTGTGACTGCTGCCCCTCTCTGCCAATCCCTTCACTGGCTACCCCACCGTGTAAAATAAAAAATACTAACCATAACATACAAGGCCATTCACAACAACTACATCACCAACCTCATCTACAGATATTGCCCAAGACGTCCCCTCCGCTCCCCCCTGAACCTCCTGCTCTCTAGCTCCCTTGTTACCTCCTCCCACACTCGCTTACAATTTGAAAACTGCTCGGCCATTCGGGGCTCCACTCACGTGGCCATATAATTTTTTAACAGTTTCCTGTGAATGAATAGACTACAAGTACCATTATCCATTGCAGCAGATGGCTTGTAGTTCTCAATGAACTGTGAGGGTGCTGGTGAGCACTCTGATAGTTCATTGGTAGATATCGCCCAAATCATCCCCTCCGCTCCTCCCTGGACCTCCTGCTCTCTAGCTCCCTTGTTACCTCCTCCCACGCTCGTCTACAGGACTTCACTAGAGCCTCTCCTGTCCTCTGGAACTCCCTGCCTTGGTATGTCCGATCAGCCCCTAACCTGTCCACCTTTAGATCCCTGAAAACTCATTTACTCAGGGAAACCTATCCCACACCCGTCTAAGAACTGTACCTAAGTCACCCCCATCAAAGAGATGGAGCGCATGTAGCGGGTGCTGCGGTTCCCCATCCCGCTTGCTCTCTCCGTTGGCAACTGACAAGAGCGCATACCTCCCGATGTCCCCGGAATCCATGCTGGGTACCACAGCGGAGCCTAGTACCGAAACACGTTCTGGTACTAGGCTCCACTAATTAATTCTGTCTGCGCATGGAGCAGTCTCCTGTCTGCCCCACCCCCTCTGCATGTGTCGGCTCTTATCCCATAGGCATCTATGGGTTGGCCAGAGCTGCTGCCAATCATCCAGTGCACTCCCAGAAATGCTCTCCGAGTGCCATCCACCAAGTAACCAAAGATGCCACATATGCCCCGCCCCCTGTAATGTGCTTCTGCCCCCAGCGCGTCCGAGCTTCAGGGATCTATTGGACAAGTACTGATCTATGGGGATACCTGATGTGGGGGGCTCTGATGGGGACACCTGCTGTGGGGGGGCTCTGATGGGGGACACCTGCTGTGGGGGGGCTCTGATGGGGGACACCTGCTGTGGGGGGGGCTCTAATGGGGGACGCCTGCTGTGGGGGGGCTCTGATGGGGGACACCTGCTGTGGGGGGGGCTCTGATGGGGGACACCTGCTGTGGGGGCGCTCTGATGGGCGACACCTGCTGGGGGGCTCTGATGGGGGACACCTCCTGGGGGGGGGGACTCTGATGGGGGATACTAATGAAGCGTCTGTGACCCTAGGTCCGGCCCTGCCTTTAGAGTGTAAGCTCCATGAGCGGGCCCTCCCTTCCCTTATGTATTGAATTGTATTGGTATTGTACTGTCTGCCCTTTGTATATATAAATCGTGTAATATAATAATCATAAAAGTCTGCAGGAACCAGACTTTGCACCTGGAGAATTGCTAATTGCGAGTACAATGCTCTGCAGGCTCTTTAAAAAATAAAAAATAAATGCCCCTTTTTTTATACCTACAAAAAAATTTGCATTTATTATTTTTTCTCACAAGGTGAACAGATAAGATATTTGGGATAAAAGCCAAAACATTTAAAGCGGTGGTTCACCCTCAGTGACACGATTTTACCATCGAGAAAGGCATTGTAGCGCGAGCTACAGTATGCCTGTCCCGATTTTTTTACCCCCGTACTCACTGTGTACTCGTACATTATAGATTTCGGCTCCCGCGGGGAATGGGCGTGCCTATGGAGAGGGAGGATGATTGACGGCCGGCCCTGGCACATCACTCTCCCCGAAGACAGCCGGAGTAGGTCTCGGCTCTTCACGGCGCCTGCGCACAGGCTATGCGCAGGCGCCGTGAAGAGCCAAGCCTATTTCGGCTATTTCCGGAGAAGCGTGACGCGCCAGAGCCGGCCGTCAATCATCCTCCGTCTCCATAGGCACGCCCATTCCCCGAGGGGAGTCGGTATCTTCGATGTACGAGTACACGGTGAGTACGGGGATAAAGAAATCGGGACAGGCATACTGTAGCTCGCGCTACAATGCCTGATTTTATGGTAGAAGAAATTTTTTTTTTTTTTTTTGGGTTTATAGGGTGAACCCCCGCTTTAAGGACCACATTTTTGATGCCAAAACTTCCACACATGCCAATTTATGGAAGCTGAAAACAAGCTCTTCTAACTTCAGGTGATATACTGCCCCTTCCCGCCAGGCAGGACCGGGAGGCGCATCACCGCCTGCAACCCGCCGCAGTTTTCCTAAGGTTACGTTCCCTTCAAAATGTCATTAACTGAATGTATTTTCAACGAGTGGGAACCAGAGGTCTGTAATACCCAGCTGCGGAGGAAAGAAAAACACTTGTATGGGAGAAAGCATAGCGGAAATACTGAGAGAGGAAAGGTCACAATCTGCTGACATCTCTCTCTCTTCTGATTGAAAACGGCCTAAAATAGAATAGAATAACATCGCTGCCCTATAAAAAAAACTGTACGAGTTACGCGGCTTGTTTTTTTCTTCCCTCCAATGGATTCTGTGCTGAGCTTTTCCATGTCTTGATTTTCCCAACATTACAAAAAAACTCCAGTCTGATCAAAAAATGGCGGAGCTGTTCTCTAAATATAACTTATTAACAAATCAGTCTCTGTGCCTGTAGCTGGATGCACATTAGATAATCTAAATTAGACATCCAGAGATGGTGTCAGACTGTCAGTAACCCCACTTCTGGGGAGGGAATGAGTCACGCTGTGTCTTTGCTCACCAACTATTAAAGTAGAATTAAGACAAAACTAAATGATATTATTTTCGCTAAAGCAAGCGTAAATAAGTTGAATTTTTGTAGATTATAATTTTGTTTTTCCTTTGATTGTGAAAAAAATATATATATATTGGGCCAGATTCTCGTCCAGCGGTGTATCTTTGCGGTGGCGTAACGTATCCGATTTACGTTACACCTCCGCAACTTAGACGGGCAAGTGCTGTATTCTTAAAGCACTTGCTCCGTAAGTTGCGGCGTCGTAGCGTAAATCGGCCTGCGTAAGCCCGCCTAATTCAAATGTGGGACAGGGGGCCGTGTTTTATGTTAATCTTCTGTGACCCGACGTGATTGACGTTTTTCACGAACGGTGCATTGGTTTCTCATCGCTGGACTGGAGAGGAGATCACCCGTCGCTGGATACAGACAACGTTGGAGCAGGAAGCCGGGACCGAGTGGATTACCACCGATGTATTTTTTTTATTTATTTTTTATTAAAAAAGGAATTTTTTACTATGGTGTGTGTGTTTTTTAAACTATTTACACTTCCTTCGTGAAATTGTAGGGGTACAATGTACCCCATTACCAATTCACATAGGGGGGGGCAGGATCTGGGGGTCCCCTTTATTAAAGGGGTCTTCCAGATTCTGATAAGCCCCCCGCCCGCAGACCCCCACAACCACCGGGCAAGGGTTGTGGGGATGAGGCCCTTGTCCCCATCAACATGGGGACATCCTCCCCATGTTGAGGGCATGTGGCCTGGTACGGTTCAGGAGAGGGGGGGCCGGACTCTCTCCTCCCTCTTTTCTGCGGCCTGAGGGGTCTGGTGTGGATTTTTGGGGGAACTCCACGCCATTTTTTTTTACATTTGGGGTGGAGTTCCCCTAAAATCCACACCAGACCTGAAGGGTCTGGAATGGATATTTGGGGGGAACCCCACGTCATTTTTTTTTAAATTGACGGCGGGGTTCCCCTTAATATTCATTCCAGACCTGAAGGGCCTGGTAATTGAATTTGGGGGGACCCCCACGCTATTTTTTTTGTTTTTATGAATGAATTTGCTCTGAATTGCCAGAGCCGACAATTCATTATAGCCGCAAGTCAGTTTTAAATATCTTTTTTTCTTTCAGAAATTACACTTTGTGCAGAGACAGTTCTAAGTACGGGAAACATGCTCTATTTCACATGCTAACTTTACACCCCCCTAGGTACGAAATTTAAAGGAATATTTCACTTTTATTGTTTCACTTTTAGCATTATTAAATTCACTGCTCCCGAAAAAACAGACGTTTTTAAAACTTTTTTTTGCATTGATGTACATGTCCCCTGGGACAAGACCCAGGTCTCCAAACACTTTTTAGGACAATAACTTGCATATTAGCCTTTAAAATTAGCACTTTAGATTTCAAACGTTCGAGTCCCATAGACTTAAATAGGGTTCTAAAGTTCACACGAACATTTGGTGTATTCGCAAGTTCTGATGCGAACCGAACAGGGGGGTGTTCGGCTCATCCCTAAATGAAAGTCATTTTTGTATTATTATATATTTTATAGTCTTTTTGTGGAAGTCCATCGGTCAAAAATCCACCCATGCTCGGAATCAAGTTGACGCATGCGCAGAAGCATTGAGCTTCATTTTTCTCAGCACGTCGTAGTGTTTTACGTCACCGCGTTTGGACACGGTCGGATTTTTGACCGATGGTGTGTAGGCAAGACTGATGATGAAAGTCAGCTTCATCGGATATCCGACGAAAAAATCCATCGGATGAGATTCCATCAGATATCCGATCTTGTGTACAGGGCTTAAGACTGTAACACAGGGGCATCGTTAGGCCCGGGCTTGGGGGGCTGGAGCCCTGAATGGGACCCAAAAAAGCCCAGATTCTATTGAACGATCTGATCGCGGCTGTGGCCGAGTGAGGCAGAGTGTGGCCGAATGTAGCTGGGGCCGAGTGTGGCCGAGTGCGGCTGGGGCCGAGTGTGACTGAGTTTGGCCGAGTGCGGCTGGGGCCGAGTGTGGCTGAGTGCGGCCGAGTGCGGCTGGGGCCGAGTGTGGCCGAGTTCGGCCAAGTGCGGATGGGCCCGAGTGCCATAGGTCGCGCCTTCTGGAGCCTGCAGCGCCAATGCCAGGAGGACCATGGGACGTGTGTCCATCATAGCCTGCAGAGTCTCCAGAAGGCGGGAATTTCAAATGCAGCCACCGAACAATATCCCTGCTTGTGCAGGCGGCTCTCCTCCCTCTTCTCCTCGGCATGGCAGCTCCTCGCCTCCTCTTCGGCATGGCAGCTCCTCTCCTCCTCCACGGCATGGCAGCTCCTCCTTCTCGGCATGGCAGCTCCTCTCCTCCTCGGCAGCTCCTCTCCTCTCTGACAGTGACGAGTGACTAAATGCCTGCTCCCTGCTGTGACCACACACCACGGCTGAGCTCAGGTAAGTCAGTGTGTGTATCTATGCCATTGTCAGTAGGCCAGTGTGTGTTAAGGTCAAGCAGGTCAGTGGTCAGTGTATGTAGGTCAGATAGGTCAGTGCAGGTAGATCAGTGCAGGTAGGTCAGTGGTCAGCATTGATGGGCACTGGTAAGTCACACAACCCCACCGGCCCAGCCCCAAAAAAACGCTACGCTACGCCACATACAACAACACTAATCCCCCCCCCCCCCGGTTTCTGGCCTTGGACTTCAGGCTGAAGCCTCTGGTCTTTTTGCCACCTAGCAACGCCCCTGCTGTAACATAAGAAAATGTGGAAGAAGTGAAGCACTGTGAAAACTTTCCGCATGCACTGTATAGTGACAATGGAGGAACACACATATATAAACGCGATGACGTCCTTCTGAATCCTAAAAAGGAGCAATCCGAGTGCAATACATCACTATAACACAATTGAAGAATGTTTCCCTCCGGCAAATCACAGCTTCCTCCCTTCTAGAAACCTGAGACTTAGGAAAAGCTTTTAATTTCATAGATTTGGTTTCTTTTGTATATTAGCGCTATACAAGCCTGAGTCAATTCTAAATGGATTCTTCTCAGATATATTTTCATTAGCTGCCCTCCGGGCTCTCGCCTCTCCCGTTGTGTATTGTGCTCGACTGCAGTAAACAAAACCAAACAACCGGACCCGCAGCATTCTGGGGAATCTTATAATTACTCTTCAGTCTTCAATCCATAAATGATTACGTGGCATATTCCGAAGACTTTTCATATGCAAAACTCACAGTGGGGGTTGTTTACTTTAAAGAGAGCCGTTGCTCTCTCCCAGCAATGGTATTAACAGATAGCTGGGGCTCGGAGCTCTGTTATGGGGACGTCGTTTGATTAGACGTAATGTTTTATCTTTTTCATTGTGAAGATTTCATAAACTATTTTTGAAGCTGAACGACAGCCAAAAGTATCAAAATAAAAATGAACAGCCAATTAAAAAAATAAAATGCCAAAACCAGCTTTGCTGAAATATTCAGCTTCAGTCCAGACATTTTCCATGCAGTACTTTCCTCTGCCACTAGATGTCCTCAGTCTGGTGGCCAGCTTTATTTAACTTACTTCTTTGGAGGCTTGGTTGTCCTGGACTCGCCCCTAGTGGGCCCACCCGCAGTACATTGTGGTTAAAGGGTCACTAAAGGAATTATTTGTTTCTTTAAAAAAACAAACATGTTATACTTACCTCGATTGTGCAGTTCGTTTTGCACAGAGTGTCCCCGATCCACGTCTTCTGGGTTAGGGTTAGGGGTTAGGGTTAGGGTTTAGGGGTTAGGGTTAGGGTTAGATGGGTTAGATGGGTTGTGCTGTAATGAATCACAGCACAGTGATTGGACAGAAGAGGCGGGATTTATGATTTCTCCAATCACATGCAGGGGGCCGGGATTGTGCTTCTCCAGGCATTCCCGGCCAGGACAAGTACGGTCAGTGAGTAAAGCGGTGATGTGGCGGCCTTTTTTGGGGGCATAAGATTGGCCCGGGAGTAGCTGTGTCAGTTTCATTCCGGGACACTGCATTGTCCTGGAATGAATGTGCCCGGGACAGACCTGCAAAATGCGGGACTGTCCTGGGCAATCCGGGACACGTGGTCACCCTACCCTCGGCGTGATTGACAGCAGCGCCAGCCAATGGCTGCGTTGCTCTCAATCCATCCGCTTTAGCCAATCAGCGGCCAGGCTGAGCGACGAAGAGGATCTCGGGATCGAGCGCAGGACTTTCAAGGGGTCAGGTAAGTAAAACGGGGGCTCGGGGGGGGGCCTATATCATCAGATGTTTTTTCACCGTAATGCAAAGATTGCATTAAGGTGAAAACATTTTTTCCTTTACAAATCTTGTAATCACTTCCCATCCGGCCAATAGCAAAATCCCAATAAAATACATTTATGTTTTTGGTTGTAACATGACAAAATGTGGAAAATTTCAAGGGGTATGAAAACTTTTTCAAGGCACTGTAGGATACTTTTTGGATTTTCCCCCTGATTTGTATCTGAATAGCTTGTATCTGGACCTCTTAGCAGTAGTGTGGCCCTTTAACCACTTGCCGACCGCCGCATGTATATGTACGTCCACAGAATTGCACGTACAGGCACATTGGCATACATGTACGTCCTTGCCTTTCCGCGGGTCGGGGGTCCGATCGGGACCCCCCCCCCCGCTACATGCGGCGGTCGGATTCCCGCGGGGAGTGATCCGGGACGACGGTGCGGCTATTCGTTTATAGCCGCTCCGTCGCGATCGCTCCCCGGAGCTGAAGAACGGGAGAGCCGTATGTAAACACGGCTTCCCCGTGCTTCACTGTGGTGGCTGCATCGATCGAGTGATCCCTTTTATAGGGGGACTCGATCGATGACATCAGTCCTACAGCCACACCCCCCTACAGTTGTAAACACACACTAGGTGAACCCCAACTCCTTCAGCGCCCCCTGTGGTTAACTCCCAAACTGCAACTGTCATTTTCACAATAAACAATGCAATTTAAATGCATTTTTTGCTGTGAAAATGACAATGGTCCCAAAAATGTGTCAAAATTGTCCGAAGTGTCCGCCATAATGCCGCAGTCACGAAAAAAATCGCTGATTGCCACCATTAGTAGTAAAAAAAAGAAAAATAATAAAACTATCCCCTATTTTGTAAACGCTATAAATTTTGCGAAAAACCAATCGATAAACGCTTATTGTGATTTTTTTTACCAAAAATAGGTAGAAGAATACGTATCGGCCTAAACTGAGGAAAAAAAATGTTTTATATATGTTTTTGGGGGATATTTATTACAGCAAAAAGTAAAAAATATTGCATTTTTTTCAAAATTGTCGCTCTATTTTTGTTTATAGCGCAAAAAATAAAAACCGCAGAGGTGATCAAATACCACCAAAAGAAAGCTCTATTTGTGGGGGAAAAAAGGACCTCAATTTTGTTTGGGAGCCACGTCGCACGACCGCGCAATTGTCTGTTAAAGCGACGCAGTGCCGAATTGTAAAAACGCCTTTGGGCATTTAGCAGCATATTGGTCCGGGGCTTAAGTGGTTAATTTCTATTTTTGTTATATTACACTACAGGCCAAGGAGATCCTCTGGGGTGTAGAAGCTGCCTACCCAGGAACCAGATTGTTTATATGAATGTCAATACTTTATGGTAGCATCACCAGTGGGATAACCCTACAGGTCCAGTGCTATTTTTCTACTATCTTAACTGCTGGAATATAGAACTGAACACCTCCCTTTTTATGGCGCTGAAGAGAGAAGGAGATGTTCTATAGTGCAGCAGCGCAAAACTGGACAGGGCTGACACCACTGCCTGGGGTTTTAGTGCAGCAGAGAAATGCAGACTGGTACTAAGTCCCGGTGTGGAGTCTATAATGTGCAAGCACATTGGGATCCTTCTTTATCATTGAATTATTGGGGTGGATTCAGGTAGGGGCGCACACTACTACGGAGGCGCAGCGTACCGTTTTTACGCTACGCCTCCGTAAATTACCTGCGCTGCGCTTCATTCACGAAGCAGTAGCTCCGTAATTTGCGTGTGCGCTCCGGAAAACTGCCCGGCGTAAGCGCGCGTAATTTAAATGATCCCGTAGGGGGCGTGGATCATTTAAATTAGGCACGTTCCCGCGCCAAACGTAGTGCGCATGCTCCGTCGGGAAACTTTCCCGACGTGCATTGCGGTAAATGACGTTGCAAGGACATCATTTGCCTCAACGTGAACGTAAATGGCGTCCAGCGCCATTCACGATTCACTTACGCAAACAACGTAATTTTTAAAAATCGTGACGCGGGAACGACGGGTATGCGTAGCATTGGCTGCCCCTGCTAATAGCATGGGCAGCCTTACGCAAAACCCGACGAACGCAAACGACATAAAATGCGAACGCAGGGCGCGCGTACGGTTGTGAATCGGCGTGAGTATGCAATTTGCATACTCTACGCTGACCACTACGGGAACGCCACCTAGCGGCCTGCGTAAGAATGCAGCCTACGATACGACGGCATAAGAGCCTTATGCCAGTCATATCTTAGGCTGCAGTCGGCGTATCGAGCTTCCTGAATCAGGAGCAGTCGATACGCCGGCGCAACTAAGCAATTGCGCTGCGTATCTATGGATACGCAGACGCAATTGCTTACTGAATCTACCCCATTGAGATTAATTGAGGTGGACACTGCAGTTGGATCCCCCAGTAATCAAGGTCAAAGTGCAGTTTTGCGATGAATCAGAATACTTGACCGCACTGTATACAGTGTAAATGGGAGCTTTTCCATTTGGCAAGTTAATGGGGAATGACAGTGAAGGAACCCTGGGGAGTCTCACTCCAGAACTCCCCACTTTCACATTTATAAAACCTATTTGGTTTAGATTCATTAAGTCTTTAGCTAGGGGCTAAAAGATAATGAAGGAGAACCCATGTCTCTTGTTTATTAACCCTAGATGGAGGTATTTGCAAGGAAGAAGAGCACAGACTGGGACAGAGAATGAAGAAGAGCCCCCAGTGGATTATTTTTAATTCCGAGTGGAATTTTAAACTGGGGCAAGGGAAGGAGGGGGTTGTGGTTGTGAATAAATAGAAATGTTTAAACTTTTATGCCAATACTTTATTTGCACTGAAAGAGAAATGGTGTTGGAGACTGAGTGGACTGTAAGCAACCAACCTCAAGGTCACTGGGAATGCCATGAAGCCTGGTGCCCATTGCAGAGGCGGCTGGTGCTCAAATTTTTTTTTGGGGGGGGGGGGCGCAAACAAACTGAAAAAAAAAAAACATCAATTGCAGCCACTGTGCCCATCAAACGCAGCTACTGTGCCCATCGATTGCCACCACTGTGTCCATCAAACGCTGCCACTGTGCCCATCAATTGCTGTCACTGTGCCCATCAATTGCTGCCAGTGTGCCCATCAAACGCAGCCACTGAGCCCATCAAACTGACCTAGTGTGCCCATTGATTGCCGCCACTAAGCCCATCAATTGCCGCAACTGTTCCTATCAAACACAGCCACTGTGCCATCAATTGCCGCCACTGTGCCATCAAACACAGCTACTGTACCCATCAATTGCTGCCACTATGCCCATCAATTGCTGCCAGTGTGCCCATCAATTGCCGCTACTGTGCCCATCAAACGCTGCCACTGTGCCCATCAATTGCTGCCACTGTGCCCATACAATTGCTGCCAGTGTGCCCCTTAATTGCTGCTACTGTGCCCATCAATTGCTGCCAGTGTGCCCATCCATTGCTGCCAGTGTGCCCATCAAACGCAGCCACTGAGCCCATCAAACTGAGCTACTGTGCCCATTGATTGCCGCCACTGAGCCCATCAATTGCCGCAACTGTGCCCATCAAACACAGCCACTGTGCCATCAATTGCCGCCACTGTGCCATCAAACGCAGCTACTGTACCCATCAATTGCTGCCACTGTGCCCATCAATTGCTGCCAGTGTGCCCATTAATTGCCGCTACTGTACCCATCAAATGCTGCCACTGTGCCCATCAATTGCTGCCACTGTGCCCATCAAACGCTGCCACTGTGCCCATCAAATGCCACCAGTGGGTACATAAAATGCTGCCAGTGTGCCCATCATATGCTGCCACTGTGCCCATCAATTGCTGCCAGTGTGCCCATCAATTGCTAACAGTGTGCCCATCAACTGCCACTACTGTGCCAGTGTGCATCCCCCGCCCACCCGGCACTTACCTGTCTTGGTGGTGCAGCTGGTCAACAGACCCAAGCACCTGATTGGCAGAGAGGCGGTTCAGTGTTAGGAAAGCAAATATTCATCTGTTTTGCTAACACACAGCTGAGTTAACTGCAAGCGCCCAGCATGGCACTCGCTTTTCACCTTTTTTGACACCTATTAGAGCCTATGGCTCTAATCAGGTAATTCAGAAAATACCCCTCCGCTGTAATTCAGGCGCCCAGTGCCGAAAAGGGGACGGCGCCTAAATAGGGGGTGGCAGCGATGACCATAGATAGATTCATGCAATGCATGAATCTATCTATTGGTGATAGAGGGGTGGCAGGAGAGAGAGGGAGGCGCCGGTGCGCCCCTTATGGACACACCGCCACTGGCCCACTGTCTGGGCCCCCTTTCAAAGTAAACCATCCCGCATACCAGCATTGGCATAGCAAGAGGCATATTCTAACCTCCAGCCATGGAAATACCAGCCCATGTGTCTTTTTATAAAAAATACAATAAAAATTATGAAAAATGTAAAATTAAGAATTACAAGATCAATCTTGTTCAGCACCATGGATGTAATATACCACTTATTTTCTAATAGAAAGCCTAGAAAGTATACCTGAGCTTTCCTTTACATTTATCTGTATTCATTTTTTGAAGGAAAGAGTATAACAGTGCAAAGGTAAGTACAGTGAGTCTTCATACAGAAATATTAATTGACAATAAGGATTAGAATTGCATCATATCAAGGCGAAAAGAGTTGTGGTTGGGGGGGACTACTGGGGTATAGCAAAGAAGGGGATTAGGGGAGTTGTTGGAGGTGTGCATGGGATTTACAAACCTTGTGTAGATACACAGGGCCGCTAATAAGGCAGTACTACTGGTCTTGTTGAGTGCCAGCCCATGTATTTTTAAAGGAAGTGGATAGATATAAGTTCCACTTCAATAATCCTAAAGACCAAAAGCATGTATTTAATTTTTGAGATTCAAAGTACCAAAGCTAACAGTTTTGGCACCACCTGGCAGGTGACGCGGACTCACCCAAGTCACAGAGATGGTTGATTTTCACCAGATCTCCTAAAGTAAGAGACCCTAGTTACTCAGCTGCAAACTGGCACCAGGTTGCAGGCCTCGCCGCCTCAGGATCACCTCACCAAGGGGTGTTTTGACAGGGGTGCAGTTTCAGTGCTTGCCATAGGTGCCATTTTCACTAGATACGCCTCTGGCCGGGATTCTGGAAGTCATAGCAGGGATTCTGAGAGTAATGCCCCGTACACACGGTAAGGCCCCGTACACACGACCGAGTTTCTCGGCAGAATTCAGCCAGAAACTCGGTTCAGAGCTGAATTCTGCTGAGAAACCCGGCCGTGTGTACACTTTCGGCCGAGGAAGCCGACGAGGACCTCGGCGAGGAAATAGAGAACATGTTCTCTATTTCCTCGTTGTTCAATGGCAAAAGTCGGCCCGCCGAGTTCCTCGGCGGCTTCCACACTGAACTCGACGAGGAACTCGATGTGTTTGGCACGTCGAGTTCCTCGGTCGTGTTTACGGGGCCTCAGACTTTCCAACGGGAAAAACTCAGTTGGAAAAATAGAGAACCTGCTCTCTATCTAAGTCCGTCGGAAATTCCGACAGGAAAAGTCGGATGGGGCATACACACGGCAGGAATATCCGACAAAAAGCTCCCATCTGACTTTTTCTGTCGGAAATTCCAAGCTTGTGTACAGGGCATAAGACTTCTAGAAGACCTTGTAGTGATTCAGAGATTACCATAACACTAGTCATGTGCGTTCCCGTTCGTAACTAATGGATTTTCGTACGAATTTGTTAGTTTTCGTACATTCGTATCAATTCGAACATACGAAAAGCTGAAAGAACCAAAATACGAAAATTACGAAATTACGAATAAGCAAAATAACGAACAAGCGAAAATACGAACGTATGATTGGACAATCTTACTAAAATACGAAACACCGAAAAAGCAAAAGAACGAAAATTACATCTATAACGAACGATTTGCATTCCGTATTTTAAATCATTTGTCTGTTCAGATTTTCATTTGTATGTTCGTATTTTAATTTGTGTGTTTTGTAAATCCGTTTCTTTGTCTGTTCGTAAATTTGTGTACTATCGTTCTTTCGAATGGGCACTGGGCAGTGTAGTTAGTGAGTGATGTATCTTACTTAAAGCGGAGGTTCAACCTTAGAGAGCACATTTTCCCCTTAGCTTCATGCTCGTTTTGTCTAGGGGAATCGGCTAGTTGTTTTAAAATATGATCCGTACTTACCGTTTACGAGATGCATCTTCTCCGTCGCTTCCGGGTATGGGCTGCGGGAATGGGCATTCCTTCTTGATTGACAGTCTTCCGAGAGGCTTCCGACGGTCGCATCCATCGCGTCACGATTTTCCGAAAGAACCCGAACGTCGGTGCGCAGGCGCAGTATAGAGCCACACCGACGTTCGGCTTCTTTCGGCTACGAGTGACGCGATGGATGCGATCGTCGGAAGCCTCTCCGAAGACTGTCAATCAAGAAGGAACGCCCAGTCCCGAAGACCCATACCCGGAAGCGACGGAAGAAGATGCATCTCGAAAACGGGTAAGTACGGATCATATTTTAAAACAAATAGCCGATTCCCCTAGACAAAACGAGCAGGAATCTAAGGGGAAAAGGGCAAAAATTAAATAAATGGGTGAACTCCCTCTTTAATATCTTAGCCAATCAGCTTATCTCTTTTGTGCTGAGTCACATTGTACAATGTAAAGCCTCGTACACACGATCGGACTTCAAACAAACTTTTCCGTCGATTTTTGTCTGAAGGGAGTTGGCCGGAAATTTTGAAACCGAAAAAGTTTGTCCGATAGAGCGTACACACGGTCGGATTTTTTGGAAAACGCTCATTTTGACGTTTGTTGGCAAAAAGTCCGACCGTGTGTACGGGGCTTAAGAGAAAGTATTAGCCAGATTAAGAGAGAGTTACGCCGGAGTATCAGTAGATACGCCGTCGTAACTCTGAATCTGCGCCGTCGTAAATTTAAGTGTATTCTCAAATTGAGATACACTTAAATCTAGCTAAGATACGACCGCGGGCGCTGTTGTATCTTAGCTGTCTATTTAGGCCGGCCGCTAGGGGCGTGTACGCTGAATTACGCCTATAATGCGTAAATCAGCAAGATACGCCTATTCGCGAACGTACGCTTGCCCGTCGCAGTAAAGATACGCCGTTTACGTAAGGTGTTTTCAGGCCTAAAGATATTCCACCAAAAAGATGGCGCAGCCAATGTTAAGTATGGACGTCGGAACCGCGTTGATTTTTTAAATTTTTACGTCGTTTGCGTAAGTCGTCCGTGAATGGGGCTGGGCGTAATTTACGTTCACGTCAAAACCAATAAGTCTTTGCGGCATAATTTGGAGCATACGCACTGGTATATGTCCACGGAGGGCGCATGCGCCGTTCGATAAAAACATCAATCACGTCGGGTCACGATTCATTAGCATAAAACACGCCCACCTCTTCACAATTTGAATTAGGCGCGCTTAGGCCGGCACATTTACGCCACGCCGCCGTAACTTAGGACGCAAGTGCTTTGTGAATACAGCACTTGCCTCTCTAACTTACGGCGGCGTAGCGTATATGAGATACGCTATGCCTGCCTAACGTTAGGCTCATCTACGTGAATCCAGCTATATATCTTAATATGGATTAGCCACGTGTTGCTATGTATTTACGAAAGTACAAAATTACGAATCCATTAAATGAAAATTATTATCTAACAAAATTACGAATTTCGAATCAACGAAAATAAATTAGACAGAATTACCAATCATTCAGTATAAACTAAAATAAAACTGTTACGAAAATTTGAATGGGTCCGAATAGGAAAACTTGAGTCTTACGAAATTACGAATCTTTAGGAATCTACAGAACGAGACAAAACGGAACCAAAAAACACGAACATTTTTGCTGTGGACATGTCTACATAACACACCCCAGGAGCTAAAATGCACTCACTTCACAGGGTTTACAATTTTGCATGAGATGGATGAATAAGGCCTTGGTTGGCCTTGGTTGGGATGATACAGTAGATAATATATGTTGTTTGTGGGTTTCAGCAGATAGTACTTTATCTCAGATACCCCAATAAGCCCTACGGGGTTTGGAAGCAGCTAAGTGGAGCCATTGCTCTTCTATAGTAAAAGACCTCATTCTGCATGCTTGAAATGGATCCAGCCCCTCCTGGGCAAGTTTCCTTATAATTAAACAATCTTATTTTCCAGTGAAATGAATATAGAACAGAGACTCGGATAGATCATGATGAGCATACTGAACACATAGTAACAGTGTTGGCGCGTAGGAGTGTGATTTATTTAGAGTCTGGAAGCATGTAGATATTTATCTATTGTATCTTCAGATGCAACAAGAAGCATTTTGTTTGTGTCCCTTGTTAGCCGTTTGACATTTTGGGAGCAGAGACTGCCCTTTCCATCCCATCAGAAATATGTGAATTGTCTTGTAGATTTCATTTTACACGGCCAGTTCCAACTTGACGAACTTGTTGATGCGGAAATGTTTCAGCTTGTAAGTTGTGTACTGGGCCCTGTGATAGCGAGATGAGTTTCTGGTGTTATCAGTCAGGCAAGAAAAGACTGTATTATTTCCATGATAATTTATTTGTTGTCAGATTCGCTATGATCACCCGATACAGCGAGGAGATAAAACAAGTATACACACCGTATGATGACCTAGTTTCGCAGGAATTTAAAGCCTGCATAGTCTGGAAGCTCAGATAGTTTCATAGATGCTGCTTAGCTCTACTTTATGTTTGTTAGTCATAAAATAATGGATTTTTTAAAAACTGCTATATACTACACTATACAATCAATATATATATAGTACAGACCAAAAGTTTGGACACGCCTTCTCATTCGAAGAGTTTTCTTTATTTTCAGGACTATGAAAATTGTAGATTCACACTGAAGGCATGAAAACTATGAAGTAACACATGTGGAATTATACATAACAAAAAAGTGTGAAACAACTGAAAATATATTTCATATTCTAGGTTCTTCAAAGTAGCCACCTTTTGCTTTGATTACTGCTTGGCACACTCTTGGCATTCTCTTGATGAGCTTCAAGAGGTAGTCACCTGGCGCAGCACCCCATCACTCTCCTTCTTGGTCAAATAACCCTTACACAGCCTGGAGGTGTGTTTGGGGTCATTGTCCTGTTGAAAAATAAATGATGGTCCAACTAAACGCAAACCGGATGGAATAGCATGCCGCTGCAAGATGCTGTGGTAGCCATGCTGGTTCAGTATGCCTTCAATTTTGAATAAATCCCCAACAGTGTCACCAGCAAAGCACCCCCACACCATCACACCTCCTCCTCCATGCTTCACGGTGGGAACCAGGCATGTAGTGTCCATCCGTTCACCTTTTCTGCGTCACACAAAGACACGGGGGTTGGAACCAAAGATCTCAAGTTTGGACTCATCAGACCAAAGCACAGATTTCCACTGGTCTAATGTCCATTCCTTGTGTTCTTTAGCCCAAACAAGTCTCTTCTGCTTGTTGCCTTTCTTTAGCAGTGGTTTCCTAGCAGATATTTCACCATGAAGGCCTGATTCACACAGTCTCCTCTTAACAGTTCTAGAGATGTGTCTGCTGCAAAAGGTGGCTACTTTGAAAAACCTAGAATATGAAATATATTTTCAGTTGTTTCACACTTTTTTGTTATGTATAATTCCACATGTGTTCATTCATAGTTTTGATGCCTTCAGTGTGAATATACAATTTTCATAGTCATGAAAATAAAGAAAACTCTTTAAATGAGAAGGTGTGTCCAAACTTTTGGTCTGTAATATATATATATATATATATATATATATATATACACATACATACACACAGTATATATTCTACATTGCCAAAAGTATTGGGGCACTCCAGTCTCAGTCCGTAGGGTTCAATATTGAGTTGGCCCACCCTTTGCAGCTAAACAGCTTCAACTCTTCTGGGAAGGCCGTTCACAAGGTTTAGGAGTGTGTCTATGGGAATGTTTGACCATTCTTCCAGAAGCGCATTTGTGAGGTCAGGCACTATGTTGGACAAAAAGGCCTGGCTCGCAGTTTCCGCTCTAATTCATCCCAATGGTGTTCTATTGGGTTGAGGTCAGCACTCTGTGCAAGCCAGTCAAGTTCCTCCACCCCAAACTCGCTTATCCATGTATTCATGGACCTTGCTTTGTGCACTAGTCCAAAATATTTGGTGAAGGGGGAATATGGTGTGGGGTTGTTTTTCAGAGGTTGGTCTTGGCCCTTTAGTTCCAGTGAAGGGAACTCTTACGGCGTCAGCATTCCAAGACATTTTGGACAATTTCATGCTTCCAACTTTGTGGGAACAGTTTGGCGACTGCTCCTTCCTGTTCCAATATGACTGCGCACCAGTGCACAAAGCAAGGTCCATAAAGACATGAATGAGTGAGTTTGGGGTGGAGGAACTTGACTGGTCTGCACATAGTCCTGACCTTAACCCGATAGAACACTTTTGGGATGAATTAGAGCAGAGACTGCGGAGCCAGGCCTTCTCATCCAAAATCAGTGCCTGACCTCACAAATGCACTTCTGGAAGAATGGTCAAACATTCCCATAGACACACCTAAACCTTGTGGAAAGCTTCCCAGAAGAGTTAAAGCTGTTATAGCTGCAAAGGGTGGGCCAACTTAATATTGAAACCTATGGACTAAGACTGAGATGCAATTAAAGTTACGTGTAAAGACAGGCGTCACAGTACTTTTGGCAATATAGTTTATATATTTATATAATGGGCCACTGATAAAGGGGTATAAGTACTGAGCCATGACCCTATTAGTCCAGTAGGGGGGTTCAGGGGAAATAGAGGATTTTTTTTCCATGGGGTGCAGGCAGAGTAATACTATGAGGCCCCGTACACACGAGGAGACATGTCCGATGAAAACGGTCCGCGGACCGTTTTCATCGGACATGTCTCCTGGGAGCTTTTGGTCTGATGTGTGTACACACCATCAGACCAAAATCCCCACGGACAGAGAACGCGGTGACGTAGAAGACACCGACGTTCTCGAACACAGAAGTGCAATGCTTCCACGCATGCGTCGAATCAATTCGACGCATGCGCGGGATTTCGGGACGCTGGTTACACATCATAACCAGCGTACATGTCCGATTAGGTGTACTAACCATCGGACATGTCCGACGGACATGTTTCCAGCGGACAAGTTTCTTAGCTTGCTAAGAAACTTTTGTCCGCTGGAAACCTGTCCGCTAGGCCGTACACACGGTCGGACATGTCCGCGGAAACTGGTCCGCGGACCAGTTTCAGGGGACATGTTCGACCGTGTGTACGGGGCCTGAAAGAAAAATATGCAATCTCAAAAATTAATCAAAATTGCACCCACATCAAAACTGTGACACCAGTTGTTGCACAGACGCAAAACAAATAGTCAAAAAAGACCCAATGCGTAGTCAACAGGTATAATATTGAACAAACTAGGTGTTTCAAAGGTAGAAGCCAGTAAGTTGATGTTACGAAGTCCTCCTACAAACAGGTTGGTGTCATCAAACCACTAGACACCCAAGAACAGTGCTGATAGAAAAGATCCTCCATCTCCAAAACAGCTGTGGCTTACCAGAATATAAGATCCCAAATAAAGATCTTTGTTCATGGATGGCCTATATCCCAGCCCGGGTCTCTGTATGGCTCTGTCTGATGTCTCCAATCAGTCAGTGGTTCTGTCCTCAGCCACTCTCACAGGATCATGGTATACTCATGGCCAAATGAGAAGGGAAAAACCAACATAGATAAAATATTAAAATTGCACTTACAAAAAAATAGAAGATAAATTTGGGTGTGAATGTTTGTGTAGCCGGCCGGCTCTCACAGCCCGTTCCTTCCGGGACCTTGCGTTGTTGTTGTGGTGACGTCAGCACGCCGCTCCTCCCTACGCCGTTTCTTCAAACCTAAATTCGTCCAGGGGCACAATTCGTAGCGGCCCTCTACCTACCGGAGACTGGGAGTACAAAGAGATTAGTGAGAGAAAAAGAGGAAGAAGAGGATAGGAGAAGAGGTGATATACTGTAAACTTTTAATGCATAGTTGTCAATAAAAATAAACAATATGACCAATTGTGGGTGGGGTTCAAGAAAGACGGGGCCTGGATTTTTCAAGAATTGCTTTTTTAGCCTTAAATTTGTGTAAGCATATTAAAGCGGAGTTCCAACCACAATTAGCATTTTTTAAATGTATGTCCTTTCATCCTGCATTTTTATAATATAAATCCGGTCACTTACTATTTTACAATCCGCCGCCAATCCGCATGGATATTCAAAAAAGATAGTTTATAAAACTATATCTACACCGTTGTCATTTTGCTTGTGGGCATTGTGAAGCCTACAAGCACTTGCTTCCTGGAAGTCTTGGATGGGGAGTGATAATTGGACAGCGCACTGCATCCTGGGAAATGATGACACACATTTCCCAGGAGCATTAGAGGGAGATGATGTCAGAATCCTAGGTGGTTTCAAAGGCAGATTTCGTGGGACCACATAGCAACAGGCATTTCCAGATGAGTAAAAAAAAACATTTCTTTTTTTTTTCTTTTTTAGTTGTAAGCTACAGTTTAAAGAAAAATTGTTTTTTTGATGGAACCTCCACTTTAAGAAACGATTAAGCATTATCCTTTTTTTAGCTTTACTTTGAGGACAACTCTGGAGCTGAGAGATCCAATGAGGTCTGACAGTTGCTGCTCTGTCAACTGCCTAACTACAAGCAGATAAAACACTGTCAGTGTGCAAAACAGCATGAAATACGGGAAGTCTCACATGTCACAGAGCTGCCAGAATGTTGATCAATGAAAACTCTGCTAGGCCATGAGCAGGAAATAAACATGCACAGATTGCCTTTATATGAGCTTGTTAATGGCATTTTACAGGAAAAGTGTTGTGCATTTTCAGTGAACACCCATTTTGAATTTTTATTAAAGCGTTTACATTTTTTCAGTGAATTTAATATCATCCACTTGCTCTTCCATATGTTTTAATAACTATAGAAATTTGCAGATTTGCAACTGGAGGGAGCTGTATTTGACTCAGCCTGTCTGCTTAAAGTGGTTGTAAAGGCAGAGTTTTTCTTTTTATCTTAAAGGATCACTAAAGGATTTTTTTTTTAGCTAAATAGCTTCCTTTACCTTACTGCAGTACTGGTTTCATGTCCTTATTGTTCGTTTTTGCTTTGAAGTTGCTGTAATTCTGCTGTGATCTCCACACTTCCTGGTTGTCTGTTTCCTTATAACCATCGTACTGGGAGATTTCTCACGGTGGTCTAAGCTGTCATTACTGTGTGTCTAAAACTTAACAGAACCAATCAGATTCATTTTAAAAACAAAACACTGCCCTGGATTTGTTTGTTTTTGTTCTGTGTGTCTCTCTAGTTCACAGGAACATGAAACCAGTTTAAAAGTGAAACTAACCTGCAGGCACATTATAGGATTGATTTTTATCTATTTTTAATCATTTTTAAAAGGAATCAGTTAACTTTTATGTCTCTATAGCCTGTAAACAGTAATTTCAGCAAACAAATGTTTTTCCTTTAGTGACCCTTTAATGCATTCTATGCATTAAGATAAAAGGCCTTCTGTGTGCAGTAGCCCCCCTCGGCCACACTTATACTTACCCAGGGCTGGACTGGGACAAAAATTTGGCCCTGGACTTCATCCAGACTGGCCCACTTTGACAGGTCTCTCCCATGGCGGCCGGACAACTCCCGCACCCCCCCCCCACCCCCCGGCCACCCAAGCCCCTCACCCCCTTCACTAGCCACTAGCTGTTCTACTTTATTAGAGTAGAACGGCTGGTACTGGTACTCCTATAGGCAGTACCAGTGGGGAAGCTAGACATTATTTCACCCGGGGCAAAGAATCAGTTCAGTGCCCCCCTCCCTCATGGGACAAGATTAGGCAGAAGTGAGAAACTCCCAGGCTATAGCTGTTGAGTCAGCTGTCTGTCCCCTCCCCCATGTCCCCTCCCCCATGCTCCTCCGTCGTCGTCCCTGCTCCTCTGGTCCTCCCCTGCTTCTTTGTTCCCCCCAGGTGAGTGCTGCGGGGAGGGAGAGGAGGTGAGCGCTGCGGGAAGGGAGAGACAGAGGAGCGGAGGGGGCGGCAGGCTGCTTTCACTGAAGCCGGCCCACTGAGCCATCGGCCCACCGGGAAACTCCCTGTAGTCCCAATGGCCAGTCTATCCCTGTACTTACCAAAGCCCCATCTCTGTCCATCGATGTCCACAAGTGTTTCGGCCATCCGGGAGCTCCATTGGCTCCCGTGGCGTTCAATCAAAGTCAGTTAGCTAATCAGGAGAGAGAGGGGGCGGGCTGAACCGCTGCTCTGTGTCTGAATGGACACACAAACATGCAACTCGGATTGGGTGCCCCCATGGCAAGCTTCTTGCCAGTCAACAGTGGGGAGGCAACAGGAGCACAGAAGAGGGACACAAGAAGAGGTGGATTCAGGCTGCTCTGTGCAAATCCACTGCGCAGAGGAGGTTAGTATAACATGTTTGTTATTTTCATATATGAGACTTTACAATCACTTTAATAACTATTGAGATTTTGGTTTGCATTGCTGTAGGATAAAGCATAGAGGTGCCCCTCTATCTATAAAAGTCTGGAATAAGTATTTATTTGGAATCGCCAATGGACAGCCAATGGAGTTGATTCACTAAAGGCAAATAGACTGTGCACTTTGCAAGTGAAGTTGCACTCTGCAAGGGCATTTCCTCCAGAGCTTAGTTATTGAGGTGAAGCTTCACTTTTCAAAGAATACTCAATACACAGGCCAGGGAACATTTTCAATCATGTGCATTTTTGCTTGCACATGATTGGATAATGGAAGTCACCAGAGCTTACCTCATTTACTAAGTTCTGGAGCAAATGCCCCATTCATAGTGAAAATGCACCACTTGCAAAGTGCACAGCCCATTTACCTTTAGTAAATCAACCTCAATGTGTTTGGGGGGCTGCAAAAGCCCCCCTTCTTCAGGGCTGAATAAAGTTTTTATTGTCTTTGCCCTTCTGTCCCATTGACATTTATTCCCTCAATTCCTGCTCAGGTGTTGCCTGGACAGAAGTAAGCACCTAATTCAATATAATTGCAGTGGCGGCCAGTGGTGGCAAACAGTACCCCCCCCCCCCCTCGGTCGGTCGGCGGTTGGGTGGGTCTGGTGCACTTACCCCATCTATGGTGGACAGTGCTTCTCCTGGGCTTCACCGGCAGCTTCCCTTGCTGGCGGCGGCAGCGACGGCTTTCCCTTCCCCTGCTCTCCACGGGCATCACATCAGGTTCCGTTTCCTCCCCCCTCCTCGGTGGCCAATTGTGACTTTTCTCTTTGGGCCAATCGGAAAACGGTCTCAAACCTGCTTCAAATTGGCCGGATTGAGGATTAGTGTTTCAATACCGAATATTCATTCGCTGTTGTAACACCTGGGTGGGCTCCTGGCGCAATACTCTGTGCCACGAGCCCACCCTATTTTGAAGCCTATTAAAACCTCTGGCTCTTATCTGGTGCTTCAAAAAACACCCCGCCGCTGTAATTCATGCGCTCGGCATCCTAAAAGAGGCCTGACGCATGAATAGGGGGTGGTGGTGTTCTGTCAAAATAGCTGCAATGGATAGAGGGGGCGGCGCTCCGGTGCCCCTAATGCAGGGCTCGACAAATCCCGGTCGCCATGGCGACTAGAAATAGTGTCTTGGTGACTTGGCTTGGAAGGTGGGCAAAATTTTTTATTTTTTTTTGTGAGCTGGTGCCATCTGGTGGTGAGCCGTGGGTATTACAAGTTATTACCACCAGATGTGAGCTGGTGCCATCTGGTGGTGAGCCGTTGGTATTACAAGTTATTACCACCAGATGTGAGCTGGCGCCATCTGGTGGTGGCCGTTGGTATTACAAGTTAAGCATTACAAGTTAAACAGCAATTCTAATGTCATTTTTTACTATTTTCACTGCCATCTTCTTTCCTCTAATTAGAACCCCCAAACATTATATATATTTTTTATCCTAACACCCTAGAGAATAAAATGGCGATCGTTGCAATACTTTTTGTCACGCCGTATTTGCGTAGCGGTCTTACAAGCGCACTTTTTTGGGAAAAAATTACACTTTTTTAATTAAAAAATAAGACAACAGTAAAGTTATCCCCATTTTTTTTAATATTATGAAAGATAATGTTACGCCGAGTAAATTCATACCCAACATGTCACGCTTCAAAATTGCGTCCGCTCGTGGAATGCCGACAAACTTTTACCCTTTAAAATCTTCATAGGCGACGTTTAAAAAAAATCTACAGTTTGCATGTTCTGAGTTACAGAGAAGGTCTAGGGCTAGAATTATTGCTCTCGCTCTACCAATTGCGGCGATACCTCACATGTGTGGTTTGAACACCGTTTACATATGCGGGCGCTGCTCACGTATGTGGTCGCTTCTGCGCGCAAGCTCGTCGGGACAGGGTGCGTTTTCTGGCTCCTAACTTTTTTAGCTGGCTCCTAGATTCCAAGCAAATTTGTCAAACCCTGCCCTAATGGATAGGTCGCCACTGTATAACTGGCCAATGAAGAGCCAGCCGAGTAGGTGCCAATGGGTACACATGCCCTTCCAGTACTGATAAATACTGATGCATACATTGCAAAAATGACAAGGGTGTGTGAAGGTATAGGTGAAATCATTGCAAAAATATTTACCATTTTTAGTGAATTTATTTTAATTTCTTTATATGAAACCCCTCAGAATAAAATAATTCACATATTTCAGGGTGAGAAAAAAACAAAAAGTCTGTTTGCTTAATCAGAATTTCACCAGAGAATAAATAAGTTCAGCTGATGTGTCATGTGGCTGTCACAATATCGCAATGAAGAATAGCGAGCATTCATCTGCGGGTTAATGGTGAACTTACACATAGTGGTGTAATAGTCTAAAATGTGGGAAACTGCATGGTGGACGGAGATTGCTGGAATAATTGTGTCATGACTTCAGACTTCAGACTTAAAGACGGCATGTCTCATAAAAAATAAAAAATGACTATAATTAAAGGTTGAATTTAGCCTTTAATATAACAGGGGCATTTACACTGGCCACTGGCAACCCCAACCACCCACCTGGTGTCGCCACTGGATAATGCTAATGTACATGGGGTGATTAGGGTGTGCCCAGGCACACCCAGCACACCCTGGGCCAGATTCACAAAAGAGATACGACGGCGTATCTCCTGATACGCCGTCGTATCTCTGAGATACGATTGTCGTATCTATGCGCCTGATTCATAGAATCAGGTTACGCATAGATAGCCCTAAGATCCGACAGGTGTAACTGTGTTACACCGTCGGATCTTAGGCTGCAATTCTAGGCCGGCCGCTAGGTGGCGATTCCATTGCGGTCGGCGTAGAATATGCAAATGACTAGTTACGCCGATTCACGAACGTCCGCTTTGCCCGTCGATCTAAATTTACGTAGTTTCCGTAGAGATGCGTCGCGTAAAACTAAGCATGCCCTCTAGGTGGTGTAACCAATGTCAAGTATGGCCGTCGTTCCCGCGTCGAAATTTTAAATTTCACGTCGTTTGCGTAAGTCGTCCGTGAATGGCGCTGGACGCCATTTACGTTAACGTCGAAACCAATGACGTCCTTGCGACGTCATTTAGCGCAATGCACGTCGGGTAATTTTACGGACGGAGCATGCGCAGTACGTTCGGCGCGGGAACGCGCCTAATTTAAATGGTGCCCGTCCCATTTGAATTAGGCGGGCTTGCGCCGAGCGGATTTACGCTACGCCGCCGCAAGTTTACAGGTAAGTGCTTTGTGAATCAGGCACTTACGCTGTAAACTTGCGGCGGTGTAACGTAAATGGGATACGTTACGCCGCGGCTAAGTTACGCGGAAATAGGTGAATCTGGCCCTCTGTGCACACGCCTATGACTATAATACATGCACTCTGGACTTATTAAAATGAATCTGATCAGAATCAAAGCTGAACCCAAAGGCAAACACAGCTTGAATACACAGCTGAATACATATATGGGAGCTGATTTACCTGTCAAAGAATTTGGAAGCGGTCCATCCAGTTCTGTGATTTACACAGCGCTGACACACAGGCAACAGATCAAAATAATATTGATTTGATCTTGAAAGAAAATTGCATCGAAGCTTTCTTAAATTGCTTACAAAAGATAGAAAAAAATGAATCAACTCAAAGAAACGAAAACTTTACATTAAAAGACTTTACAGAAAATATTGTATTAACCACTTCAGACCCTGAAGATCTTCTCCCCTTCCTGACCGGGCCATTTTTTTGCGATACGGCACTGCGTTATTTTAACTGACAATTGCGCTGTTGTGCAAAGTTGTACACAAACAAAATTGATGTCCTTTTTTCCCCCATAAATAGAGCTTTCTTTTGGTGGTATTTGATCACCTCTGCAGTTTTTTTTTTTTTTTTGCGCTATAAACCAAAAATATTATTGGATATTTAAAAAATATATATACATGTACCGTATATACTCCAGTATAAGCCGTGGGAACCTAATTTTACCACAAAAAAAATGGAAAACGTATCGACTTGAGTATGAGCCTAGGGTAAGAATGCAGCAGCTACTGTAAGCAGAAAAGAGGGTCAACAATGCCCATTTGCATGCCTCACTGTGCCCATTTGCACTTCACACTGTGCCCAACCTCAATGTGCCCATTGCAACCTCACTGTGCCCATCCTCACTGTGCCCATTACAATCTCACTGTGCCCATTACAACCTCACTGTGCCCATTGCAACCTCACTGCGCCCATTGCAACCTCACTGCGCCCATTGCAACCTCACTGTGCCCATCCTCACTGTGCTCATTACAACCTCACTGTGCCCATTACCTCACTGTGCCCATTACCTCACTGTGCCCATTACCTCACTGTGCCCATTACAACCTCACTGTGCACATTGCAACATACCTAAAATTCTTCACAGGCTGCGCTGCGGGGTCGTCCATTTTTTAAAACTCGCGGCTTCCTCCTGGTCCCGTTCCGTGATAGGCGTTTGAAACTGTGTTCAGTGTTCCGCCAGTCACGGACGTTCTTTCATCCTTGGACAAGAGAAGGTCAGTGATTGGCGGAACACTGAACACAGTGTCAAATGCCTATCACAGAACGGGACGGGACCAGGAGGAAGCCGCAAGTTTTAAAAAATGGATGCCCAAGGTACACTGACTCGAGTATAAGCCAAGAGGGGTATTTTCAGCCCTAAAAAAAGGGCTGAAAAACTCGGCTTATACTCGAGTATATACGATATATTTTTTTTACTTGCTGCTAAAAAACATCCAATAAAAAAATTTTAAAACATTTTTTTGCTGAAATGACTGTTTACAGGGTATAGAGACATAATAGTTAACTGATTCCGTTTAAAAATGATTAAAAATAGATAAAAATCAATCATATAATGTACCTGCAGTTTCTAGTTTCGTTTTTGCATGTTTCCTGCTTCTGTGATGTACAGAGCCACAGAGCCAATACAGGGCAGTGATGGTTTGGAAAACGAAACTGATTGGTGCTGTGGGGTTTTAGACACACAGGGCCAGATTCTTGTAGAATCCGCGGCGGCGTAGCGTAAGCCATTTACACTACGCCGCCGCAAATTACTGGAGCAAGTGCCGTATTCTCCAAGCACTTGCTCCGTAATTTGCGGCGGCTTAGTGTAAATGGCCCGGCGTAAGGCCGCGTAATTCAAAGGGGGCGGCTTGTATTTAAATTAAGCGCGCCCCCGCGCCGATCGAACTGCGCATTCGCTGGGCGGAAAAATAGCCCAGTGCGCATGCTCCAGCTCACGACGGAAAACGTCAATGACGCCGACGTGAGCGTCATTGACGTAAAGTCTTATTCACGGACGACTTAGGAAAACGACGGAAAAAGCCGACGCTGACCCGACGCCATACTTAACATGGCATACGACGGACCTTCGTAAACGTACCCCTCATATAGCAGGGGCAAGTTTACGCTTACGGAAACGTCGTAAACTCACTGCGTCGTCCGCGCATACGTTCGGGAATCTCGCGTAAATTGGTAATTTGCATAGACGACGGGGAAAACGACGAGGCGACACCTAGCAGCGGGGAAAAAAAATTGCATTTAAGATCTGACAGCGTAAGAGCCTTACACCTGTCAGATCTAAGGGATATCTATGCGTAACTGATTCTAATAATCAGTCGCATAGATACGACGGCACAGATTAGGACTTATGGCGTTGCTCCGTCGTAAGCCCTTTGAGAATCTGGGCCACAGTAATCACACCTCCTTGATTAGTGACCACAGAGAGAAAGCTCCCAGTACTGTGGTTATCAGGAAACAGACAACCAGGAAGTGTGGAGATCAGAGAAGAATTACAGCAACTTGAGAGCAAAAATGAACAATGAGGACATGAAAACAGCACTGCATTAAGGTAAAGGAAGCTATTAAGATAAAAAAAAAAATCCTTTACAAACCCTTTAACTTTGCAACTTCCCCATCTTTCTTTTGTTTGACATTACCTGAAAATGTCTAGTGAATGTAAAATGATCTAGGTATAGCTACAGTAGCCTTTCAGTCATTCCTCACTCTTGACAAATGCAGCAATTGAGTACCGCAGAGAAATTGCTTTTGTTAGATTTGTTCGCCGGGGCCGGTCAGTACGTCCTCACAGACGAGGCGAAGCAGAATTTCTCTTGCACACTCCATCTGCCTCCATTACTGAAGATCACTGTGCATCATTCTCCATGACATGCGGAATGGAGGCCCATGTTCTGATCTTCTGAATGTATGATTCATTATCTCTGGGTGTCAGGCTGTCGTGTACACTTCATTACAATACAGGTGGAAAGTGATCGGCAGAGCTGCAGCCTCCAACCTTGTAATATGTGACTCACAGGTGCCAAGTCAGCAGAACACGAACACCTCGCTGAACCTCAGTCCCATCCTAACATTTCAGAGCGACGGGAATTTGTAATGTCGGGGATTTGAAAACTTGTGCTCGGAAATCTCAGTGATTGTAAGTGTACCTGTCATTTTTTTGGCAGAGAAAAGGCATCAAAGAAAAAAAGATATTTATTGAAATACGAAGGTTTGGCTGTAAGATAATAGTAAGCATCTCCTCCATAGCCCAAGGCCCCTTCTTTTATTTAATTTACTGTACACTCAAATAAAAATGAAACATTAAAGTAGATGTAGCAATATCAATTGCAACGAACAGTTATTCCTTGCCCTATCTGTACATTATGGGCCAGATCCACATAGATCGGCGTAATTTTAAGCAGGCGTAGCTACGCCGCCGCTACTATGAGAGGCAAGTGCTGTATTCGCAAAGCACTTGCGTCTAAAGTTACGGCGGCGTAGCATAAATGTGTCGGCGTAAGGGCGCGGAATTCAAATGACAAAGATGTGGGCTGTTTTATGTTAATTCAACTTGACCCCACGTAAATGACGTTTTTTTTAACGGCGAATGCGCCGTCCGTGGGGGTATCCCAGTGCGCATGCTCGAAATCACGTTGCAAATAGTCAATGCTTTCGACGTGAACGGAATTTATGCAAAGCCCTATTCGCAAACGTTTTACGCAAACGACGTACACGACGGAAAATTCGAAGCTGGCCCGACACCTCATAGACCCAGGGGTAACGTTTCGCCGAAAAAAGCCTTACGTAAACGACGTAAAAAAATGCGCCAGGCGGACGTACGTTTGAGGATCGGCGTATCTAGCTAATTTGCATACTCAACACGGAAATCAGCGGAAGCGCCACCTAGCGGCCAGCATAAATATGCACCTAAGATCCGACGGCGTACTAAGACGTACGTCAGTCGGATCTAGCCCCCATTCAGTCGTATCTTGTTTTGTAGATCTTAGAAGTTACACGGCGTATCAATAGATACGCCAACGTAACTTCTTTGTGGATCTGGCCCTATGTTATCCCTCTAGTGCCTGGTATTACTAAATTGACATCACATTTGTGAGCCTAACCAAAGGAATTGTGGGATTAGTAGTTCCACCAGATGGCTCTTCCCCTGCATGGCTATACACCCGGACCACATATCCCAGGGATCTTTGCTACTATCAGGGAGACTGCTGGGAGGGGCTATAAAAGAAACCATACTAGCTCATTTTGAAATACTCACCTTAGATCGAAGCCCCTGCGGCAGTCCTCGTACACAGCTCTGTCTGGTGACATCGCTCCCGGAGTTTTTTCCAGCGCTGTCATTGGCCGGAGCCGCCACAACGTCATGCATGCGAGCCGCCGGTAATGGCATGTCTGCTGAAGCAACGGCACGAACGAGCCGTTGCTTCAGTGGGCATGTGCCGATGACGTCGGCACATGCTGATACAGGGGATATCTCTTAAACTGTGGTTCAGGAGATATCCATGGTGGCTACAGGTAAGCCTTATTATAGGCGTATCTGTAGTAAAAAGTAGAATGTTAAGCCTTGTAAACATCCCTTGTAAAAGGAATAGTGTGTGACAGGTCCTCTTTAAGGAGAAATGCGGGGTCAATAAGACCCCACATCTCTCCTCCAGGCTGGAAAGCATGAGATCGTGAAAAAAATTCACAGATCTCATTCTAACTAGCCGCAATTGCGGTTTGTTTACTTACGGGTACCCAGGCATGACGTCATCACATCGTGCCCAGGCCTCCAACGGTCATAGAGATGACTGGTGACCATCTGGTCACCAGTCATCTCTATGCTTCCCATCCAGGGCACAACGATCATCTCTCCAGGCCCCCGTTGGCGGCGGGAGGGGGGGATGTCCCCTCCCGCCGCCTATAAGGATGATGAAGCGGCGGAACCGCCGCTATGATCATTCTTATGGTGCGCAGGATCACCGCCAGAACAAAATTATATCTGAATGATGCCTCTAGGTACAGGCATCATACAGATATCACCGCACAAAGTACAGGACGTCAAATGACGTCCACCCGGGATAAGAGATCCCCTTTGTGGACGTCATATGACGGTGTGCGGTATTGAAGTGGTTAATTGGGTTCCAACACATCTATACAGTTGACGTGAGCATTTATAGGGTTATCTATCTTGTCCCTTATACATTATTTATATTATTTAACTACAACATTAAGCCATATGGTTATGTCTTTTTATAGATCACCATTGCATTCGCCCCTGAAGAGTTGGTATACCCCAACGAAACGCGTCGGGCATACATGGATGCATGATGTTCATACAGATGATTTTATGTTTTTTATACTGTTTTACTCCTAGATTTTCATTATATCATCAAGCACCTCCAATGGTTCGTGTTGTGCAGGACTTGTCTTTACTCCACGATGTGCCAAGTACCATGGTGTCAATATGTATATGTAATTTGTAGCATGTTTATGCAATTTTGGGTGTTGGAACCCAATTAAGCAATACTGTATATCCCACATGCTTACTCTACATGGTGATTGGCCTCATTTAAAGTCCCCCTGACCAAACTCTCTCCTTTTTCTGGAGAAGGGAGTCACCGCTCCAGGTGGGTATGCTGAACAATCAGGAAATCAAGGTTGTCGGCAATGCACAAAGGCAAATAGTAGAGGCTAGAAAATGGACAGCCGCACTCCAAAAAACCTTTTGGTTGTCTTTATTGTAAAACGGATGGAAAATGCACTACTAATGCAGCAAAAAAATGGGGATAGCATCCTACGCGTTTCACACTATAGATCCTGGCACACGCCCTTTTGACAAAAATCAGAAACTCGGTCATCCGACAATCAGACCGTGTGTACGAGGCTTAGGGGTTTACAACCACTTTAAAACTTTAACCACTTAAGGACCGCCTCCTGCACATATACATCAGCAGAATGGCATGGCTGGGCACATGTACGTACAGGTACGTCCTGTACATGTACCCAGCCGAAGCTTCGCGACCGGGACCGCGGGACCCGCGGACCCGATCACCGCTGGGGTCCTACGATCGGTCCCCGGAGCTGAAGAACGGGGAGAGCCGCATGTAAACACGACTTCCCTGTTCTTCACTGTGGCGGCTGCATCGATCGTGTCATTCCTTTTATAGGGAGACACAATCGATGACGTCACTCTTCCAGCCACACCCCCTACAGTTGCAAACACACATTAGGTGAAACATAACTCCTTCAGCTCCCCCTGTGGTTAACTCCCAAACTGCAACTGTCATTTCCACAGTAAACAATGCATTTTAAATGCATTTTTTGCTGTGAAAATGACAATGGTCCCAAAAATGTGTCAAAATTGTCCGAAGTGTCCGCCATAATGTCGCAGTCACGAAAAAAATCAATGATCGCCGCCATTAGAAGTAAAAAAATAAAAAATAAAAATGCAATAAAACTATCCCCTATTTTGTAAACGCTATAAATTTTGCGCAAACCAACCGACAAACGCTTATTGCGATTTTTTTTTGCCCAAAAATATGTAGAAGAATACGTATCGGCCTAAACTGAGGAAAAACATTTTTTTATATATTTTTTGGGGGATATTTATTATAGCAAAAAGTAAAAAATATTGAATTTTTTTCAAAATTGTCGCTATATTTTTGTTTATAGCGCAAAAAATAAAAACCGCAGAGGCGATCAAATACCACCAAAAGAAAGCTCTATTTGTGGGAAAAAAAGGACGCCAATTTTGTTTGGGAGCCACGTTGCACAACCGCGCAATTGTCAGTTAAAGCGTCGCAGTGACGAATCGCAAAAAGGGGCAAGGTCCTTTAGCTGCATTTTGGTCCGGGTCTTAAGTGGTTAAAGGTTTTTTTATAAAGAAAGTAAGCGGTTCCCTTTTATGTACCTATTTGCGCTATGTTGAGAAATAAAGGGCAAATGGGGAAGCTTATGTTAGGTTGTACAATTCATCCAGCTGCTGTAGATAGGCAATTGATAGAAAACATTGGAAATGTCACAATGGACTCGTGCTACTTCCCAAGCATCTGGATCCACTAAACATCTGCTTGATGAGTATCATACATTGATGTGGTTGAACAGACAGCGCTTTGAAATTGCAGATAAGTTATGTTGTTTGCTGCAGTAACTGTAAAAGCAGTAAAGGTCAGACATGTATGCATTAACATTTAGTGTTATATGTTTTTCTATAGATTATGTATGCAGCAGATCTGGCAGCATTATAGGACTCAATACATAGCCTGAAAATACTGACTTAAAGGACAACTTTGAATATGATAGTTTAATGAAGTATTAAACATTTTAGTCACATTATACTGCACTTTCATGAACAAAATGTTACTGTTTACATTAATTCCACTTCGTATTTACAGCGGCGCATCATTTTATGGTGTCAGCAGGTAAACAGCTAAAGAGCGAAATCAGAAGCCTGTACTAGTCATTTTTATTTTAACCACTGGATGGTTAAATTCTAAGGCCCCGTACACACGATAGAATCCATCCGCTGAAAAATCTCAGCGGATCGGTTTCAGCGGATAGATTCTATGGTGTGTACAATCCAGCGGATCTGTTTCCGCGGATTTTTATCCCCTGGGATGGATTTCAAGCGGATAAAAATTTGAAGACATGCTTTCAAATCTATCCGCTTGAATCCATCCCAACGGATTGATCCGCTGGTCTGTACAGACTCACCGGATCAATCCGCCTGAAGGGATCACCCGCATGCGTCGTAATGATTCGACGCATGCGTGGAATTCCTTATATGACAGCATCGCGCTCGTCGCCGCGTCATCATCGCGGCGACAGCGCGTCACGTCATCACGAGGGGATTTCGGCGTGGATTTCGATCCTATGGTGAGTACACTCCATCGGATCCAAATCCGCTGAAATCCTCGAGAGGATTTATCCGCGGAAACGGTCCGCTGGACCGTATCCATGGATAAATCCTCTCGTGTGTACTAGGCCTTACTATTCTTGCTATTCAGCACTGGGCTATTTTAACTGCAACACTGTACGCTAATTAACCACTTAAAGTGGAGGTTCACCCATGGAGAACACATTTTCCCCTTAGCTTCATGCTCGTTTTGTCTAGGGGAATCGGCTAGTTGTTTTAAAATATGACCTGTACTTACCGTTTACGAGATGCATCTTCTCCGTCGCTTCCGGGTATGGGCTGCGGGAATGGGCGTTCCTTCTTGATTGACAGTCTTCCGAGAGGCTTCCGACGGTCGCATCCATCACGTCACGATTTTCCGAAAGAAGCCGAACGTCGGTGCGCAGGCGCAGTATAGAGCCGCACCGACGTTCGGCTTCTTTCGGAAAATCGTGACGCGATGGATGCGACCGTCGGAAGCCTCTCGGAAGACTGTCAATCAAGAAGGAACGCCCATTCCCGCAGCCCATACCCGGAAGCGACGGAGAAGATGCATCTCGAAAACGGGTAAGTACGGATCATATTTTAATGCAAATAGCCGATTCCCCTAGACCAAACGAGCATCCATCTATGGGGAAAAGAGGAAAAAAAACACAAATGAGTGAACTCCCGCTTTAAGACCCGGACCATTATGCAGGTAGATGCCAAAGTAGATGTATTAGCCCCCTTGCATTGCTACATGTCTTTAGTAAAAAAATAAAAATAAAATCTCAATGCGTGTATATTAGTTGGTTTGCATCAAAGTATTAAATCTACAAATTCTGGTATATATACTGGAATTTACGCAGCAATATATGTTATACTGAAATGGCAGTTATTAATGACTTACAGTGTGACTGTGATAGGGTGGCGCACAATCTGGCACTAACATTCGCTAAAAAACAATTATGTAGTCAGGGCAATAAATGGGCAACAGATAAGCAATCGTAATAACACGCGTGCAACAAATGAGTAGTTATGGCAGTTCATGGGCAAGAAATAGGCAGCTGTAACAATACATGGGCAAAACATACGGTAGGCAGTCATGGCAGTACATGGGCAGTTGTTTTCGATACACAAACAGGCTATGGTGGAAAGACAATAAAATGCAGGAAATTAACTGGAGACCAGGCTTATGGAGTGGAGTTGACTAAACAGTTACTTTATTTTATTTATTATCTACTCTCATGCTTAATTTGCTGCTATAAGCTGACATCCTTAACCCCTTGCCAACCACTGCACGACTATATACGTCGGCAGAATGGCATGGCTGGGCAGATCGGCATATATATACGTTGCCTTTAAAGCCCTGGGTTGTGGGCGTGCATGCGCCGCCGGCAGCACGCGCCCGCCGCGAGCCCCATGAGTCTGTCCCACGGACTCGATGTCTGCCGGGAGTCCCGCGATCGTCTCATGGAGAGGAAGCCTAGTGACAGGACACTGATCACAGCTCCCTGTAAACGGGAGAGGTGATCAGTGTCGTGTCACACGTAGCCAATCTCCCCTACTGTTAGAACACATCCCTAGGACACACTTAACCCCTTCCTAGCCTCCTAGTGGTTAACCCCTTCACTGCCAGTCACATTTACACAGTAACCAGTGGATTTTTATAGCACTGATCGCTGTATAAATGTCCGATGTGTCTGCCATAATGTCACAGTCACAATAAAAATCGCTGATCGCTGCCATTACTAGTAAAAAAAAATATTAATAAAAATGCCATAAAACTATCCCCTATTTTGTAGACGCTATGGGCCAGATCCACAGAGCAAGTACGCCGGCGTATCTACTGATACGCCGGCGTACTTTCAGATTTCCCGCGTCGCATCTTTAGTTTGAATCCTCAAACCAAGATACGACGGCATTTGGGTAAGATCCGACAGGCGTACGGCTTCGTACGCCTTCGGATATTAGATGCAATACTTCGGCGCCCGCTGGGTGGAGTTTGCGTCGTTTTCCGCGTCAGGTATGCAAATTAGCGGCCGTCGCATTTTCTAACGTCGTCTGTAGTCGGCTTTTTCCAGCGTATAGTTAAAGCTGGTATTTTGCGGTGTATAGATAGACTTGCCATGTTAAGTATGGCCGTTGTTCCCGCATCGAAATTTGAATTTTTTTTTTTTTGCGTAAGTCGTCCGTGAATAGGGATGGACGTAACTCACGTCTAAGTGAGTGGGGACGCGCTTCCTTTAAATGAAACCCGCCCCCTGATCGCCGATTTGAATTCCGCCGCCAGAAATACACTTACGGCGCAAAATCGTTGAGGATTCGAAATTCCGCCAGGTAAGGTACGGCGGCGTAGCGTATCTCTGATACGCTGCGCGGATCCAATTCTCTCTGGATCTGCCCCTATAACTTTTGTGCAAACCAATCAATAAAAGCTTATTGCGTTTTTTTTTTTTACCAAATATGTACGTTTTTATATATTTTTTTATATATTTTTTGGGGGATATTTATTATAGCAAAAAGTAAGAAATATTGCTTTTTTTTCAAAATTGTCGCTTTATTTTTGTTTATAGCTAAAAAAAAAAAAAAACGCAGAGATGATCAAATACCACCAAAAGAAAGCTCTATTTTTGGGAAAAAAAGGACGTAAATTATGTTTGGGAGCCACGTCGCACGACCGCGCAATTATCAGTTAAAGCGACGCAGTGCCGAATCGCAAAAAGTGCTCTGGTCTTTAGCCAGCCAAATGGTCCGGGCTGAAGTGGTTAAACCCCCCATTTTTTCAAACTTAAAACAATGTTTTTTTGTCATATTTGTAAGGGAATTCAGTTTTTAGAGAGGTGCTGCCCTTTAAGTCATGGTAACCTGTTATTCTTGCGATAACAATCCATGCACATGTTGTCTTGTGTTCTGGGAGAGACCTTGACCAGTGCTGAGCTGTGCAGTAAACAGATCTCTTTTCATTTGATCATATTGACTCTACATGAGAAGGTTCAGAATTCTCACAGTCTCCTTTCAGTGCCGCTGACCTCTAACTCTGACAAACTAGATGGAAAGTGATAGAAAGGAATCTGCAGTCAGTAAAAATGATGGATTTATTTGTTTCAGTAAAACCAGAGTGAACTGGCTGTGCAGAACCTCAAGGTTAGCATCGCGCTATAAAATATAACTACATGTTTTTCTTGCAGTTATTCTTTTAGAGCTGAAATACAAAAAAAATAAAAAAAAGGGTAATGATAAAGAATCATTCTTAACCACTTAAGACCCGGACCTTTATGCAGGTAAAGGACCCGGCCAGTTTTTGCGATTTGGCACTGCGTCGCTTTAACTGAAACTGCGCCTCTGTCGAAAAAATTTGAAACCCATCTTTCAGATTACCTTAACAAAAAAACAACTAACAAAACTAGTGATATTTATCATCGTTTGTGATACCTTGGGTAGTGACATATCCTCTTTATGGAGAAATCTGGGGTTTATTAGACCCCTAATCCCTCCTCTGACCTCCAAGGCCAGGTAAATGCAGAACCAATACTGGAAGTGATGAAATCTTCATCACTTAAGACCTCAGTTTTCATAGAGGAGAGGGAGAAACTGATGTTCCTCCTTCTTCTTTGTGCGCTGCCAATCCGACCAGATGAGTGAGTGACTTGTATAGCGCAGCAATTGCGAACTTAATCGCCTCAAGGCGCTTGGAATCCAGCGTCGTACCGGTCTTTCAGAAGAGGTGGGTCTTTAGTTTTTTCCTAAATGCCCGATGGTTTTCCTCTAAGCGGATGGTGATGGGTAGAGCATTCCAGAGCCGTGGTCCTTGGACCGAGAATCTTCGTTCTCCCTTGGATTTGTAGCGGGATTTAGGAATTTGAAGAAGGTTTTGGTTGGTTGACCGGAGCACGCGCTTGGTGACGTACGGTTTTATTTTCTCGCTTAAGTATTGGGGAGCCTTCCCCTGTATACATTTGTGGGCGAGGCAGAGCGTCTTGAATGTCAATGGGAGAGCCTGGGAGAACAGGGGAGGGTTGTGGCTGAACGCAGCAGGGATAGCGCTGCCATTGTCCATTAGCAAAGGTGCTGAAAAGGAGATCCTGCCTATGCTCGGGAGGAGGGAAGAAGAGACCCTCAAGCCTCGTACACACGACCAAGGAACTCGACGGGTGAAACACATCGTTTTCCTCGTCGAGTTCCTTGTTAGGCTGTCGAGGAACTCGACAAGGCAAGTTTCTCCATTCCCGTCGAGGAAAAAGAAGACATGCTCTCTTTTTGGCTCGACGGGATCCTCGACAGTTTCCTCGTCGAAAAATGTACACACGACCGGTTTCCTCTGCAAAAAAAAAATCCCAGCAAGTTTCTTGCTGGTTTTTGCCGAGAAACTCGGTCATGTGTACGAGGCCTCAGACCCTGGTAAGTGCCTTGATGCCCAGCCACTCAACAGTGCCCCCTTCATATGGCGCCCATGGCACTTGCCATGGCTGCCATACCCTAGATACGCTAATGAGGGTGTGGCAGTAGTCCCTAGCTACCTACTTTTTCTGCTCAGTGACATACTAGGTAATGAAGGACGAGGTCTATGAGAAAACTACTGGATTTTAGAAGAGGATCTGGGATGGCGGAAAGGCATATCTTCCTGACAGGTTTTCTGTATTAAACCATATATGTGTTTACAAGAGGTGGAGAATCTGTTCTTCAGTGCTAATATAAAATAACCCAGAGGACTTCACAGGCAGATGTCAGCAAGACGTAAAATAACACAGTTTGATTTACTTGAATTCCTTGCTTTTTATTTGTGTTTGATGTGGATGTCCTGATCTGACCCAATATAGTTTGCTGCAACTGTTTTATATGTACTTTATTTCCACCTTGTTCTGGCCCCTCTGTTCCATCATACTGATCACTCCTTTATTTAAAGGGTACGACACATCACCGAATTTAATGACACATGAGAGGGCCATCTCACGCGTGGCAGGAGGCTATTACTATAAGCCAACGAGAAATCACAGCACTACAAATACAGACAAGACCTGACATACAGCACACCCAAGGTCCGAACAAATTGCTAACTGGGGAGATTAGAAAGGCATTAAATGAATTTTGAGTTGAACTCTGAGATTGTCAACCAGATGTATCCCCTGATACCTTTTTTCACAGTCAATAAAAGTCAATATTAGAGAGGACCTGTTGCCTGTGTACTACAATGATATGGTATAGCAACAAAGTATGTTGACAGAAACTGCATATAATAGAAGAATGTGTTACACTCATAGCCGTCCTTGATCCTTTGCAGGATGTTAGAGCTGCTGCCTCCTCTCCTTTTTTCGCATTGCGACAGGTTTAAAAATGTAAAACCAGTCCCCACATCTGCTTACTTACTTAAAGTGTTACTAAACCCACAACAGTAAAATTAGTCTGAATATGCGGTAAAGCATGTGTGTCATACTTACTGTGGAACCTAAGGGGCTAATCCTCTGTATTGTGTAGAAAGGCTGTTTGATCCTGTCTTCTCTGATCCTCCTCTTTATCCACAGTCCCCAATCCATCTCCTGATAAAACAGAGCCTTGGAGACACTCTGCACATACTCAGTTTGATGTGTATTGCTAGAGAGTTTTTTTTTTTCATGTAATCAGCAAAAGGCCAATCAACACTGTCCAGACAGAAAGCCAGGGGTCATGCAGCCTCATAGGACAGTCACAGCAGAATGAAAACTCCTCGTACAAGCTTTTACCAGTGCTCAGCCAACACTGATAGAAGTCGCAAGACTGCTCTATACTGACGATGAGAAAAGGTATTTAGCAGTTTAAATTTACTAAAATAATTGCATTTCCATGTTCTATGAACTGTGGGAGACCAGATATAGTGAATGCAGAGTCCTGGGTTTAGTAATACTTTAAGGGATATGTAATCACTAAAATTGGCCATACACCATTAGAATTTCATTAGTGGGGTCACTATTGACTGCAGGACTGGAAAATTTAGAGGAGCTGGATAGAGAATTTTCCTTGCACAAATTGGGGAAAAATAGTACATTGTTATGAGACCCATTTATTACATCTGGGATTCCATTCAGATAGCAGACCTGGATGAAGTTTTAGAGGCTTTTGAACAACATTAGTTAAATTATACCTGTCAGGAACCATGAATCAGACGGAGATAGAAAATGTAGTTAAAATCACACCAATATAATGGTGTGATATACTAGTAAAAAAATAAATATGTCCCCGGATTTCATTTTCAAAATCTGGTCACCTCAGGCCTCGTATACACCAGCGGACATGTCCGATGAAAACGGGCTGCGGACCGTTTTTATCGGACATGTCCGCTGGGATCATTTGGTCTGATGGCTGTACACACCATCAGACCAAATTTCCCGCGGACAGGATACGCGGTGACGTGGCCGCGCCGTGGCCGCGACAATGACGCGGCGACGTGCGCGACCCTGGAAGGTCAATGCTTCCACGCATGCGTTGAATCACTTCGACGCATGCGAGGGCTTTCAGCCGAACGGACATGTCCGGTGAGTCGTACTGTTAGATTTTACATTTATTAATATTTTTATGTAATAAATGTTTCTGAATCAATGCTTAAGACATGGTAGCTTTGTGGGCAAACAAGGTCAGTTATAGGATATTACATATGTTGTAGACTGCATCTATTCTTGAAGACATACGTCAAAGTGGGTGGAGATGTTACTTAAATATACACAAGTGGGTGTTACATTTGTGACAGAAGCTTGCCACCATCCTTGGAGCTAATCTATATATGAATGCTAAGTTTGGCTTTTAAACCTGTATAAGTATCCATGTGGTGAGTGTAGTGAGGTAGGAAGCCTTAGGCCCCATACACACGATAGAATCCATCCGCAGATAAATCCCAGCAAATGGGTTTCTGCGGATAGATTCTATGGTGTGTACACGCCAGCGGATCTGTTTCCGCGGAGAAATCTCCTCTGGGATGGATTCCAGCAGATCGGATATTTGCTGACATGCACAACAAATCCATCTGCTGGAATCCATTCCAACGGATGGATCCGCTCGTCTGTACAGACTTACCGGATCCATCCGTCCAAAGGGATTCCCCGCACGCGTCGTAATGATTTGACGCATGCGTGGAATTCCTTATATGACAGCATCGCGCCGTCGCCGCGTCATAATCGCGGCGACGGCGCGACACGTCATCGCCAGAGGATTTCCGCGCGGATTTCAATGCGATGGTGTGTACACTCCATCGCATCGAAATCTGCGGAAATCTTTGAGAGGATTTATCCGTGGAAACGGTCCGCTGGACCGTATCCGCGGATAAATTCTCTCGTGTGTATGGGGCCTTAGGGTCACGACCCTACAGAGAAGATGGGGGTTGGAACCCAACCTGCTAGAAGGGACTCTATCCAGCAGAGAAGATGTACCATCTATTTACTCCTTCTGAAACTTTCTGAGATGCCACCCTGCAAATGATGTTTTACCAAGCTGTAACGATGTAAGCATAGACTGTCTGTTTGCTGTCATATCTGTGGAAGAATAAACATCGTATAATAAACCTATGTCTGTATTTTGGGAACCAAGAACGCCTGGAGAAGGAGAGTTTGAAATATCGCATGACACGTGTTAGAGGAATATGTCCCTTCTGTGTTCTCTGTCTATCTATCTGTCTTTCCCCCTCATTCAACATTTGTCGAAGCCAGCCATGTTGGTCATCTTTTTTCCTAAAGCTTTGAAATGGGGGAAATTAAGACACAGAGATGTTTGTTAAAATCTTGAAGAAAAATACGATCAATGGACCTAGACGTGCGCGACCCTGGAAGGTCAATGCTTCCACGCATGCGTCGAATCACTTCGACGCATGCGAGGGCTTTTGGCCGAGCGGACATGTCCGGTGAGTCTGTACAGACGACCGAACATGTCCAACGAACAGGCTTCCAGCGGACATGTTTCTTAGCATGCTAAGAAACATTTGTCCGCTGGAAACCTGTCCACTAGGTCGGGAATCCGGTCCGGTCGGCCGTACAGACGACCGAACATGTCCGCGGAAACTGGTCCGCAGACCAGTTTCAGCAGACATGTCCGGTCGTGTGTACGAGGCCTCACTCTAGTGTCAGATTTATTGTTTACCATTGCATTCTGATCTGCCATGTCCAGTAGTATCATAGAGGCCAGCAAAAGGAACCACTGTGAGCAGTAAAGGACCAGGAAATTGACACTCCTGGAAGTGTCAGATCCTGCATGAATTTCAGGCAAGGCATTGTCCTCACTACTGCAGAGATCAGTAGTTTGGACAGCAGGAGAGGTGCTTATTCCATGTTTTCATTGCAGAGGACCCTTATGTTTGCAGTTTGATGTTAGCGACAGTTGCTTTCATTGGTGAAGCACTATGGACTTCAGAATCATTCCCCCTTCATTTCTGACCACAGCTTACAAAACTGAGACAGGGATCAGGATTTTCAAAAACAAGTGCTAGTTATTTTAAGTCTTGATTTCAAAATTACAGTCGCATTGGCTGACGTAAAGATCCTTATCCTTGTGTAAACTCTGTAAATTAAGCCTAATGGCTCAATATCAAAACTAGCAAGATGTTTTCTTTAAAGTACTGTTAAAATATCTAACAGATACATATCGAAGCATAACGCATGAGAAAACATGTAACTGCAGGAGGTGCCATGTGCATTATGTTAGGATCGGCTCATTAGAGTTATTTTAGTCCATAACAATGTCAAAGCTGAAATATCTTGCACCGTGTTGATTACAATGGTATAATTCTCCATAATGTGCTAACTAAATTAGAGTTCAGAACAAATTAGTTTTTTTTTTTTTCGCCACATCTCAGCGCATCTTACATAAAACATCTTAATCGCTATAAATGATGTACGCGTGGCACGTGTAATACGGAGGGGAAGTTGGGTAACTCACTTTCATGACTGTTCAGTGGGAACATTAAGTGCCTCGTGTTTTTTCCTTTAGACATCATGAGGAGCAGCGCGGATCATTCCTCCTCTATCGAGAAGGCTTATATAAACAGCATTTCCACTTACCATGCAATCCTTTTGAATCAAAACTCCTTTTCTGAATTATTTTGCTGAACTGACAATGGGACTTTCATGTTCTGAGCACTTATGTCAACTTAACAGCCGTGGCTATCGTCCTCCCCGCTCGTGGAAAAAAGACTTGTCTTGGAGATTTTGCTGCAAAAAAAATAAAATTCTGAGCTTCTAAATTGGCATTTAAAGGAGCCGGCTAAGCACTCTTTGCTTTTAAATAGTTTACATTTTTATAACCTCAATGACATTTTAGTGACGCTACACACATTTCTGAGCAAAGACGCTTGCTGATTATGGGGGTCACTTTGCCTCTGTATGTGGTGGAGAGGATAAAAAGGTTGAAGTTGCTTGCGGTCATTCTTTATTTTCAGGATGATGTAGCTGAGATCTGAATAAGCAACTAGAAACACTTGGCTCCCATGAAGCAATACATGCGTCCCATCCAATGTTCCATGTATCAATCAATGATAAGTGGCAGGCAAAGACATAACGCACCTCCCACTTACCCCCAGTGATTTTCTAAGCTAGGTTATAGGCAGGGCCGGTGCTAGTGCAAGGCAACATGGGCACTTGCCTTACGGCGCCGGCGCCGCCCAGGGCGGAAAATTGACCGGGACAGTCGCCCCGCCCGACACAGGCATTGCTAGGTGGGTGCGGACCGCACCCGGGTGACACCCGCGGATAGCGGCACCGTTATCACCGCCCGCGGCCCTGTTGATCTGACCTCGCTCTGTTTCGGTGTAGCGGACAGAAGCCGCCGGCGCCTCCTCCTCACTCTTTACATACAATGAGGAGGAGGAGCTGAGGGACACACACCGCTGTGTGTATATGTCTGCTGCCGCGCTGTTTTGAGGTCTGTACAGTACACTTTATTACTCTATTATAAGTAGATGGACATGTGGGGGGGCGCTATGGGAGGGGAGAGGGGTGCCTATGCTGATGGTGGGTCTGAACTAAGGAGGGTGTCTATACTGCGGGGGTCTGTACTAAGGGGGGATGTCTATACTGATGGGGGTCTGCACTAAGGGGGATTCTACACTGATGTACTGTCTGTACTTACGGAGGGTGGTCTGTACTTACGGAGGGTGGTCTGTATTTACGGAGGGTCGTCTGTATTTACGGAGGGTGGTCTGTACTTACGGAGGGTGGTCTGTACTTAGTGTGGGGTCTATACTGACAGAGGGTGGTCTGTACTGAGGAAGGGGGGTCTGTAGTTAGTGGAGGGGGGTCTGATATATATATATATATAATGTATGGTGTGTGTGTGTGTGCGCACCTGTCAGGGGGGGGCGGCGAAATGCACCTTCGCCTGAGTTGGCAAAAATCCTTGCACCGGCCCTGGTTATAGGCAAACAGTTAAATACACAGATATGGCGAAGGTTTTGTGTCTTTGTCCATCCACTTCTAAAATGTACAAAGCTTTGCCCCACAGGAAGGTCAGATCACTTCCCCTGTTCTAGTTCTAGAGTCTAGACTGTAGAAGGGCTTTGGGGTGTCCTCTCTTCATTCCTAGTCTGGGGATTAAACAACGCACCAGTAAACTGATGAAGTCCTCTTTCTTCCCTCTCCTTCTATCAGCTTGATCTTTGTCAGCACATTTTTATGAAGGTTAGTTACATAGTTTGGGCCGGATTCACGTACAGCCGCGTAAAATTGTGCGGGTGTAACGTATCTGATTTACGTTACGCCTCCGCAACTTAGACGGGCAAGTGCTGTATTCTCAAAGCACTTGCTCCGTAAGTTGCGGCGGCGTAGCGTAAATCGGCCGGCGTAAGCCCGCCTAATTCAAATTTGGATCAGGGGGGCGTGTTTTATCTAAAACTACTGTGACCCGACGTGATTGACGTTTTTGCGCCGTCCGTGGAATTTCCCAGTGTGCATTGCTCCAAAGTACGCCGCAAGGACGTCATTGGTTTCGACGTGAACGTAAATGACGTCCAGCCCCATTCACGGACGACTTACGCAAATGACGTAACTTTTTCAAATTTTGACGCTGGAACGACGGCCATACTTAACATTGTTACGCCGCACTTATGCCTCATATAGCAGGGGCAACTATACGCCGGGAAAAGCCTAATGTAAACGTCGTAACTTTACTGCGTCGGCCGCGCGTACGTTCGGGAATTCGCGTATCTAGCTAATTTGCATACTCGATGCGGAATTCGACGGAAGCGCCACCTAGCAGTCAAAAAAAATGCAGTTAAGATCCGATGGCGTAAGAGACTTAAGCCTGTCGGATCTAATGGATATCTATGCGTAACTGATTCTAAGAATCAGGCGCATAGATACGACGGGTCGGATTCGGACTTAAGACAGCGTACATGTCGCTGCGCCGTCATAAGTCCTTTCAGAATCTGACCCTTAGTCTGGTTAAATAAAAGACACAAGTCCATCTAGTTCAACCAACCAATTAGGATGCATAATTTGCTCCCAGTACTGCCCTTTCCTCTCCCAGTCTGTATAGGGCATAGCAAGAGGCTGTTGGCAAGTCAAAGTCAACTGACTGTTCCACTCAGAAAGCTTTGGAAGGGTTGTCCACAGCAGTCAGGGAAGGCCTACAGGCATATGAACCATCTCTGAACCATCCGTGTATTGGCAGATTGGCCAAATCATCTCAGATGTCTATTGACTTCTACATAGCTCTAGAGCAGTGGTCTCCAAACTGCAGCTCAGGGGCCAAATACGGCCCTTTGCTTTCTTTGATCTGGCCATAAAAGCACCATTTCATCCACTGACTGAGTATAATTTCTCCCACTGACCCCAACAAAGGGGCTCAATTATTCCCAATGACACCAATGATGGGGAATTAGTCCATCCACTGACACCAACAGTGGGGCATAATTTCTCCCACTGATCCCTACAAAGGGGCAACATTGTTCCCAATGGCCCTAACAGTGGGGCATATTTCCTGCCAAAGATACCAAAGATGGGGCATTGTTTGCTCCCTCTTATGCTAGGTCACTTTTTTCTCCCACTGACCACAGTCCGGCCCCCCTAAATCCCGAAGGACAGTAAACTGGCCCTTTGTTTAGAGATTTTGGAGACCCCTGCTCTAGAAGACAGTTGGGTATGCAGTCCAGAATAGATGATCTGAGAGTTTTACATGTTCATGCAATGAAGGCAGGAGTGTGAGCAGGAAGGAGACATCTTTAGCATCAGGTTATCCCAAGAACAATCAGATGAGGTTTCTAACTCCTTCATTTATTCTTCATCTGTCATTCTTTTTTTTTGTACTGTTATGTCCCCTATGGAGGTGGTCATCAATCCTCTCCTCAGGGCCCACTAACAGGCCAGGTTTTATGTAATACCTTGGGGAGATTCAGTCTAGAATACTGCAATCACTGAGCAGCAAATTATATCACCTGTGATGTATTTCAGTTATCTTGCAAATCTGGCCTGTTAGTGGGCCCTGAGGACAGGGTTGATGACCACTGCCCTATGGGACAAAATTTGATAACAGATAGGAAAGAGAAGGACAACTTCATAGTGGCAGCTTATCCTGGCTCTGATCACTTTCCTGAGACAGGAAAAGGCAAGAGGAATGCAGAAACTGACACACCCCCTCCCTTTGCATTCCTTTTGTCGTAGCTTGTCTGGGGAAAGTGCCAAGGGCAGAGATGAGCTGTCAATATGAAGCATCCATCTCCTTTCTAGCTGTTGTTTGAGCGGCTGCAGCTAGAAGGATGGGGGTGCAGTTTAGATGTCGTAGCTAAGGTAATAAAAAAAAAAGAGCACCTAGCAATATTGGACAAAGTGCTACATTCATCCTCATAAAAGACAGAACAGCAAATAAATAAATAAACAAATGACCGAAAGTATGAAATCGCATGCGTTTCAGTTTTCTTTAAATACACAAATGTGGTATTGATGTGTGGGTAAAATAAGTGGTTAAGAAAAATCTGTCTGTGCCAGGACTTCTATTTACTCTTTTCTTGCTCGTGGCACTGTCAGATAAAATTGAAGAATTTGGTATTTGGCTGATCACAAGCTCTTTTAAAAGTATTTTTTATTGAATTTATTTAATACAGAAACGGCATAAATATGTTATTTATTGCTTTCATTCCTATATCATAACGACTGAAATCAAACGTGTTGATTTAAATTGGCATCCTGCTGGGCAAGTCTGAGAGCAGCCAGATATATAATGTTTCCATAGAAACTGCTTGCTATAGCTGAAAGACCATAAGTAGGAGCAAAATAACGATACAAATTTGCAAAAGAGTTGACAAGAGAGTTTGACTGGACTGCAAATGAAAAGCAAACATACTGAAACCAGCATCCCATCCAAGAGAAGGAACCATAATGGGGTTAGGACTTGCCTTTTTTGTCAGCCTTCCAGAGTACCCAAGTGACCCTCCCTCCATACTACTACTGAAAAAATTCACATTCTGAAAGTCGTAGCATAGGAATGCGTCCCATCTGACAACACATACTGCAATGCTTTAGCAACACAAACTTTTCCAACTCGTGGGACAACAATCTAAGTGCCAGCAAAAGGAGAGTGATCATCAATGGGACCAATTCATTCCATAGTTAACCCTTTACGAGAAATACAAAAGAAAGAAAACAAGCAGCGCCAACCTAAGCGCAGTAGTGTTATCACACGTTTTTAATTTTAGTCGAAATGCACTCACTAGAGAGAGTAGAATAAAAGCAGGCACATCATGATAATGTCCAATGGACAGCAGGATGGACAACAGGCCTCCAAGAGGCGATCTTCTAGCGCTGTAAGTCCTTGTCTGGCCACAGAGGGCCGGCCATCGTATTGCACGATGGTCACTTTTTCACTCTCCTCATCTTCCTTCTCCCCCACTTTCTTTAGTTTTTTTTCCCTTTGTTTGTCACTTTTATGTATTTTTTTGTTTGGTGTCATGTTTGTCACAGTTTGATAAGTAGGGTGCCGGTCCTTGGACCAGCCCTGAAAGTCTTGGGAGTGGGTGGACATGGCCTTCTGGCTTAGTTTGCCTGCTCTCATGGGGTCTCCCTTCGGGGGAGCCCCACCTAGTACTGGGAGGGTTCTGTTTCGGCAGACCCTCCAAGGAATGGGGTCCGTGTTGGCTTCAGCTGCACAGACCATGTGAGTACCTCAGTCCCTGTCAGGAGCCTAATGATGTAGATGAGGCCCCTGATACAACCTCAGGGCTAACTCCATTCTGCCGTTTGATTCAAATTACTATGGTGAAATATGTGCAATCTAAAGACAAAAAAAATTCCACATGCTCACCTCTCTCAGCTCAGTCCCAACAGGAAGAGGAAGCCCTCCTCACTTTAGTTTTATTAACCATATGAAATCACAAAGCATACATTGATTGGTTCACATCATACAGATACACCCACTCTACCCTCCTCCCTCCCTCCCTGTATGGCTTGTCCTTGGCATGAAGCTTCTCATTGGTCAGTTCACATAAAAGGGTGGTTTCTTCTCACAAGTCCATTCCATGTTCTTCTTGAAAAATCCATGTGTCATTCAGGCATAGAAGAGTTCTCTCAGTAAAGCAGACAAGGGGGGAGGGGTAACTTCCTCTTCCACACCGAGCAAGGAACGAGAAGGGGGTTTTGGAATCTAGGAATGCAGTGGGGGGGATGAGCCGAACACACATTTGAAAGATGAGAAGCAGAAAGAGAAAATGGAAACTGAACTTTTTCCCTTATCCCTTTTGTATATCCATCCAAGTTGAAATATACTTTGAAAACATATCTGACAAATCTTATCAAGGAAAATAAGCAGTATTGATCATTCTCATACATACATATGCATATATAAAAAGAAATATAAAAAATCTCACAGACTTTGGGGACCTGGTACCGGCCGGCCGTAGGTCCCCTGGCACACATGTAGCCCCACTCTTCCTCTACAAGTGCGCAAAGTTTTTTGTCCGGGGGACCTATGGCCGGGGAGCACCGATTTTTCAAAGCCGGGCACCCCTTCCATAGACTCCCATGTTAAATTGTATTCCTCCGGTGATTTTGGGAACACGGTACTGGCTGGCCGTAGGTCCCCTGGACCCCAAACTTGCCAAACATATAGCCCCACTCTTCCTCTACAAGTGTGCAATGTTTGTTGTCTGGAGGACCTACGGCTGGGGAGTACAGATTTTTCAAACCCGGGCACACCTTCCATAGACTCTCATGTTAAACGTCAGTCTAGTCATGGACACAGTGAGGCATGGGCATTGTGAGGCATGGGCACAGTGAGGCATGGGCACAGTGAGGCATGAACACAATGAGGCATGGACACAGTGAGGCATGCACATGGACACAGTGAGGCAGAGTGAGGCATGCAGATGGACACCCTAGGCTTATACTCGAGTCAATACGTTTTCCCAGATTTTTGTGGTAAAATTAGGTGCCTCGGCTTATATTCGGGTCAGGTTATGGTGGAGTATATACAGTATTTTATTTTTTTCAATATTGTCGCTCTTGTTAATGTCGCAAAAAATAAAAACCGCAGAGGTGAGCAAATACCACCAAAAGAAAGCTCTATTTGTGGGGAAAAAAGGACATAAATTGTCAGTTAAAGCAACACAGTGCTGTATCGCAAAAAATGGCCTGGTCAATAAGGGGGCAAATTATTCCAGTCCTTAAGTGGTTAAATCAGTATTTTTTGCTAGAAAATTACTTATAGACCCCAAACATTATATATATATATATATATATATATATATATATATATATATATATATATATATATATATATATATATATATATATATTTTAGCAAAGACGCTAGGGAATAAAATGGCGATCGTTGCAATTTTTTTTGCTCCATAAAGCTTATTAAACAGTAAATCAAATACAGAGTGGTACAAGTTCAAATGGTGACAATAAAATGTGAGAAAAGAAAAAATGTGGAATAAAAGCGAGTAGGCTTTACATCATATAATTCCCAACATGCATTATGAAAATAACAGCACTAAAAGCATCGGTAGGAGCTGAGATCAGCCTTTGAAGTTGCAAAACATCATTGTAAATTAACAGACTAATGAAGCAGATTGAAAATATAGGTTGGGGTTTGTAGATGGGTAAAAGGTTCATGAAAGAGACTGTTGCAATTATTTATGTCACATGGTATTTGGGCTCTGGGTTTGCAAAGGCAATTTATTTGGAAAAAATACACTTTAATGAATGAAAAAACACAAAAGTTACCCCGATTTTTTTGTATAACGTGAAAGATGATGTTACACCAAGTCAATAGATACCTAACACGTAAAATTTTAAAATTGCGCGTGCACGTAAAATGGCAACAAAGTACACTACTTAAAAATCTCTAGAGGCGACACTTTAAACGCCATTACAGATAAAGGGGCAAATCCACAAAAGAATTACGCCGGCGTATCTATTGATACGCCGGCGTAATTTTAAATTTCCCGCGTCGTATCTTTGTTTTGTATCTACAAAACAAGATACGACGGCATCTGGAATCGATCCGACAGGCGTACGTCTTAGTACGCCGTCGGATCTTAGATGCAATTTTTCGGCGGCCGCTAGGTGGCGTTTCCGTCGAATTCTGCGTTGAGTATGCAAATTAGCTAGTTACGGCGATCCACGAACGTACGTCCGGCCGGCGCATTTTTTTACGTCGTTTGCGTTCGGCTTTTTCCGGCGTATAGTTAAAGCTACTGTTATGAGGCGTACTCAATGTTAAGTATGGCCGTCGTTCCCGCGTAGAACTTTGACATTTTTACGTTGTTTGCGTAGGTCGTTCGCGAATAGGGATTAATAGGGGTTAATTTCGAGCATGCGGAATGGGATACCCCCACGGAAGGCGCATGCGCAATTAAAAAAAACATTGGTTTACGTCGGGTCACGACGTATTTGCATAAAACACGCCCCCATCACAGAGATTTGAATGCCGCGCCATTATGCCGCCAAAGATACACTACGCCGCGGATTCTTTGTGGATTTGAAAAAAAAAGTAAGTTACGGCGGCGCAGTGTATCTTAGATACGCTACGCCCGGCGGATAAATGCGCCGTTGTAGGTGGATCTGCCCCTACCTGTTTAGAGTTACGGAGGAGGTCTAATGCTAGAATTATTGCTCTTGCTCTAACGTTTGCGACAATACCTTACATGTGAGGTTTGAATACCGTTTACATATGTGTGTGACTTACATATCTTACATATGTGTTTAATTCTGCGTTTGAAAACATATTTAATTTTTTTATTTTTTTGTCCTTTTGTTCACTTTTATTCCTATTACAGGGAATGTAAACACCCCTTGTAACAGAAATAAGGATGACAGGTCCTGTTTATGGAGAGATCTGGGGGTCAAAAAGACCCCAAATTTCTTCTTTATCTTTAACAGCAAAAGATTAAAAAAAAAAGACGCAACATGACATAGTTCAGGTCCTCCAAAGCCATAAAGTGTTAACGCCGCTCAGATCAGTTTGAGGAGAGAGACAGCGAACTGCAAAAATGGTATCTGGGTTATGACTGATATCTTCAGCCATAATCCCAGTAAACCGTAATGTATATATACGTATTGCAAGTGCCTTTATGTAAACCCAACATTTCTCATTCCTGATATGTGCCTGCTGTACTATGTACTTGTAAGAACATTTATCCTGCTCTCTTTGTGTTGCTTTCTTTATGTTAAATACCTGGTGTTCTTGCCAATTCATCTGCTTTCCTATTAAAAAATGTAAGAAATTCTGTATATAGCCCTACAGAACACATGGGCTTTGCTGCTTAACTGCAGACAGGAAACAGGAACTTTTTTTTAGGGAAAAGTAATAGAGCATACCATAGATGCAGCTACAAACTTATAAACACTGACATCTACTGGTTGAAGAGTGTATCTCTATTAATGTACAGTAATTGTTGCACAAAATAAAATACTGTATTCCAACAACCCCACTCAACAACTACTCCTTATACTGCAGTAAAAAAGGAAAATCTTGACAGCCGCACTCCAATAAAACGCATTTTATTGTAAAGAATCATCAAGGTTCATGTAACAACAGAAGCATGTGCAAAAAACTGCTACTCCTTATACTGTATTAGTCCCATTTTGGATCTCAGTTCTATAAATCTGTTTCTTTTAAGTGGTTTTGTTAACCTCCTGGGCGGTGTTCCCGAGTCTGACTCGGGGTGAGATTTTTGGGCTAGGATCGGTAACCCCGAGTCAGACTCGGGCTCGCCTCGCTGGATGTACAGGGAGTTTTACTTACCTTGTCCCTGGATCCAGCGATGCCACCACGCTGTGTGAGCGAGCAGGTCCTCGCTCGATTCACACAGTGTCTCCGTGTGACGCCGATCTCCGTTCCCTGCGACGTTACGACGCACGGGGACGGAGAACGGCGCCAAATTCAAAAAAGTAAACAAACACTATACATACAGTATACTGTAATCTTATAGATTACAGTACTGTATGTAAAAAAAACACACCCCCCTTGTCCCTAGTGGTCTGTCCTGTGTCATGCATGTCATTTTATATAATAAAAACGTTTCTTTCTCCCTGCAAACTGTAGATTGTCCATAGCAACCAAAAGTGTCCCTTTATGTCAAAAATAGTTTTAGATCAGCTAAAAAACAGCGATAATAAATTATAATCACTTGCAGAATTGTGCGATAGCGATTTGTGGGGAAATTCGTCATAAAAAAAATAAAATAATGACAGCAACAATTCTGCAACTGAGCAAATTTCAGTGATTTTGATTTGATTACATTATTGAATAATTTTTATTATAATTATATTATTATTTGTTATAATTATTTATAATTATTTATTATATTATAATTTATAATTTTGTTTTTAAAAAAATGTCATACCCGGGATGCCTACTAGACTCTTGTTTGGTCAGATTTAAGTGAGTTATTCCTAAGGCCGGGTACTCACGACCAAACATGTATGGTGAAAGCGGTCCGTCGGACCGTTTTCACCATACATGTCTGCCAGAGGGCTTCTGTACGATGGTTGTACACACCATCGTACAGAAGTCCGCGCGTAAACAATACGCGGGGCGTGTCCGCGGTGTCGCCGCGTCGATGACGCGGTGTCGCCGCGACAATGACGCGGCGACGTGGGCGGCCCGCCTTTAAAATGCTTCCACGCATGCGTCGAAGTCATTCGACGCATGCGAGGGACGGCGGGCGCCTGGACATGTACGGTAGGTCTGTACTGACGACCGTACATGTCCGAGCGGGCAGAATTCCAGCGGACTGTTTTAAAACAAGTCCAGGAATATTTGTCTGCTGGGAAAAGGCCCGGCGGGCAAATGTTTGCTGGAATTCGGCCCGCTCGCGCCCACACACGACCAAACATGTCTGCTGAAACTGGCCTGCGGGCCAGTTTCAGCAGACATGTTTGCTCGTGAGTATGGGGCCTAAGAATTACAGGCCTACAGTATAAAACGCCAAATTTCCTTGAAAATAATGGTACCGCTTTCAGCATGTTTTTTCTGAAAGAATCATACCGCCAGGGAGGTTAAATGCTGTGATCCACTTTTGTTTCTCATGAGTTGAAAGTCTTTGCATCTCATCTCATGAATCTGGCTCTGTTTTTAATGCTACGCAAGCAACATAGAACAGACGTTTGGCTGGGATACCTTTATTGCTTCTGGTGGATTTGCTAATTGAAGCCTCCTGTGGCCTGGTTTCTTCTTTTACAGCATTTGGATTGTCTGCATTAATTTCTATTTTTGTGTCACTTAGTTGCTTATCTTAATGTGATACTGATGTAGAATTTTCCTAATTTTGAAGTGTTTGTGTTAGTTCAAGACATTTTGAACACACTAATAGCCAGATTCATAGAGAGTTACGCCGGCGTATCAGTAGATACGCCGTCGTAACTGTGAATCTACGCCGGCGTTAATTTAAGCGTATTCTGGAAACCAGATACGCTTAAATTAGGCTAAGATACGAGCGGCGTATCGTAAAGTGTAATTTTTAGGCTGGCCGCTAGGTGGCGCTTCCGTTGAGTTTGGCGTAGAATATGTAAATGTAATATGTAAATGACTAGATACGCCGATTCACGAACGTACGTGCGCCCGTCGCAGTAAAGATACGCCGTTTCCGTAAGAGATACGCCGCGTAATGATAAAGCTGCCCCCTAGGAGGCGTAGTCAATGTTAAATATGGCCGTCGTTCCCGCATCGAAATTAGAAAATTTTACGTCATTTGCGTAAGTCGCCTGTGAATGGGGCTGGACGTAATTAACGTTCACGTCGAAACCAATACGTCCTTGCGGCGTACTTTGGAGAAATGCACACTGGGATATGTACATGGACGGCGCATGCGCCGTTCGTAAAAAACGTCAATCACGTCGGGTCACGAGTAATTAACATAAAACATGCCCCCCCGTCCTCATTTACGCTGCGCCGCCGTAAGTTAGGAGGCAAGTACTTTGTGAATACAGTACTTCTCTGACTTAAGGCGGCGTACCGTAAATAGGATACGCTACGCCGCCTTAAAGTTGCGGCGGCGTCTCTGAATCCAGCTATAAGTTTCATCAACATCTACACTTCTACTGATGGTTACCTTGTTTGTGTCTTGGTGTAGAATTATGTATCCCTTTGGAGATTTATTGTACCCCACAAGTACACCTTCCTTTGCGCAAGCATCCCATTTTGTACGTTTTTTCTTTTGCGATGTGCACAGACTTTGCTTTCTATTTTTTTTTAGATGGTTTTAACTCTGCCTGATCTCCTCCAATAATCAGACTTTTTCTGACACCCTTGCTGCACAGCCTTTCATTGGGGAGCCCAGTGTGTTGCTGTTTCTCCTCCCCCAGCACGTTTGCAGCTGAGAACAGAGAGAATGTGATCAGTTATAATAAAAAAAGGGAAAAAGGTCATTTATAATGGTTTTTATACCTATACATAATTGTTTTGCCTTTCATTTCTATTTAAAATTGAGTGGGCTGTTTTACAAGGTGAATTGTTCGCCAAATTTGCTTTAACAATTCTGACCTTTACCATAGGATTATGTCTGTGAAACGCACTGCTATACAGACAGAAAGGTAACAGAGTTAAAAACATGATAGCACTGTTCAAAGAGACAAGGATTGTTTAATTTCTTGTTCAGAGCATTTAGAGAATGAGCTTATTGACTTTCAAACATTGTTTAAGACCTTGTTTACACCTGCAGAGGTAGGAGTGTTGAAACATTTATTATATTTTGCACACATGCCCTCTAATGTTACTTTTCTAACTGTATGAATATTTCCAGCTGACCCTGTTTTATTGTTCAACAACAAACATATCATTGCACAGAATGAAATCACAATTTCATAGACATCAAACATGATATTGATCTTATGCCTGGACCTTGTAATATAGGGGTAGATGGTACCTAACCAATCGTTTTGGGGCCTACTAGTCCAGGAAAAGTCCTGTGCTGTCTTCACTGCAGGAAGGAGCCGAACAATTGAGGATTCAATTAAAGGACGCATCCTGGCCAATTTACCTCACAGTGCGGCCGGTTTGGCTGAAAGATCCTGGCACCGTGAGCTGTGTAATTTCTTTTGGAACTTTGCAAAGTGCATGTGTGTAGTTACATGATCCTGTGGCAGAGGACTGTGTAACGACTTTATGGTATTTATCAAGTCTGTGGCAGAGACTTTTGAACAAGCTTCCCACCGGCTGCTAGGCCAGAGAGAGAGGCCTTTCCGGTGGTCGCTGAATCCAGTGTGGAATAGTTTGTCCTCTGGATCCAAGATTATACCCAAGATTCGCAAAGCAAGGTATCTGAATCTTCCCTAACCCTCTGTCCCTCTAAAGGAACTTGTTTAATAAAAATTGATGAAGAAAAGGAAACCAAGTGTTGGTGTGGACATTTGTAACTCTTCAAGAAGGACCCCTAGGACAAACATGGTGACTAGTAAGGTAACGGCAAGCCCAAATCTAATCCGGCAGCTCCATCGGGGTAGTGCTACACACCCTTTGTGTGGACCTGCATGTCACGTACTTGGTGGAAGAGTCTGGTATGCAGAGGGAGGTCTCTCTTACACCTTTGACTCGAGGCCCCTGGTAGGGAAAATAGGAGTCGCAGGAGTGCAGAGTCGCACTAGAGCCTGGCAAACTTGCTGGTTGACGAGCTGGAGCAGCAACTGGAATGGACCCAGGAACAACTGCCAGACTGGGGGCTGGAGCTCAGGCAGGTGCGGGCAGATGGTCTGGAAGAGTAGGCACACAAGTCCAAAGCAGGTCAACACTGGAGCAGGGTCAGGTACAAACAGATTCTGCAACAGGCTGGCGGCAAGGTAGCAGGAGAAGCAGGCAGGAACGTGGTCTCAGGTACAGGCAGGTTAGGCAACAGGCTGGTAGCAAGGTAGCAGGGGGAGCAGGCAGAACGTAGTCAACACAGGCCGAGGTCAGATGCAGGCAGATAAGCAGGGAGCCAGATAGGGTCAGCTGGAGCAGGATACAGGCAAACGACAATCAGGGGTCTCGGGTAACGCTGTAGACCGGACAGCACCGATCCAAAGAAGTAAGGCAGTTTATAGTCTATTAGCGCCACAACGTCACTGGGTGCCTGTGCACGCCGTTGTTGGCATTTTGTGTGGCACTAGTGTGCAAGCGTGCGTGTGCGCACATAGGTTGTGCACGCGTGCACCGGTGCGTGCAAACATGCCCGCGCAGCCCTTCTCAGTGGGACATGCAGAACGGGAACATCCATAGTCGCCATCTTAATTGCTGGCATGCCCTTCCTGACTAGAGTGGCCACGTGTCCCGGATTGTCTGCCACATTACTGCTTTACTCACTGACAGTACTTGTCCTGGCCAGGAATGCCTGGAGGAGCACAATCCCGCCCCCTGCTTGTGATTGGAGAAATCATAAATCCCGCCTCTTGTGTCCAATCACTGTGCTGTGATTCGTTACAGCGCAAGCTGATTTTTGGGAAGGGGGGGTGTCCCTGAATGGTAGTTTGGAAATGTGGTCACCCTATTCCTGACATGCACTTACTGGACCCATATGAGATGTCTTCATTTACCACTTTACATGAACTATAATTAATGTATAAGCGCTGCATTTATATTTTATTGATGATCCAGATTGGGAAATTCGACACTTTAATAAATCAAGCTGTACATATACAAATATGTATTTATGGGGGTGGGGGAGGGGAGGGGGTAGGGGTCACACCCTTCAAATTCTAACGTACTGAGTAATTGATTACATACAGCAGTTAAAATTCAAATATCCGTAAACCATCTTGGCCTTTACAAACCTCATTGTTCTTCCTTACCAAACTTTTATGCACGCAGCCCAGAAGGTTGATTCAGCATCTCCCTAATACCGGGTCTGTAACCTAACAGCTGCTGTACACCTCAATTAAACCTTCATCCCGTGAACGTGACATGTTCTGCTGATACCAATTACCTGTAAGTATAAAACAGAGGCTTTCAAGAGCAGAAACTTCTTTCTCATTTCCCAGCCGCCTCAGAGACCTTATCATTAGGAAGACTGACCTGTCCCTTTCATGAATAAAACATTGCTCTGCTTTCAACACGTTCGTGATCTCTTCAGTTTAAATATCTAGGGCCGCAGATTATTTCAAAGTGTACCTGTCTTTTTCATGTTATGTTGCAAATGAAAGGGCTACGGAAATCCTGCTGCTCTTTTATGTCTTAAAATATTCATATATTCAAAAGGTGAAGTTAAAATACCATTAAAGATTAAAAAGATAATTAAAGTGTATGTGAAAGCAAAAAAAAAGAAAAACATATCACTGCAATACCTGGACGTGTCTTCATGTTTTATCTCTGTGAACCAACCATTCTCAACCAGGGTTTCTTTAGAGCAGGGGTCTCCAAAATGCGGCCCATGGGCTGAATGTGGCCCTTTGCTTGCCTTTATCCGGCCCTTGGGGCACTTTTAATCCCACCGACACCAAGGTGGCACCATTCCTTCCACTAACACCAACCTGTGTTGCCAACCGTCCGTAGAATTACAGACAGTTCGTTAAAACAAGGCACTTGCACTGACACCAATGATGGAGCTCTATTTCTCCTACTGACACCCACAATGGGGTATAATTCCTCCCACTAATACCTCCTACTGACGCCAATGATAGGGCACTATTCCTCCTACTGACACCAATGATAGGGCACTATTCCTCCTACTGACACCAATGATAGGGCACTATTCCTCCTACCAGAGCTTTTTTTCTCAGAAAATAGGTGCAGGAACTCAACCACGACCCCGTTCAGATTTCACAAACAGTAGAAGGGTCTTAAAGGTGCATTAAATACCAGGATTGCATTACATACAGAGTGCAGAGTTCAGGGAGGTTGCACACAGAGTGCAGAGCTGTCACCTGTAAACAACAGAAACCAGACTTCTGTGTTTACAAGTGATTGTGGAGAGCGGGCACCAAAGGGTCTGAGCCAGAGGTGGTGGAACTGAGTTCCCCCAAGTTCCCCCTGAAAAAAAGCTCTGCCTCCTACTGACACCAATTATAGGGCACTAGTCCTCCTACTAACACAAATGATAGGGCACTATTCCTCCTACTGACGCCAATGATAGGGCACTAGTCTTCCTACTAGCACAAATGATAGGGCACTATTCCTCCTACTGACGCCAATGGTAGGGCACTATTCCTCCTACTGACACCCACAATGGGGTATAATTCCTCCCACTAATACCAATGATGGGGCACTAGTCCTCCTACTTACTACAGGAACCATGTAACTTACTCTCACTTAAGCTGCAGCATGTTCTACTCTCACTGGCCACTCCTGCCCCCCTCCCCCCCCCCCCCCAAAGTCTGAAGGATAGTAAACCAGCCATTTGTTTAGAAAGTTTGGAGACCCCAGCTTTAGAGCAGGGATCTCCAAACTTTCTAAACAAAGGGCCAGTTTACTGTCCTTCAAGGGGAGTAATAGTGCTCCAAGGGCAGGATAAAGGCAAGCAAAAGGCCACATCTGGCCCCCCGGGCCGCAGTGGGTACCAAGGATTTCTTGAGTTGTGGCTGATTGACCTAACATTTTATTGTGCCTGTATAGTTCTGGGCCCAATGCCACTTGGCAGAGCCAGTGATATGACACCAATGATCTTTTTATCTGTCTGTAGGGGAGCATTCTGACCACCACTGTAAAGGGGGCATTTTTCCCACATTTAAAATGATCGTGTGTGGGTTTCACATAATTTTTCGGCTTCTGAAAAACGACAAAAAAAAAAAAAATTCAAACATGCTGCATTTTTTAATGTCGTTTTTCAAAATGACGTTTTTCGTGTTGTAAAAAATTATTGTGTGTTGGCAAAAACTACGTTTTAAACCCGCGCATGCCTAGAAGCAAGTTATAAGACAGGAGCGCTCGTTCTGGTAAAACTACCATTCATAATGGAGTAAGCACATTCATCACGCTGTAACAGACAAAAAAGCGCGAATCGTCTTTTACTAACACAAAATCAGCTAAAAGCAGCCCCAAGGCGAATAGAACTTCCCCTTTAGAGTGCCGTCGTACGTGTTGTACGTCACCGCGCTTTGTTCATCATTTTTCAAAAACCATGGTGTGTGGGCAACGTTGTTTTTAATGATGAAGTTGGAAAAACTTCGTTTTTTGGACATGCTAAAAAAATTTATTTTTTTTTCATGCCGAAAAACTACCGTGTGTACGCGGCATTATGTGTGTTTCTGACCACCTTTGTGTGATTTAGCTCTTCCTGTTATATTCTACATGATATAAAATAAATATACAAAATCAATTTGGAGGTGAATATTTTTTTTTATTGTACATATAAAAATAGCAAAACAAAAATAGCAAAACAATGAAACCTCCAATCCATCATCACAGGTGGTATTGTACAAAAATGTTTTAAACAGAAGTAAACAAAACATTGTCATAGATAACACAACAATAAAATAATGTAGAAAAAAATAAAACTGAACTGGAAAAAAACCTAACAATAAGCTGCAACTCAAAGTAAAATACACACAAAATAGCAATATGAAAAAATATTGTTGAGCTCTAAAAGTGACATATCACTAACTCTAAACCTAAATAAACAACCTAAAGAAATAAAATAAAATAAATAAATAAAAAACAGTAAATATTTGAGAAAGTAACAAATTGTTATTCAAAATTCCGAAAGTGAAAATCACCATTTAAAGCAGTGGTTCCCAAATGTTAGTGCCGTGACCCCTTGATAAAATTTCCCAAGTTGTGGGGACCCCTAACAGAAAAATGATTTTCATAGCATGGCAAGTAATTTTCTCCCCTAACCCACAGACATTTAGCGTTCTCTGAGTCCCTTCCACTCCACATTTTAGGATGTACCACTCTTTCTCTTTGTTCTCCTTTCCTTCCTTTTTATCTCTATATCCAAATTTCTTTTGTTTTAGTTTTTTCCCATCTCTCTCTCTCTAGCCGTCTTTCTTGTTCTCTGTTATATTCTTTCTCTCCCTTTTTCTTTGTTACTCCCCCTCTTTTCCTCTCCCTTCTATGTATTCTCTCTTTTTTCTTGCTTCTCTTACTCCTTGTTGCATAGGGAATGGGAAGAGTAGCCGTGCTGGAGGGAGTTCTGATCAGCCAACTTAGGTGCTCTTGATCAAGGTCATCTGCTGATCTGAGAACTGTATTGGTGATTTTTAATGGCAACTATAATCACAGGCAGTGTTACTTACTTTGTCTCCGGCTTCATGGTGTCTCGCAGGAGTGACCCATATGCCGAAATCAGGAAATGAGGTCTCCTCCAGCCCCTCCCACTTCACATTCCTCACCAGTCAGCTGACCTCTAGTCTCTGCCCCCATCCATGCCATGAACTGAATGGGCGGCTGCGAAGAGGAAGAATGGGCGGCCACAGGCTCCAGGAACAGCCCTGCTGGGTGCCCGCGAAAAGGCTGGGAGAGCGGTGCGGGCTTCAGGAACAGCCCGGGATTCCCTCAGGTTGAGGACCACTGATATAAAGTTTGTATACTTGTGGCTAATACCCAGCCAGGGCCTTTTCCTCAAGAGCGTTCCAACATTGATCTGGTCAACACACAGTCGTGGGCCGTCTGGTCAAAAACGTGGTGATTGAATGAAGCCTTTACTTTGAGCCCATGCACAGTTTGGCTGATGATAGCAGCACAAAAGGAAGGGGCAAAGGAAATCGACATAGGTAAAACCAAATGGGTTTTTATTAAAAAAATATAAAACAAACTCGTCTGCGAGGCGTATGATATGCAATAAAAGGTTCTTAGATAAAAAAATGTGCATCCGGCCGGCAGTGATACAAACGCCTGTGCAAATGGGACATATAAAGTGGTGACGTCAGCATGTCGCTCCTCCTGATGCGTTTCGTCACTAATCTGATGTCATCCTGGGCCCCAAAACGACATCAGATTAGTGACGAAACACGACTGAGGGGGCAGCGATGTGCTGACGTCACCACGTTTTATGTCCTGTAAACTTGTCAAATGTATCATTGTCTAAGGTCAGCATCTCATCCATGAGCATGATGTCATTTATGGTGGAAACCCAAAAGAAAAACAGGGGGGGGGGGTTTGGTCATTTTCCAAAATAGGGGATCAGCTTTCTGGCCGCTGACAGAAAAAAGCATAACAAATTTCTGCGATGCTATAGAACCTGGGAGCATGGATAGCAGCGCCATTTCTGGGGAAGGTGTCAAAAACTGGTTATATAGGCCACCGTGTATGGAAAAACCCTGAAACCACAGGTGTCAAACACAAGGCCCGCAGGCCGAATCCGGCCCCCCAGGCCATTTCACGTGGCCCTCACACCTCTCCTGCAGCTGCAGGAGAGCTCCAGCCCTCCTCTGGTCCTACTCCAGACCCTTACTTTCTGCTTTCAAGCAATGCATCCAGCTTCTTCCCAGCAGCAGCATAAGGAAAGGGGGTGCACTGTGATGTGAGGGGGAGTGGGGGACTCAACATCTGATAGTGGGGTGGCTCCAGGGGCAGACTGAAAACTCATGGGGCCCCAGACAATAGGAGATTATGGGGACCCCCGGGCAATAGGAGATTATGGGGCCACACAGTATACATACACAGTATACACACATATACACACACAGTAAACATACACACTGTATACATACACACATAATACACATACACACACTGAAAAGGTACTGGCGAGGCGGGGCAGCTATAATCTTGGGATTTAAAAAAAACACAGATTTTTACATACTGTCCCTGGTTTTACTAAGGCTGGCAATCCTGATGGGGCCCCCTAGTGGCATGGGGCCCTCGGGCAGTGCCCGAGAGACTGAATGGTCAGTCCGCCCCTGGGTGGCTTTTGACATATATTGTAAAGGGGAGGAGATGCGCTGGACATCTAATATTACAGATACAACCAGCCCTTTTGAGGGCAATCATAATGCTGATGTGGCCCACAATGAAATTGAGTTTGACACCCCTGCCTGAGACCATACAAAAAAAATGAAAAAATCCAGCTGAGAGGACAGCAGCCCCACATATTGGGCACAGCAGGTATGCAAACCAGGGAAGTCAGCATTCAGATCTCGCTAATACAGTCCCTGAGAGATATAAGAAACTGGTATGTGGTTTGTTTCTTCAGCATCTACCAAAAACTACAATATCAGTTTTGGGAGGACTGACCCTTTAATTCCTTCAACATCTTTGTCTAATAGTAAGATTAACCCTTAAAATCAGGTTATAAGCTTCCTATTGCTTTTCTCTCCCTAGTTCCTGAGCAACACAAAATCCTTCTTGTAATGAAATGTATTGCCTTGGCTGGCTGGCGCAGCAGTCATGAATTTGTATCACGGCACAGGAATTGCCAAGGCTGTCAATCACCGCTCTCTCCCCGATTAGGAGTGGAAGTTTTTCTCAACTTTTCAGTGTTGTTTTATAATCCTCCAAGGTAGACCTCTGCTGCCTGCAAGCCGCCAGCTCTGATGTTTTTCAATTTGGAACTTATTGCTTTTTCAAAGCTCTCTGACTGGAATACGTAATCTGCTTTTAGCATTTTATGGACTGGCGGTGTTGCCGTTTTAATTCAATGTATCAGTGATTAATTCTTTACTGGCTTTGCGCTGAGAATTGTTTTATGCCTTTTAATAGGAGGATTAAATAAACTTGATGGTAATCAAAATGTTTATTAATATGTTAATGTTGCATTTATTCAGCACAACACAATGTACAAATAACAAAGAGCAAGAGTGGTGTGTACCGGAGCAATAGCATCAAATACCCCAATACATTATTTAAAATGGGGTTTTACAACACTAAACCAGATATCAATAGAAACATTTCATTTGAAAAGTTTGAAGACACTGTAACATTTTGAGAACCTGCCACTGTGAAAATGTAGGAGAAAATGACACAGGATTTGCATTAAAGGGGAAGTACACCCAAAGCTTGTTTGGCTGTGGGATCCACCCACATGCCTGGACCTTCACCTGCCTTAGCCTCTCAGCAAGCTGCTGGGAGCCTGAGCCGGCCACTCCTGCCCCCCTCCACAGCCCAGTGCTCCAGTGAGCAAGGAGGCGGCAAAGCAGAGAGCAGTGACTAACGTGGATCAATGCTAATTCAAGCCTAAGGATAGCTCAGGGCTCCCAGTTTGGAGACAGCTCCCATATTGGAGACAGGAGGTCTCATCCAGGAGTCATAAAAGCCCCAGCCAGGAGTCAAGAGACAGGAGGTCTCAACCAGGCACCACTAAGGAGGTGAAACGCCAACTATACATATTGATGGCTTTATGGGTACATCCAGAGCCATTACAGCAGCACATAGGAATCACTTTGGAGCTTGTTATTGATTCGGGGGTTGCCTTATTAAGGTCCCGTGAGCATCATTTTCCTTAGTGCTAAGCTTATATCGCTTTACACTGGATCAGTGGAGGTTGGATATCGTTGCACAACAGGGTACTCCTAGGACTTGTATCTACCAGTTCCAAATTTATACTGGGGTTCTGATTGATGCCTCTGTGTATTCCCGTCTCCACAATTCGTTTTCATTATTTGTTTTGGTATTAGTTGGAGGAATAGTGCCCCAACATTGGTATTAGTTGGAGGAATAATGCCTCATCAATGGTATTAAATGGAGGAATAGGGTCCCAGTATTTGTATTAGTTGGAGGTATACTTCCCCATCATTGGAATTAGTTGAAGGGATAGTTCCCTGTCATTGGTGAAAAGAGAGAGACTAATAGGGAAAAGGGGAAGAAGTAGGACTTTAAATGAAACAAAACACTAAGGGTAACACTATTCTTCCCACTGGACACCAAAAGTGGGGCATAAGTCTTGCACTGACACCAATCTTGTTTCTATTTTACATATTCATTGATTTACTATGTATACCTATAATGTTCTATGCCCAAATGTGTCATTAAAGGGGTTGTAAAGGTAATTTTTCCCCCCTAAATAGCTTCCTTTACCTTAGTGCAGTCCTCCTTCACTTACCTCATCCTTCCATTTTGCTTTTAAATGTCCTTATTTCTTCTGAGAAATCCTCACTTCCTGTTCGTCTGTCTGTAACTACACACAGTAATGCAAGGCTTTCTCCCTGGTGTGGAGAAAACCTCTTGAGGGGGGAGTTACAGACAGAAGAACAGGAAGTGAGGATTTCTCAGAAGAAATAAGGACATTTAAAAGCAAAATAGAAGGATGAGGTAAGTGAAGGAGGACTGCACTAAGGTAAAGGAAGCTATTTAGGGGGGGGGATGTACCTTTACAACCCATTTGATGGGCACAGTGAGGCTGCAATTTATTTGTATTTTTTGCCCCCCCCCCCCCCCAAAATGTTGATCACCAGCCGCCACTGGAAGGAATAGTTCCCCATCACTGGAATTATTTGGAGGAACAGTTCCCCATCACTGGTGTGAGGAATAGTGCCCCATTGATGATGTCAGTGGCAGGAATTATGTCCCACTGTTGGTGTTCAGTGGAAGGAATAATACCCCAAGAAAGGGCTGCATCAGACCCACAGGCTACCATTTGGAGACCACTGTTATAGGTAATCAAAGGGTAGAAGGAGTGTAAAAGGGTTCATGTTGTCCTCTATCCTGGAAAGTTTCCTAAGGACACCAATGTTTATAATGACTTCATAGCTGAGTACATTTTATGTGTGGAGTTTCACTTTAATATTTACACTTTGGCCATTATGACAGCGTGCCAACGCTTTTATCTTTTTCAAATGTAGCTGCCATTTAACATTCTTCCAGGAGCCGTGTGATGTTTACACGCAATACTGTGCTCTGTTTCTTGTAATTATGAATTGTAATGTTAATGCGTATTATTCCTTATTATCAGCAAATGAATGGATTTTGTTCTATGTGAGTGCATACCTATTGTCTGGTTAAACAGCCCTCTGGATTTATACAACACATATAACAATATTTTCCAAAACATCAAGGTACAAAATTAATTAGCTGCTCTTTAAAAAGAAGCTGGAACAGCAGAACAGATAATAATAGGAATGTACTACAGAGCAATCATTGCTAATTCATTATTTCTTGCTTATTCCAAGTTAAAAATATGTTTGTATACATTTTGTCGCAGTAACCCATTCATTTAGGATGTCTCCCTTTATAAAAATTGTATACATTTGGAGAAGAGCGTTCATTGTATTGTTATCTTCTTACAAATGGAACGCAGCTTTGTTCGAGTTTCTTACAGACCTGACAAATAATTATTTGCAGTATGGCACCACATTCACAAGATGACGGGGTATCACCGAATAGATACATTTCAGCTTGGATTCAACAGTACAATTCCCCCCGGCACAGAATATTCACAAACCATCCCACGTTACAATATTATACTTCCATTCTTTTTATAGCTTTGTAGACTATAATGAAAAAACTTCTTGAGGTCCCCACACTTTTTTACCTACTCTTTTCTGAAGTCTCCATCAGTAACATCTGGTTCTCAACATTTTTGGGGGGCGCAAACAAACTGAAAAAAAACCCCCATCAATTATAGATACTGTGCCCATCAAACGCAGCTACTGTGCCCATCAATTGCCGCCACTGTGCCTATCAAACGCAGCCACTGTGCCCATCAAACACAGCCACTGTGCCCATCAGATGCAGCCACTGTGCCCATCAATTGCCGCCACTGTGCTTATCAAACGCACCCACTGTGCCCATCAAACGCAGCCACTGTGCCCATCAAACGCAGCCACTGTGCCCATCAGATGCAGCCACTGTGCCATCAAATGCAGCCACTGTACCCATAAATTGCCACCACTGTGCCATCAAACGCAGTTACTGTAACCATCAATTGCTGACACTGTGCCCATCACTCACTGAAACTGTGCCATCAAACGCAGCTACTTTACCCATCAATTGCTGACTCTGTGCCCATCAATTGCCGCTATTGTGCCCATCAATTGCTGCCAGTGTGCTCATCAATTGCTGCTACTGTGCCCATCAGTTGCTGCCAGTGTGCCCATCAACTGCCGCTACTGTGCCCATCCACTGCCACTACTGTGCCCATCAACTGTCGCTACTTCGCACAACCACTGCCACTACTGTGCACATTCACTGCCGCTACTGTGCCCATTCGCTGCCACTACTGTGCCCATCAACTGCCGCTACTGTGCCCATACACTGCCGCTAGTGTGCCCATCAACTGCTGCTACTGTACCCATCAACTGCTGCCAGTGTGCATCCCCAGCCCACCCATCACTTACCTTGTCTCAGTGGGGGAATTGGGTCATGGCAGCTGTGTCCTCCATGCACCTCAATCTCTTCTACCACCCTCACTTACCATCCTCTGCTACGATTGGACGCCTGATAGGTGGCGTCCAATCACAGCGCCTGTCATTTCAGCCAATCAGGTGACAAGTAACACAGACCCAAGCACCTGACTGAGAGGCGGTTCAGTGTTAGGTAGGCAATTCTTTCACTTTCCTAAGACACAGCTGAGTGAACAGCTGAGTGAACAGCAAGGGGCTGGGCACCTGAATAGGGGGTGGCAGAAGAGACCATAAATAGATTCATGCAATGCATGAATCTATCTATGGTGATAGATGGACGGCAGGAGAGAGGGGGTGGCACCCGTGCACCCTTTATGGATGCACAGCCACTGGTCTCCATGCATGATGCAGAGAGCTGCTCTCTACTGCAAAACGCTGCAAGTGCAGGGCACCATGTTTGGTGGGCAGGACCATGACACCCTGCACTTTACAGCCTTTCCACAGTTTTCTGGATTGAGTGACGTGACATTGTGCCCAAGGGAAGAGGTACTACAAGGGACAGCCCAGAATTAAAGGCAAGTTTTGTAGACAGAATCACATATAGGAAATAACTGCCTGAAGTTGGGCTTTAAATACAAATGTCCAAACCATAGGGTTAAAATTCATGGCTCTATCATCAATCCCATCCCAATAAAACAAAAAAAAGTGAGCATTTGTGCATTTGAAAAGGTGAAATCCTTACTGGTGCATTGCAGGGAGACATCAGAGTAGGTACAGTGTGTTCAGAACTCATCATACGTTGCAAGGAAAATATGATTGCTGCTTACACCCCTCATTGTAACTTATTTTTACTGTAATCACTGTAACACAAAAACATCTTCATAAGATACTCCTGTATACATGTTATGTTGCTATAGTAGCATCATTTTTAACTGAGGATTGTTTGAGACAGTCTTTGCAAGAAAGGAAATAAAGAAAATGGACAAATAGTAGGGAAGAGAAGAAGGAAGAAAAAGAGGGAGGGATGGAGGATGGAGGACGGAAGAGGATAAGGGTGGAAGGGAAGAACTGAGGCAGGAAAAAAGGGGAAAGGACGGAGGGAGAGAAGGAAAGTGTAGAGGAAGGGAACTAGGAATAGAAGGAAGGTGTAGAGGGAGCGATCTAAGGATGAAAGGAAGGGGTAGTAGGTGAGTTGTAAGAGAGTGTAGATGGAGAACATAGAAGCAAGATATAGAGAGAGAGAACTAAGGATGGAAGGTGGGTATAGAGGGAGAGAACATAGAAGGAAGGTGTAGAGGGAGAGAACTTAAAAGAAAAGTATAGTGGAAGAGGACTAAAGATGGAAGGAAGGTGTAGTAGGGGAGAAGTAAGGATGGAAGTAGGATGTATATGGATAGAACTTAAAAGGAAGATGTAGAGAGAGATAACTGAGGCCCCATACACACGAGAGAATTTATCCGCGGATACGGTCCAGCGGACCGTTTCCACGGATAAATCCTCTCAAAGATTTCCGCAGATTTCGATGCGATGGAGTGTACACACCATCGCATTGAAATCCGCGTGGAAATCCTCTGGCGATGACGTGTCGCGCCGTCGCCGCGATTATGACGCGGCGACGGCGCGACGCTGTCATATAAGGAATTCCACGCATGCGTCAAATCATTACGACGCGTGCGGGGAATCCCTTTGGACGGATGGATCCGGTAAGTCTGTACAGACGAGCGGATCCATCCGTTGGAATGGATTCCAGCAGATGGATTTGTTGTGCATGTCAGCAAATATCCGATCTGCTGGAATCCATCCCAGAGGAGATTTCTCCGCGGAAACAGATCCGCTGGCGTGTACACACCATAGGATCTATCCGCAGAAACCCATTTGCTGGGATTTATCTGCGGATGGATTCTATTGTGTGTATGGGGCCAAAGGATAGAAGACAGGTATGTAGAGAGAGAACTAAGGATGGAAGGTGGGTGAATTAAATGCTGCAATATACAAACTAATAAACATACAATAAATAAACTATATAATTATTATCCCAAACGATGACTACGGATTTTTTTGCATATATGTATTACCTTGTCTATTCCCATAGTTAGCTAGTCTATAAAAACTCAGATAAGCATAATGGTATAAGGTTAGCTATGAAAGAAAAACACATCAGTATAGTAAAACAATATGTTTCATTTTTTTCCCAAGAAAATAGGAATACGCTAACAACAAACACTAAGGTAAAGTATAACAGCAGAGTATATGAGAAAAATAACATCAAAGATACTTATCACACATGATTTCATCATCTGGGCTCTGGATGGCAAAAGAGAACGAGCCAAGAGGCTCACATAAGCAGGCCAGGAGCCAAAAAGGAAAAGGGGACTCTTACTCTTCTGTGTGTGCTTTGAACATTCATTCACCTTCACTCATAACCACCACCACTCACCTCCTGTTCAATCAGATATTGCCAAGGTAGTCCTTCTCACTAGATTATATTACTGATCGTCTTGCCGTATTGGCCTCTGGGGGCAGTATTGCCCATATCATCTCCAGGAGCTTGTTGATCTTTTGATCTTTGTCATCAATTATCTTGGCAGCCATAGCTCTCTTTGAAGCTTGCTTGCAGAGTGGTTAATCAATGATTCTCATAGTTAGATCGGAGCCAGTATCGTCATGCAAAGTTAGAGGCCTAATTGGTTACATTCCAACTTGGGGGCCATATGCTTGCCAACCAGAGAGTGAGAATATTAGAAATTATATTACCTCACGTTGCCTTCCAACAGTGGGTATAGAGGGAAGGTGTAGAGGGAGAGAGCTTAGAGAAAAGGTATAAAGGAAGAGGACTGAAGATGGGAGGAAGGTGTAATAGGGGAGAACTAAGGATGGAAGGAGGGTGTATATGGATAGAACTTAGAAGGAAGATGTAGAGGGTGATAACTAGGGATTGAAGGAAGATGTAGAGGATAGAACTAAGGATGGAAGGCAGGTATAGTGGGAGAGAACTTAGAAGGAAGATGTAGAGATAGAGAACTAAGGATGTAAGGATGGTGTAGTAGGAGAGAACTAAAGATGGAAGGATGGTATAGAAGAATGGTATGACTAAGTCACGTGCCTAGTGACGTAACGCGTGGGGGAGGAGCCTAGTGACGCGATCGACGGGAGATCCGTCCGAATGAGGAGATCGCAACGCTGAGCGGCTTATCCCATTACTGCCTCGCTGAATGCTGTGATTGATCGGGGGTTTCCTGCCAATTCTGGATGAATGGATATCCACTGGCTGCCTGACATCATCATTTGTAGCACCATCAAGTTTACCTGGGACTGACCCCTTCAGGCTAATCTATCTGCCTGTGTGTGCATTGTCCATAAGCTGCCAATAAGACTTCCATACTTAGTGTGTCACTAATTTTGGTTCTTATATATGCACTCGCACAAGGTGTGAGTGAATAGGGACGTTTGGTTCTCTTTGGGGCTTTTGGTATTTTAATTGTACTTTAATTGTATCTAATATTATTTTTGTTTATTTTGCACATTTGTCTCATCACAAGCAATGATTAATTGAATTATTGATACCTCCTGAGAAGGGTGTTTATGAGGTATCGTCAACATTATTTGTACTTACAGCAGCAATTGTTGGTAATAGCGCAGCACTTATGTTTTAAAATTTTCTTTTGGTATAGAAGAAGAGTACTTAGAATGAAGATGTAGACAGAGAGAACTAAGGATAGAAGGCAGGAATAGAGGGAGAGAACTTAGAAGTACGATGTAAAGGGAGAGAAAAATGGATGTAAGGAAGGTGTAGTAGGGGCGAACTGAAGATGGAAGGAGGGCAGGGATGGACTGGCCATAGGGACTACAGGGAGTTTCCCGGTGGGCCGATGGCTCAGTGGGCCGTTTAAAAAAAAAATACATTTTTTTTTTTAAACGGAGACTCTCTCAGGCCCCCTCTGTCTCTTAGTCCCCCCCCCTCTGTTTCTCAGTCCCTCCCTCTGTCTCTCAGTCACCCCCTCTTTTACCCCCCCCCTCTATCTCTCAGACCCCCCCTCTGTCTCTCATCCCCCCTCTGTCTCTCAGCCCCCCCTCTGTCTCTCAGCTCCCCCCCTCTGTCTCATTCACTCCCTAACTCTTAGGCTGCTTTCACACTTGGGTGGGCATAGACGGTAAAACACTGCTAGTTTTAGCAGCACTTTACTGTCCTTTTAGCTGCACTATTCGGCGTCTAGCAGGCGCTTTTAACCCCCGCTAGCAGCCGATTTCAAGGTTAAATGCGCCCGTGTATCGCTGCTGCTGAAGTGCTTTGCAGGCGCTTCAGCAGCAGTGGCCATTAATTTTAATGGGCAGAAGCCCCAAAGATGCTGCTTGGAGGACTTTTTTTAACGCCCTGGCAGCACCCCAGTGTGAAAGCACTCAGGCTTTCACACTGGGACTGCAACAGAGGCGTTTTTCAGGCGCTTTACAGGTGCTATTTTTAGCCCAAAAGTGCCTGAAAAACACCTCAGTCCTACACTCACCTCCTCTCTTTTACACTCGCTCTCTTTTTCTTACACTCACCCCCCCTCTCTCATCCACCTCCTCTCACCCCCTTTCCCTCAACCCTCCCTCTCTCTCTCATTCCCTTCTCTCTCACCCTCTAATGATATACAATAATGGATGTAGGGACCTTTTGGTGGGCGTGATTTTTCGGGGGCAGCATTTTATTAAATTAAAGTGGGCCGGTCTGGATGAAGTCCAGGGCCAAATTTTTGTCCCAGTCCAGCCCTGAAGGAGGGTATAGAAGGAGAGAACTAAGAAGGAAGATGTAGACAGAGAGAACTAAGGATAAAAGGGAGGTATAGAGTGAGAGAACTTAGAAGGAAGATGTAGAGGGAGAGTACTAAGGATTTGAGGAAGGTGTAGTAGGAGAAAACTAAAGATGTAAGGAGGGTATAGAAGGAGAGAACTTAGAAGGAAGATTTAGACAGAGAGAACTAATGCCGCGTACACACGACCGTTTTTAATCTCATGGAAAAAATAAAATTTTTCTCAACGTGATTCTTGTCAAGCCTGCCTTGCATACACACGATCGTGATAAAAAATGCTTGAGCATAGCGCGGTGACGTACAACACGTACAACGCCACTATAAAGGGGGAATTCCATTCGAATGGCGCCACCCTTTGGGCTGATTATGCTAATTTCCAGTCTCATAACTTGCTTCTGAGCATGTGTGTTTTTTTCCCCATCATTAAAGTGTACACACGACCGTTTTTCACGTCGATAAAAACGACGATGTGAAAAACGATGAGAAAAAATAGAGCATATTCTAAATTTTTAATGCCCATTTTTCTCGACGAGAAAAATGCTCTGTAGCCTACACACAACTGTTTTTAACGACCAATTATGAAAAACGGTTGTGTGTACGTGGCTTAAGGATATATAACGCAGTCATAGAGGCAAAGAACTTAGAGGGAGAGAACTAAGGATGGAAGGAAGTAAGGTCCAGAGAAAGAAAACTTATAAAGAAAGAAGGAAGGTGTACATGAAGAGATTTTAGAAGGAGGGAAACAGAAAAGAAAGAAGGAATTTTGTTTTAATCCTAACCCTAACCCTTGATGTGCACATTCTAGGCACTTGCCCAAAAATGCTTTTAAACGCGAGCGTAGTGAAGCCCGCTCCCTGTGTATGACTTTATCCACTAAAATATACTCTTTATTTTTGGCTTTCGTAACATTTAGAATATCAGATAAAAGCTCTCTTACCTGCAGAGACATTTTTTGATGTACAGCGGAATTAGATAAATATTGGTTCATAGAGACACATTCATGTTAATGTATCAGCTCACACTTCCAATATTTGCAGCTTTCATCTAAACATCTAAGGGACTAATAATCCTCCTTCTATAATGAAACCAGGCCAGTAACGTGAAGCTCGGCTTTACAAATTGCTACAGCGGGAAACAGTTTTCAAAGAAAAGTTCTGATAGAATTCCAGGTAGGCATTTCTGAATATATACATGAAGGGGTCAGAGGAGGAAATAACGAAAGACAGAGAGCTTATTTAAAGTTTAATCCAACTTTGACAAGTTTTCTGATGGAAATGAAAAATAATTGAAATATGTTTTTCGCCAATGAAATTATTCACCAAATTTTTTATACTTTTTTTAAATCTTGGATATAGTTCTCTGAGGAAATGAAATGTGAGATAATTGAAATATAGTTGTTTTAGCAATGAAGCTGCACACCTAATTATTTGGTTTTTCTTACTTCTGATAGATTTGCATATTTTGTTCTTTTCTGAATTCAGAATAACGCATTCTCATTAAATTTTGTTGTTGGCTTCATTGTAGCCAGTTGAGCAGTGATCTATTATTTTTGTCTGATCAGGGTTTCCTAAGCTGGGCGTTTGATTTTTATTTCTACCACCTGCTTCTGGATGAAGTATGCGGAATATAGGGCAGAGAGAGTCAAATGTCCAGTATGAAAATGTATCATGCCCCAGCCAACCCCCTGAAAGGAGGCATCCAGAAGGTGTATGGGGAGATATGGAATTTTTGGGGGGCCCTGCCAGGGGGTTCTTGTTATGCTAAGTGGGTTCCAGTTCTCCTGAGGCTGCTGCCCCTGGAAGGCAGCTGGAAAGAGACAAGAATCGCACTCTTGGCCTCAGCAGAATCTGGGCTGAAGGCCTGAAGGCCTGAAGAGCATTGCTAAAAGGATTTTTGCTGGAGGGCACTGCCTTAAAGTCCTGGTTTGGAGAAATGGTTTTCAGTTGTTTGCCAATTTGATTATTTTGATCAAATGTCATATTGATCAGATAATAAAATTAGATAATAACATTTTAAATATGTGTATGGCCACCATAAATGTAATTATTTCCTAAAAAAAAATAATAATAATAAGCCAACGAATAAGTCACTGTGTTTCAGGGGCTCTAAAGTGGCCACTTCCTCTTGGAAAATAAATCTTAATATAGGAAAAAAGGATCTAGATAAAAGAAGGCTGACCACAACTCGTTGCTGATGACTGTTTAGCAGGGGTGTCAAACTCAAATTCATTGGGGGTCGCATCAGCAATATAGTTGTCCTCTAGGGGCCGGTTGTATATCTAAGACTATGTATCTACTCTTTATCATATTAAATAATTGCCTCAGCATTTAATTATAACTGTTTTTTAATTTAAGTAATAATTAGCTTTGAGTTTAGGGGTGTGATGTGTACAGAGGGCAGGGTTCGGGAGCTGTGCTACGTACAGAATGCATAGTTCAAGAGTGCGCTACGTAGAGAGCGAAGGGTTAAGTGGTGTGCTGTGGACAGAGTGCAGGGTTCAGGAGTTGCGTTGTGTACAGAGTGCAGGGTTCAGAGGGTGCGCTGTGTACAGAGTGCAGGGTTCAGGGGTTGCACTGTGGACAGAGTGCAGGGTTCAGTGTTGCACTGTGGACAGAGTGCAAGGTTCAGAGGGTACGCTGTGTACAGAGTGCAGGGTTCAGGGGTTGCGCTGTGTAGAGAGTGTTCAGGGGTTGCGCTGTGGACAGAGTGCAGGGTTCAGGGCTGCGCTGCGGAGAGGGTTCAGGGGTTGCGCTGTGGACAGAGTGCAGGGTTCAGGGTTGCGCTGTGGACAGAGGCCAGGGCTCAGGGTTGCGCTGTGGACAGAGTGCAGGGTTCAGTGTTTAGGGGTGTGCCACAGACAGAGTACAGGGTTCAGGGGTGCACTACACACAGAATGCAGAGTTCAGGAGTTGCTCTACGTACAGAGTGCAGGGTTCAAAAGTGCCCTGTGTGCAGAGTGCAGGATCCATGGGTGAGCTACATGCAGGGTTCAGGGGAGATCAGCTCACCCCACCAACTAAAGACCCTCCACTACCAGATCCCCCACGCCCAAACTACTGTCCTGCCACTCACCACTGGCATACCCCCCCACTGACAAATCACCATCCACCAACTAACACCCAGCCCCCCCACTAGCAGACCACCACCACCTAACTACTGCCCAGGGTCTGCAGCGTCATCTGTACACAACAATAGGACAGAGCTGGGCAGCATTAGTAGCAGCACTTCACACTGAAATATTGGGACACAGCAAAGGACTAAAACTTCAAGGGACAAGGGAATTTAAACTGGGATAGTTGGCAAGTATGAGGCAGCTGCTTTGAGCCCCACAACAATGACAGGGCCCAGGGCACCTTCCCCTTTTGCCCTGCCTTAAAGACAGCCCTGGTAATGGTGAACTCTATATTCTGACGCTTAAAGTTGGATAATGCATCCTTCGCTGCCCTCCACAGACTGGGGAATCCGAAGCACTGGAACATGTAAAAGACAGAAGGCGCATGGACCTAGCGCATTATCCCCAAACAAAGGTTTTATTCATGTACAAAGACAGGTAGTATACTCACAAACATAGACTTGAATAAAAGCATATCTCAATATTCCTCCTTATGGGTCCATGAAACTGTCCCCATTACATGGGTCTGTCCTGTAGAGGCAAGGGTTAACGCGTTTCGAGGGGTTCCTCTTCCTCAGTGGTCCATGTGCCTTCTGTCTTTTACATGTTCATATTACTTCCCATCTCGGTGACACAGTTAGAAGTTAAGTAACATTTACCCAATGGAGACCCTGCCATTAATAAGCACCTAACAGAGCTTTCAAGTCCAATTCTTTCCCTTTTATTTTTATAAAAGTTCCACATTAGCTGGTAAATTTGGTTACTTTTACCATCTGGACATTATAAAACAATAACCCAAAATTTTCATTTGTAGTTTGTAGATAGATATAGGTAGATTCACATAGATTGATGTAAACTTGCGGCGGCGTAGCTTAGCGTGTTTAGGCTACGCCGCCGTAAGTTAGCTAGGCAAGTACATGATTCTCAAAGTACTTGCCTGCTAAGTTTCGGCGGCGTAGCCTAAAGCGGGCGGGCGTAAGGGCGCCCAATTCAAATGTGTCTAAGGGGGCGTGTTTTATGTTAATGGGGCTTGACCTTACGTTTTTGACGTTTCTTTCAAAATGCGCATGCGCCGGGCGCCTACATTTCCCAGTGTGCATTGCGGCTAAGTACGCCGCGCGGGCCTATTGATTTCAACGTTGATGTAAACAACGTAATCCCTATTCACGGACGACTTACGCAAACAACGTAAATATTTTCGAATTTCGAAGCTGGAACGGCGGCCATACTTTAACATTTCTATTCCATCTATTAGATGGAATAACTTTAGGCCTGATAATGCCTTACGGAAACGGCATAAATGTACTGCGGCGGCCGGGCGTACGTTCGTGAATCGGCGTATCTACTACTTTACATATTCTACGCCGACCGCAATGGAAGCGCCACCTAGCGGCCAGCCTCAATATTGCAACCTAAGATAGGACGGCGCAAGCCGTCCTATCTTAGATATGTTTAAGCGTATCTCTGTTTGAGAATACACTTAAACATAAGTCGGCGTAGATTCTGAGTTAGGTCGGCTTATCTACTGATAAGCCGGACTAACTCTTTCTGAATGTACCTAATAGTTTCTTTACTGTTACTACTCTCATCATTGTAAAACTCAACAAATATTCTCCTTTTCATGCCAGAAAAGGCCTTTCAGGTGGGAAATATGAAAGCCACCCTGTCTGATCCCCTGTCTGTGATCTAGGCTATCCTTCAGCTGTGCAATGCGTTTGTGCTGGAAAACAGTCACTTCTCATCTAGCTAATTTCACTGACAAACAGCCGAAAGCAAATACGACGTATCTGGGTCTCTGTTGATAAACCAAATTTGGCATTGTGCCGTCGCAGATGTGCGCAGAGTCAAACATACAAAGGAAAAGATTAGTTACAATTGCAGCCTATGTTACCCCAACTGGGCTGTCGCTGTGTGAAATGACAGCGTGCTGGGCCGAGGGGCTGAAAAGGCATTTGGGTTTTTATTTAAAGGAAAACTCCACATTCACCCTAAAGGATATATAAAAATGCTGCGCAAGCCAACTTGTAAATTAATGGTAAAAAAGTGAGTTTGGCAACTTGGCAACTTGTTAGTTGGTACACGATTCCTCCCGAATTCCTCCCTCACATTTTTGTCTGTGTTCTTTTTAGGCAGATTCATCCTCCCTATTTGTCCTGGCGATCGTTATCACCACGCATGAAGGTGAAAGAAAAACCTAAATGTTGAGTTGTCACCAAAACAGTAAAAGAGGAGAAATCTTCCAATGGGGGTGCTGGTCCAATGACATTGGTGACAACCAGAGCCGGTGCTACCACTAGGCAAACTAGGCAGCCGCCTAGAGCGCACTGCTGCCTAGGGGCGCCCCACCACTGGTGTTCCTACTCTCTTCTCTTTGCAACAACCAAGTCTCACTACATTGATGTGCGCTGGTGAGGCTGCATTGACGGGTGCTGGTGAGGCTGCATTGATGGGCGCTGGTGAGGCTGCATTGATGGGCACTGGTGAGGCTGCATTGACGGGCGCTGGTGAGGCTGCATTGATGGGCGCTGGTGAGGCTGCATTGACGGGTGCTGGTGAGGCTGCATTGATGGGCGCTGGTGAGGCTGCATTTGATGGGTGCTGGTGGACAACATTTGATGGGTGCTTTATTAAATAGGTGGGGTATACATGGGTAGGACAAAGGGGGTGGGGCCAAGGGAGGTGCAGGAATATTAGGTTTCGCCTAGGGTGTCAAAATTCCTTGCACCAGCCCTGGTGACAACTAAGGAATTCTCTCATGTTGGAGGGATTTCAGATACCTCGCTCCTACATGTAAAAATAATTTTTTCTTTTTGCTAGAAAATTGCATAGAACCCCAAACACTATATATATATATATATATATATATGTTTTTTTTTAGCAGAGACCCTAGAGAATACAATGGTAGTCATTGCAACTTTTTATCTCGCACGGTATTTGCGCAGCAATTTTTCAAACGTGTTTCATGCTTTAAAAAAAAAGCAGTTAAGTTAGCCCAATTTTTTTGCATAATGTAAAAGAGGAAGTTACGCCGAGTAACTAGATACCAAACATGTCACGCTTCAAAATTGCACATGCTCGTGGAATGACGCCAAACTTCGGTACTTAAAAATCCACATAGGAGGCGCATTACATTTTTATACTGGTTACATGTTTTGAGTTACAGTGGAGGTCTCTAGCTAGAATTATTGCTCTCGCTCTAACGTTCGCGGTGACACCTCTAATGTGTGGTTTGAACACCGTTTTCATATGTGGGCGGGACTTACGTATGAGTTCGCTTCTGCATGTGAGCACACGGGGACAGGGGTAATTGTTAATTTTCCTTTTTTTATTTTGACACTTAAAAAAAAAAATGTGATTACTTTTATTCCTATGACAGGACCTATTTACAGTGAGATATGGGGTCAATGAGACCCCACATCTCACCACTAGGCTAGGAAGCCTAAAATAAAAAAAATAAAAAACGATCACCGCTTCACAGCCGAGGCGGCGCCGTTTTTTTAAATGCAGAGGTCGGGCGTGACGTCATAACATCGCGCCCGGCCTCCGACGATCATAGAGACTCCGGCGACTATTTGGTCCACCGGAAATCTCTGTGATCAGCATCCGGGGCCGGCGGATCTGTTCTCCAACTCACCGATCGCAGCAGTGAGTCGGGAGAAGCACCAGAGGGTGGTAGGAGGGGGGGGGGGGAGTCCCCTTCCGCTGCCCGTAAGAATGATCAAGGAAATTTGTAGGAGAAAAAAGCCCCTGGGGTGGTACGGATTGTAATAATAGGATGGAATTGTCAAAAAGTATATACAAATAGACAAGTTTATTTGGTGTAAATCATGATAGTCACAATATACAAAAAATTTATTTAGAAAAAAAGGAATTTTCATACAAAGTGAATTCACCAATATACAGAAATCCACACCCGAATGCTGACAAATAAATCAAGACAAGCAAGGGTGGATAAAACCTGACCCGGCATGTTTCGGAGGCAGACGGTTAGGTTAATTTGTAAACCATATGCAAATTCCTTCTTCAGGGATTTCTAATATTGGTGTAAGAATGATCAAGCAGCAAAACAGCCGCTATGATCATTCTTATGGTGTAGGGAATGGCCGGCTGAAAAAGGAAATATCTGAATGATGCCTGTAGCTGCACCCAGGGCAGGACTTAGGGTGGTGGGGGCCCCTGGGCTTGAGTGTTGATTGAGGGGCCCCCTGGAGCCGAGAAGCGGGGGGGCGGCCTCCGAGATCGAAGCTGATCGAAGATGTCGAGCGGGGGGGGGGTACCACCGAGATCGAAGCTCTTGAGCGGGGGGAGGGGGGTACCACCGAGATCGAAGTTGTTGAGCGGGGGGGCCACCGATTAGAGCTGACCAAAGTGGTTGCGCGGTGGGGGGGGCGCCGATCGGAGTTGTTGAGCAGGGGGGGTCGCCAATTGATCAAAGTTGTTGAGGGGGGCCGCCGATCGTAGTTGTTGAGCGGGGGGGTGAAGGGGACTTCTTACCTCTTCATCAGCAGCGGCATTGCTCTTCCTGCTTCCTCCTCCCGGGGCCCCCTATTGGGCGGGGCCCATGGGCTTGAGCCCAGTCAAGCCCAATGGTAAGTCCGGCCCTGGCTGCACCCATCATTCAGATATACCACCACAAAGCCCAGGACGTCATATGACGTCCTCTGGGCGCCAAGTGATTAAAACTTGCCCCTTCATTAACTGGTGGAGAATGCGGGCCCCTTCGAAAATTAGGGGGTGACATTCAAAAACCTGTACAGCAGCATTCCTCCTAACCAATGTACCACCACGTTGATGCTTCTGGTTGCTTGGCAACAAGCATCACTATTCACCCACCGCTATAAGGAGACAGCAGCAGTTAGCGTGCGGCAAGACATTTCGAATGAGTACATCTTTACGACAAATCTTCCCAGATGCAAACAACAAAAAAATAAAAACAAAATAATAAAATGAAACCAGCTCCATTTGGAATACATTTTCATTCCCATTGGTAAGGAGACCAGCCAAACCTTATGTTATTTCCTGGGTTTCAATTTTTTATTTTGTGTTGTGCCGACAGCGGACCTCCCCAGAGAAAAGTCTTCCCCTAACAAGGTCTCTAATAAAGCTTTTGTAGATTCTGGGCACTTTCAGTTATGATAGCTGAAAAATAGGTCGCTCTGGTCTTTGGATGGATGGCTAGCTCAGGCGAATCTGATACCTCCCTGGCTGCCCATTACACAAAGATTTCTGAAACCGAACTGAGTGCAACGAGATAAACCGAGGAACATCATCAATTTCTAAATGTACTCCTGCAAACACAAAGATGTGACTCAGACCTGTCACCCCCGCTCTGACATTAATTGGCTGATATTTCGCTAATTTGCAGCAATCGCTAAATCGTTATTCCAGGCTTACGATATGCCTGTTACATGTGCTGAAATGTCAAGGCTGTACAAAATAGTTAAAGTGGAAACCTAGTCAAACAGCTTAATTACAAAGCCAAAGCAAATGGATTAAATGTCCTAACTGCCTTTTTATATTTCAAGTGGTTGGAGAGAGATGGGGCACCGCGCCAGTTGTAGGAAGTCCAAAATGATTTATTGTATTTTTGAAAAGGTGTACTACTGACGGCCCCTTGATTATAAAGGCTGTGCACACACAGTCTGCTGGTCCCCAGAAAAACCCGAACCCAGGGTTAGAGTCTTTGTCCCTCCCAAGACTCTCTGTAGCCTCTGGAGTCCAGAAACCAATTTCTCTACTCAAAACCGACATTCTGGAGCCCCTCAACCTGCATCCATGAGAACCCTGGGCGATTTAAACACAGTAGTTGGGCTTAGCACTGTCACAATATATACATTGTTTTTTGTTTTTTTTATTATTCAGTTAAGTCAGCTTTCTACTCCTTTTATCCCTTTAAGACTCCCTACAATGTCCATCTCTTCCCTATTGCAGTCAAAGAAATTCAGCTTGTTCAAGGCTTTCATTGGATAGTGAAGAAGCAGCTATTCACTAATTAGGACAAGGACAGTGGCGGTGCGTCCATACTGGGCGCAGCAGTGCCGCCCCATCTCTCCTGCACCCGTCACTCAACAATACATAGATTCATGCATTGCATGAATCTATGTATTGTCGCCGCTGCTGCCCACTATTCAGGTGGCTGGCCCCCTGTTGAGCGCTGGCCATCTGCTCCCCCCTCCCCCCTGAAAAGTTCCAAATGTGACCCTGGAGGGGGGGAGGATTCCGAAAAGCGGAAGTTAAATTTTTGGGTGGAACTTCACTTTAACTAAATATGTGGTCACACAATGTGCCAGGTGTTCTGGACTTCAGAGAGCTAGAGTCCTCCCTCATGTGTTCACTATGCTGCCTGGGCGACATGGACACTTACCATTGACTGTTGTGACAGGAAGTCAGGTAAATCTGGGGGTGTTGTCACAGACAGGAGATACATTTCTGCCTTGTTTAGAAAATTCACCAATTACTATCAGGTGTCGGCTGCAGAGGTAGCCAGAAAGGTTTAAGGACGTTGGATAGCTTCAGCTGTTCAGAATGAGAAAATGAAGGCCTCTATAAGTTGTCCAGAGGATTACTACTGAATGCTGCATCCTGAGGCTTGTTGAGTTAAGGAGAGCAGTGAGCTGAGGAAGACTTCTGAAGGTGAAGTGGTTGTTGATATTTTTGCTGTGTGATAAGAAAATCAAAAAGACTATTGTTTTCTGCTGGAAGACCAGCAGTGTCTGCCCAGCAGTAGGCTGTGCCAGACTTCATAGGTAGGTTCCTGTGTTGTGAAGGTAGACGGCCCAAGTGGCCAGGGTTTATTTTATGTTTTGTTTTGTTTATTCTGTTTGGATGCTTGCCTTTGTTTCCAGCAATATGGAAGAATAAACCATAACCCTTGTTTTTTCAACCACCCACGGCTGCCTATCTGTATAATTCAGTGTGTAGTGAACCCACTCAGGAGGTCACACACCCCCGCTACCGAGCTAACCCCTTACACAGTCCAGAGTGATGATGTCCTGGAAAAGGGCAGAAACAAGACCAGTTGACAGCAGGCACAGACTGCAGTGTTAGATCACTGGCCTCTACACCCAGAGAAGACAACATTAAAGGTCACATGTCAGTGAGCTTTATTATTTATTTTTATTTAATTGTGAATGGGAGTGGACTGGGGCACAAATTTTGCATGGGGCTTTAAATCAAGTCAACAATGGCAGCTCTCAAATTTCTGTACTGGCAGTTTTGGTTTAAGCATCTAGCTATTATGCGGCTCACAAGCTTATGTTGGAAAGGTGCCCATGCCCACAGCTCAGTTATTGCACTCCTTGCAGTTTGCCGTGATGGCTGCAGTTACTGCTATAATTGTAATAGCCTGTACATACATACATACATACAAATAGCATCCAATACTAGCAGGGCCGTCTTTACCGCAGGGCAAATGGGGCAGGTGCCCTGGGCCCTGTCACTGTTGGGGGCCCAAAGCAACCCCCTTTGAAAAAAAAAAAAAAAAAAAATTTTTTTTTTTTTTTTTTTTTTTTTTTAGGGGTCCGGAGGCCCCCAGGGGCCCGGAGGACCCCAGGGCCCCAGATGGCAACCCCCCCCTTTTTTTTATTTATTTTTAAATAATAAAAAAAAATTATATATTTTTATTAAAGGGACAATTTTTTTAATATATTTTTATTTTATTTTTTATTAAAGGGCCAATTTTTTTTAGAGGTCTGGGGGTCCCCAGGGGCCCATAGTTCCCCAGGGCCCCGGATGACAACCCCCCTTTTTTTATAAAAAAAAAATCTTTTTATTTATATATTTATAATTATAATATTTATATATATATAAAAATGTTTATTATTATTATTATTATTATTATTATTATTATTATTATTATTATTATTATTATAGGACCCAGAGGTCCCCAGGGCCCCGGATGGCAACCCCCCTTTTTTTTTATAAAAAACATTTTTTTTATATATTTTATTTCTTTTTTTTTTCTTTTTATATATATATATATATATATAATTTTTTTTTTATTAAAGGGCTCAGAGGTCCCCATGTGGCAAACACCCTTTATCTTTTTTTATAAATGTTTATTTTTTTATTTTTGTTTATATATTTTTTTTATTTATTTTTTATTTAAGGGCCCAGAGGTCCCCAGGGCCCTGGATGGCAACCCCCCCTTTTTTTTATAAATGTTTCTTTATATATATTTTTTATTAAAGGGCCCAGAGGTCCCGGATGGCAACCCCCTTTTTTTTGTAATTTATTTTTATTAAAAAAAAAAATATTAAAGGGCCCAGAGGTCCCCAGATGGCAACCCCCTTTTTAAAATATATTTTTTTAATTTCTTTTTTTCTTTTTATTAAAGGGCCCAGAGGTCCCCAGGGCCCCGGATGGCTACACCCCTTTTTTATATATATTTTTCTTTATTTCTTTCTTTTTTTGTAAAGGGCCCCCCGCTTCTAAATTTGCGGCAGCCCCCCCCCTGCTTCTCAATTTCAGGCGGCAGCACCCCCCATCCCGGTTCTCTGCTCCAGGGGGCCCATGCCTGAAGCTGTGTAAGTGGCCCCATAATTCCTGATGGTGGCCCTGCCTCCCGTTAAGCCCCTGTGCTGCCCACAAACCAGGCTGAAAATCATCAGCGGCACGCAGCCAGTGACAGTACTGCTTCCCTTCCCAGTGTTTTAAAATGTACAGCACCCCTGGCTTCCCTTTAGACGTGCACTTCTCCCTTCCTGCCACTGGGTGCTGCTTGCATATAAAAGTGAATTAGAATGTGATTTTATAACATCCCCAGTTTGCTCTTCCCGAGGCTGACTTCTTCATGTCCTGCTCCTCAAGGTATGTCACTGTTTGCTAATCTATATTGTAAATTGAAGTTTTCTGTAGAGTGTGCCCAAAGTCTTTATAATATTTGATGATTCACTGCAGGTCTGGTCAGTGTTTTAAAAAGTTCCTCTATTTTACACATGGCATGGCATGGGGGTCACAGCACCGTCTGTCCATTCTGCTTTAGCACCATGGGACCCCCATGCCATGCCATGTGTAAAATAGAGGAACTCTTTAAATCACAGACCAGACCTGCAGTCCAGGCTGAGTAAAGCCTCAGAGTACATGACATTACTGTCTGTATTTAACTGCTTGATGGGCTTATTTTGGGCCTGGCTGCAGGGCTCAAGTCCTGTGGGAACGGAGTCCCTGCACTTTTTTCACAGCAGGAACGCAGTTCCCTTTGCAGGACTAGAGCAGCTGAGCCGCCTGAGCCAATCCTTCACTAAGCGGTGATGCCCAGCTCGAGTCACTGTCAGGGGCAGGCGAACCTTAGTAATCCGTTATATTACTGGCTGCTTCCTGTATATGGATTCATCAGGTAGTTATCGCGGGATTTAGAAAGAACTTGCTTAAAGTTCTTTCTAAATCCCACGATAACTCACGGCAGACCTCCGCAATGTCTCCTGGGGACAATGACAAAAGCTCCCAGGAGACATTGCGGCATCGAGGAAGTGACGGAATACCCGCACACTACCCGATGAATCCATATACAGGAAGCGGGCAGTAACAAAGGATTACTAAGGTACAGTGGATCGAAAAAAAAAAAAAATGCGGTTTAGTAATTATGCATCATATGAGCGTATCATTTTTTTTTTGGTGGGGGGAGTAGATCTTGGGTGGGAGTTCCCACACTTTTTTCCCCAGGACTTGACCCCTGCCTGGCTGGTTCACATGTATGTGTTTTGGCGGCCCACATTTGCGCAGGCACAGCAGCCCATTCATTTGAATGGGCCGCCATGCCTGCGTTTCCTGCAAAGAAAATCGCATGCCTCATGTAATAGGCTGCGCACACGGCACGCCTATGCCCATCAAGCACTGAAATGCAGCACTGTCTGTCCATTCTGCTGTCTGCTGTGACTTATCTGCAGTTCCCGCACTGTCAAACTTGCTGCATTTTTAGACGTTTAGGTCACGCTTTTAAAAACACAGTGCGTTTGTGTGTGCAAGAACTGCAGGTAAGTAGCATGGTGCAAAAGCAGAATGGATTTCAAGGCAACTGTATTTTTAAAATGCTGAATGCACCTTTTTTCTGCAGGAAACAAAGGCATGGCAGCCCATTCAAATCAATGGGCTGCTGTACCTGCACAAATGAGGGCCGCCAAAACATACATGTGAACCAGCCAGGCCCAAAATAAGCTGGAGGGGGGGCCCAAAAAAAATGTTTGCCCTGGGCCCAAACCATATTAAAGACGGCCCTGAATACTAGTGCGCTAAATACGATGTTTACCATTGTTCAATAGTCACTGTGTCAGCATATCTATACATTAACGCTCGATAAAACATGAAAATTACGCATACAATCTCTAAACCCATTGTGTCCTGCTGAGATTGTTTTATTTACTCATTTTGTTTGCGGTCTCTTATTTTTTCTTTGAATAATCCTCTTTCGCAAACATCAGATCAGTTTCCTTTATATTGATGTAGGCGGGCGTGCTTGCATGGATTTTAATTGCGTTGAAAAGCTGATTTCCATATTAAAACATGTCCCGGGGGAGGCTTCTATAGTTAAGTTAATATTAACTCTAGCTCCTGAGACGCTGCAGCCGCTCTTAACTCAACCACGGCCACTTTGTCTCTTAATAGATAATGCTATCTAGTCTCTAATGTACTCAGAGAGATCTATGGATTACAGTTCAGTGAATCGATTCGCTCAAGCTAAGACTCCGCTGCTATTGTGGCAATAGAGCGGATCTTTGATAACCTGTAGGTACATTTAAAGTCTGAGGTGTTGCGTATGCTACGCACACACTGACATCAAAACAGAGCACAAGGTGCATCTTCTTATAGCTTAAAGTGTATTTCCACTTTTGCAGCTGAATTGGGATAACGTCTAATTTATATTTGTTACGTGTTCCCATTACCATAGCATCATTTATAAAAAAAAAATTATTGTAGCACCCTTTACTTAGGCAGGTGCTAGAGGTGAGATTTTAGTAAGTGCAGGTAAATTTGGGCAGGCCTAGCTGGAAGCTAGGCCTGTTTGTTTTGATCTGTGTGGACTGGGAGAGGCTTGGAGTAGGCTGGTGACTCACAGACAGCATCACTTCTCGATTACCTCCCCCTGGCTTCTAGAGGATTCTAGGAGAGAGGAGGGGAAGAGAGGTGGAGCTGCCTGGGATGTTCTAAGAAGCCCTGACCAATCCCCAACTTGGATTGGCAGGGGTCAAGCCTCCTTAAATACCTAGGGTCAGCCCAGCTGGGGGGTTGTTGTTCGGGTGGAAGAACTGAGGATGGAGTGCTAGGCTTTTGGGGCCTTTGAGGCCACTCCCCAGTCTAGGGGGGGGTGACATTGGGCCTGGGAGCAGGAAGGATCCCTTCAAAACCGCATAAAGAATATGGACAAGAGGCACAGAAATAAGTCAGAGAGGACAGCGGGAGCTAGTACGGCCGGGCAAGTCTTCAGGAGGGAACCACCAGTGTTTGTGTGGCCAGGAGGGTCCGTGAGTAACAGGCACAGCCAGGAGAACCGGGGAGGCACACCAGAGAGAACTGGGAGTGTGCAGTCTGGGATGGGTACAAAGCCAGCTGTAAGGACTGTGATGTCACGGGCAGTAAAGTCGGGCAGCTGCAGCTAGGAGAGATGGCAAGGCCCGAAGAGGGCACATCACAATGTATGTTGCAGTATTCAGTACTATGTGTATCAGAACCGTGCTTTGAGGTGCACTATAGCCTATTTGTTTTTAATAGGCAGCATAATGCAATGTTGTGGCACACTGTCTGAATGGGGCCTGAACCTAAAAGTGCATACAGTGTACTTGGTCTACAAGCAAATGGCTTCACTTCCTCATCCAGAGTGACATTGCTATACTGCGCCAGGCCATTTAATTACCTTTGTTGGCAATCTGGAGATTTGAGAACCCCTACTTGTGATGTTGGAGGGCGATTCTCAAACACACCCACTGCAGGCTCCTCTCTGTCAATAGTAGGACACTTACAGCCACCAATCAGAGGCACGTGTGCCTTGGAACTTTGACAGTCATTAGTAATAAAGAAGAAGAAAATTACTCATTACAGGCTTTAGATTTTTACTGGTAGTGACCATCTACTGAGATATCTGGATTCTAGCTGCAGTGGAACTTTTTGGCTTTAGTACAGTTACAGCATTTGCTGATAGCATTAGCTCAGCTTTGATTGATTTCACTTGCCTGGAATTGCTCTTAATGGTGCTATGCTTTAGACTTGAGGGAACAAACCATGGTGCTCAGAGGAAAGTCAGAGCATACAAACTCCGGTGTGGTGGGACTGAATCCTAGTGCAAGCCAACATTTCTAGTTACTGAGTCACATTTCTGCTTATTGGCGAATGGCGATGATCAAAAGTCATTACACTCCTTGATGCCGCTATAGACCTATGTTCCTATACAGTCAGATGCATCCTGTTGGTACGGCCACCAACAAAGTAATATTTTCAGTGTCCAAAATGATATGGCCAACATTTTTGAAGACCTGACCATGACAACTACAAAATATTTTAATACCCTGTGTTGTTTATTTGTGTTTATACCACTTTGCTTGCAGGTGAATGGGTAGGGGTACGATGTACCCCATACTCATTCACTTAGGGTGGGGGGCCGGTATCTGGGGGCCCCCTTATTAAAGGGGGCTCCCAGATTCCGATAAGCCTCCCGCCCGCATACCCCGACAACCAACGGCCAGGGTTGTCGGGAAGGGGCCCTGTCCTCATCAACATGGGGACAGGGTGCTCTGGGGTGGGGGCCCCCCGCAGTGCGCCCCCCTGCCCCAGAGCACCCGACCCCCCCATGTTGAGGGCATGTAGCCTGGTACGGCTCAGGAGGGGGGGGGGGCGCTCGCTCGTCCCCACTCCCTTCCTGGCCGGCCGGGTAGCGTGCTTTGAATACGGGTCTGGTATGGATTGTAGGGGGACCCCCTACGTCGTTTTTTCGGCGTAGGGGGGGTCTCCCTACAACCCATACCAGACCCAAGGGCCTGGTATGCTCCTGGGGGGGGAACCCATGCCGTTTTTTTATTTAAAATTTGGCGTGGAGTTCTCCCTCTCAGGAATGCATACCAAATGCCGACGCTAGAATTGGCGGGAATCCAAGTCGGATCTCCCGTCGCTTCTATGACTGCTTTGTCTCTATCGCGGCAAGCCAGCTCGGTGCTGGCTCCCGCGATGGGGCTCGCAAGTGGTCAATCTCGCCGAGAAAGGGAGCGAGATTGACACAATATCGCGGTCACCCACTGTATATGAGCTTGTCCAATATTATATGCTTCTCCAAACAAGATCCCGCTCTACATTTCATATCTCATGTGCTGGCTCAACTTGTCTCCACTAAAGCAACCAATTGTACCATCAACATGAATACCGCACATTGAGATGCAACATAATATTCTTTCTTTATTAAAATAGGCAGCAGGAACAGGATCTATTCTGGCGCACTAGGCTCGGCACTTTCATGACTGTGTGAGTTTGTTGGACATCCCATTCCAAAACCATGGCCATTAACATGGGGTATCCCACTTCATCCCCACCTCCCTTTGTAGCCATAACAGTTTCCACTCTTCTGAAAGGCTTTCCAAAGAATCTTGCCATGAGTCTGTGCCAATTTGTGCCTGTTCAGCCAAACGATCATTTGTGAGACCAAGTACTGATGTTGGATGAGAAGATCTGTCTCTCAATCTGCCTTCCAATTTATCCCAAAGGTGTTCAGTAAGGTCGAAGTCAGGTCTCCATGAAGGTCACTTGTGTTCTTCCACACCAAATTCATCAGACCATGTCTTTATGGACCTTCTTTGTGTACAGGGTGTATAGGACACCGGGAGTGTGTCCTGTATGGCAGATATATTGCACCAGTATGTGAGTTGTTGTCCCTTTAACCACTTCAGCCCCCGGACCATTTGGCTGTCAAAAAAACAGGCCACTTTTTGCGATTCGGCACTGCGTCGTTTTAACTGACAATTGCGCGGTCGTCCTTTTTTTCCCACAAATAGAGCTTTCTTTTGGTGGTATTTGATCACCTCTACGATTTTTATTTTAAAATAGAGCGACGGTTTTGAAAAAAAAGCAACATTTTGTACTTTTTGCTATAATAAATATCCCCATAAATATGCACTGATTACTGTATAAATGTGACTGGCAGTGAAGGAGTTAACCAGTAGGGGCAGGGAAGGGGTTAAGTGTGTCCTAGGGAGTTATTCTAACTGTTAGAGGGCATGGCTTACTGTGACAGACGATCAGACGATCAGTGCTGTGTCACCAGGCAGAACAGGGAGATGCCCTGTTTACAAAGGCATCCCCCGTTCTGCCGTTTCGTGACCCGATCGCGGGACACCGACGGACATCGAGTCCGCGGGTCCCACGGGCATGGTCATGGAGACAGCGGCGGGTGGGGCAGGTTCAAAGCAACGTACATATGCCCATGCCATTCTGCCGACATAAATGTGCATGAGGCAGTCGGCAAGCGCTTAAGGGGTGCGGTTTAAAGACTGGGTTACTCAGGAGTTCTCACCAATGCAGGGATTCTGGTGTGATCTGGTTGAAAGGGAGGACTGATTGTCAGTGCTCTCTTATTTTATAAGTTCTTATTAGGGACCAGTGGCGGCAGCTTCATTAGGGGCGCAGGGGCCCTGCCCCTCTAATCTACATGCAGAACGCTGAATGCATGGATTTCAACGTTTTTTTTTTCTTTTTTTAAGCACGTGATTAGTCGGTGTAATGCATGTCCTGACCTTAACCTGATAGAACACCTTTGGGATGAATTTGAGCGGAGACTGCGAGCCAGGACCTCTTGTCCAACATCAGTGCCCGACCTAACAAATGCGCTTTTGGAAGAATGATCAAACAATTCCCATTGACTCACTCCTTAAACTTGTGGAGAACCTTCCCAGAAGAGTTGAAGCTGTTATAGCTGCAAAGGGTGGGTCAACTCAATATTGAACCCTACGGACTAATAGCTAAATTCAGAAAGATTTACGCCGGCGTATCAGTAGATACGCCAACGTAACTCTGAATCTGCGCCGTCGTAAGTTTAAGTGTATTCTCAAACTGAGATACACTTAAACCTAACTAAGATACGACAGCCTGCGCCGTCGTATCTTAGGGTGCAATATTTAGGCTGGCCGCTAGGTGGCGCTTCCGTTGAGTTCGGCGTAGAATATGTAAATGACTAAATACACCTATTCACGAACGTACGTGCGCCCGTCGCAGTAAAGATATGCCGTTTACGTAAGGCGTAAGACTAGTCAATGTTAAGTATGGCCGTCGTTCCCGCGTCGAAATTTGAAAATTTTACCTCGTTTGCGTAAGTCGTCCGTGAATAGGGCTGGACGTAATTTACGTTCACGTCGAAACCAATACGTCCTTGCGGCGTACTTTGGAGCAATGCACACTGGGATATGTACACGGACGGCGCATGCGCCGTTCCTAAAAACCTCAATCACGTCGGGTCACCCCCCATTAACATAAAACACGCCCCCTCATGCTAATTTGAATTGGGCGCGCTTACGCCGGCTCCATTTACGATATGCCGCCGTAAGTTAGGAGGCAAGTACTATGGGCCAGATTCACGTAGAACTGCGGTGGCGTAACGTATCGTAGATACGTTACACCGCCGCAAGTTTTCATCGCAAGTGCCTGATTCACCAAGCACTTGCGATGAAAACCTACGCCGGCGGCCTCCGGTGCAAGGCGGGCCTATTCAAATGGGCGTGTGCCGGACCTACTGCGCATGCTCCGTTCCGTAATTCCCGTTGTGCTTTGCGCGCCGTGACGTAATTTTTTCGAACGGCGACGCACGTAGCGTAATTCCGTATTCCCGGACGGCTTGCGCAAACGACGTTATTTTTTAAATTTCGACGCGGGAACGACGGCCATACTTTTTACAGCAATACGATTGCTGCGTAAAGTTAAGGCACCAAAAAAACCGACTAACTTTGAGATGGGAAACTAAACTAGCGGCGACGTAGCGAACGCGAAAATCCGTCGGGAATCGCTGTAACTCCTAACGCTGGTTTATGCTGGTTTACGACGCAAACTCCCCCCAGCGGCGGCCGCGGTATTGCATCCTAAGATCCGACAGTGTAAAACAATTACACCTGTCGGATCTTCTGGCTATCTATGCGTAACTGATTCTATAAATCGCATAGATAGAAACAGAGATACGACGGCGTATCAGAAGATACGCTGTCGTATCTCTTTTGTGAATCTGGCCCTTTGTGAATACAGTACTTGTCTCTCTGACTTAAGGCGGCGTAGCGTAAATATGATACGCTACGCCGCCTTAAATTTGCGGCGCTCTCTCTGAATCCAGCTATAAGAATGGGATGCCAATATAGTTCATGTGCGTGTAAAGGCAGGTGTCCCAATACTTTTGACAACATAGTGTACCTGTGAATTATGGCTGTGGGTGAAACATCTAACTCAATAATCTAGAGCAGGGGTCTCAAACTCAAATTACCTGAGGGCCACAAGACAAGTTTTCATATGCCATGAGGGGCCGCATGCAAACTTTCAAACTTCAAAAACAACAGTACTGGTGTCAGCGAACACATTATTAACCCCCAGCACTGGTGTCAGCGAGCGCATTATTACCACCAGCACTGGTGTAAGTCAGGGTTTGACAAATTTGCATGGAATCTAGGAGCCAGCTAAAAAAGTTAGGAGCCAGAAAACACACCCCGTCCCGACGAGCTTGCGCGCAGAAGCGAACACATACGTGAGCAGCGCCCGCATATGTAAACGGTGTTCAAACCACACATGTGAGGTATCGCCGCGATTGGTAGAGTGAGAGCAATAATTCTAGCTCCTCTGTAACTTAAAACATGCAACCTGTAGATTTTTTTAAACGTCGCCTATGAAGATTTTAAAGGGTAAAAAAAGTTTGTCGGCATTCCACAAGCGGACACAATTTTGAAGCGTGACATGTTGGGTATGAATTTACTCGGCGTAACATTATCTTTCATAATATTAAAAAAAATGGGGATAACTTTACTGTTGTCTTATTTTTTAATTAAAAAAAGTGTAATTTTTTCCCCAAAAAGTGCGCTTGTAAGACCGCTACGCAAATACGGCGAAACAGAAAGTATTGCAACGATCGCTATTTTATTCTCTAGGGTGTTAGGATAAAAAATATATATATATATAATGTTTGGGGGTTCTAATTAGAGGGAAGAAGATGGCAGTGAAAATAGTGTAAAATGACATTAGAATTGCTGTTTAACTTGTAATGCTTAACTTGTAATACCAATGGCCACCACCAGATGGCGCCAGCTCACATCTGGTGGTAATAACTTGTAATACCAACGGCTCACCACCAGACGGGGCCAGCTCAAAAAAAAAAAAAATTTTTTTTTTTTTTTTCTCCCCTCACTTCCACCCTGCCTGGGGGACATTTATAACTGGTCCGCGGGCCGCAAATGGCCCGCGGGCCGGTACTTTGAGACCACTGATCTAGAGGGCTGGCTCCATATTTTTAGCCATACAGTGCATGTGTAATGGTCAGATGTCTATAACCATTTAGCTGTATAGTTTAGCAGCAGACAGATGGTCGGCAGTGAGTTAACGAACCTTCATACTGACCCTGGAGGGCACTGCTTGGCTGGAGATATTGACCTTGCTTCATGGTAGGAGCACATCTTCTTTTTAATGGTACAGTAGAGACAACATTATGTACTTTTTTCCTTATTACACGCGGGGCTGGCAGACATTTTCAATATATTTTTTATTCGTGTTAAATTTTTAATCTAAAATTGAATGAAGTACAAAAGATCAGTGGTGAACCTTCACATATTGATAAGTAGGCAGAAAATATTAATTTTTTGGCAGGGTACATAGCCTGGGGCATTTTTAACACATCTATTATGGAATAATAGACACTGAGTGTGTCTAGTTAATTAACTTTTTTCTCCTGAAGGCAAAGTATTTTATACACCATCACTGCTCTAATATATTCCGCTACCTACAGAGATATTGCGTTTAACATCACAGCAATTAGAAGCTTCCTCCAGTCTTTCTTTGGGTTATGGGAATAAAACAAATACTACTCTAACCATAACATTAACCCGCATAGCTTCCTAGTTGCAGGCGTCTTAAAGATTCTTATTAATAATGCATAGTAAAATCTCATTTGAAATATATAGGCAATTATAACTCCAAAAAAAAACGCACTCCTAGGGCCTGGACTTTTTGATCTGTATTTTATCTATCAAGTCTCTAAAGAAATCAAGCTGTCAGGTTCCTGGAAGAGAAGAGCCGTTATACTCGCCTCTCCGTGTGTCCCACCTTCCTTCTGTCCAAACCATGCAGCCTCCCTTAGTGTCTTTGTCATTTGACATGTCTGGGAGTTCCAAATTCTTCCGGGACAGTACCCATTTTGAGGGGTCTATCTGTAGGTAGGTGCAATCTGTACTCCCCAGTCTGTAGGCGGCTCCAAACCGAACCGAGAACCTCTGTGATAGGCGGAACACACAGGCCCGGATTTCCCACAAGGCCACCGAGACCAGGCCTCGGGGCGGCAGGGCACAGAGGGGTGGCAGCGGCATGGAGTCCCCCGACGGTCGGAACATACAGTTAAGGGTGGTAAGTTGCTTTCTAGCAGGGCTAAATGTAGTGTGGGGAAATCCACTCGCTCGTTAAAAAGTGATTGTGGCAATGTTGCCGAAAACACTTGTAAAATGTGTGCTGCCGTCCGTCCCTCCCCCCCCCCCCCTCACATACCTCTCTCTGCTGGCTCTGTCTTCGGGACTCCGTTATCCCCCTAGCCGCCGAGTCCGTCTCCTGTCCCTCCCCCCGATGTACACAGTGAGAGGGGTGAGCTGTGCTCTTCCCATCTCAGCTGTGACAGGAGTTTTAGCACAGTGCTAGGACTCCTGTTTTGGAGGTGACAGGGTCAATAAAGAGAACCCGTCACCTCTGATTGCACAGGGAATTGTTTTCTCCTGTGTGATAGCAAAAAAGTTTGGTAAAAAAAATAAGAAATAATAATTTAATTAATAAAATAAAAAAGTAATTAAAAAGTAAAGAATAAGAAAAATAATATATATATATAAAAAAAGTATACAAAAAAAATAATCGACAAGCTACAAATAAAAAAAAAAGTAATAAAAAAGTAAAAAAAAAAGAGAGAAACAAAAAATATTTGAACTAACCATGACACCCCTGCCATCCGGTTACCATTCTCTGTTGATTTGGAGGGGGTACATTGCGAACCCTGGCCTTGGGGCGGCAGGGAGAGAAAATCCGGCCCTGGGAACACAGTGTCAAATACCTATCACGGAACGGAACGCCAGGAGGAAGCCGTGACTTCTAAAAAATGGATGCCTGTCAAGAATTTAGGTACTCGGGCACAGTGAGACTGCAATACGCACAGTGAGGTATGGCCCAGTGAGACTGCAATGGACACAGTGAGACTGCAATGGACACAGTGAGACTGCAATGGGCACAGTGAGGTATGGCACAGGGAGGCTGCAATGGGCACAGTGACGTTGCAAAAAAGGCATTGTTGGCCATCTTTTCCGCTTACAGTACCTGCTGCATTCTCACCCTAGGCTTATACTCGAGTCAATATGTTTTCCCAGTTTTTTGTGGTAAAATTAGGTCCTCGGCTTATACTTGGGTCGGCTTATACTCGAGTATATACGGAAACTTTCATGAGTGGTCACGTGTCTCATTAAACTCCCTTCCACGAAAAAGTTGTGGGGTCACCAGTATGGTATTTGTACGTTGTTCCTCTATGACTTCCTGTGGTCACTAGGAGAGCAGCTGTCTAATTGGAGGCTGGGGTCCTGCGTGACTTCAGCGACCACTTTGAGTGAGGGTCAGGGCTTTTTTTCAGCCACCTCTGGCTCAGGCCCTCTGCTCCCAGCTCACCACTATTACTTGAAAACACAAAAGTCCGGCTTCTATGCGAGTGACAGCTTGTTCCCCAACAGCTCCCACAGATCAGATCTCCTGAGTGGCTCCCACTGAGTGAAGGATGGGGGCAAGGTAGATGCAGGTACATGGGGTGCAGTGTAAATCCCAACATCACCACTGGATGATCTCCCCGCAAGTAAGAGACGTGGAGCCAACTACAGCATGCGGGGAGGTACTAGGGCTGTCTGGGTGCTTCAGCTTTATACAGCAACAAAAATAAGACATGTGGAAGATAGTGGAGCTTTTAAGGAGATGGGGAGAAGATGGGGGCAGTAGAGGTGGGTTGCATGCGCAGGTCAGAGCTGAAGAAGGGTAAACGTGAGATGTGGATGGGGGATGCAGAGGTAAGCAGCTGTGGAAGAAGGCTGAATTCTGCACTCTGTGTGTAGCGCACTGCTAAACTCTGCAATCTGTATGTAGCACACCCTGAACTCTGGAGTCTGTGTGGAACCCCCTCCCTGAACGCTGCACTTTACAGACTTCCAACCCTTGCACTCTGAACCCTGCACAAACTGCTTTACACACCATTGACCCCTGCACTTTGTGCATTATGCACTCCTGACCCCTGCACTTTGTGCATTATGCACTCCTGACCCCTGCACTTTGTGCATTATGCACTCCTGACCCCTGCACTTTGTGCATTATGCACTCCTGACCCCTGCACTTTGTGCATTATGCACTCCTGACCCCTGCACTCTGTGTGTTACACACATCTGGCCGCTGTACTTCATGTGATACACAATCCTAACCCTTGCAGTATATGTTACACTAGTGGAGGCTCACTCGCAGTGCCGCCACCCCCGCCACTGTGTTACACGCTCCTGGCCCTCGGACTTTAGGCATTATGGGCCAAATCCTCAGCCAGGCGGCGTAACTTAACTTGCAGCAGTTAAGTTACACTGACTTAAAGTTTTTACCTAAGTGCCTGATCCACAAAGCACTTACGTAAAAATTTCAAGCCGTGTAAGTTAAGTGCCGCCGTCGTAAGGCGTTCCTCCTCTCCGGGGGGCGTTTACAATTTAAATGAGGCGCGCTCCCGCGCCGGCCGTACTGCGCATGCGTGTGACGTCATTTTCCCGACGTGCATCGCGCGAACGTAATTGACGCCGGGCGGCTTTGTGGATTGCGACGGGACACTAAAGTTGCGACGGGTGAAAAAAAGACGCGCCGGGAAAACAAATAATTATAAAAAAAAATGACAGCGACGCTCGGCATGCATTCCTGAGGGAGAACTCCATGCCAATTTTCAAAGAAAAAAACGGCATGGGTTCCCCCTCAGGAGCATACCAGGCCCTTAGGTCTGTTATGGGTTGTAAGGAGACCCCCCTCCGCCGAAAAATTGACGTAGGGGGTCCCCCTACAATCCATACCAGACCCGTATCCAAAGCACGCTACCCGGCCAGCCAGGAAGGGAGTGGGGACGAGCGAGCGCCCCCCCCCCCCCTGAGCCGTGCCAGGCCGCATGCCCTCAACATGGGGGGGTTGGGTGCTCTGGGGCAGGGGGGCGCACTGCGGGCCCCCCCACCCCAGAGCACCCTGTCCCCATGTTGATGAGGACAGGACCTCTTCCCGACAACCCTTGCCATTGGTTGTCGGTGTATGCGGGCGGGGGCTTATCGGAATCTGGGAGTCCCCTTTAATAAGGGGGCCCCCAGATACCGGCCCCCCACCCTAAGTGAATGGATATGGGGTACATCGTACCCCTACCCATTCACCTGGAGGCAAAAAGTAAAATGTAGTAAACACACAACACAAGGCTTTTTAAAATAATTTATTATTCTGCTCCGGACGCCCCCCCTGTCTTCGTTATTAGCTCAATTAGCAGGGGGGGCTTCTTCTTCCGCTCTCCGGGGGTCTTCTTCCGCTCTCCGGGGGGGGCTTCTCCGGACTCCGGGGGGCTTCTTCCATCTTCTCCCCTCTTCCGCTCTTGACTCGGCGAACCCCGGTTCTTCTGCAGCTCTCCGGTGCCTTCTTCTTCAGCGCTGGCTGCCTGCTATGTTTGTGTGTTAGCTCGATTTCAAACAGGCAGCCAGCGCGGTCTTCTGTGGCGTCAGGGTCTTCTGGTCTTCTGTTCTTCCGATGTTGCCTCGTCGCCTGTTGTCGCTGTAATGATGGAAGCGCGCCTTGCATCCCATATATATAGGCATCACCGTCCCATCATGCTCCGGTAGGTACCCACGTGGTGGGTGCCTACCCACGTGCACCCACCACGTGGGTACCTGCCGGAGCATGATGGGACGGTGATGCCTATATATATGGGATGCAAGGCGCGCTTCCATCATTACAGCGACAACAGGCGACGAGGCAACATCGGAAGAACAGAAGACCAGAAGACCCTGACGCCACAGAAGACCGCGCCGGCTGCCTGTTTGAAATCGAGCCAACACACAAACATAGCAGGCAGCCAGCGCTGAAGAAGAAGGCACCGGAGAGCTGCAGAAGAACCGGGGTTCGCCGAGTCAAGAGCGGAAGAGGGGAGAAGATGGAAGAAGCCCCCCGGAGTCCGGAGAAGCCCCCCCCGGAGAGCGGAAGACCCCCGGAGAGTGGAAGAAGACCCCCGGAGAGCGGAAGAAGAAGCCCCCCCTGCTAATTGAGCTAATAACGAAGACAGGGGGGGCGTCCGGAGCAGAATAATAAATTATTTTAAAAAGCCTTGTGTTGTGTGTTTACTACATTTTACTTTTTGCCTCCAGGTGAATGGGTAGGGGTACGATGTACCCCATATCCATTCACTTAGGGTGGGGGGCCGGTATCTGGGGGCCCCCTTATTAAAGGGGACTCCCAGATTCCGATAAGCCCCCGCCCGCATACCCCGACAACCAATGGCAAGGGTTGTCGGGAAGAGGTCCTGTCCTCATCAACATGGGGACAGGGTGCTCTGGGGTGGGGGGGCCCGCAGTGCGCCCCCCTGCCCCAGAGCACCCAACCCCCCCATGTTGAGGGCATGCGGCCTGGCACGGCTCAGGAGGGGGGGGGGGGGCGCTCGCTCGTCCCCACTCCCTTCCTGGCTGGCCGGGTAGCGTGCTTTGGATACGGGTCTGGTATGGATTGTAGGGGGACCCCCTACGTCAATTTTTCGGCGGAGGGGGGGTCTCCTTACAACCCATAACAGACCTAAGGGCCTGGTATGCTCCTGGGGGGGAACCCATGCCGGTTTGGAATTTACAAATTGCCGTGGAGTTCTCCCTCGGGAATGCATACCAAATGCCGTCGCTTGAATGGGCCTTTACAAGGTGTGACTAACTTTACACCATGTAAAAGCAGCCCTAGTTTTACACCAGGCAAACTAACACTTACGGCGAAAAAACTAGGTACAAAAGCTTGGAGGATCGCCCTAAGTGCTAATTTGCATACTAACAGAGGCATTTCGACTCGAAATGCCCCCAGTGGCGGATGCGGTACTGCATCCAAAGATCCGGCAGTGTAAGTCCCTTACAGATGTCGGATCTTCTGCCTAACTTAGGAAAACTGCTTCTGAGGATCAGTTCCAAAGTTAGAACCAGAGATACGACGGCTTACGCCGGAGTATCTCTTTTGTGGATTTGCCCCTATGATCCCTGCACTTTGTGCTCTTCTCTTCTTTTCTTTAATTTAGTTAAAGATCTAGCAGGATATATTTAAATTAAATTGTGTAAAAACAAAAAGATTCAACAGCCCACCTCCCAGTCTTTCCTAAGTACCCTCTGGTGCCTTTACTTAGACCCCTTTCACATGGGGGCCGTCCAGTCCGATCAGCAGGGGATCTGTGAACAGACTTCACTTTTGTGACATCTGTGCTCTTTCAGTTCTCTGCTGCATTTACAAACTGGAGCTTTCCTATTTTAGATTTATGGGGCCAGATTCAGGTAGATCTGCGGCGGCGTAACGTATCGCATTTACGTTACGCCGCCGCAAGTTTTACGGGCAAGTGCTTGATTCACAAAGCACTTGCCTGTAAAGTTGCGGCGGCGTAGCGTAAATCCCCCCGGCGCAAGCCCGCCTAATTCAAATGATCCGGGTAGGGGGCGTGGATCATTTAAATTAGGCGCGTTCCTGCGCCGAACGTACTGCGCATGCGCCGTCCCTAAAATTTCCCGACGTGCATTGAGGTAAATGACGTCGCAAGGACGTCATTGGTTTCGACGTGAACGTAAATGGCGTCCAGCCCCATTCACGGACGACTTACGCAAACGGCGTAAAGTTTTCAAATTGCGACGCGGGAACGACGGCCATACTTAACATTGGATACGCCACCTAGGGGGCAGCTTTATCTTTACGCCGCGTATCTCTTACGGAAACGGCGTAAATTTACTGCGACGGGCAAGCGTACGTTCGTGAATCGGCGTAACGACTCATTTGCATATTCTACGCCGACCGCAATGGAAGCGCCACCTAGCGGCCAGCGTAAATATTGCACCCTAAGATACGACGGCGCAGGCGTAATTCTTTGAGAATCTGGCCCATGGTGGCTAGATGTAGACGGACATGTATTTAAATATAGCAGGCTACCCCCAGTCCATCATGTTATGGTCCACAAATACAGAAAAGGATGTAGACCTTTTACATTTGGGGGGGGGGGGGGGCGGCTCTGGATTGATATGTGGGTAATCATACGTAAAGAGACTAACATGGAGCTTCCGATCAGGTCAACCTGGAAAAATGACAGGCGGACCTGATCAGACAGCCCTTGCAAAAGGGGCCTTACTCTTAGACCCCATACACAACAGAGGTGCCAATCAGTGTCCATTATGGATGTCAATCAGTGCCCATCAGTAATTCCTGCCAGTGCCTCCTCATCAGTGCTGACTATCATTACCATCTATTAGTGTCCATCAGTGCCACCTATCAGTGCCCATCAGTGCTGCCTATCAGTGCCCATCAGTGCTGCCTATAAGTGCCCATCAGTGTGACCTATAAGTACCCATCAGTGCAGCCTTTCAGCGCCCATTATTGTCACCTATCAATGCCCATCAGTGCCACCTATCAGTGCTGCCTATAAGTGCCCATCAGTGTCACCTATAAGTACCCATCAGTCCGGCCTTTCAGTACCCATCAGCGTCGCCTATCAATGTCCATCAGTGCAACATATCAGTGCCATCTATCAGTGCCCATCAGTGCAGCATATTAGTTCCCATCATTGTCACCTCATTAGTGCCACCTCATCAGTGCCCATCAGTACTGCTTTATCAGTGCCCGTCACTGTAGTCTCATCAGTGCCCATCAGTAAAGGAGAAAATTTACTAATTTACAACATTTTATAAAAGAAACAAAGAAAAACTTTTTTTTTTTTCAAAAATGTTGGTCGTTTTTAATTTGTTTAGCAAAAAATAAAACCCCAGTGGTGATGAAATACCACCAAAAGAAAGCTCTATTTGTGGGAACAAAATGATAAAAATGTTGTTTTGAGTACAGTGTTGCATGACCGCGCAATTGTCATTTAAAATGCGACAGCGCTGAAAGTTAAAAATTGGCCTGGGCAGTAAGGAGGGAAATTGCCCAGTATTGAAGTGGTAAATGAGTTGAGTTCCACTTTAACACATTTTCTCGCACTAATGTACTGTAATAACCTGAAGAAATGTAAAGGGGGGGGCGTTGAGTTCTGGTCATCCCCCTCCACTGAGATCACATGACTAGGTGCCTAGGCACATGGTCACATTGCCTACTGCCATGGACGCCCAAAACAGTGTTTTCTGTACATATATTTATTCTTTTTTTTTATATATTTTTTTCAATAGAGTGGGTAAGATTGGAGAAAACTTTCACTTTCATTTAGAATATAGGTTCACCTCCAGGAAGAGTTTCCTCAATGTAGTGTAGGTGACAGGTACTCTGCAACCCATAATAGTCTAGAAGAACTTTCATTGCATCATCCTTTCCCTCTCCCGCACGTTCCACTCTACGGCCCGGATTCAGAAAGAATTTACGTCGGCGTATCTATTGATACGCCGCGTAAATTTTAAGATGCGCCGGCGTATCTTCTTTCTGTATTCAGAAAGCAAGATACGCCGAAATTTGGCTAAGATACGACTGACGTAAGTCTCTTACGCCACCGTAAATTAGTTGAATATTTACGCTGGCCGCTGGGTGGCGCTTCCGTAGATTTACGCATCGAATATGGTAATGAGCTAGATACGCCGATTCAGAAACGTACGTGCGCCCGGCGCATTTTTTTACATTGTTTACGTAAGGCTTTTTTCGGCGTATAGTTACCCCTGCTCTATGAGGCGTAGCCAATGTTAGGTATGGACGTCGGGCCAGCGTCGAATTTTGCGTAGTTTACGTCGTTTGCGTAAGTCGTACGCGAATAGGGCTGTGCGTAAGTTACGTTCACGTCTAAAGCATTGACTATTTGCGGCGTAATTTGGAGCATGCGCACTGGGATATTTTCACGGACGGCGCATGCGCCGTTCGTTAAGAACGTCAATTATCTGGGGTCACAGCTAATTAGCATACAACACGCCTCCTATCAGCCTATTTAGATTTACGCGGGCTTGCGCCGGCCAATATACGCTACGCCGTCGTAACTTTACCCGCAAGTTCTTTCTGAATACAGGACTTGCCTCTCAAAGTTACGGCGGCATAGCGTATCTGAGATACGCTACGCCCGCCTGAAGATAGGCAGATGTTTCTGAATCCAGGCCTAGATCTTCATGTTTACACGGCTCTTCTCACAGTGCCAGCTCCAAAACGTGTGAAGCACTTAGAGAATGTGTCTGGAACATTGTCACAAGTTGGCGTATCGCCTTTTTTTTTTCTCCCCTTGGTCTTCAAAAACATTCAGTAGCAAAGGAAGAGCGATACGCTGATACTAATTGTGGGTTATAGGTGCTGCACACCCCTGATAAGACTTTAAGGTTGGAAAGGATACCCCAAGGGGTTTTGGATTGCAGCAAAGGATAAAAATAATAATCAAAGGTGTAAAAAATATATTCTTTATTGAAAAATAGTACATCACAGAGAAGACATCTACTGGGATCAAGACATGAGCTCCATGTTAACGTGTTAAAAAACAAGTACATATAAATAAATACAATCATGTGAGTTCATATCACAATATAATAAGCTAGTACTATAAAATACTGATGCGTTTCGACCTTTAACAGTAGAGGTCTTCTTCTGAACTCTAGAGGAAAATACATGTGCATAAGTGAAATGTGTTAAATATAACAAAAAGCAGAAATAATACATACATTCAACAATAATATATATATATAATCATTATTGGCCATATTGGTATGGGTGAGTATATTTACCAGAAAACATGCTGAGAGCTGAAACCACAGGTCGGTCGTGGACCCCACCACCAAAGGCCATCGCTCCGAAGAGCCCAGGCGAAAAGGGGAGGTCAGGAGGAAAGACCATGCTCCTTCAGGCCTTCGAGAGGCCACACAAAGAACAACCCCGTGCTGGGCGAGGGGGCGGGGCGGAAGGTGACGGGGAGGAGGATGGAGATCAGCCAAGCGGAACCAGGTGGAAGAGCGGAGCAAACCCGCCTGACAAGGGCAGCCAAATAACCCTAAACAAGTGTATAAATAATAAAAAATTATAAAAAATATGTAGAAATAAACCTAATGGTATGTATGTATGTATATATAGATATATAAAAAAGGGGAGAGTGATGAAGAAGCAGAGTGTGAGTGGAAAAAGAGAACTGTGTGGTTGAATAGGAGTGAGAAATCTTATGTAACAAGTGACATGAAGAAAAAAAAAGAATACATATTGGCCTAAACTGATGAAGAAACTTTTTTTTATTTTATTTTTGGGGATATTTATTATAGTAAAAAGTAAAAAATATATTTTTTTTTGGTTGATTTTTGTGATATTTATTATAGCAAAAAGTAAAAAATATATATGTATTTTTTGGGGGATATTTAAATATTGTTTTTTTGTTTATTATTTTGGATATTTATTAAGTAAAAAAAAAAATATATATATATATATATTAGGGCTGTTACTGATCAAAATTTTTCTGTTCTATTAATCTTTTTTTTTTTTAATCGATTAATCGACTAATTTCGATTAATTATAACGCACATACAGATCCAACTACTTTTAGCTGATCTCCTTGCAGGCCGATTCCCAGTGCAGCTACCAACCACTGGAATATGGATAGCAGGATACATAAAACACACAAAGGCAGCGCTCGATGGGAATAGCATTAAAACTTTTATAGTCTTCAAGTAGGTAACCAAATAAATATTGCATTGGAGATAAAATCGATGTAGCTACATAAACTGTAAAAATAGTGCGAGTAATACCAAACGGTACCAAAAGCAGTCATAAAAACATGTAGCCAAGTATGATACTGGTATAAAAATGTGTACAACGATACCACTGCTGAATCCAGATGAGGAGAGGTTAACATCAGTCCATCGACATGTAGATGTCCCATGAAGGGAACTATCACAACTCCCAGTGGATGGTTGTAGAATCCCAGGTTGATAGAGGGAAGTGATAGAGGGAAGTGTAACAGCCCTTGCGTGTGGCAGATAGTGAGGTCCCGCCGACATGCAGATATGAAGGCACAGCAAAGGAGCCCTTCAGATGGACCCGGCAAGCCCCGCCGGTGTCCGTGACGTTACTGGATCTCTGACGGAACTCCCTGAAGGCCCAGAAGCCGGCGGAGAGGTGAGTACCAATCAAAAGAATTTTAATCGATCAAAAAAATTAAAGGTTAATCGATTAATTAAAAGTTAATTTGCACAGCCCTAATATATATATATATATAAAATATATATATAGCAAAAAGTAAAAAATATTGTTGTTGTTTTTTGTTTTTAAATGTCGCTCTTTTTTTGTTTATAGCGCAAAAAAATAAAAACAGATCAAATACCACCAAAAGAAAGCGATATTTGTGTGAAAAAAAGGACAACAATTGTGTTTGAGTACAAGGTCGCACGACCGCGTAATTCTCAGTTAAAGCGACGCAGTGCCGTATTTCAAAAAAATGCCCTGGTCATTAAGGGGGTAAAACCTTCCAGGGCAAAGCCGTTAATAATTTTATTAGCATGTTGATGAGGGGGAGGGACCAGGGAAGGCAAAATAAAAGCAGACTAAACTTCAGCTTCTAAAGGAAAGGCTGGATGAAATACATAATGCGGTATGATGTATTTGGCGTGTTGCGAGTGTGTACCGGCCAGAACATTTTCTGCAGATGTTAATGATGCAAGGAGAAAAGGTGCTGTCAGTTTCCGTGGCAACACAAAATGTTGCATTGAGTGATGTATATGATGTATTAGTGGCGACGGGGGAATGTTGCATAAGTAGAGGCTTGTAATGAAAAATCTCTAGATGCCTAAAAAAATGTTGCTTAATGCTGAACACAATAAGAAAAAAAAATGCCTCTTTTCAACCATGTTACAGATTGATAAATGGCAGGAAATACGGATAAAGCGAGGAAAAATTGCTTCTTTTCACATATAAAAAAAAATAAAAAAACGCAGTGCTGCTATACAGCCGGATTTAAAGGATCAGTCCATGCAAATGCGATATTTGTGTCATTGCTGGGGCCTGAGGTCCTACAGGCTTTGGAATGACAAACAGTAAGATTTCCTTCCTGTAATAGGTAATCACTGCGCTATTTACAATGAACTACTGGAGGTAAAAAAAAAAAAATTTTAAAAGGTTTGCTGCTAAGTACTGTTATGTGTTCCCACTCCAAAAAAAAAACGAATCAATAACGTAACAATGATGGTGGAAAACTCCAATGTATCAATAAACTTCAATATTATTACACCACCAATCGCTGTGATATGTAACTTCACATATAATACATATCAAACTAAAAATAAATACAAATAAATAATAAATAAATAAATGCAACTTAACATGGATGGTGGAAACCCCTCCTGTAGATAATTGCAGTACAAAGTGACTTCAAGTGCAATAATTCCAGTGATATGTGAGTCACATATAATGCACATTAGAAGTGGGCAGAAGCAAAAAAAATGTTTTACTTTATTTTGTTTCGAATCGTTATTTACATCATTTCGTTGAATTAAAAAGGGTTGTAAAGGTTCGCTTTTTATCTTCTAAATAGGTTCCTTTAAGCTAGTGCATTGTTGTTTCACTTACCCTTTCCTTCGATTTCCCTTCATAGGGGCAGATCCACAAAGATCTGCCCCGGCGCAACGTATCTGAGCTACGCTACGCCGCCGTATCTTACTTTTTTAGTTTTGAATCCTGGAAGAATTTGCGGCGTAAGTCACAGCGGCGTAGTGTATCTCTCGCGGCGTAACGGCGCCTAATTCAAATCGGCGAGTAGGGGGGCGTGTTTCATTTAAATGAAGCGCGTCCCCGCGCCGAACGAACTGCGCATGCGCCGTCCCTAAATTTCCCGCCGTGCATTGCGCTAAATGACGTCGCAAGGACGTCATTTTTTTGGGACGTGGACGTAAATTACGTCCATCCCGATTCACGGGCGACTTACGCAAACGGGAAAAAAAATTCTAATTAAACGCGGGAACGACGGCCATACTTAACATGGCAGGGTTAACTATACGCCACAAAACAGCAGCTTTAACTATACGCTGGAAAAAGCTGACTAGAGACGACGTAAGAGAATGCGACGGCTGCGCGTACGTTCGTGGATCATCGGAAATCGCTAATTTGCATACTCGACGCGGAAAACAACGGGAACTCCACCCAGCGGACGCCGAAGTATTGCATCTAAGATCCAAAGGCATACAAAGCCATACGCCTGTCGGATCTAACCCAGATGCCGTCGTATCTTGGTTTGAGGATTCAAACCAAAGATACGACGCGGAAAAATTTGAAAGTACGCCGGCGTATCAGTAGATACGCCGGCGTACTCGCTTTGTGGATCTGCCCCTAAATGTTTTCTTTTTCTTTGTCTGAATTTCTCACTTCCTGTTCCTCCTCAGTAAGCTTGCCCCCATCATCCATGGGGGTTAGTCAGCCAGAACAGCTTACTGAGGAGGAACCGGAAGTGAGACATTCAGACAAAGAAAAAAAACATTTAGAAGGGAAATCGAAGGAAAGGGTAAGCGAACCAACAATGCACTAGCTAAGGAACCCATTTAGAAAATAAAAAACTAACCTTAGGCTCCATGCACACTAAAGCTGATAAAAGCTATAAAAAAACGCCATTAGCTTTGCAGGGAGCATTTCAAAGTTTTTTAGCGTTTTTGCAATAGCTTTAATCAGCCTTTTTCAGTGTAGCTTTTTTTTTTAATGGATTAAAAAACGCAAAAAAAGGCTGAGTTTTTGAGCGTTTTTAAGCGTTTCCCGCCAAAAAACAGCACTTTCAACGCAAATTTCGGGCGTTCAGAAAAAAGCCAATAAACTCCAAAGCTCATTAGCACTAAAAAACGCCCAGGTGTGCATGGGCACATAGGTTGACGTAGAGTTCAGTTCACGGGCTTTAAGGCTCCATGCACACTGAAGCTGATAAACTGCAGTTTATTGGCGTTTTGCCTTTTTTTTTTAAAGCCCATAAACTGCACTCTATGTTAGCCTATGTGCCCATGCACACCTGTGCGTTTTTTAGTGTTAATGAGCTTTGGAGTTTATTGGCTTTTTTCTGAACGCCCGAAATTTGCGTTCAAAGTGCCGTTTTTTGGTGGGAATACATACAAAAAAACATACACATATAAAAATGAAAATAATACATAAAAAATAAAACTTAGCAGGGATGGTGGACCCCATCCTATAGATATTTGCAATACAAATGAACTGCAATTGCAATAATTCACACCATAATATTTAACTAAAACATAATAAATTCAGTGCAACAATCTAAACAAACAAAAAACATTCAAAGTGCAATAGTGGTGGGAACCTCCCAACTAAAGAGTTTTAATTTTGTGAAAAGAGTGAGGAAAAATTATATAATATAATTGTATATTAGCCACTAGAGGGAGCTCTGTGCTTCTCTCAGTCTCATTCTAACTCCCTGCTTACCAACTGTCAAGATTTTAGCCCAAGAGGACATTGTTAATCAACTGACTCATAGGCTTTCTTTGGCAAGGAATAGTAACCATCCATATTCCCATCGTACAGGATACTGCAAGAACCACCAGCTGGGGACTGGATAATAAATGTCACAATCAAATAGATCTGATGCGATTGCAAAGTGCCCCCCGACCCCCATCCCTAATGCATATCAGAAAAACTTTTTGGCAACTGGTTGGGACTTTGATGACACAACAAAAATCATCACTGCATTTTTATTTTTTATTTTTTTTTTGCGCTATAAACAAATAAAGACTGACAATTTAGAAAAAATGTTTTAAAAATGTTACTTTCTGCTCTAAAACATGTCCATTGAATGTAAAAAAAAAAAAAAAAATTGCTTTATGAATTTAGGCCAATATGTATTCTGCTACATGTTTTTTTTTTTAAATCCCAATAAGTGTATACTGATTTGTTTGCGCAAAAGCTATATAGCCGGATTCACGTATCGCGGCGTATCTTTATGCCGGCGTAGCGCATCCCATTTGCACTACGCCGACGTAACATAGTGAGGCAAGTACTGTATTCACAAAGCACTTGCTCCCTAAGTTACGTCGGCGTAACCCAAATGGCCCGGCGTAACCAAGCCTAATTCAAAGTAGGCATGTAGTGGGCGGGCTTCATTTAAATTACCCGTGACCCCATGTAAATGAGGGCCGTTGGTACGGCGCATGCGCGCGCATGCTCAGAATCACGTCACAAATACTCCCTACGTCACGACGTTGGCTCAATGCTTTCGAAGTGAACGTGACCTAAGCCCAGTCCCATTCACGTACGCTTACGCAAACAACGTAAAATACGACGGCTGTTCCGTCGTCCATACCTTGCATCTTTTTGGTGGTTTATCTTTACGCCGGCGTATGTCTTACGTAACGTTGTATCTTACTGCGACGGGCGTACGTACGTTCGTGAATCGGCGTATCTTGCTCATTTACATATTCGACGTGAAAATCCACGTACACGCCCCTAGCGGCCAGCGTAAATATGGACATAAGATACGACGGCGTAGGAGACTTACGCCGGTCGTATCTTAGCCAAATGTAAGCGTATCTGGTTTCCAGAATACGCTTAAATATACGACGGCGCGCATTCGGACTTACGACGGCGTATCTGCTGATACGCCGTCGTAAGTCTTTTTGAATCCGGCTAATAGTGTTTACAATCTATGGGCGATATATTTATTTTATTTATATATATTTATTTTATTTATACCAGCAAAGGCAGCAATCAGTGACTTATAGCGGGACTGCGATATTGCATTGGACACCTAACTGACACTTTTGACACTCTGTGGGAACCAGTGACACTAATACAGTGATCAGAGCTAAAAAATATGCACTGTCACTGTACTAATGACACCGGGAAGGGGTTAAACATCGAAGGCAATCCAGGGGTTAAATGTTTGCCTAGCCAGTGTTTTTGTGTACTGTGTGAGATGCTTTTACTAAAGGAGGGGATGTATTTTATTTCCAGCATGTGCCGCCCTGTAGCAGTAAATCTGCTATGGGGCAGTCGCCACTTGGGTAACAGTGCTACTTTTCCTTCTGCAAAGTATAATAAAAACTTATAATAACAGAAATCACAAGATAGTGTCTATGTTTTCTCCAAGGCAGACAGACCACATGGATTTGACTCCACACTCACCAGATGGTTTTGACTCCTTGTGTTAGCAAGTGAGTTATAACAGCATGTGTACACAGATCCAAGGTATCACAGCCTCCATATTCCCCATAATTCTTCAGCTATGTGTGGCTCAAAGTATGTCGTCCATATACAGGCAAAAAGGATGTAGAGGAATCCCACATAGTAAAATGTACAATTTTATTATAAAATAAATAATGTGTAGTCTTGTAAAATTGGATATTTGCCCTCATTCAAAATGGCCGCCACACATTCCTTATATCTGGATGTGATGTCAGCGGAAAGTACCGCCCTATGCGTTTTGTCATCAGAAAATAACATCTTCAGGAGTTAGGAGACCCTACAAAGCAGTATGGGTTTTCTAAAGCTCTGATGTCTCTGACTAAAACTGCAGATGAAAGTATGTCATCCATATACAGGCAAAAAGAATGAAGAGGAATTCCACGTAGTAAAATTTACAATTTTATTATAAAATAAATAATGTGTAGTCTTGTAAAATTGGATATTTGCCCTCATTCAAAAGGTATGTCTTCCATTTACAGGCAAAAGGGATGAAGAGGAATCCCACGTAGTAAAATATACAATGTTATTATAAAATAAATAATGTGTAGTCTTGTAAAATTTGATATTTGCCCTCATTCAAAATGGCCACCACACATTTCTGGTTCCAGATGTGATGTCAGCAGAAAGTTATTGCCCTATGCGTTCTGTCGTCAGAAAATAACGTCTTCAGGAGCTAGGAGACCCTACAAAGCAGTATGGGTTTTCCAAAGCTCTGATGTCTTTGACTAAAACTGCAGACGAAAGTATGTCGTCCATATACAGGCAAAAAGGATGAAGAGGAATCCCACGTAGTAAAATGTACAATTTTATTATAAAATTAAATCATGTGTAGTCTTGTAAAATTTTATATTTGCCCTCATTCAAAATGGCCGCCACACATTTCTGGTTCCGAATGTGATGTCAGCGGAAAGTACCGCCCTATGCGTTTCGTCATCAGAAAATAACATCTTCAGGAGTTAGGAGACCCTACAAAGCAGTATGGGTTTTCTAAAGCTCTGATGTCTCTGACTAAAACTGAAGACGAAACAGTACAGAGGAAAGGAGGGGGAGACATCACTGCCCTTATTCCTTTGGGCACATATATACAAGTTTGAATTGTTGAGGTCTCCCACGTAGTAAAGAGGAATCCCACGGAGTAAAATAAATAATGTGTAGTCTTGTAAAATGTTATATTTGCCCTTATTCAAAAAGTATGTCGTCCATATACAGGCAAAAGGGATGAAGAGGAATTCCATGTAGTAAAATTTAAAATTTTATTATAAAATAAATAATGTGTAGTCTTGTAAAATTGGATATTTGCCCTCATTCAAAATGGCCACCACACATTTCTGGTTCCGAATGTGATGCCAGCAGGAAGTACCATCCTATGCGTTTCGTCATCGGAAAATAACGTCTTCAGGAGCTAGGAGACCCTACAAAGCAGTATGGGTTTTCTAAAGCTCTGATGTCTCTGACTAAAACTGCAGACGAAACAGTACAGAGGAAAGGAGGGGGAGGAATCACTGCCCTTATTCCTTTGGGCACGTATATACAAGTTTGAACTATTGAGGTCTGTAAGTAAAGGCCTTTTTTTTCCTCCAACCAAAATAAAGAACAAAACCAGCAAACATTCCCACCTTTTCCGCATTTAGTTAATATATTTTAATGGAACTGACCAATCAAAAGCAACAGTGCAATAGAGCACATACGTATTATCTGTAACACTTGACAAACAAGAAGTAAGCACATGAAACAACGACATTCTGTATAGTATTTTTAGGCTGTTCCGTTCTATGTTGCATTGTTATGTCTTAATAAGTTCTTACACTTGGGGAAGACGACAGCTTATTCCTGGCTGCCTTATTTCGCTGCCAAGATCCCTTAATAGATTTTCCATGAGACTTTGGCAGGCTGGGTCCCGGGGGAATACTTTGAAAAGCCAGGAAAAGCAGGTGCTTGAGTACTTTAGCCTGTACTATGTTATCCTAAACTGCGTATTACAAAGGATACAAGCCCACTGTTATTCTCCGCTAATAACACAAGTGTTCTCTGATAATTTGCTTAAAAATACAATCAATGGATACTTAGAACCACTCCAAAACTATTAGGACACAGGGAATATACACAAGGTTATTAAAGGGGAATTTCATTGTACACAATTTGCTTCCCGATCAGGCAGTGGGGTTTTAAAACAGCAATGTAACAGGGTCAAAAGTAGAATAAATGATGTTCAAAGAATAGTTTTTTTAGACAGTTGTCCGATATCATGGTATGGTTAAATACAATGGGGCAGATCCTCGTACAATTGCATGGGTATGTGAGATACGCTACGCCGCTGTAACGTACTTTTTTAATCTTTGAATCCACAAAGAATTCGCGTGAACGTATCCCAGTGCGCATGCTCCTAATCACGTCGCAAATAGTCAATGCTTTCGACGTGAACGTAACTTACGCAAAGCCCTATTCGCAAACGACTTACGCAAACGACGGAAAATTCGACGCTGTCCTGACGTCCATACTTAACATTGGCTACGCCTCATATAGAAGGGGTAACTTTACGCCGGAAAAAGCCTTACGTAAATGACGTAAAAAAAATTGCCGGGCGCACGTACGTTTCTGAATCGGCGTATCTAGCTTATTTGCATATTCTAGGCGGAAATCAATGGAAGCGCCACCTAGGGGCCAGCGTAAAAATGCACCCTAAGATACGACGGCGTAGGAGACTTACGTTGGTCGTATCTTAGCAACATTTAAGCGTATCTCAATTTGAGCATACGCTTAAAGATACGACGGCGTGGATTCGGACTTACGACGGCGCATCTACTGATACGCCTGTCGTAAGTCTACCTGAATCTAGCCCTTAATGTCTGTGCAGCTTCATTATCTGTTATGTATTACTCAGTAGCGTAAACATGCTTTTTGAAATTCTTACCCTGTTTTGTAATATTGATTCTGCTTGGTACCTGTTTAGTAAACTGCACATTCCAGTTACTCTGTTTGATCATACCAATCCTGTTACAAACCCAAATATGAATATTTCATCCTGCATCCAGCTGACATGTGATAAGAATACCCTGGCAGGCTTTTATTCAAATATAGGAAATTCAATATTCGTATTGTGACACTTTTTGCACAAATTTACAGGCATTGTCAATCAACTTATATTTTTAATGGGCTATCTGTATATTCCCAGACAATTCATATCCCTACAAGAAAAGAGGTTAACATGGGCTGTCTTGTCATTTCTGCATTGTCATAATATCATTAAAGAACACAGGTTGGGCAGCTGCGGGAAACGTAGACTGTATTGTTATAATATTCTTTTTTCTTTTTAGGCAGAATCCACTTTAAGATTGTGGTAAACTGCTGAAATTGCAGAGCAGGTTGTAGGCTCCAGACATCCATTACATGGAAACAGATCTGTCAAGCATTGCAGAAGAGAACAAGTTCAGAATTATCTGAGGTTTGAAGAAGGAATATCTTAATAAGAGTGAAGTGTGAAGAGCAAAAAGGATATGTTGAGTGCGGGAACCTCATAGTAACCAATCAATCAATGTTATGAAATTAGCTTAAAGATGGTGTCTGGATGATTGCTATCTGTTACTGTCAGGCAACACAAAGAAGAAGATGTCAAGCCAATCTTTTGAAGCCCTGCAGAGGTAATAAATATAATAAAAGCTGTGCACTTATAAACTGAGTTACAGTAAGGAGCGGAACACTTGAGGATAGAAGAATGGTGTCCAAAGGACATCCTGCGCTTAGCCAATTATATAACACTAGCCCAAAAAGCTCTGACCCAGTGCTTTCACACTTGGTGCCCCTTGGGTTTAAATGTCACACTTATCCCTAAGGCAGGTGGTAAGGCACTATAGCTGGATTCTGTGTTATTCACCTATAGCGGCCCCCTTTCCCATAAGGCAAGCAAGCCTACCGGAACTCAGTTGTCCCCAGGACTTATACACGATGCTATAGTGTTTGGCCATCATGCCGGTGACTTGTCGTTAAGGTTACCCTATCGAGATGATTCCTGTGAGTACTGCGCAGGCGCAATCCTTGCCAACGGAAATCTCCGAACCTCGGCCGGCATCCAGGCTCATTCCTTAACATCCCAGTGGATTGGAGGATGTTAAAAAAAAGAGCCGAGACCGAGCGACCACTTTCCTCAAATTCCACGTCGCCCTGGATGCCGGCCGAGCTTCGGAGATTTCCGTCGGCGAGGATTGCGCCTGCGCAGTCCTTACAGGAACCATCTTGATAGCCGGAACCAGATCGTCAGATCACTGGGACAGTCACAAACTGAGCCCAGCAAACAGGTACTTGCAGTTGGTAGACTGGCAGAATGGTTCACAGAGTAGTTGATATCTAAATAAAGGTCATAAACAGGGAAATCCAATCAGCAGAGCAGACAAACAGGGAGCCTAGAGCATGTGTTACAAACGCAATATCACAAGAATGAGATTGCAGGCTTGGCTGGCTTAAATCAGGTTTGGTCTCCACCCAGAGACTGGCTACATCAATTGCCTTGCAGGTGCACAGACAGACAAGAATTCCACAGCCAAAACCAGGATTCTGGAATGAGGAGCAAAAGTGCTACAGTCTCCTGACATTGGATAGCTGGCCTTTGCACTCCTCCATTGACAATTGCATTGCTTTGGTGTAGTGGTTCCCAAACTGTGGCCCATGGGCCCTTTGCTTCCCTTGAGGCATTGTTTCTTCCACTGACACCAATGATAAGGCACAATTCCTTGCACTGACACCAACAGTAGAGCATAATTTCTCCCACTGCCAGCAATGTTCTTTGCACTGATATACACCATGGAACACTATTCCTCCCACTGATACCAACTTTGGAGCACTAATCCTTCCACTGATTCCAACATTGGAGCACTAATCCTCCCACTGATACCAACTTTGGAGCACTAATCCTCCCACTGATACCAAAGTTGGAGCACTAATCCTCCCACTGATATCAACTTTGGAGCACTAATCCTCCCACTGATACCAACAATAGAGTACAGTTCCTTTCACTAATACCAACATCAGAGCACTATTCATCCCAATGACACCAATGACAGAGCTACTGACACTATAATAGGGCATTATTCCTCTCACTAATACCAAGGAGGGGGCACCATTCCTCATCCTACTGACCACATTCTTTTACTCCCAATAACCACCAAGCTTGAGGAATTTTTTACTCCCATTGATGGGGCATTTTTTACTTTCACTGCCTACACTCTGGACCCCCAAAGTCTGAAGGACAGTAAACTTGCCCCATTTGTTTGAAGGCCTCTGCTTTGGTAAATAACCCTGATGGGAATTGATTGTAATTTACATTTGTATTCCTATAAGCTTGCTACTGACAGGTGATGTGGGTTCCCCCGAGGCTCAGTCAAAGTGGCACCATAGTCTTCAGTAGAGCAGCTACTATGCTGCGGGTTGCCACCAGGTGCAGATCCTTAGGATCGCCGCACCAGTGACTAGCAAGAACAAGGAACATACGATGAGGAGTCAGAATGGCAGATTGGTTAGGTTTAAGTGGAGGTCGAGGCAGGCAGCAGGCAAAGATAGCCAGCTTTCAGCAAATATCAAGGCAGGTGGTAGGCAAGGATAGTCAGGACTGAGTAGATTCAGTAACAGGAGACACAGGCAGAGTCAGGCACCGTGGGTCTGCAACCATAGCACCAGCCTTCATAGGAGAAGAGGTTTAAATCCCCTACTTGACACTTTGCATGCTTCTACACACACCAATGTGCACATGTCTAAGACGAACCATGTGTATGATCATGCATGCCCTTAGCTACAGCCATAGGGTAGCAACCATGGAAGTGTGAGACACATGTAAACAGAACCAAAACAGCTCCTGGTGGTACGGTAAAACATACTCTCCATGATCTGAAGATTCCAGCTTGGTAGTATATTGGGAATGTCTAGTATTTTTACATATATTCAATAGTAAAAAGACTTATTGCCATGTTAAAGTGGACCTAGCATCAGATATATTGGCTCATGCTACATGAATGCAAACTAAGTAAAGTGCAACACTTCCAAGTATTTATTACCTCTCACAGATATCACAGTACTTACAGTAAAGAAGAAAGACCCAACTTTGTCCCGGCATTATCCAGGGTCACCATCTCCTTCCTGGATTGAGATGCTAGCTTAGGCTGGATTCACACCTAGGCATTTTTAGTGCTTTTTGCAGATTTGCATTACAGTCCATTTAACATGGTTTCCTATGGAACACGTTTTGTAGTGCAAATCTCAAAAAAGCACTAAAAATGCATTGATGTGAATCCAGCCTTAGAGTGGACACAATCACCTAAAATTATATTACCTGCACAGTTCTTGGCTGTGTTCACAAATGTCTGAAACAGATCAGCTTCTGCTGCAAACTCGTACCTTGTGACTTACTACAAAGCTACAATTTTGCAGTTTGAACACTGGAGGAGAGGAAGAAATCCTTTGGTGACGAAACTTGTAGGGCGGAGCAGCCTGTCTACATCATCACATGTACCGGAAGTGACAACGAAAGGCGTTGTTACTTGCTGGGTTTGGTTTTGTGATATACGCATCTCAATTTTATCCGCGTGAGTGTTATTTTACCTAAATAAATAGCGTTTTCAGATGGTTTTACACTATTTATTGCTTTCTTTTCTGTACATGCCCTTTGTGGGAGTACCGGACGTTCATCCTAAAATTGCTTGACTGAGTGTCGACCCTTTATGGGGATATATTCCCTAAAGCCTGATTGACCTTTCCTTAAAGCGGGGGTTCACCCAAAAAAATAATTTTAACATTACATTCAGCCGAGTTGTCAGAATGACAATCGGCTGTTTTTTTTTAATTTTATCCCCGTACATACCGTATTTTCACCGCCGCTTCCGGGTATGTCTTCTGCGGGACTGGGCATTCCTAATTGATTGACAGGCTTCCAACCACCGCATACAGCGCGTCACGAGTTGCCGAAAGAAGCCCTTGCACCGACGTTCGGCTTCTTTCGGCAACTCGTGACGCGCAGTATGCGACGGTCGGAAGCCTGTCAATCAGATAGGAACGCCCAGTCCCGCAGAAGACATACCCGGAAGTGGCGGTGAAATACGGTATGTACGGGAAAAAAAACAAAAAAAACAGCCGATTGTCATTAGGACAACTCAGCTGAATGTAATGTTAAAAATTTATTTTTTGGGTGAACCTCCACTTTAAGGTTCACGTTTTTGATTGTTTCAAGAAGATTTTATATCACTTTTTTAACATGGGATTTTTTTGAGACATGTATTATATATTGAAGCTCATTGTTTATAATATTGGAGGAGAGGAGAGGAGACAGAGGAAATTCTTCCTTCTGCCTGCAGCACATCGATGACATAATCTGAGTCTAGGCAAATGAATCCGAATGGTGCTCAAAGACAGTTTTTCATGATAAAAAGGTTCTGAAAAATGTTGTGACATATCAGCAGTTTATTCATGCAGGTGTGTAAGGAAATGTGATATACCGATTAAAAATAATAAATATGTATGCCCTCCAGCCAGCAGCTAGCAAGTGTGAATCTGGTATTCTAGGGTTTAAGATTCCTGATGTATTGTTGTGCTGAGAATACAGACCAGAAAAGCAGGATTTCAGGTATGACAGAATGCAGGAGAACTCACAAAGTGCAAAGCTAGTGCTAGGCTTTATTAGACAGCCCAGCATGCACTGAATACACTGAAGCATGGAAGCACTCTATATTAGGGCTCCTTTTCATTTGTGGCAGCCCTTGCCTCGTCAGTGAAAAGTAATCTGCCATTGATTGGTTTGCAGAGGGCTTCTGACAGGCAGCTGAGAGGCGATATGTTGTCTCTTCGCTGCTTTTTTTAATACTTAAAGTGGAGGTTCACCCAAAAACCTTTTTTTTTAACATTAGATTGATGCTCGTTTTGTCAAGGGGAATCGGGTGTTTTTTTTACAATCGAAGCCGTACTTACCGTTTTAGAGATGCATCATCTCCGCCGCTTCCGGGTATGGGCTGCGGGACTGGGCGTTCCTATATGATTGACAGGCTTCCGACGGTCGCATACATCGCGTCACGATTTTCCGAAAGTAGCCGAACGTCGGTGCGCAGGCGCCATATAGAGCCGCACCGACGCTCGGCTTCTTTCGGCTACTCGTGACGCAATGGATGCGACCGTCGAAAGCCTGTCGGAAGCCTGTCAATCAAATAGGAACGCCCAGTCCCGAAGACCATACCCGGAAGCGGCAGAGAAGATCTATCTCTAAGTTTCTCACTCACTCACTTATATCGCCCTGAGTGTTAACCCCTTCCCTGCCAGTGACATTTCCACCGTAATAAGTGCATTTTTATAGCACTGATTCCCCCCCCCCCCCTCTCCGGCCGGCGCCTCCATTAATAGTGTGGGCACCCAGCCGTGACAGCTTTCGGCTTCACGGCTGGGCACTCACTGCGCATGCACGAGTCGCTCTGCGCTCTATGAATGGACAGGCGATCTCCTGGGACCTTTCACGTGTCCCTGGAGATCCCCTAAAAGGAGGGGCCGTCTAAGGCGAGAAGAGAAGTCGCCGAGGCGGTCCCTGGGCGGACGGAGGAAGTGGGACAGGAAGTCCCACTCCTACCGAAGAAGCCCCCACTCACCCCACAAAAAAATTACATGCCAAATGTGGCATGTAAGGGGGTGAGGAATGCTTAAAGCGGAAGTTCCACTTTTGTGTGGAACTCCGCTTTAAGAAGGAAGACAGGAGCGATTGGTACAGATCACTCACTGAGTTGATTTAGAAAAGGAAGGCCTGTTAATGAAATATTTACCAGCCCCTTCCCTGCTCCTGAGAGGAGGGAAGCTGACAGCCCTGCAGGGGGAAGATGCGAAGCAGGGGGAATTGACATCACACAGGGTGATTAGGATGTACCCAGGCACATCTGGCACACCCTGTGCGCATGCCTATGGCTATTACTGTAATAGCACCAACTACTAGAGTGATTTTCAGTTTCCCCAGCACTGCCTCAGGTATGAGAAATAAATACTTAGGCCCGGATTCACATACATCGGCGCATATTTATGCCGCCGTAGCGTATCTCTTTTACGCTACGCCGGCGCAACGCAGAGAGGCAAGCACTGGATTCACAAAGCACTCTCTCCCACTCGCTCTTAAAGATACGCTGGGTTTCCAACGGTAAGCCGTTGTAGGTGGAAGTGGGTGTGAGCCATGCTAATGAGGCGTGACCCCATGCAAATGATGGGCCAAGCACCATAGAAGTACTTAAAATGAACGGCGCATGCGCCGTCCCGTGGCCGCATCCCAGTGCGCATGCTCAGAATCACGTCCGAACAACTGCCTAAGATACATCGAATCACTGCCTACGACGTGAACGTAACCTATGCCTAGTCATATTCACGTACAACGTAAACGACAAAAGATACGACGGCTTGTGTTCCCTGGTCCATACCTTTGCATGAGTTGCGCCTCCAATATGGGGAATAACTTTACGCCGGACGTACGACTTACGCAAACTGCGTATATTATGCGTCGGGCGCAACTACGTTTGTAAATCGGCGTATCTCCCTCATTTGCATATGTGCATAGAAAATCTATGGGAGCAGCAAATGCGCCCGGCGTAAATATGCGCCCACGATACGACGGCGTAGGCAAGTTACGTCGGTCGTAGGAAGCCTATTTTCAGGCGTATCTAGTTTTGTGGGCACGGCGCACAGATACGACAGCGCATATTTACACTTACACGGCGTATCTCGAGATACGCCGGCGTAAGTGCTTTGTGAATCCGGGCTTTACATTGTACCAAGCTGACCCAGTCTAACTATGCAATACAGATCATACCTGGGATTCAGATTTAATCAAGCAAAATATCAGTTTATAATGTTATAATACATATAAATAAAAAATTGCCCCAAAAAAAACACTATATTTTCCCTTTGAAGTGGTGATGACCTTTACAATCACACATACACTTCTGAGCAGAGGTATTCTTCAATGAAATCTAAGCTATAGGATGACATTCCAGCTGTCATCACCATGGTAACCAGAAACATTGCATCTTGTCTGGCCATATCTAGGCATCTATTAAATAAAACTTTTTCAACACAGAGAATCATGAATCCAGCATGATTGTAAACCTTGAAAATGGTATTTGTCCTTATATATCATATATGGACTTGTTAAAGTGACCCCGTCAATAATGTGTGCAATTTAAACATTTAAGCCTTTAAGCATATCAGCCTAAAAAATTGGATTTTGCCAGTAACAAACTTTTTGGTGTAGCACCCTCCTAGTATAGGCTGCTGGGTAAATTTCCTTTTTTTGGCTTGCTCTGTAATCAGAGAAGCAGTGATCATTTGCTTTGGTCTGTTTGTGGTTTCACAGGCTGGGAGTTTGATTGTTTCCCCCTGCCTTATAGAGAAGCTATTTACCATGCCCTGGCCAATCCCTGGCGAGGTGTGCCCAGAAGGTGGTCTGGGAGGGTGGTCAATAGGCTAAAGCACGGAGCAGGCTGTCTTGCTTCTGTGAGGGATGGATCAGTGAGCTTCAGGGGCTGCTTGCCCCCGGAGGCATCCCTCGACTGACTCCTGAGCTTCTTTATCAAGGGATCAAGCTCGAGGAGGTTCTACTCTGAGACTCATGAGAAGGGAACTGTTCTGCAAACCTATCTCATGCTCCCCACCCATTAAGGATTTACCTATCCTGGAGCTATCTCATGGTCCCCAGTTGTGAGACTTTAACTGCCCTACAGGTTATCTCATGGTCCCCAGTTGTGAGACTTTAACTGCCCTACAGGTTATCTCATGGTCCCCAGTTGTGAGACTTTAACTGCCCTACAGGTTATCTCATGGTCCCCAGTTGTGAGACTTTAACTGCCCTACAGGTTATTTCATGGTCCCCAGTTGTGAGACTTTAACTGCCCTACAGGTTATCTCATGGTCCCCAGTTGTGAGACTTTAACTGCCCAACAGGTTATCTCATGGTCCCCAGTTGTGAGACTTTAACTGCCCTACAAGTTATCGCATAGTCCCCAGTTATGAGACTTTAACTGCCCTACAGGTTATCTCATGGTCCCCAGTTGTGAGACTTTAACTGCCCTACAGGTTATCGCATGGTCCCCAGTTATGAGACTTTAACTGCCCTACAGGTTATCTCATGGTCCCCAGTTGTGAGACTTTAACTGCCCTACAGGTTATCTCATGGTCCCCAGTTGTGAGACTTTAACTGCCCTACAGGTTATCTCATGGTCCCCAGTTGTGAGACTTTAACTGCCCTACAGGTTATCTCATGGTCCCCAGTTGTGAGACTTTAACTGCCCTACAGGTTATCTCATGGTCCCCAGTTATGAGACTTTAGCTGCCCTACATGTTATCTCATGGTCCCCAGTTATGAGACTTTAACTGCCCTACAGGTTATCTCATGGTCCCCAGTTATGAGACTTTAACTGCCCTACAGGTTATCTCATGGTCCCCAGTTATGAGACTTTAACTGCCCTACAGGTTATCTCATGGTCCCCAGTTATGAGACTTTAACTGCCCTACAGGTTATCTCATGGTCCCCAGTTGTGAGAGCTTAAAAGGCTGTTCACACAGGCCGAATATCGGCAATCGATCCAACCGGCCGATCTTAGAAGGGGCGTTTTTTTGTTTATAGCACAAAAAAATGAAAACACAGAGGTGATCAAATACCACTAAAAGAATGCTCTATTTGTGGGGGAAAAAAGGATATATTTTTTTTTGTTGGGGGGTACAGCGTCACACGACCGCGCAATTGTCACTTAAAGTAACACAGTACTGTAACGGAAAGAATGGCCTGGTCATGAAGGGGGTAAATCTTCCGGAGGTCAAGTGGTTAATAAAAGAGGCGAGTCAGAAACAGGCTGGAAAGGAAAGGGTTAGATGGCACAGGTATCAAATGAGACGGCTTTATCTGAATTTGCTTCAGTTTTCTAATGCACATTGCAAGAAGCTCACAGTGTGCAGTGAAATCAGAGTAAGCAATTGCAGAACAGGAGAGGAGCCTGTACAAGTGTGCAAGACCTGAGTTCAGCTTTAAAGGATTGAAAAATAAAACTTTAAATGGACAAAGTACAAGCTAGAATTCACACAATAATGTAAAAACTCACACCCGCACACAAAATAACATATCTGACATTTATGTAACTGCGGTACCGCCTGTGTTTTTATGTTACCTGCCGTTCTATGCTAAATGAGGCTTAAAAATTGACATTTTTCATTATTCCTCTACAGTATTACTCACTATTTGTACTTGGAATTACTTGACAGGAAGTCATTTGTGCATAAGAAAAGATAATTTCCCCTTAAACTTCCTTAACCACTTCCATACCGGGCACTTACGCCCCTTCCTGCCCAAGCCAATTTTCAGCTTTCAGCACTGTCGCACTTTGAATGACAATTGCGCGGTCGTGCTACACTGTACCCAAACAATTTTTTTATCATTTTGTTCCCACAAATAGAGCTTTCTTTTGGTGGTATTTGATCACCTCTGCGGTTTTTATTTTTTGCGCTATAAACAAAAGAAGAGTGACAATTTAAAAAAAAAAACACTATTTTTTACTTTTTTATTTAATAAATATCACAATTTTTTTAAAAAAAACTTTTTTTTCCCTCAGTTTAGGCCGATACGTATTCTTCTACATATTTTTGGTAAAAAAAATCGCAATGATCATATATTGATAGGTTTGCGCAAAAGTTATAGCGTTTACAAAATAGCTGATAGATTTATGGCATTTTTATTTTATTAATTTTTTTACTAGTATTGGCGGCGATTTGCGATTTTTTTACTGTCACCGTGACATTGCAGCGAACACATCGGACACTTTTGACACGTTTTTGGCGCCATTCACATTTATACAGCCATTAATGCGATAAAAATGCACTAATTACTGTATAAATGTGACTGGCATTCAAGGGGTTAACACTAGGCGGTGAGGAAGGGGTTAATATGTATACCTGTATTGTGTTCTAACTGTGGGGGAAGGGGGGTGACTGGGGGAGGTGACCGATCTATGTCCCTATGTACAAGAGACACAGATCGGTCTCCTCTCTCCCCTGTCGTTACCGATCGCGGGTACCTGGCGGACATCGCGACCGCCAGGCACGCGCATCGGCATCTCGGGGACGCGCCGGGCGCGCGCGCCCCCCAGTGGCCGCAGGAATACAGGACGTCATATGACGTCCTGTTGAATATTCAGAGTCACCGTGGAGCCGTCATTTGACGATGGCCCGGTACTCTAGTGGTTAAAGGGTCAGTCCATACAAAAGCAGCTACTGGCTTAAAGGGACCCTATCTGGTTAGACTAAAACTCAGATTTAAGGTCCCGGCAAGACAAGTAGTTATACTCACCTCTCTGGCACTCTGTGTCCTCTCTCATTACCCTCTGTTTCAGCTCTGCAGCCACTGTGCAACCTTTCATACAGAGCTCCCTCTAGTGGCTAATCTACAGATTTTTCTTTTAAATAGAATAAGAAAAATATGGATGATCAGTCAATATATATGCAGATCAAGGGGCAGATCCACGTACAGCGGCGCATATTTCCGCCGGGCATAGCGTATCTAAGATACACTAGGCCGCCGTAACTTACCGTATTTATCGCGGTATAACGCGCTCCCGCGTATACCGTGCACCCCTAAAGTGCCCCCGAAATTCCTGTAAAAAAAAATGTTATATGATTTCATTACTTACAGTTTTGGTGTCTTCCCAGCGTCCATCGTCCGGTCCGGCGTCCGTCTGCGGCCTCGATGGTGTCCTCCCGGCTTCTCCAGCGCGCGCCTCAAGTCGAGTCCCCGCTTCCCGCGCTCAGTTCGAACGCCTCCGCCGACATATACCGAGTGCAGTACACTCGGGTACATTCGGCAAGGCTCGGCGTCGCTCGCGCTCACGCTCTGTGACGTTTATGCGTGAGCACGAGCGAAGCCGAGCCTGGCCGAATGTACCCGAGTGTACTGCACTCGGTATATGTCGGCGCGGGATTTCAAACTGAGCGCGGGAAGCGGCTATCGGCGTATATCGCGCTCCCACGATTTTCCCCTTATTTTAAGGGGAAAATAGTGCGCGAAATATGCCGATAAATACGGTACTTTTTTTTTTCGAATCCTCAAAGAATCCGCCCTGTAAGTTACGGCGGCGTAGTGTATCTTTGGCGGCGTAAGGGCGCGCAATTCAAATGGTTGTGATGGGGGCGTGTTTTATGTAAATACGTTGTGACCCGACGTAAATTAAGTTTTTTTTTAACTGCGCAAGCGCCCTCCGATGGGGTATCCCAGTGCGTATGCTCGAAATTAAACCGGAACAAGCCAATGCTTACGACGGTGACGTCATTCTACGCAAATCCCTATTCGCGAACGACTTACGCAAACAACGTAAAAAATTCAAAATTGGACGCGGGACCGACGGCCATACTTAACATTGAGTACGCCTCATTATAGCAGCTATAACTATACGCCGGAAAAAGCCGAACGCAAACGACGTAAAAAAAAGCGCCGGCCGGACGTACGTTCGTGGATCGCCGTATCTAGCTAATTTGCATACTCGACGCGGAATTAGACGGAAACGCCACCTAGCGGCCGGCGGAAAAATGCACCTATGGTCCAACGGCGTACTAAGACGTACGCCTGTTGGATCGATCCCTCATTCCGTCGTATCTTGTTTTGTGGATACAAAACAAAAATACGACGCGGGAACTTTGAAATTACGCGGCGTATCAAGAGATACGCCGGCGTAATTTCTTTGTGGATCTGCCCCTAAGTGTATATTTATCTGTTTAGCAAGATTTTCAGTTTAAAAAGATACCAATAACATTGGTGGTTACATAAGTTATATATAAAAAGAACAGATCATTTTTTAGTCTGTTCCATCAAACTGTGAATAATACTTTATGTGTCAGATCCACTTTAAGTAACATAAATTTTCTACTGCAACTTAGAAACCTTTTCAAGCTTTTTTTTTTTTTTAATTGATTATTTAATGCGGTGTATTACTCAGAGAAACAATAGCATTTCAATTAACCTCTGGCCTGTGTGGGTCCTGATACAATTACTGTCAGAGATGGAATGACGAAAGCTCCCTTAGAAAAGTCACCCAAACGTGGCACTGGCCAAAACTGCCATCGATTTAATTAACATTGTTAAAAGATAGATTTATTGGAAATAATTACCAATGGTTACCTTTTGCACAAATCAATTTTTCCCCTCGCCGTGTAGATGGAAGATAACGCAGGGTTTATTGCATTAGTTGTAAATCAAATCATTTGCATTTTTATAACAAATTGCATCAGGGATCCCCGGGGAGAGATGGCATGTGCCCTGCATACACTTACACAAACCAGATGTAATATCTTCCTCTAGGCATACATGCTAATCTTTCAGCTTGAACCTGAAACTGCAATAACAAGTCTTGTTTCTCTTTGTACACTTGAAAAGCCGTCTTGCCCCGAGCAGCGATTGATCTCCATCTGAGCCTGAATGGGAACTAGGAAAGTAAAAGAAGACGTGTTAACTCTTGCTGGTGCCGTAATAAAGGAAAGCAAAGGTCATAGAAGCAAAAAAAAATAAAAAATCAGAGTCACGTGCTCGCTCTAATGTCACTGTACACAGAACACATCACCAGATAGAGTTCCTTTCCTTTTTCTCCTTTTCCTTTTACTTTCCTTGTTCAACTTTTCCTTTCCTCTCCTTTTTCTCCTTTCCTTTTCTTTTCTTTTTCTCCTCCTCTAATTTTTCTTCTTTTCCTTATCCTCTCCTTTCCCTTTTCCTCTCCTCTCCTTTCTTTTTTTCTCCTTTTCCCCTTCTATCCTTTCCTTTTTCTCCTTCTCCTTTTCCCCTCTTCGCCTTTCTATTCCTTTTCCTCCTTTTCTTTGCCTTTTCTTTCTTTTCCTTTCCTCATTTTCCTCTCCCTTTTCTTCTCCTTTTCTTTTCATTTTCACTTTTTTTTTTCTCGCCTTTCCTTTCCCTTTTTCTCCTTTTCCCATCTTTAGTTTTCCTCCTTTTCCCTTTTCTTTGTATTCCTTTCCTTTCCTCTACCTACATTTCCTTTTCTTTTTTTCCCTCTCCTTTTTCTTCCTTTCCTCTTTTCCTTTTTCTCCTTTTCCATTTCCTTTCCTTTCCCCTTTTTCATCATCATTTTACTCTTTTTTCCTTTCCCTTTTCTCCCTTTTCCTCTTCTTTCCTATTTCTCCTTTTCCTTTTCTGTCATTTGCTTTTTCTCTTTTTTCCTCTCCTTTTTCCTTTTTCTCTTTTTCCTTTTACTTTCCTTTTTCAACTTTTCCTTTCCTCTTATTTTTCTCCTCCTCTAATTTTTCTCCTTTTCCTTATCCTCTCCATTCCCTTTTCCTCTCCTCTCCTTTCTTTTTTTCTCCTTTTCCCCTTCTATCCTTTCCTTTTTCTCCTTCTCCTTTTTCCCTCTTCGCCTTTCTATTCCTTTTCCTCCTTTTCTTTGCCTTTTCTTTATTTTCCTTTCCTCATTTTCCTCTCCCTTTTTTTCTCCTTTTCTTTTCATTTTCTTTTTTTTTCTCGCCTTTCCTTTCCCTTTTTCTCCTTTTCCCATCTTTCGTTTTCCTCCCTTTCCCTTTTCTTTCTATTCCTTTCCTTTCCTCTACCTGCATTTCCTTTTCTTTTTTTTCCCTCTCCTTTTTCTTCCTTTCCTCTTTTCCTTTTTCTCCTTTTCCATTTCCTCTCCTTTCCTTTCCCCTTTTTCCTCGTCATTTTACTCTCTCTTCCTTTCCCTTTTCTCCCTTTTCCTCTTCTTTCCTATTTCTCCTTTTCCTTTCCTTTTCTGTCCTTTCCTTTTTCTCTTTTTTCCTCTCCTTTTTCCTTTTTCTCTTTTTCCTTTTACTTTCCTTTTTCAACCTTTCCTTTCCTCTTATTTTTCTCCTTTCCTTTTTCTCCTCCTCTAATTTTTCTCCTTTTCCTTATCCTCTCCATTCCCTTTTCCTCTCCTCTCCTTTCTTTTTTTCTCCTTTTCCCCTTCTATCCTTTCCTTTTTCTCCTTCTCCTTTTCCCCTCTTCGCCTTTCTATTCCTTTTCCTCCTTTTCTTTGCCTTTTCTTTCTTTTCCTTTCCTCATTTTCCTCTCCCTTTTCTTCTCCTTTTCTTTTCATTTTCACCTTTTTTTTCTCGCCTTTCCTTTCCCTTTTTCTCCTTTTCCCATCTTTCGTTTTCCTCCTTTTCCCTTTTCTTTCTATTCCTTTCCTTTCCTCTACCTGCATTTCCTTTTCTTTTTTTCCTTTCCTTTTTCTTCCTTTCCTCTTTTCCTTTTTCTCCTTTTCCATTTCCTCTCCTTTCCTTTCCCTTTTCTCCCTTTTCCTCTTCTTTCCTATTTCTCCTTTTCCTTTCCTTTTCTGTCCTTTCCTTTTTCTCTTTTTTCCTCTCCTTTCCTTTTTCGCCTTTTCCTCTTCTTTCCTTTTCTTTTTCTTCTCGTCCTTTTACTCACTCTCCTTTCATTTAATTTTTCTCCCTTCTCTCTTCTTTCCCATTTATCATTTTCCTCTCCTTTCCTTTCCCTTTTCTCCTTTTTCCTCTCCTTTCCTTTTTCTCCTTTTCCTCTTCTTTCCTTTTTCTCCTTTTCCTCTCCTTTCCTTTTGATTACTTTTTTTTCATTCCCTTCCATTTTCATGCCATATATATTATACTCGAGTCAATAAGTTTTCCCAGTTTTTTGTGGTAAAATTAGGTGCCTCGGCTTATATTCGGGTCGGCTTACACTCGAGTATATACAGTATTTTTTTTTTATTTTTTTAATTGTTGCTCTTTTTCTGTTTATAGCGCAAAAAATAAGAAACTGCAGAGGTGATCACCAAAAGAAAACTCTGTTTGTGAGGGGGGAAAATTTTGGATACAGCGTCGGGGCAATTGTCAGTTAAAGTGACGCAGTGCTGTATCGCAAAAAATGGCCTTGTCGTGAAGGGGGGGGGGGGGGGAATCTTCCAGAGGTCAAGTGGTTAAAGGGATATTGCCCACTAGGGTAGGGCCATCTTAATAGCATCATGGGCCCCTGGGCAAAGTAATGCACTGGGGCCCCACCAGCTTTCCCCAATTTACACACCTACTTTCAAGAAATAAAGTATAAATAGTTGATAGAATTAAACATATATTCATTAGTACCGTACTTTAAATAAAATACATTTTACAAAAGGAAAACATTCCATAATCCAAAGACTAGTCAACACAAAGGGCACAGTATAGGGGGCAATGCAGAAGGGCACAGTACAGGGGGGGAGGGGTCAGGAGGGCACAATACTGGGATCAGGATGGCACAGTATAGGTTCTGGGACACGACCATATCGGGACAGTTTAGTAAAATGCATGACTGTCCCAGCAAATCCGGGACAGTTGGCAAGTATGATGTAATGCAAGATTATTGTGGGGCCCCCATGTACCTGGGGCCCCTGGGCGAAGCCCAGGAGTGCACTTGCATTAAGATGGTCCTGCACTAGGGCAGCTCCACAGTTGCCCTGGGAAACCCTAAGCTCCACACAGTGGTAGGATATAGCACAGTCACATATTTATATATGAAGGCAGATCTATGATGATGATCCTCAAAGCTTTAAAAGTTCAGCATTTCTGCAACTTATATATATGGGAATAGTTTGATACGGCAATGACAGGGACAAAAGGAAGACATACAAAGTTCGGAATATCAATTGTGTGCTCAGTAAGGCTCTGCAGGCACACAGCATCCATACAAGCATTACCCTTGACCCAATATCACAGGCGCATCCTTTCCTTTATCATAATTTCACTTTAATCAGTTTTTATCCCAGCAAACCAATGGCGTGCGATAAGAAGCTGCTTAATTAAAATGCTGGCAATTCACTTTGCAGTTCTAAAAAAACCTAGAACGCGCGGATGATAAAAAAAATATTGAGTTTACTAGCACGCCATTTAATCCTTCGTTGGGATCTTCTGCCGAGTCCTATCTGATGCAGCCGGGGATTTTGAAGTGAAACTCCCCGCACAAGTCTATTAAATCCACATAAATCCGCAGGAAAGCGGCTTAAATCACTCTTATCTCACTAGTGAGCAGCATTTAGGAAGAACAAAATGAAAAGCAGCAAAATACAATCCAGACATATTTCAGAACACAGTTTGGAAGGAAGCGGAACATTTATCCTAAATGACTAATATTTTGAATAATAATAATATGTGAAGTTGGAGCCAGGTCTAGGATGGAGACCAGTACCAGTGATGGAAGCTGTAGTAGTAATCTTTGGCCTGGATTCAAGAAGCAATTGCGCCTGTGTAACCATAAGTTACAACAGCGCAATTGCTTACTTGCCCCGGCGTAACGAATGCTCCTGATTCAGGAACCTCGTTACGCCGACTGCAGCCTAAGATATGCGCGGCATAAGGCTCTTATGCCCGCATATCTTAGGCTGCATTCTTGTGATGGCCGCTAGGTGGCGTTCCCGTTGTGTGCTCAGCGTATAGTATGCAAATTGCATACTAACGCCAAATTTGCGCAACGTTGCGCGAGCCCTGCGTACGCAATTTACGTCGTTTCCGTACGGCGATTTTCGCGTAAGGCTGCCCCTGCTATTAGCAGGGGCAGCCAATGTTACGTATACCCGTCGTTCCCGCATCGCGAAATTTGAAATTTACATAGTTTGCGTAAGTGAATCGTGATTGGCGCTGGACGCCATTCACGTTCACTTTGAAGCAAATGACGTCCTTGTGACGTCATTTGCCGCAATGCACGTCGGGAAAGTTTTCCCGACGGAGCATGCGCTCTACGCTTGGCGCGGGAACGCGCCTAATTTAAATGATTCCCGCCCCCTACGGGATCATTTAAATTGCACGCGCTTACGCCGGGAATTTTGCCGGCGCGCCCACGCAATTTACGGAGCTACTGCTCCGTGAATCAAGGGCAGCGCAGTACATTTGCGGGGGCGCAGGGCAAAAACGTTGCCCTGCGCCTCCGTAAAAAATGCGCAAATCTACTTGAATCCGGGCCTTTGTATTTACTGTAATGTAATGCTTCGTACACACGATCGGAACTTCCGATGGAAAAAGTCCGACAGACTTTTTCCATCGGAAATTCCGACTGTGTGTATGCCCCATCGGATTATTTCCATTGGATATTCCGATGAATTACATCGGAGTTTAGACAGAGAACATGTACTCTTTTACTCCAAGGTAATTACGTCTGAATTCCGATGTGATTTTGGTCAGACAAAGGTCCGATCGTGTGTACAGGGCTCAACACTCATGTAGCTGATTCACTAATGTTTTTATTGGTAGCTGTAGACCCCCATTGCCCATCCTGTGGCTTGAAGGCCACATGTGGCCCTTTGGTACTGCATGGGCTCAGTTGGTTATTTTCTTGACTAGGTCCTTGGTCAAGGAGGCAAAGGGGAGAATATTTGTACTAGGAGGGGAAATTTTAGGGCTAGAGGATTTGTGGTAGGAAGAGTGTCTTTTTGGGGGTGGGGATGGGGGGGGCAAGCTTGGTGCTGAGAAGGGGGATTTCAGCAGGGGGTGGACTTGTACTGGGAGGAGGGGAAATTTATGCTTAGGGGGTAAGCATGCAGATTAGCGCTCAGTGTTTTTGGGGGGAGATGTTTGCTGACACATAACAGTCTAATGTCTGGGGGGGGGGGGGCGCAGTTTGGCCTGGGCTCTAGATAACCTTGTCCTGGCACTGCTGGGGGCTGTCAGTGACAGCTCCATCAGTTTGCTGAGAGCGTGCAGTGGAGGATGCCATGGGTGCTTATGTGTGGGATTGGGGCATTAAAGCGGAACTAAAAGGTGAATACTTACCCGTCCAATGGTCCCTCACCAGCGCTAGCATTTTCTTCTGAGTGCCAGTCTTTGGGCCTCTTCATTGGTTGGCAGGGGGGTAATGTTTCTCCTGCACATGCACAAACATTGGCTTGGCACGGTAAGAGCCCTTTTACACTGGGGCACGGGCCGGGTTAGCGTTCATTTCATTGGCGCTTTACCTGCGATTGGGGCGGGAGCGGGGCTTTTTTTAACCACAAAGAAGGGGTTAAAAGCGCCCGCAAAGTGCCGCTGTCGAATCGCTTTGCAGGCGCTTCGACAGCACTACATATTGATGTCAATGGCAGTTCCGCTTTAAATCTCGCACATACGCGTTATGCCATTGTAAAGGGGTTACTTTCCCTTCTACAAAAGTATTAGCCGCACAGATATCAGAATATTATTGTTCATTTTATTTATTTATTTTTGCAAAAGTTGTTTCCTGTTGGTTTGTTTGTTGTAAAATACAAAGCCGAAAATATTTAAACTTCTGCCTAATTCGAAAGCACAAACGTTCCCCTACTAAAGCTGTACAAGCCAAACATAAATTAGATCACCAGGAACATTACAGCCACTAACTATTTTGTAAATATGCGAAATTCCGCCATCAAATATGCAGGGTGGTCATTAGAAATCCCCAGCTCGTTTTATTTGCATAGTAATGGGATTTTTAGCCATGTGGCTTTATTAATTCCAGACCTCGTTTTGTGGCAGACGCTCTGCGCTCGCAGTCATCGGGGTGCATTTCCGAAAACTGGAACAAACAAACGCACTGACATTGCCAATAGCAACCAATTATAAGGCTGCGTTAACTTTATGCTATGAAAAATGAAAATCTGATTGTGACTTTGGGTGGCTCGTTATCTTTAGAAAAAAGAAATGTTCTTTGTATCTCTTTGAATGTATGGTGTATATGGAGGAAGACGCCGGGCTCCCTTTACCAGCTGCTACAAGACACAGACGTTCATTTGACTTTTGAAAGCTGCAGGCAACGATGCACAGTGCGATGGTCCGCCGGGGCAAACATACAGAGCGACCATAAGGTGATCGTCAGATTCAATGAAGTCTGGCTTAGTGTGGTCCTTTCATTAAAAGTGAGCTCCAGGCAAACAGATAAATACACATAGGGCTAGATTCAGCAAGGATTTACGCCGGCGTATCTATAGATACGCCGCGTAAATTCAAAGCTGCGCCGGCGTATTTTCTTTCTGTATTCAGAAAGCAAGATACGCCGAAATTAGCCTAAGATCCGACTGGCGTAAGTCTCTTACACCGTCGTATCTTAGGGTGCATATTTACGCTGGCCGCTAGGTGGCGCTTCCGTCGTTTTCGGCGTAGAATAAGCAAATGACCTAGATACGCCAATTCACAAACGTACGTGCGCCCAGCGGAATTTTTTACGTCGTTTGCGTAAGGCTTTTTCCGGCGTAACGTTGCTCCTGCTTTTATGAGGCGTACGCAATGTTAAGTATGGACGTCATTCCCGCGTCGAGTTTTGAATTTTTTACGTCGTTTGCGTAAGTCGTTCGCGAATAGGGCTGGACGTAATTTACGTTCACGTCGAAAAAAATGACGATTTGCGGCGGAATCTCGAGCATGCGCACTGGGATTCTTTCACGAATGGCGCATGCGCCGTTAGTAAAAAGCTTAAAATACGCGGAGTCAACAATAATTTAAATAAAACACGCCCACATCATCCCCATTTGAATTAGGCGGGCTTACGCCGGCCCACATACATTACGCCGCCCTAATTTACGTAATCGTAATTTACGGCGGCGTAAATTTTGTTTGGGAGCCACGTCGCACGACCGCGCAATTGTCAGTTAAAGCGACGCAGTGCTGAATTGCAAAAACTGGCCAGGTCCTTTAGCCGCCTAAAGGTCTGGGTCTTAAGTGGTTAATCATGTTTCTAATAAACTTAAATAATTTTTTATTATAATTGTACAGTTCTATTATTACCTGTAAACACCGTAAAAATCCCCCCTCCCCCCCTGAACACCCCCTATTTGAGAATTAATATTGAAGTCTGCTCAAGGGCTCTTTCACTGCGGGTCGGGGAAGCACAGTATTGCGCACATTCCCCCGTCGCACAGTTATGAACTCTTCCGGATATCAGGAGGACAGTCTTCGGTGTTCCCGGCTGACACTTACATAGGATATTGTCAGTGATAATTTGGAGTGTTACAGCGATCGCTGATGCTCATGGTTAATTGTACAAACATATTATTATCTCCCCCCCCCATTTCTGCCATTTTGCATATAATGTGACAATTTCAATTAGGACTCCAAAAATATTGTTACTAATTAACAGCAACATAGACTGGAGGAAATCTGTCTGAGAGCTAATTAAAGAAAAGTAAAAAGCATTAGCGAGGAAGACATCAAGTGACCATTGTGTGATAGTGGCCCAGAGGTAGAGATTCTTCCTCATCAGAGGATTATTACAATCGCGGATAACATCTGGAATCATAAAGCCTTTATATTAAGTACATTTGTTATACATGAAGATAATTACAAGCGACAATGGAATGAAGGAATATAGGGCCAGATTCTTGTAGAACTGCGGCGGCGTAGCGTATCCCATTTACGTTACACCGCCGCAAGTTTACAGCGTAAGTGCCTGATTCACAAAGCACTTACCTGTAAACTTGCGGCGGTGTAACGTAAATCCGCTCCGCGCAAGCCCGCCTAATTCAAATGGGGCGGGCACCATTTAAATTAGGCGCGTTCCCGCGCCGAACGTACTGCGCATGCTCCGTCCATAAAATTACCCGACGTGCATCGCGATAAATGACGTCGCAAGGACGTCATTGGTTTCGACGTTAATGTAAATGGCGTCCAGCGCCATTCACGGACGACTTACGCAAACGACGTGAATTTTCAAATTTCGACGCGGGAACGACGGCCATACTTAACATTGGCTAGACCACCTAGAGGGCAGCCTTAGTTTTACGCCGTGTATCTCGACGAAAACGACGTAAATTTAGAGCGACGGGTAAAGCGTGCGTTCGTGAATCGGCGTAACTAGTCATTTGCATATTCTACGCCGACCGCAATGGAATCGCCGCCTAGCGGCCGGCCTAGAATTGCAGCCAAAGATCCGACGGTGTAAGTCAATTACACCTGTCGGATCTTTGTGAGAACTATGCGTAACCTGATTCTATGAATCAGGCGCATAGTTACGACGGGCGGATCACAGAGATACGACGGCGTATCAGGAGATACGCCGTCGTATCTCTTTTGTGAATCTGGCCCATAGGAATTATCCGGGTTACGTTGGGTAAAGCCGTTTCAAACCCAAAAAGCAAACAACTATTATATTGCAGCTTACTAATCCTTAGATGTAATGGCTGCTTTAGTTTTCTTTTATATGCTTTCTTTCTTCTTTTTTCATCTGGTGATCCAGCCAGCAAGTCTGTTGTTATTCACAAGCTCAAGCTCCCCAGCAGTCCCGGGACAATGTCATCCAGTGGCCAGGGCAAAGATACCAAACTGCGCTACCCCAACCGCTTCATGATGTGCAAGCTTAGGGGCAGTGCCAATCCTGACCTCCATGGGGCTCTAAGCAAAATTACATGTTACATTAACCGGGGGGGGTTAGGCGAAAATGACATCTTACATTAACCACTTCCTTACTGGGCACTTAAACCCCTTCCTGACCAGAGGACTTTTTGCGATTCGGCACTGCGTCGCTTTAACTGACAATTGCGCGGTCGTGCGACGTGGCTCCCAAACAAAATTAACGTCCTTTTTTCCCCACAAATAGAGCTTTCTTGTGGTGGTATTTGATCACCTCTGCGGTTTTTATTTTTTGCGCTATAAACAAAAATAGAGCGACAATTTTGAAAAAAAAAAAAATTTTTTTACTTGTTGCTATAATAAATAGCTCAATTTTTTTTTATCCTCAGTCTAGGCCGATACGTATTCTACATATTTTTAGTAAAAAAAAAAAAAAAAAAATCGCAATAAGCGACTGGTTTGCGCAAAAGTTATAGCGCCTACAAAATAAGGGACATAATTATTATTATTTTTTTTTTTTTTACTAGTAATGGCGGCGATCTGCGATTTTTATTGGGACTGCGACGTTATGGCGGACACATCAGATACTTTTGACACATTTTTGGCGCCATTCACATTTATACTGCAATCAGTGCTATAAATATGCACTAATTACTGTATAAATGTGACTGGCAGGGAAGGGGTTAACACTAGGGGGTGAGGAAGGGGTTAAATGTGTACCCTAATTAGTGTTCTAACTGTGTGGGGGGAGGGGGGTGACTGGGGGAGGTGACCGATCTGTGTCTCTATGTACAAGAGACACAGATCCGTCTCCTCTCTCCCCTGACAGCACCGCTGTCTGCGAGAGCCGGGAATGAGAGATGATCTCATATGTAAACATATGAGATCATCTCTCATTGGCCGCACAGATCGCCTAGGAAACGGCCGCTCCGATTGGCCATTCACGGCGATCTGTGACTGGCTGTGTCCAAAGGACACGGCCAGCACAGAAGTTCCCCGCTGCGCGCTCGGGAGCGCGCGCGGGGAACGTGCAAAGGGGCGGCCGTAAAAAGACGGCCTGTTAGAGATTGGGAGCCGCGCTGAGGCCGTACAAAGTCGTACGGCCGTCAGCTAGTGGTTAAAGAGAGCTGGGGGTGCTGACTTCTTACCTTATCTCCCATGCAGCCAGCGAGTTGAGAAGCGGGGTGAGGCGCTGAAAATAACTTCTCACCAGGCGGGGCCTCTAGTAATTTGGGGGGCCCGCCGCAGCTTTGCGGGGCCGTAAGCGGCTTGCATAATGAGCCTACAGGGCGGATCGGCCCTGCTTAGGGGATCCTGTGGCCAGGCACCCTGTTATTTAGCAGTCAGATGTCGGAGTCTCTACTGCTCACTAAATTTCGAGCATTTGACAGTTGTATTCATACATTAGTTCCTCTCTCCTTCACTTCCTCTGAGAGTGGAAGAAGACGCTCACAGATGTAAATTCTAAACTGTTTACATCTGTCATTGGTCTCTCACTGATCAATCACAGTGATCCCAGGGTACAGAGCCACCCAGATCAGCTCTGTACATAGGCATTAATGGGCGCTCTGGCTACCCCGCGGGTATTTCTGCAGTGTTGTTTATAAACATTTTGCTTTTTTTAGATGTATGAAGGTAAGCGAGTAGTTAAATGGCGTATACAATCGATAAAAACGACGATTGATCAGTATTACAAGCTAATTTCCAGCAGATAGATGTTGAAACGATCAAAACTTTGCCACAGCCATTCAATCAGCAGAGTCCAAATCAATAAAGAGCTCTCTAAATGAATTGATTAGAGAGTCTCTGGTTTGTGATTTTTTTTCCGGGTTGTTGAAAAGTCTTTTAAATGGTCGATGGAATGATTATTTTGATACATAACATTATATTGATCACCTGCGAAGCTAAACACAAATAGCTCTCACAATGCCGACTCATTAAATACAATGGGCTAGATTCAGGTACATTTGTGCTTTTTTTACGGAGGCGCAGGGCAACGTTTTTGCCCTGCACCCCCGCAAATTTTCTGCGCTACCCGCGATTCATGAGCAGTAGCTCCGTAAATTGCGTAGGGCGCTCCGGCAAAATGCCCGGCGTAAGTGCGCGCAATTTAAATGATCCCGTAGGGGGCGGGAATCATTTAAATTAGGCGCGTTCCCGCGCCGAGCGTAGTGCGCATGCTCTGTCGGGAAACTTTCCCGACGTGCATTGCGGCAAATGACCTCGCAAGGACGTCATTTGCTTCAAAGTGAACGTGAATGGCGTCCAGCGCCATTCACGAATCACTTACGCAAACGACGTGAAATTCAAATTTCACGACGCGGGAACGGCGGGTATACTTTAGCATTGGCTGCCCCTACTATTAGAAGGGGCAGCCTTACGCTAAAGACGCCGTACGGAAACTCCGTAACTTGCGTACGCAGGGCCCGCGCAACATTGTGAATCGGTGTTAGTATGCAATTTGCATACTATACACTGAGCACAATGGGAGCGCCCCCTAGCGGTCATCGCAAGAATGCAGCCTAGATATGCGTGGCATAAGAGCCTTATGCCACGCAGATTTTAGGCTGCAGTCGGCGTTACGATGTTCCTGAATCATGAGCATTCGTAACGCCGGAGCAAGTCAGCAATTGCGCTGCGTAACTACGCTGCGTAAATTGCTCTCTGAATCCGGGCCAATGTACCCCCTCTGTGGCTGAGATCTTATCGCAACAGTTGTAAAGAAAGAGAGACTAGTTGCACTGAGCCACTGAGAGCTCCCTCTAGTGGCTCATCTACCAATCTCAAAACTTATAGGTAGATTCAGGTAGAATGCCGCAACTTTGCGGCAGCGTAGTTTAAGGAATTTAAGCTACGCCGCCGTAAGTTAGCTAGGCAAGTACATGATTCACAATGTACTTGCCTGCCAAGTTATGACGGCGTAGCCTAAATCGGCGGGCGTAAGGGCGCCTAATTCAAATGTGTTGGGAGGGGGGGGGGCGTGTTTAATGTCAATGAGGCTTGACCTCAAGTTTTTTACGTTTTTTATACACTGCGCATGCGCCGGGCGCCTACATTTCCCAGTGTGCATTGCGGCTACGTACGCCGCACGGGCCTATTGATTTCGAGGTGGACGTAAACGACGTAAATCCCGATTCGCGGACGACTTACGCAAACGACGTAAACAATTCGAATCTCGCGGCGGGAACGGCGGCCGTACTTTAACATTGTTATTCCACCTAATAGGTGGAATAACTTTAGGCCTGCTAATGCCTTACGGAAACGGCGTAAATCGACTGCGGCGGCCGGGCGTACGTTCGTGAATCGGCGTATCAACTCATTTACATATTCTACGCCGACGGCAATGGAAGCGCCACCTAGCGGCCAGCAGAAATATTGCAATCTAAGATAGGACGGCGCAAGCCGTCGTATCTTACATATGTTTAAGCGTATCTCTGTTTGAGCATACGCTTAAACATAAGTCGGCGTAGATTCTGAGTTAGGTCGACTTATCTACTGATAAGTCGGCCTAACTCTACCTGAATCTACCTATTAGCCTACATCCTGTGCATTTCCTGCACTGCATTGAAATCGCACAGCGTTCATGCAGTCTGCTGCAGGTGTCAAAGTTTCGTTAACGTTGCACAGAAGCTTCCTGTAATAAAGACCGGTCACTGCTGCTCCCTCTCCTTGTGCAGGGGGACTGGTCTTGTCTCCACCCCTCCTGAAGTTTTCTGTAGACAGCCTGTAGTGGGAGGAGCCTGCAGGGCCCCTCCCACAGCTCTGCTCTCTGCACAGGCTATGTACAGGACATTGATGGTGTCACTACTACTTTCACAAGGTAATATCCCGGTTTAGGTGGCTATTGAGAATTATATTAAAGTGACATTATTTGTTTTAAACCCTTGGCGCCAACGCAACACATTAGGCTGGCCTTTTTTTTTCCATGGGGCCGCACAGTGGCGGTGCGTCGATAGTGGGCACAGGAGCGCAGCCCACTCTCTCCTGCACCGCCACTGAAGTCAACAATACATAGATTCATGCATTGCATAAATCTATGTATTATCGCCGGCGCAGCTGCCGCTGCCACCCACTATTCAGATGGCCGGCCCCCTGGTGAGCGCTGGCCATCTGAATAACCGCAGTTGGTTGGCTTTGGAAGTGTCTATCAGAGCCAGCGGCCCTGATAGGCTTCCCGATTACAGCCTGTGGGCTGCAATCGGCTTTCAAATAGTTAACCAGGGGACGCACAGGGTGTGTGTTCCCTGGTTAACACTGACACACGTCTCAGCCAATCAGGTTCACCGGGTCTGGTTACCGGTAACCTGATTGGCTGAAGTGTCATCCAGGGCGGGAAAAGACATCGAGGGACAGTGGAGGGAGGATGGCTGACCTGAGAAAGGTAAGTGCCAGGCGGGGGGAGAAGGGGGGGGCAGCAATTTACAAGGCAAACTGGCGGTTTTTGAGGGGGCAAACTGGCGGCAATTGATGGGCACAGTGGGGACAATTGATGGCATGGCACAGTGGCGACAATTGATGGGCACAGTGGCGACAATTGATGGCATGGCACAGTGGCGACAATTGATGGGCACAGTGGTGACAATTGATGGCATGGCACAGTGGCGACAATTTAAGGGCACAGTGGTGACAATTGATGGCATGGCACATTGGCGACAATTGATGGGCACAGTGGCTGCGTTTGATGGCATGGCACAGTGGTGACAATTGAGGGGCACAGTGGCAACAATTAATGGCTGCGTTTAATGGCATGGCACAGTGGCTGCGTTTGATGGCATGGCACAAGTGGCGACAATTGATGGCACAGTGGCGACAATTGATGGCACAGTGGCTGCGTTTAATGGCATGGCAAAGTGGCTGCGTTTGATGGCATAGCACAGTGGCGACATTTGATGGCACAGTGGCGACAATTGATGGCATAGTGAAAAAAAACGTGAAATAATCCACCTAGATGTACAAAGTAGTTGTGATGATGGGTACGGTTTTACTAACACGTCAAAGTTGCAAAATTGGGCTTTGGCATTTAGATTTGTTTTACCCTTAGACGTGAAGGGGTTAATATATAAAAAAAAACGCTAACAATGAAACTCCTCCACCCACAGCGCTATTTTTGCTTTGTTTTACTTTTGTATAGGAAGTAATTGGCAGACAAATCTACCAAGCATGGCGTATACACCCACGGACTCAGAAATGTCTCCCTAATAAGACCAGAGAAATGCGTTGTACAGCTTATGCCAAGACCGCGCTGTCTCTTCATCCCTATCATTTGTGTTATTGTAATCTCCTGCATATATGTATGTTCTCCCTGCACCAGAGAGGGAAGAGGGGCAAGCAGAAGAGACAGACTGGCAGGAATTCCGATGTGCAATGCATATTATGAGAGGTCGCAGATTCTATCCTTCGAATGCAAAATTTGACTCCATCCAAAACCAATACTTCCAGCAAACCCGGCGTAAAAGAAGTTCTGAAAGTGTTTAAAACTATATGCCTATATATGCATTATTATAAACTTAAAGGGGTAGTAAAGGTACACATTTTTTTTTCTAAATAGCTTCCTTTACCTTAGTGCAGTCCTCCTTCACTTACCTCATCCTTCCATTTTGCTTTTAAATGTCCTTATTTCTTCTGAGAAATCCTCACTTCCTGTTCTTCTCTCTGTAACTCCACACAGTAATGCAAGGCTTTCTCCCTGGTGTGGAGTGTCGTGCTCGCCCCCTCCATTGGACTACAGGAGAATCAGGACGCCCACTTACTCACAGCTCCTTTCTTTGTCTGCAACTTAGAGAGCGTCCTGACTCTCCTGTGGTCCAAGGGAGGGGGCAAGCACGACACTCCACACCAGGGAGAAAGCCTTGCATTACTGTGTGGAGTTACAGACAGAAGAACAGGAAGTGAGGATTTTGCAGAAGAAATAAGGACATTTAAAAGCAAAATGGAAGGATGAGGTAAGTGAAGGAGGGCTGCACTAAGGTAAAGGTATTTAGGGAAAAAAATTGTACCTTTACAACCCCTTTAACCCCTTCCATACAGGGCATTTTCACCCCCTTCCTGCCCAGACCAATTTTTAGTTTTCAGCGCTGTTGCACTTTGAATGACAATTGCGTTGTCATGCAACACTGTACCCAAACTAAATCTTTATGTTTTTTTCCCCCCACAAATAGAGCTTTCGTTTGGTGGTATTTGATCATCTCTGCGTTTTTTATTTTTTGCGCTATAAACAAAAGAAGAGCGACAATTAAAAAAAAAAACACAATATTCTTTACTTTTTTATTTAATAAATATCACAATTTTTTTTAAAAAAACATTTTTTTTCCTCAGTTTAGGCCGAAACGTATTCTTCTACCTATTTTTGGTTAAAAAAAAATGCAATAATCGTATATTGATTGGTTTGCGCAAAAGTTATAGCGTCTACAAAATAGATAATAGATTTATGGCATTTTTTAAAAAACATTTTTTTTAAAAAGGGGAGTTTCCATATGGGGACCTTTTTTTTTAAGGGGGTTGCCATCCGGGCCCCTTACAGGTGTACTGCCTGTACCCCCCTGATGGCGGCCCTGGTGTTTACACACACAGATCCACTCTCCTGCCATGATTACCGGCAATCGCTGCCGCGCGCTCGCCCTAGATCGCCAGGAACACAGGACGTCATATGACGTCCACCCAGATCGGCGAGGGGTTCCTGCCGCCGTCATTTCCCTATGGCGCGGTATGGAAGTGGTTAAGACCCAGTTTACAGTATAACCGCATGTGAATTGCACAAGAACTGCACCGCTTTCCGCAATGAGGTGCGATTTGAGCCTATTCAGTTTGAATGGGCTTAAACGGCACCACATCGCACCAACGAAGTGCAGGCACCTATTTTGGAGCCGCACCAGAACTGCATTGGTTGTTTTGTACCATGCAATTCCGGTGCAGGCAAACTGCACTGCGTTTCCAATTCATTTAGGGTCTCGTTAACTTTGTATTGACACCCGCAGCAGATCGCAAACACAGTGAGTGGGGCCACTACATAAGCGCCTCATAACCACGTGCAATGTACATGGTTTTGGTGCACTACATGGTTCAAGGGGTTAAACCAAGCCACGCAACGGCGATACAACATCTCCGCACTGAATGCTGTCTGAAAAGTGATCAAAAAGGGTCATTGGGGGGGGGGGGGTATATTTTCTGATTTTGGCTTGAATTTCATATTACAGACAATTTATGTGTCTTAATGGTTTTAGTTTCCCTTTCTTTTAATTTTTTCCTTTTTTTTTATATATTATAATTGCTGTTTTGTATCAGCAAACATCATTTGGCTCTTTCTGCTCCCTTTGGATAATGAAACTTTAATACAATCACTATCTTGAATGGGTAAAGCCTTCACACTGTACTAATTTCTCGCCCTCACCCATTCTTGAACTCCGCAGTCTAATCTGACACCACATCTCCAGCCTGAATGTGCGGATTTCACCGGAGATAATCGCACGTCCCCGCTCTCTTAGCAACAGCCCCATTACTTGAAAATGATTCAGCGAGCCAAGTGAAATTTCAGCAATCACCTTCAAGGCGATTTAATTGCACTACGATACACATAGAAAAATGTTTCTAGCTAAAGCGCGTCTATGGTCAAATGCAGAATCAGATATTCTTTTCTACGTTACAATTATTTCTAGCCTCACGTTTTTATATCGAAATGATCACAAAGGTTGTAAACTTATTCTGTAAAGATCCCCACACATTTACTTGCTTGAATTCTGTCACAGGTAGTCACAGCCGCCCCTGAGAGTAGGCACTGATGTGTCACGCATTTCACAGAGCCTGCCTTCTGACCTACAGAGGTGCTGAGAGGAGGAGTCTCAGGAGGCGGAGTCAGTACAGGAATCACTGCCAGTGGCCCAGATTCAAGAAGCAATTACGTCTGCGTAACCATAGTTACGCAGCGCAATTGCTTACTTGCGCCGGCGTTCCGAATGCTCCTGATTCGGGAACCTCGTTACGCCGACGGTAGCCTAAGATATGACTAGCATAAGGCTCTTATGCCAGTCATATCGTAGGCTGCATTCTTACGTTTGCCGCTAGGGGGCGTTCCCGTTGTGGTCAGCGTATAGTACAGTATGCAAATTGCATACTAACGCCGATTCACAACCCTACGCGAGCCCTGCGTACGCAGTTTACGTCGTTTGCGTATGTCGGGTTTCGCGTAAGGCTGCTCCTGCTAATAGCAGGTGCAGCCAGTGCTACGTATACCCGTCGTTCCCGCGTCGCAAAGTTTAAATTTTACGTCGTTTGCGTAAGTGAATCGTGAATGGCGCTGGACACCATTCACGTTCACTTTGAAGCAAATGACGTCCTTGCGACGTCATTTGCCGCAATGCACTTTGGGAAAGTTTCCCGACGGAGCATGCGCACTACATTCAGCGTGGGAACGCGCCTAATTTAAATGATCCACGCCCCCTACGGTATCATTTAAATTACGCGCCCTTACGCCGGGCATTTGTGAGGAGCGCCCACGCAAATTACGTGGCTACTGCTTTGCGAATGAAGCGTAGCGCAAATAATTTGCGGGGGCGCAGGGCAAAAACGGGACGCTGCGCCTCCGTAAGGAGTGCGCAGCGGTACCTGAATCTGCCCCAGTGTTGCCAACCTACCAGATTGAAATTTACTGGCACGACACCTGAAATTTACTGGTGCAGACAGGTTTTTACTGGCATTTCACAAAAGTTACTAAATTACATTTTTAGGTGCAAATTTCAGTATTTAGGCTACCAACAAGTACGCTAGGAAAATAGCAATGTGATTTAAGGTAGATATTAAGGTAAAAAAACTAATTTTTGTTATTTTCTATATAATAAGGGCAAATTATTTAGTCACATCACCTCCTGCTTCCATCCCCCTTTGCCACCAACACCCCCTGCCTCCATTTTCCCCTGCGGTGCCACCAACAACCCCTGTCTCCATCCCCACCCTCTGCAATGCCACCATCCCCCTCTGCGGTGCCACTAACACCCCCTGCCTCCAATCTCCCCCAGGCCTCCAATCGTCCCCTGCCTCCATCCCCCTCTGCGGTGCCACCAACAACCCCTGTCTCCATCCCCCACCCTCTGCAGTGCCTCCACCCCCCTCTGTGGTGCCACCAACACCCCCTGCCTCCAATCACCACCTGCCTCCATTGCCCCCTGCCTCCATCCCCCTCTGTGGTGCCACCAACACCCCCTGCCTCCAATCACCACCTGCCTCCATTGCCCCCTGCCTCCATCCCCCTCTGCGGTGCCACCAACACCCCCTGCCTCCAATCTCCCCCAGGCCTCCAATCGTCCCCTGCCTCCATCCTCCACCCTCTGCGGTGCCACCAACAACTCCTGTCTCCATCCCCCACCCTCTGTGTTGCCGCCATCCCCCTCTGTGGTGCCACCAACACCCCCTGCCTCCAATCACCACCTGCCTCCATTGCCCCCTGCCTTCATCCCCCTCTGCGGTGCCACCAACACCCCCTGCCTCCAATCACCCCCTGCCTCCATTGCCCCCTGCCTCCATCCCCCTCTGCGGTACCACCAACACCCCCTGCCTCCGATCACCTGCTGCCTCCATTGCCCCCTGCCTCCATCCCCCTCTGCAGTGCCACCAACACCCCCTGCCTCCAATCACCCCCTGCCTCCATTGCCCCCTGCCTCCATCCCCCTCTGTGGTGCCACCGCAGCCACCATCACCCTTTCACACTGAGTCCTGCAAGCAGCATCTTTGGAGCAACTTTTGGGCGCTGAAAAAAACTGCTTCAAAAACACCCCTCTCCATTGAAATGAATTGAAAGCGCTGTAAAAACGTCTTGCCCTTTCACACTGAGGCACTGCAAAAACGCCCTAAAACGTTAGGGTCTTAGCGGTGCTTTACCAGCGTTTTTCGGGCGCTGGCAGTGTGAAAGGGCTCTGAAAGCACTCAGGCTTGCACATTGGGATTGCAGATGAGGCTTCTTTCAAGCGCTTTACAGGCTTTTTTTAACGCCAAAGCGCCTGAAAAACGCTTGAATAATGCCCGAAAAACGCCCCAGTGTGAAAGGGGCCTTATGGACGGGGCGAAACTGTACTCCACCAATATACATAGCATGTTGCAACTGCAAAGTGGGACTACATTGAGCAACCTTGCTCAGCTCTGTCCCAATGCCTTGTTTCCTATATAACCAGTTCACACCACCTATTGGATGCAGGGTTTGCACTTTTTTCAGTACAGCGCGGTGCGACAAAGACTCCCGTATTGCACCGCGCTGCAACCAAATTTTCTTAAAAAAATTGTGCAATGCGCTGGAATCGGTACATCCCTACCACTACCATACACTGCTACCTCTAAAGTCCTCAGCACCAGGGCCAATCCTAGGGTCACAGGCGCCTGGGTGCAGAAATATTTCTGGCGCCCTCACATGGGTGTGGTCATCTTACTAACCCCTCCCCTTTACAAATGTTTCTATGGCAACGACTCAACCACAGAGATGCTCCGCCACAAAGTCTTCAATACCCTGGGATCCTTACATGATCTCTTAACAATAAAAAAAAATACAGGAAGAGAAGCAGAGAACTTTATTGGGACCTGGAGAGGGCCTCTGTGATGGACACAGATTATAAAGTCTGTTAGAGAGACCCCCAGACATGATACAGGAGATGGCCAGAGACTGCAGACATGATACAGGAAATGGTCAGAGACTGCAGACATGATACAGGGAATGGCCAGAGACTGCAGACATGATACAGGAAATGGTCAGAGACTGCAGACATGATACAGGAGATGGTCAGAGACTGCAGACATGATATAGGAGATGATTAGAGACTGCAGACATGATACAGGAGATAGCCAGAGACTGCAGACATGATACAGGAGATAGCCAGAGACTGCAGACATGATACAGGGAATGGCCAGAGACTGCAGACATGATACAGGAAATGGTCAGAGACTGCAGACATGATATAGGAAATGGTCAGAGACTGCAGACATGATAGAGGAGATGGCCAGAGACTGCAGACATGATACAGGAAATGGTCAGAGACTGCAGACATGATACAGGAAATGGTCAGAGACTGCAGACATGATATAGGAGATGATTAGAGACTGCAGACATAGTACAGGAGATGGTCAGAGACTGCAGACAATAGTACAGAAGATGGTCCATTAGACCCCTTTCACACTGGAGGGGTTTTTCAGGCGATATAGCGTTAAAAATAGCGCCTGAAAAAAGCCTCATCTGCAATCCCAGTGTGAGAGCCCGGGTGCTTTCACACTGGAGCATACCTCCCAACAGTTCAAAAATCCACTGTGGGACAGCGCCCCGCTCCTCCGGTAAGAGCATGTCTCCCCTCTGACCTTCTTCCTGTGCGGGAAAATTAACCCCTGCGCGGGACTGCGGGAACATGCAGTCTGTGCGTGAAGTTCCCGCAGAATCCGGGCGGGTTGGGAGGTATGCGTTGCGCTTGCAGGACGTCCAAAAATTTCCTGCAAGTAGCTTCTTTGAGGCACTTTCGTGTGTGTATACACATCGGCGCCCCCACCTCTGCAGGCGCCTGGGTGCAAAGCACCCTGCTTGGATCGGCCCTGCTCAGCACATTGCTGAACTTACTGCAAATATAACAGAATAAGGAACCGGAGCTGTGAGGTGGCTGTTTACATCTGTATTGCGAACATTCCGTCAAAATATTTAGCAACATCAGACTTGTCAGCGTTCCAAGCGAGTTGATATAGCAACCATACCTCAACTGAGATAAACTTTGCATGAAATGAAGACGCTCACAGGTGCGGAGAGCGAGAAGAATCTCAATATTTATGTGAGAAATATGCAAAAAATGTAATTGGACTGAGAGATACTTAAATAAGAGAGAGATAATCTTTGCGTGGATCCTCAGCCCACATCCTGGCTGCCACATCTCTACAACCGCCCTTTAGTTTACTTAGTTATGTCTTCAGAAGTCATGAAAGTTTTGAATTCTTGTGAAATTACTTGGAAAGCCTGTGTAATCGCTGGAAATCTGTCTGTATGCCGAGGTAACAGGAAACTAGAATGCTGCGGGGTACATACTCTTTTTTAAACTCAACTCCAGGCATAAAAGCTTTTGATTATATATCGTATTTATCGGCGTATAAGACGCACCTTAAATTTGAGAGGGAAGTTTCAGGGAAAAAAATTAAACGAGTTTTGAAGCAAAATAAGGGTCAGTGCCCATCAATGTAGCTTTAGCAGTGCCCATCTGTAGCCTCACCCTTGCCCATCTGCAGCCTCGCCATTACCCATCACTGCATTCTGATCAGTGCCCATCATTGCAGCCTTGCCCATCATTGCAGCCTGATCAGTACCCATCTGCAGCCTTGCCCATCATTTCAACCTAATCAGTGCCAATCTACAGCCTTGCCCATCATTGCAGCCTGTTCAGTGTCCATCTGCAGCCTTGCCCATCATTGCAACCTGATCAGTGCCCATCTGTAGCCTTGCCCATCATTGCAACCTGATCAGTGCCCATCTGTAGCCTTGCCCATCATTGCAGCTGTAGATGGTGTAAGGGGTTAGCTCGGTAGCGGGGGGGTGTGACCCTCTGGATGGGTTCACTACACACTGAATTTATACAGACAGGCAGTCGAAGACGGTTGAAAACTAAGATTTTGGTTTATTCTTCCATCTTGCTGGAAACAAGTGCAAGCATCCAAACAGCATAAACAAAATCAAACATAAAATAAACCCTGGCCACTTGGGGTGTCTATCTTCACCACACAGGAACCTATCTATGGAGTCTGGCACAGCCTAGTGCTGGGCAGACACTGCTGGTCATACAGCAGAAAAACAATAGTCTTTTTTTGATTTTTATCACACAGAAAAATCTATCACCTCCTCACCTCCTCAGAAGACTTTCAGCTACTGCTCTCCTTACTCACAAAGCCTCAGGATGCAGCAAATCAGTGGTAATCCTCTGGCTTACTCATAGAGGCCTTAATTGCCTCATTCTGAACAGCTGAAGTTTTCCAACGCCCTTAAACCTTTTCTGGCTACTTCTGCAGCTGACACCTAATAATAATTGGTGTATTGTCTAAACAAGGCAGAAATGTATCTCCCGTCTGTGACAACACCCACAGATTTATCTGACTTCCTATCACATAGGGCACTGGTTAAAGTGGATGTAAACCCCAAATGTATTTATTTTTTGCTGTCACAATGTAGAGAATAAGATTTCCTATCATCTGTGCCCAGTCTTGCCACACAGAGTTAATCCAGCTCTGAGCGATCCACTTTTATTGTTCAGTGAAAATTAACAGACTTCCAGATAAAAACCTGTCTAAATAAAAAGTCCTTTCCGTCCCCTTGCTTCGAGTGACAGGGTTTTTACATATCTCGTGCACTAGCTTGGACACATGCACATTCCTGGATGTTTATCATAATATGGGGGGTGATCCACAGTTCATTGTGAGAGGTAATGTATGTCACTCGAAGCAAGGGGATGGAAAGGACTTTTTATTTAGACAGGTTTTATCCGGAAGTCTGTTAATTTTCACTGAACAATAAAAGAGGATTGCTCAGAGCTGGATTAACTCTGTGTGGCAAGACTGGGCACAGGTGATAGGAAATCTTATACTCTACATTGTGACATCCACTTTAACAAGTGCCCATCTACAGCTTTGCCCATCATTTCAGCTTAATCAGTGCCCACCTGCAGGTTTGCCCATCATTGCAGCCTAATCCACTGATTTGTCGGGAAGGCCTTGATGATCCTCTGGAGTTTCTGTCTCTGTTTCAGGTGATATTGCTCATAGGGTCTTAGAAAAGCTCCAGAAGAAGCCATGATTATGGCGAAACATGTAGAGGTTACCTACTTTGACCCCCTAACCTTTGTGTGTTGGTTTTAAATTGAACTTTTTAAATAATAATTTGTATCAATAAAATTGATGAAATTGTTATTGTTTCTTAACCACTTAAGACCCGGACCAAAATGCAGCTAAAAGCCCAGGCCAGGTTTTGCTTTAACAGACAATTGCGTATCGGCCTAAACTATATTTTTTTTATATTTTTTTGGGGGGATATTTATTATAGAAAAAAGTAAAAACTATTGAATTATTTTCAAAATTGTCGCTCTTTTTTTGTTTATAGCGCAAAAAATAAAAACCGCAGAGGTGATCAAATACCACCAAAAGAAAGCTCTATTTGTGGAAAAAAAAGGACGTCAATTTTGTTTGGGAGCCACGTCGCACGACCGCGCAATTGTCAGTTAAAGCGACGCAGTGCCGAATCACAAAAAGGGGCCTGGTCCTTCAGCTGCATAATGGTCCGGGGCTTAAGTGGTTAAAGTTATGATATATTGATTGGAAAAAAAAAATGACACATATTTACAAAGCACCCATGTATCAGACCCATGGCCGGATTGATTTTGTTTAGAAGGAAAAGTCATCAAACAAAAGAACATCCAAATTGTAAAAAATTGTGGGAAACTAAAAAATTGCAGCTAATAACACCTGTTCTGGAGGCGGCTGATGACAAAATGCCCGTCACATTCATCCCGCCACTTACACCACCAACAAGTTAAATGGCGAAGAGAAAATATTACGTTGGCAGGCCTCCTTCATTGTTATTTCTATTTATTGCTATTAAAAAATAACATCGCCAAGACGCCGATTCAGATTTCACAGGCAATTTTAAGAATATGTTCCGTCTAATGGAAGCCGAGCATAAAATGATTTTGAAATTATAGGTTTTCGAAACCAACCAACACTTTCCTTCACCAGAATGATAAAGCAGCCAATATATAAACCTAGTACCCATTACCCTCACTCACATATGTGTCCACCCACTCCAGTTCTTTGGGATCGAAAAACATATTGGGGTAGATTCAGGTAGCTACGCTATAATTTACGGCGGCGCAGCGTAGTGTATTTACGCTACGCCTCCGCAACTTACAGGAGCAAGTGCAGTATTCACAAAGCACTTGCTCCGTAAGTCGCGGCGGCGTAGCGTAAATGGGTCCGGCGTAAGCGCGCGTAATTCAAATGGGGAAGGGGGGGCGTGTTTTATGGTAATATGTGATGACCTGACGTGATTGACGTGATTTACGAACGGCGCATGCACCGTCCGTGTACATATCCCAGTGTGCATTGCTCTAAATGACGTTGCAAGGACGTCATTGGTTTCGACGGGAACGTAAATTACGTCCATCCGTATTCGCGAACGACTTACGCAAACAACGTAAAATTTCAAAACTCAGCGCGGGAACGACGGCCATACTTAACATTAGCTACGCCTCATATAGCAGGGGTAACTATACGCCAGAAAAAGCCGAACGCAAACGACGTAAAAAGAAAGCGCCGGGCGGTCGTTCGTTTCTGAATCGGCGTAACTCCTCATTTGTATATTCCTCGCGTAAACAAACGGAAGCGCCACTTAGGGGCCAGCGTGAGATTGCAGCCTAAGATCCGAATGTGTAAGTCACTTACACCTGTCGGATCTTAGGGATATCTATGCGTGACCTGATTCTATGAATCAGGCGCATAGATCCGACCGACGGAACTCAGAGATACGACGGCGTATCAGGAGATACGCCGTCGTATCTCTTTCTGAATCTGGCCCAATGTCTGCAAGGTAGACAGAATAGTGTAATGATTCTGTTAAAAAACGAGTAAATACCTATTAAATTCCTTCATCTATATCACCTCCGGAGTTCTAGTTTCTCTCATTCACTTCCTGGTTTGCGGCGCTCGTTTATGTAAGAACTACATTTCCCAGTATGCATTGTGGCACGCCCAGTAATTCACACCTCCTTGAAGTCTCTAACAGGTAGAGAGCGTCCTGCCGCACAGATGTAGGGCCTGATCCACAAAAGGGATACGCCGTCGTATCCCTGTTTCTATCTATGGAACTGATCCACAGAATCAGTTTCCAATAGATAGGCAGAAGATCCAACATGTGTAAGGGACTTACACTGTCGGATCTTAGGATGCAGTACCGCATCCGCCGCTGGGGGCATTTCTCGTCGAAATCCAGCGCCGGGTATGCAAATTAGCACTTACGGAGATCCACGAAGCTTTTACTCTTCGTTTTTTCTCCGTAAGTATTAGTTTGCTGTCGCAAAATTAGGGCTACTTTTACAAGGCCTAAACTGTTTACACCTTGTAAAAGTAGACCCTTCTACCCCGCGTCGCTGTCATTTTTTTTTTTTATTCTTTTTTTTTTCCCGCCGCAACTCGTTTTTTTTTTTACGCCCGTCGCGATTCTCAAAACCCGGCGCAACGTAAAACCGCGCAAAGCACGTCGGGAAAATGACGTCGGGAGCATGCGCAGTACGTCCGCCGCGGGAGCGCGCCTAATTTAAATGGGACTCGCCCCATTAAATTAAGAACGCCTTGCGCCGGACGGATTTAAGTTACGCCGCTCAAAATTTCTAGGTAAGTGCTTTGTGGATCGGGCACTTAGGTAGAGATTTTGCGGCGGTGTAACTTAAACGGGAAAAAATACGTTGCGCCGGGTTTTTGTGGATTAGGCCCGTAGTTCCCAGGAGGGGGCGAGCACGTCACTGACCACCGCAGTAAACCCTCCCGTCACGGTGGTCAGTAACAATCAGACAAGCAGGAAGTGAACAGAACAGAGAAGAAATAGAGCAACTTCTGAGCAAAAACGTACAATGAGGAAGTGAAAAGAGGAATGTCTGCAGGGAAAGGATGCTTATTATGAAAAAACATTTTTTTCTTTACAACACCTTTAACGAAATGAAACAAATTTTTCCATCTACGACAATTAACCAGTTCCCGACCCCCGCATGTACATATACGTCCACAATATGGCACATACAGGCACATGGGCGTACACGTACGTCCTTGCCTATTAGCGGGTGGGGGGTCCGATCGGTACCCCCCCCCCCGCTACATGCGGAGGTCGTGTCCGCTCGGGGAGCGATCCGGGACCACGGCGCGGCTATTTGTTTATAGCCGCTCCGTCGCGATCGCTCCCCGGAGCTGAAGAACGGGGAGAGCCGTATGTAAACACGGCTTCCCCGTGCTTCACTATGGCGGCGCATCGATCGTGTCATCCCCTTTATAGGGAGACACAATCGATGACGTCATTCCTACAGCCACACCCCCCTACAGTTGTAAACACACACTAGGTGCACCCTAACTCCTACAGCGCCACCTGTGGTTAACTCCCAAACTGCAACTGTCATTTTCACAATAAAGAATGCAATTTAAATGCATTTTTTGCTGTGAAAATGACAATGGTCCCAAAAATGTGTCAAAATTGTCCGAAGTGTCCGCCATAATGTCGCAGTCACGAAAAAAATTGCTGATCGCCGCCATTAGTAGTAAAAAAAAAAAAAATTAATAAAAATGCAATAAAACTATCCCCTATTTTGTAAACGCTATAAATTTTGCGCAAACCAATCGATAAACGGTTATTGCGATTTTTTTTACTAAAAATAGGTAGAAGAATACGTATCGGCCTAAACTGAGGAAAAAAAATGTTTTTATATATGTTTTTGGGGGATATTTATTACAGCAAAAAGTAAAAAATATTGCATTTTTTTCAAAATTGTCGCTCTATTTTTGTTTATAGCGCAAAAACTAAAAACCGCAGATGTGATCAAATACCACCAAAAGAAAGCTCTATTTGTGGGGAAAAAAGGACGCCAATTTTGTTTGGGAGCCACGTCGCACGACCGCGCAATTGTCTGTTAAAGCGACGCAGTCCCGAACTGTAAAAACACCTTGGGTCTTTAGGCTGCATATTGGTCCGGGGCTTAACTGGTTAAAGGTAAACGCAGTCCGACATGCGAGGTTACTAGTGATTTTGATCCTGGCTTTTTTCACAGGTTTTCTTGATAACCCCTCCCATAGTCTGCTGTAGAAAGAAGAAAAATCACTTTTCCTGAAAGCAATTTGTTAGTTAATGTCTCTGACCATGCCGGTTGCTGTGGATTTGTTTTGAAACTGGAAGAGACTGGCAGGCATGTACTGACAGCTCACACCTTCAGATCCCTCGCCTGCTCGGCTGTTTAATCAATAAAGAGACGTCTCTGAGTACTTGAAGGACAGAATCTCATTTTTAGTATATTGCATAGTTTATTGCTATGGACTTCTCTTCTCTCGGGAGGATAAAATAGACAATGATTTAGAAGGCACTGAGCTTCATGGATAAAACCTGAAGGGAAGGCTTGACCTATGCTCAGACTTCAGCTGTTATTGTATCAGCGCAGGTCCAGCTATGGATACTGTGGGTGACATTCTTAAACTGGCCTTACACCTGTAGAATTTTGTTCGAAAATTGTTGTTTTGTGTGAGGGATCTAGGAGTTAAAGGGGGCACTTTGAGAATCAGCAAGAGGCTTGCTATGGTGGCAGCCACAGAAGAGGAGGAGCCGAGAACACCAGTGGAGTAGGGTGACCAGATATCCCCGGTTTCCGGGGACAGTCCCCGGATTGAGGACACTGTCCCCGGAGCCAGTCTGTCCCAGGATTGCAGTGGCATTGAGGGGGGCATCTGGTACTCTCGCCCCAGGTGCAACATTTTGGGGGGCGCAAAATCATTACTGTGTCCAAGTGTGTTGTGTTGCCTGACCCCCCCCCCCCCCTGCCCAGGGACTCCTGTAGTCCAGCCTGTCCCCTATGATCCCTCTGGTGTGGCTATTGGAGAAGCTCTTGACAGGGGATACTGAGGTGCGGCTGGGTGTCAGGAACGGTACCTGGTGCTGGGGAGAGCCCTGCTCCGATAGTTTAATATAGAGGTCATGGACAGGTGAGCAAAATCAACCGATCTACACTGTTCATGTAGGAGGGGGGTGAGTAGTGCAGGAATCAGGTAGGTTAGTGTAGTGGTTAGTGTAGGAATCAGGTAGATCAGTGTAGTGGTCAGTGTAGGAATCAGGTAGATCAGTGTAGTGGTCAGTGTAGGAATCAGGTAGGTCAGTGTAGTGGTCAGTGTAGGAATCAGGTAGGTCAGTGTAGTGGTCAGTGTAGGAATCAGGTAGATCGGTGTAGTGGTCAGTGTAGGAATCAGGTAGATGAGTGTAGTGGTCAGTGTAGGAATCAGGTAGGTCAGTGTAGTGGTCAGTGTAGGAATCAGGTAGGTCAGTGTAGTGGTCAGTGTAGGAATCAGGTAGATGAGTGTAGTGGTCAGTGTAGGAATCAGGTAGATGAGTGTAGTGGTCAGTGTAGGAATCAGGTAGGTCAGTGTAGTGGTCAGTGTAGGAATCAGGTAGATGAGTATAGTGGTCAGTGTAGGAATCAGGTAGGTCTGTGTAGTGGTAAATGTAGGAATCAGGTAGGTCTGTGTAGTGGTCAGTGTATGAATCAGGTAGGTCAGTGTAGTGGTCAGTGTAGGAATCGGTAGGTCAGTGTAGTGGTCAGTGTATGAATCAGGTATGTCAGTGTAGTGGTCAGTGTAGGAATCAGGTAGGTCAGTGTAGTGGTCAGTGTATGAATCAGGTATGTCAGTGTAGTGGTCAGTGTAGGAATCAGGTAGGTCAGTGTAGTGGTCAGTGTAGGAATCAGGTAGGTCAGTGTAGTGGTCAGTGTAGGAATCAGGTAGATGAGTGTAGTGGTCAGTGTAGGAATCAGGTAGGTCAGTGTAGTGGTCAGTGTAGGAATCAGGTAGATCGGTGTAGTGGTTAGTGTAGGAATCAGGTAGATCGGTGTAGTGGTCAGTGTAGGAATCAGGTAGATAAGTGTAGTGGTCAGTGTAGGAATCAGGTAGGTCAGTGTAGTGGTCAGTGTAGGAATCAGGTAGGTCTGTGTAGTGGTAAGTGTAGGAATCAGGTAGATCAGTGTAGTGGTCAGTGTAGGAATCAGGTAGGTCAGTGTAGTGGTCAGTGTAGGAATCAGGTAGATCAGTGTAGTGGTCAGTGTAGGAATCAGGTAGATGAGTGTAGTGGTCAGGGTAGGAATCAGGTAGGTATGTGTAGTGGTCAGTGTAGGAATCAGGTAGGTCTGTGTAGTGGTCAGTGTAGGAATCAGGTAGGTCAGTGTAGTGGTTAGTGTAGGAATCAGGTAGGTCAGTGTAGTGGTCAGTGTAGGAATCAGGTAGGTCAGTGTAGTGGTCAGTGTAGGAATCAGGTAGATGAGTGTAGTGGACGGTGTAGGAATCAGGTAGGTCAGTGTAGTGGTCATTGTAGGAATCAGGTAGGTCAGTGTAGTGGTCAGTGTAGGAATCAGGTAGATGAGTGTAGTGGTCAGTGTAGGAATCAGGTAGGTCAGTGTAGTGGTCAGGGTAGAAATCAGGTAGGTCTGTGTAGTGGTCAGTGTAGGAATCAGGTAGGTCAGTGTAGTGGTCAGTGTAGGAATAAGGTAGGTTAGTGCAGTGGTCAGGTAGGTGTAGGAATCAAGTTGGTCAGTACTACTGTACTAGTAGAAGGGACTCTCTTAATGACTTATGCTCACTCAATCTATGAGTCCCAAGCTCATTGATAGTATGCTTTCATTGTTGTTCGTGTGTGTTCTCCATATTTATGTGTTTCTGACCAATCACAGCACTATTGCCCGCATATAGTACGCCCATCTTCTATGGACATTATGGATCTGATAAAACAGCGGAGGCTGTGAAACACGTCATCCCATTGGCTGGCCCGGTTCTCCACGTCACTTCCGGTGCGACGACGGAACGCTGCGCTCCACTTTGACACTCACGCCGTCTCGAGCGGCGCATCTGGCTTCCTGCTTCCCCGTGACTCCCTGAGGTTTCTGAGATACTGGACCTCCGTTACATCGGGCTCTCCTGTTGGCCAAGGAATGTGGATCAGGACCAGGAATCGCTGACCACCCGTAGTGACATCGGGCCTGCATCACCATCTGCACGGGGAAGCCGTATGTAAACACGGCTTCGCCGTGCTTCACTGTGGCGGCGTATCGATCGTGTGATCCCTTTTATAGGGAGACTCGATCGATGACATCAGACCTACAGCCACACCCCCCTACAGTTGTAAACACACACTAGGTGAACCCTAACTCCTTCAGCGCCCCCTTGTGGTTAACTCCCAAACTGCAACCGTCATTTTTCACAATAAACAATGCAATTTAAATGCATTTTTTGCTGTGAAAATGACAATGGTCCCAAAAATGTATCAAAATTGTCCGAAGTGTCCGCCATAATGTCGCAGTCACGAAAAAAATCGCTGATCGCCGCTATTAGTAGTAAAAAATAATAATAATAATAATAAAACTATCCCCTATTTTGTAAACACTATATTTTGCGCAAACCAATCGATGAATGCTTATTGCGTTTTTTTTTTTACCAAAAATAGGTAGAAGAATACGTATCAGTATAAACTGAGGAGAAAAAAAAATGTTATATATGTTTTTGGGGGATATTTATTATAGCAAAAAGTAAAAAATATTGCATTTTTTTCAAAATTGTCGTTCTATTTTTGTTTATAGCGCAAAAAATAAAAACCGCAGAGGTGATCAAATACCACCAAAAGAAAGCTCTATTTGTGGGAAAAAAAGGACGTCAATTTTTTTCGGGAGCCACGTCGCACGACCGCGCAATTGTCTGTTAAAGCGACGCAGTGCCGAATCGCAAAACCTGGCCTGGGCATTTAGCTGCCTAAAGGTCCGGAGCTTTAATGGGTAATACATTTAGTAATGCAACTAAAGGGTTGCTGTCATCATTTACATTTACATTTTTGTTGATGTTTTTGTCAAAAAACTGGCCCATGTATGTGCATCTTTGGTGATTACACATGAACACGCATATACTTCCTATTGGTCACCGCATAGGGCCATCAAGGATTAGTAGTTCCTCATTGGATGTCAAGCCACAAGCTGCTAGACATTGCTGCAGACAGGAAAACTCACTGTACTTATTCCAAGTCAAGCTACAAGTCTGAACATTTCTCTCCACGTAATTTCTGACTTTTTGGCGATCAGCAGAAACTGGAACAGTAAGAGAGAAATCCTCATCCGCGTTTCGCTGAGTTCACAGTTTGGGAAGTGAAGGACGACGCTTTTCTGGAATCCCGAAGAATAGTTCTCTTGTGTTGGGCAACCTCGAGCAGCTGGTGACTCCCTTTGTACGTTAATGGTGTTACCGGCGCATGCTGGATTGGGTTGCAGCGTGTGTGAAGAGTACAGGATACCACAAGCATGTGGTGCTTACTTTATGGAATATGCAATCAAAGGCGCCCAGATCTGAAGTGATAATTGCTCCGTAAACGCATTAGCAACAGTAATATTTAAACAGAGCATGTGATATCTGTGTGCCAGGCAGATGGCAGTGTTGAACACCTTGGGCCAGATTCAGATAGAGATACGACGGTGTATCTCCTGATACGCCGTCGTATCTCTGAGTTCCGTCGGTCAGGTCTATGCACCTGATTCATAGAATCAGGTTCCGCATAGATCTCCCTAAGATCCGACAGGTGTAAGTGACTTACACCGTCGGATCTTAGGCTGCAATCTCACGCTGGCCGCTAGGTGGCGCTTCCGTTTGTATACGCGAGGAATATGCAAATGAGGAGTTACGCCGATTCAGAAACGAACGACAGCCCGGCACTTTTTTTTTACGTTGTTCGCCTTTTTCCGGCGTATAGTTACCCCTGCTATATGCGGCGTATCCTATGTTAAGTATGGCCGTCGTTCCCGGGTCGAATTTTGAATTTTTTACGTACATTTTTTTACGTACATTTTTTTGCGTAAGTCGTTCGCGAATACAAATGGACATAATTTACGTTCACGTCGAAAACCAATGACGTCCTAGCGACGTCATTTAGAGCAATGCAAGCTGGGAAATTTAGCGGACGGCGCATGCGCAGTTCGTTCGGCGCGGGGAAGCGCCTGATTTAAATGTTACACACCCCCTAGCCGCAAAATTTGAATTCCGCCAGGGGATTTACGATACGCCGCCGCAACTTTAGAGGCAAGTGCTTTCTGAATAAAGCACTTGCCTCAAAAACTTGCGCCGCAGTAACGTAAATCAGATAGGTTACGCAGATCTAAAGATCCGCTGACCGATCTGAATCTGGCCCAGTAACACTTTTATGAGTGTTGATAGCCAATCAGTGTCAACCTGATGGAAGGGTTTAAGAAGAAACCAATCCAGATCACCCCTTTACCTTTCCTAACCTCTTCCTGATGCTGTGACAGATATATACCAGGGTGCCCACATGTCCCGGATTGCCCGGGACTGTCCCTGCAATTGACATGTCTGTCCTGGGTCCCGGGCACCTTCATTCCGGGACAATGCAGTGTCCCGGAATGAAATAGAGGACACAGTCACCCCCTACTAACTAGTAACTACTTTCCGGAACTGGTTGCTAGGGCCAGCGCTGCCTGGCGTCTTGCAACCAGTGACAATTTACTCTCAGACAATGAGGCCGGGAGCGAGACCTGCGCCTAGTGCCACCCACCTTGGCACCTCCTCCTTCTTCGGCACCCAGCGGCAAGCAGCAGGGACTGGTGTGATCTTCACTCTCCAGATAGCGACTCCACTCCTTTCCTTCAATGCATGTGGCCACGCTTTACGATCAGGAGCCAGTTGGTTGGAACCCAATCATGTGACCGCCGTGAGATCCAATCAGAATGATGACGTAATCAGGAAGCTACTCCGCCTCCTGGCATTAAAGCCCACCTAAAGTAATTGCAAAACTTTATTTATTTATTTTTTAACAACAAACATGTTCTACTTACCTGTTCTGCAATGGTTTTGAACAGAGCAGCCACCATTCACAAATTCTTGGGTCCCCTACTGGCACTCCTGTCTCCCCCCCACCAAGTGCCCATCATAACAAGCCACTTGCTTTGGGGGTACTCATGCGGGATAGCTTCCAAGCCAGCTGTGTGTATCCATAGACACACAGAGGGCAGCTCAGCCCCACCCCCCGCTCTATCCTCACTGGTTGTGATTGACAACAGCAGGAGCCAATGGCTCCCCCTGCTGTCTCTGAGCCTATGAGGAAGGAGAGAGCCGCTACCTCGCTGAATCGAGATCAGGCACAGGTAAGTATAAAGGGCGGCTTGAATTTTAACAGAATGGCACTTTTTTTTTTAAACCATTTTTTTTAAACCATTGGAAGGTTAAGGTGAAAAAACATGAGGGTTTACAACCCCTTTAATGACCAGGCCATTTTTTGCAATACGGCACTGCGTCTCTTTATCTGACAATTGCGCAGTCGTGCAACGTGGCTCCCAAACAAAATTTACATCCTTTTTTTCCCACAAATATAGCTTTCTTTTGGTGGTATTTGATCACCTCTGCATTTTTTTTTTTTGCGCTTTAAACAAAAAAAGAGCGATAATTTTGGAAAAAAAAATTATTTTTATTTTTTGCTATAATAAATATCCCCCCCCCCCAAAAAAATTCTTCATCAGTTTAGGCCAATATCTATTTTTCTACATATTTTTTGTAAAAAAAACTTTGCGGCGGCGTAGCGTATCGTGTTTACACTACGCCGCCGTAAGTTAGCGAGGCAAGTACATGATTCACAAGGTACTTGCCTGCTAAGTTATGGCGACGTAGCGTAAATCGGTCGGGCGTAATGGCGCCTAATTCAAATTCGGCTGAGGGGGCGTTTTTTATGTTAATAGGGGGTGAACTTACGTGATTGACGTATTTTACGAACGGCGCATGCGCCGTCCGTGTACATATCCCAGTGTGCAAAGTACGCCGCACGGTCCTATTGGTTTCGACTAGGACGTAAATGACGTAAATCCCTATTCACGGACGACTTACGCAAACGACGTAAAATTTTAAAATTTTGACGCGGGAACGACGGCCATACTTAACATTACTATTCCAGCTATTTGATGGAATAACTTTAGGCCTGAAAGTGCGTTACGTAAACGGCGTATATTTACTGCGTCGGGCAAGCGTACGTTCGTGAATCAGCATATCTACTCATTTACATATTCTAGGCCAACCGCAATGGAAGCGCCACCTAGCGGTCAGCCTAAAAATTACACTTTAGGATACGACGGTGTAAGACACTTACGCAGCTCGTATCTGAGCCTAATTTAAGCGTATCTGGTTTCCAGAATACGCTTAAATTTGCGTCGGCGTAGATTCTGAGTTAGGCTCGGCTACGCCGGCCTAACTCTCTGCGAATCACCTCCTTAGCGTCTACAACATAGGGATAGATTTATGGCATTTTTATTATCTATTCTAATTTACTAATAACGGCGGTGAGCTGCGATTTTTGGCGGGGCTGCGACATTGCGGCGGACAAATCAAACACTTTTTGACACTTTTTTGGGACCACTGACATTTATACAACGATCAGTTCTTTAAAAATGCACTGATATAAATGTCACTGGCAGGGAAGGGGTTAACACTAGGGGGCGATCAAGGGGTTAAGTGTTCCCTCGTGAGTGTTTCTAACTGTGAGGGGGGGATGGGACTGACTAGAGGAGGAGACATATTGCTGTTTCTAATTACTAGAAACAGACAATCTACACACACACAAATCCCCGTTCTGGCTCTCGTGCCTGCGATCACGCGTGGCTGGCGGACATTGCGGCCACTGGCTACGCGCATCGAGTCTTAAAGTTCCCTCCGTAAAGGTGCGGCAATTCGCGGGAATGAGTCACTTTGCCAACGTAAATGTGCGTGAGCTGGTTGGCAAGTGGTTAAAGTGTTTGTAAACAATCACCTTGTAAAACAACCCATTCAGTTTAAAATAGAAATGAAAGGCGAACCATTTGTGTATAGCTTTTATTGATTTTTTTATAAATATTGTATATACTCGAGTATAAGCCAAGTTTTGTGCTGAAAATGCCCCCCTCGACTTATACTCGAGTCTCCCTGTGTCCATCTGCAGCCTCATGCGCCTGATCTCCCGGCGCTGTGACGTCAGTGTAACAAAGTCCCGCCTCCTCCTCATCCTCGTCTGTGATAGGCGGAACACTAACTCACTGCTGGGAAACTGAATCAGTGTTTCGTCACGGACGAGGAGGAGGGGGGGCTTTGTTACACTGACTGCATGTCACAGCGCCGGTGTTCTGGAGATCAAGGTAAATGAGGCTGCAGATGGACACAGTGAGGCAGGGAAATGGACACAGTGAGGCAGGGAGATGGAGGCAGGGAGATGGGCACAGTGAGGCAGGGAGCTGGGCACAGTGAGGCAGGGAGCTGGGCACAGTGAGGCAGGGAGCTGGGCACAGTGAGGCAGGGAGATGGGCACAGTGAGGCTGCAGATGAGCACAGTGAGGCATGCAGATAGGCACAGTGAGTCTGCAAATTAACACAGTGAGGCTGCAAATGGGCACAGTGAGGCAAATGGGCATTGTTGACCCTCTTTCCACTTACAGTAGCTGCTGCATTTCCCCCCCTAGGCTTATACTCAAGTCAATACGGTTTCCCATTTTTTTTGTGGTAAAATTAGGTGCCTTGGCTTCTATTTGGGTCAGCTTATACTCGTGGAACATACGGTACCCTTTTTCCCTTTTTTATAAGTGATCACATTCCCTCTGTTCTCAGCTGCATAAGAGCTGGGGGAAGGAGAAGCAACAGCACACTGAATCTTTCAGTGAATGGTTGTGCAGCGGGGGCGTGTCAGAACGAGTCTAATCATTGGAGGAGAGCAGACATAGGGCCAGATTCAGGTAGATCCGCGTAACTTTGCCCGGGCGTAACGTATTCGATTTACGTTACGCCTCCGCAACTTAGACGGGCAAGTGCTGTATTCTCAAAGCACTGGCTCCGTAAGTTGCGGCGGCGTAGCGTAAACCGGCCGCCTAATTCAAAGTTGGATCAGGGGGGCGTGTTTTATGTAAATGTACTGTGACCCGGCGTGATTGACGTTTTTCCTGAACGGCGCATGCGCCGTCCGTGGAATTTTCCCGTGTGCATTGCTCCAAAGTACGCCGCAAGGACGTCATTGGTTTCGACGTGAACGTAAATGACGTCCAGCCCCATTCACGGACGACTTACGCAAATGACGTAACTTTTTCAAATTTCGGGACCGATGGCCATACGTAACATTGGTACGCCGCACTTACGCCACCATATAGTAGGGGTAACTATACGTCGGGAAAAGCCTAACGTAAACGGCGTAACTTTACTGCGTCGGCCGGGCGTACGTTCGTGAATTTGCGTATCTAGCTGATTTACATATTTCAACGCGTAAATCAGCGTACACGCCCCTAGCGGCCAGCGTAAAATTGCAGTTACGATCCGCAAGAGACTTACGCCTGTCGGATCTAATAGATATCTATGCGTAACTGATTCTAAGAATCAGCCGCATAGATACGACCGCCAGGACGCAGAGATACGACGGCGTATCTCCACTGAGAATCTGGCCCATAGTTCCCAGCATAGCTAGAGAATTGACCATGGTGTGCTCTCCTGATCTGGAGTTGAGCTTTAATAAGAAAACTGAAACCTCCAGGCATTCAGAATTTCACCAAACGCTAAATTTAGATGTCTTCAAGGTCCCGAATCAGATCATCCCCCGTCCTACTGTTTCTAATCATATTGTTTCCTCTACTTTTCCCCTGGTTCAGATAAAAATAGCTGTACAATATTCCATCATGTGAAATTAAATTCAGTATTTTTCTTTCAAGCCGGGGGAGAACAAATGTCAATGTCCCAAGATCTTTCTCCTTAATTAGGCTTTTGCTGGTGTCATCCTAAACTACAGAGCGAGGTTTTACATTTTCTTCCATGACAGCTTTTCTCAACCATTCTGTGCAACCATAGGCTTCCTCCTCAGAGGCGGCTCTCTAATTAGGCGGTCGCCTTAGGCCTCGCACTACCGGGGGCCTCGCGGCCACCTAATTTGCCTGACGTGTGTGTGAGAGTAGGAGGGAATGTCCCCCAGTCGGTGTTCCCAGGTCTGTCTCTCTGTCTGCAACTAGTTTTCCCCTGCCTGTGGACTGACCACTTGATGTTCCATGGTCAGTGGGTGGCTCCATGTCCTCCCCTCCCCAGGCTCCTTGAGGTATTTACAACCCCTTTAATATATGCAATTTATACAGTTAGGGACAGATTCTCGTAGTTTGGCGTAACTTTGTGCGGGCGTAACGTAGCCTATTTACGTTACGCCTCCGCAACTTAGACGGGCAAGTGCTGTATTCTCAAAGCACTTGCTCCGTAAGTTGCGGGGGCGTAGCGTAAATCGGCCGGCGTAAGCCCGCCTAATTCAAATTTGGAACAGGGGGGCGTGTTTTATGTAAATGTTCTGTGACCCGACGTGATTGACGTTTTTCACGAACGGCGCTTGCCCTGTCCGTGAAAATCTCCCAGTGTGCATTGCTACTAATACGCCGCAAGGACGTATTGGTTTTGACGTGAACGTAAATTACGTCCAGCCCCATTCACGGACAAACGACATAAAATTTTCAAATTTTGTCACGGGAACGACGGCCATACTTAACATTGGTACGCCGCACTTACGCCACCATATAGCAGGGGTAACTTTACGCCGGGAAAAGCCTAACGTAAACGGCGTATCTGTACTGCGTTGGCCGGGCGTACGTTCGTGAATTCGTGTATCTAGCTGATTTACATATTTCGACGCGTAAATCAGCGTACACGCCCCTAGCGGCCAGCGTAAATATGCAGTTACGATCCGACGGTGTAAGAGACTTACGCCGGACGGATCGAATAGAAATCTATGCGCAACTGATTTTAAGAATCAGGCGCATAGATACGACCGGCCGGACTCAGAGATACGACGGTGTATCAGGAGATACGCCGTCGTATCTCTTTTGAGAATCTGGCCCTTAATTTTTTTCACTTGAATTATTTTTCCCATTATGGGAGTGAGTGTGCCTGCTGCCAGTGTTTTCCGGCATGTAAACTGAGCCGCGCATGTGCAGCTCAGCTTACTTCTCCAGCTCTACAATGAAACCTTGGATTACGAGCATAATCCGTTCCAGGAGAATGCTTGTAATCCAAAAGCACTCGCATATCAAAGCGAGTTTCCCCATAGAAGTCAATGGAAACTAAAATAATTTGTTCCGCATTGACTTTTATGTCATGCAATACCACATGTGGCCAGAGGTGGGGGGGCGCTGGAGAGCCTCGGGACAGCTCGACTGAACTCAGAACACTCAGAAAGACTCGGGAATAGAGTATTTCCGCTCGGCTCCGGCGCCCCCACACCTCTGGCCAAATGCAGGACTGCACACCTCAGAGGCTTAAATCCTGCTCGTTTTGAGAGAAAACCTTCGCAAACCGAGTCAGGATTTAAAAAAAAATTGCTCGTATTGCGAAACGCTAGTTAACCTCGTTACTCGCAATCCAAGGTTTCACTGTATATTCAAAGACCATAATTTATACAGCTTGTCTGAGTTTTCAGAAAGCAGGGGGTAAGGAGCTGAAGTTAAACTCTGCAGAGCCCAGTGAGAGCTGATTGGAGGGAAGGAAGACCACCACCCCCACCTCCCACCCCTCCACCCCTCTTTACACAGTAATAGAGCTGTCGCTGTCAATCACTCGCTGTGTACTGGAGCTCCCTCATCTATCGCCTTTTTTCTCTTGGTGTCAGGAAAATAAGTGACTCATACTAATAGCAGGCAGCAGACAGAAATGATACTGATACCTAGATTCAGGTAGGTCGCCGCATCTTTAAGGCGGCGTAGCGTATCGTATTTACGCTACGCCGCCTTAAGTCAGAGAGGCAAGTACTGTATTCACAAAGTACTTGCTTCCTAACTTACGGCGGCGTAGCGTAAATGCGGCCGGCGTAAGCGCGCCTAATTCAAATGAGGATGGGGGGGCGTGTTTTATGTTAATTACTCGTGACCCGACGTGATTGACGTTTTTTACGAACGGCGCATGCGCCGTCCGTGTACATATCCCAGTGTGCATTGCTCCAAAGTATGCCGCAAGGACGTATTGGTTTGGACGTGAACGTAAATTACGTCCAGCCCCATTCACGGACGACTTACGTAAACGACGTAAAATTTTCAAATTTCGACGCGGGAACGACGGCCATACTTAACATTGGCTACGCCACCTAGGGGGCAGCTTTATCTTTACGCGGTGTATCTCTAAGGCCTCGTACAGACGACTGGATCTATCCGCCTGGATTGATCCGCGGATCAGTTCCAGCAGATAGATCCGGTCGTCTGTATGTCCGAGCGGACATTTCCCAGCGGATAAAAATTTCTTAGCATGCTACAAAATCTATCCGCTGGGATCCAGTCCAGCGGACTGATCCGGTCGTCTGTACAGACTCACCGGATCAGTCCGTCCGCTCCCATCCCTCGCATGCGTCGTAATGATTCGACGCATGTGTGGAAGTGTTTACCTTTCAGCGTCGCGCACGCCGCCGCGTCATCGTCGCGGCGACGGCGCGACACGTGACCGTGGATGTTTTTCACGCGGATTTTGATCCGATGGTGTGTACAAGCCATCGGATCAAAATCCGGAGGAGGAATGTCCGCTGGAAACGGTCCGGCGGACCGTTTCCAGCGGATAACCCCTCGTCTGTACGAGGCCTAACGGAAACGGCGTATCTTTACTGCGACGGGCAAGCGTACGTTCGTGAATCCGCGTATCTAGTCATTTACATATTCTACGCCAAACTCAACGGAAGCGCCACCTAGCGGCCAACCTACAAATTACACTTTAAGATACAACGGCGTAGGAGACTTACGCCGCTCGTATCTTAGCCTAATTTAAGCGTATCTGGTTTCCAGAATACGCTTAAATTAACGCCGGCGTCGATTCAGAGTTACGATGGCGTATCTACTGATACGCCGGCGTAACTCACTCTGAATCTGCCTATTAGTGCTCTGGATTGAGACAAGTACACACTATAGAGGGGTATGCTTTGTACATATTACATGTCTGAGGTTTACAACCACTTTAAATACAAATTTATAAAAGTGAACTGAACACGTATTGCAGTTTCCCTTTAAACCTCCTGACAAGAGCTATTAAATAGAATGCGATGTACCAGCCTGACAATCATTCTCCGATAAAGTGGAAATATGGCGAGACTTTGGCGTTATTGCGCTAGGATTATAAAGTCAGAAGCAAATTTCACAGTTCAACAACCTAATAACTTTTTGCATTTCTCGTCATCAAGATAAAACTGAAAAATGTCTCAAACTGGGAGGGATGTTCAGTGATGTATTTATCTGCTATGATTAGATACACTTTAAATCGAATTTTCTGCAGAATAAAATAAGCTTTGAAGTCCCTTCATCCCTTTATATAATCTCATATTCCTTATCTGAATTGTTTCCAGTTTATGATACAGTTCTTCTAATAAGGTGATTTGAACTTTCGTCCGCATTGTACGAACGTTCAGGAGAACGGCGGTGTGTGGGCGAGATTATAGCCTCCATCTTATTAAAAAAAAAAAATTCACTTCTGTACGCGGCCAATTGGGTTATTATTGACGGTGATATGGGAGCGCTAAACGTCCTGAGGAACCCGAGACATTAAAGATAGTTATCACTTTGAAGGCGATACATGTACCGTATAACGGACTCTGATGTTTTGTATTTAGGAGTCAAATAAAGAATAATTAAATGTATTTTATTTTAAATAGTATTAACCACTTAAAAAGGAGTTCCACCCTAAAAATTAAGGGCCAGATTCACGTAGAGCGGGCGCAAGTTTACGTAACCGGTTTACGTTACACCGCCGCAATTTTTCCGATTTAGTGCCCGATCCACAAAGCACTTACATGGAAATTTGCGGCGGTGTATCGTAAACAGGTCCGGCGCAAGGCGGCCCAATTCAAATGGGGCGGGTACCATTTAAATTAGGCGCGCTCCCGCGCCGGACGTACTGCGCATGCTCCCGTCACAAATTTCCAGACGTGCTTTGCGTGAAATTACGACGCGCCAACGTTTTGTGAATCGCGACGTGAAAAAAAGAGTTACGCCGGGAAAATTAAAAAATGTAAAAATAATTCAAAAGCGATGCGGGAAAGACGGGCATACTTTAACATGGTGGAGTACTTTTACACCATGTTAAAGGTGCCCTATCTTTGCGACGGAAATTTAACACTGGCGACGCCGTAACGACGGGAAAAATCTTCGTGGATCGCCGTAACTCCTAATTTGCATACCCAACGCTGGTTTACGACGCAAACTCCCCCCAGCGGCGGCCGCGGTACTGCATCCTAAGATCCGACAGTGTAAGTCCATTACACCTGTCGGATCTTCTGCCTATCTATGCGTAACTGATTCTATGAATCAGTCGCATAATTAGAAACAGAGATACGACAGCGTATCAGGAGATACGCCGTCGTATCTCTTTTGTGAATCTGGCCCTAACTTTCTATTAATGAAAAAATATATATATAATTTTTTTTTACTCACTTCTATCTGGCCGTTACTAGGCAGATTTCGTAATCTGCCTAGTTCCTGGTCTTAGGTGGTTCAACTTCCTGTCCTAAGACCCCATTGCCTCCTGGGAAATGATGACACTCATTTCCCAGGAGTCTCTGGGCATTACTGTGCCTAAAAATCGCCCAGCATGCACCTCTCCCTGAAAACTAGGAAGAAAAAGGAACTGGGCTTCACATGCCCCCCATACATATGATGGATACGGCCACAACATGAGCTGGAGGATATAAGGCAAGTGTTTGCAATGATTTCTGGAACGATTGGGGAGCTATTAATATGTTTTAGGGAATATTAATGTGATTCATTTTAGCTTGCAAAAAAATAAAAATTATACCCAGAACCCCACTTTAACCACTTCCATACAGGGCATTTTCACCCCCTTCCTGCCCAGACCAATTTTTAGTTTTCAGTGCTGTTGCACTTTGAATGACAATTGCGCGGTCGTGCGACGTGGCTCCCAAACAAAATTTACACCCTTTTTTTCCCACAAATAGAGCTTTCTTTTGGTGGTAATTGATCACCTCTATTTGACGTCACTTCTGCCCTGCAGTGATATGGAGACGGGTGGGGGCCATCTTCCCCTCACTCATCTTCATACACAGGCAGGGACAGGATCCGATCGCCTCCGCCGCTGCCGAAGGCTTTGGACACCTGATGTAAGGAGGGACTCCGCTGGGGACACCTGATGTAAGGAGGGACTCTGGGCATCCACTGATTCTGCATTATGGTGAGTTGAATAATTTCATTCTATATTACAATGTAATAATGGAAATAATGGACTTCAATCATCCTGACACCATAACAACCATGCTCCTGGGATGATTGAAGTGCCAACACCAGGGCTCGGATTCAGATAGAGAAACAACGGCGTATCTCCTGATACGCCGTTGTATCTCTGAGTTCCGACGGTCGGATCTATGTGGCTGATTCATAGTATCAGTTCCGCATAGATCTCCCTAAGATCCGACAGGTGTAAGTGACTTACACCGTCGGATCTTAGGCTGCAATCTCCCGCTGGCCGCTAGGTGGCGTTTCGTTTTTTGTACGCGACGAATATGCAAATGAGGAGTTCCGCCGATTCAGAAACGAACGCCCGCCCGTCGCTTTTTTTTTACGTCGCTTGCGTTCGACTTTTTCCAGCGTATAGTTACCCCTGCTATGTGAGGGGTATCCTATGTTAAGTATGGCCGCCGTTCCCGCGCCGAGTTTTGAATTTTTACGTTGTTTGCGTAAGTCGATTCAGAATACGGCCGGACGCAAGTTACGCTCACGCCACGCCGAAACCAATGACGTCCTAGCGACGTCATTTGGAGCAATGCACGCTGGGAAAAATCGCAGACGGCGCATGCGCTGTTGGATCGGCGCGGGGACGCGCCTGATTTAGATTGTAGACGCACCCTAGCCGCGGAATTTGAATTCCGCCGGGGGATTTACGATACGCCGCCTCAAGTTTTGAGGTAAGTGCTTTCTGAATACAGCACTAGCCTCAAAAACTTGCGCCGGCGGATCGTAAATCAGATAGATTACGCGGATCTAAAGATCCGCTAACCTATCTGAATCTACCCCCAGGTGTTTGGAGTATCTTTATCTGCTGATTTGTTAAACTTTCTGGAATACACAGATTTCTCTTGTAGTGTAGGATCTGTGCCTGCTGTCCCCCCATCCCTCTTTCTCTTTCTTTCTCTCTTTCTTTCTTTCTTTCTTTCTTTCTCTCTTTTTTCTTCTCCCTCTTTCTTTCTATCTTTCTTCCTCTTGATCTTTCTTTCTTTCTCTCCCTCTTTCTTTTTTTCTTTCTTTCTTTATTTCTTTCTTTCTCTCTCTCTTTCTTTCTCTTTCTTTCTCTCCCTCTTTCTCTCCCTCTTTCTTTCTTTCTTTCTCTCTCTCCCTCTTTCTCTCCCTCTTTCTTTCTTTCTCTCTCTCCCTCTTTCTTTCTCTCCCTCCTTTCTTTCTTTCTCTCTCTCCCTCTTTCTTTCTCTCCCTCTTTCTTTCTCTCCCTCTTTCTTTCTCTCCCTCTTTCTTTCTTTCTTTCTATCTTTCTTCCTCTCGATCTTTCTTTCTATCTTTCTTCCTCTCGATCTTTCTTTCTTTCTTTCTTTCTTTCTTTCTTTCTTTCTTTCTTTCTTTCTCTCTTTCTTTCCCTCTTTCTCTCGCTCTTTCTTTCTTTCTTTCTTTCTCCCTCCATCCCTCATTCATCTCAGACTCTAACCACACACCCTCCGAGCCACGCCCACGCTAGCCACGCCCACAATTTCACGTAAACCACTCCTATTTTTCGCCGCCGTAGAGGGCCCCTTAGCAGAATTTTTCTTAGGGCCCCAGAGAGATCAGGACCAGCACTGGGCTTACCTGTAGTAAAAAGAGGTTGTAAAGGGCTTCGATCTAAGGTAAGTACTTCATAATGAGCTAGTATGCTATGCATACTAGCTCATTATGCCTTTGCCTTGCAGGGTGTTTTTGAAAAAAAAAAAAAAAAGAGGGTTTACTTCCTCTTTAAAGAAGTCTTACAGAACTCATTGCAGCCAAATGATAAAGCTTGCTATTGACAAGCTATAATTCCTCTTTTAGACAGTTTGATAAATGAGGTCCGCTGCTGTACAGAGTAGGTGTGTGGTCAGCTGTCTGTCTGCATTCCAAACTCACCAGCTCCTGTATTCCTGGGACAAAATAGTCTTTGACCTTTTTCACAGGTTTGACCCATTACTCTTTTTATTGGCCCCTGTGGACAGCCAATGATGTATGAGATCACCCCCTGCCTCCTCTGTGGCTCAGTCCACTGACGGGTTTGAAAACTGGCTCAAGCCACAGGATGGTCAGCCTATCTAATCTAGCAAGGTCACCGGGTGTTCCCGGGAGGCCGGTCATCCAAGGATCAGTCTATATATAGATGAATATTTCAGGACGGAACACTTGTGTACATTCTGCATCTCCCCACTCGCTTGTCAAGAAGACTTTTCTAACAATGGGCCAGATTCTCATACTTTTCCCGTGGCCATAGCGTAAGCTATTTACACTACGCCGCCCCAACTTACTGGAGCAAGTGCCATGTTCCTCAAGCACTTGCTCCGTAGTTTGCGGAGGCGTAGTGTAAAAGGCCCGGCGTATCCCCGCGTATTTCAATGGGGGCGGCTTATATTTAAATTAAGCGCGCCCCCGTTCCGATCGAACTGCGCATGCGCCGGGCTAAAAATAGCCCAGTGCGCATGCTCCAGTTCTCGGCGAAAAAACGTCAATGACGCCTACGTGTGCGTCATTGAGGTAAAGTCGTATTCAAGAACGACTTACGAAAACGACGTACCCGACGGGAAAAGACGACGCCATACTTAACATGGCATACGTGGGACTAGCGTAAGGTTACCCCTCATATAGCAGGGGTAACCTTACGCTTACGCAAACGACGTAAGCGACGGTTATGCGACGCAAATTCGTTCGGGAATCGGCGTATCAGGCTCATTTGCATAAACAAATGAGACCTGAACGTAAACGCCACCTAGCGGCCGGCGGCGAATTACATTTAAGATCCGACAGTGTAAGTGACTTACACCTGTCGGATCTACAGCGTATCTATGCGAAAATGATTCTAGGAATCACTCGCATAGATACGCGGGTCAAAAAAGAGAGATACGACGGAGTTTCCTGAGATACTCCGTCGTAACTCTTCTGAGAATATGGCCCATAATCTTCATTCTTTGAACCCTTCTAGAGAGGGGTTTATTCAATGCTTAAAATGTTAGATCACCTTTACAGAAAAAATGTAACACCAGACACCCTCCCCACTCCCCGGTTCCTGCTGTACTTACCACCGGCGTTGCTGAGCTGCACCCTACAGCCGGTCCGGCAGTCTGGAGATTTGAAATCCTTGCTCTTCCCTGTGCTGTGCTTTTAAGATGGACCAGATCAATTCAATGTGATGGCACTGACCAATCAGAATCATTCTGAACTGTCATAAACAGTGGCGGATTTTGTGGGTTCCTCTTTAACTACCTGTAATAAATAAATAAATTAATATATATTTTTTTTATATATACAGTGTGTGTGTGTGTGTATATAGCTATACATACACTTTAAGGGCCAGATTCTCAAAAGAGATACGACGGCGTATCTCCAGATACGCCGTCGTATCTCTGAGTCTGGGCTGCCGTATCTATGCGCCTGATTCTTAGAATCAGTTACGCATAGATTTCTATTAGATCCGACCGGCGTAAGTCTGTTACGCCGTTGGATCTTAACTGCATATTTACGCTGGCTGATAGGGGCATGTACGCTGATTTACGCCTAGAAATATGTAAATCAGCTAGATACGCCAATTCACGAACGTACGCCCGGCCGTCGCATTACAGATACGCCGTTTACGTTAGGCTTTTTCCGGCGTAAAGTTACCCCTGCTATATGAGGCGCAGCCAATGTTAAGTATGGATGTCGGGCCAGCGTCGAATTTTCCGTTGATTACGGTATTTGCGTAAGTCGTTCGCGAATAGGGCTGGACGTAATTTACGTTCACGTCGAAACCAATACGTCCTTGCGGCGTACTTTGGAGCAATGCACACTGGGATATGTACACGGACGGCGCATGCGCAGTTCGTAAAAAAACGTCAATCACGTCGGGTCACCACCCATTTACATAAAACACGCCCCCCTCATACTCATTTGAATTAGGCGCGCTTACGCCGACCCCATTTACGCTACGCCGCCGTAACTTAGGAGGCAAGTGCTTTGTGAATACAGCAATTGCCTCTCTGATTTATGGCGGCGTAGCGTACATACGATACGCTACGCCGCCGTAACAATGCGCTCGGCTACCTGAATCTAGCCCATAGTGTTTATGTAAAGCACTGTGTAAATTGTTGGCACTACATAACTACCTGTAATAAATAAATAAATTAATATATATATTTTTAATATATACAGTGTGTGTATATATATATATATATATATACACACACACACATAAAAAGCTATACATACACTTTAATTTTTTTGCACTTTAAAAATGCAAAATAAATCCTATTGGCTGTTCCATAATTGTTACACCATCACTCTCGGCCTCATTAAATAAATATGACATATCAATGACATGAAGAAGTCCACGTGCTGAGACTGGAGAGCAGAGAAGGCGGCGGCACTCAGGGGGGGGGGGGGCTGGAGTGACGCCATATACTCTTGTAAGGAATGATATGAGGATCTGTGTCCAGGAAGTATGGCATCTTTCCAACAACGTCCGCCCCGTGCCCCGAGGAAACACAGGGAGACGAGACCAAGTCGCGCTCACGTGCTGAATTCCCAGTACTCATTCATCTCTATGAGACCGATATAACGTGTAACTCCACCCTCCCCACAGTCATGTACATTGAGAGATACGGCGCCAATTCTGCGTTCCTTTACTTGTACCGACTTCTGCGACTGATCCAGATTTGCGCGATTCTTCAGGAATCTGTACAGATAAAAAAAAGAAGAAGATGAAGAGGAAAAATAAAAGAACAAAAAGAAGAAGACAAGTTAGGAACACATATGCTGATTACCGCAGCGGAATAATATTATCGAGATAAGATGACACATTTGTCTAATTAATTATCGTTTTATCGTCTTCGTTTGATCAAATCTTGAGAAGTTCTTCTTCATTTCTTTTTATGTTTTAACACATCGCATGTTCAGCCAAGACCCATTTACTTCTTTCACAATGAATGGGCTGCCAAAACGCACCCTAATGTGCCTGAAAACGCACATCACCCGTATTTTCTAATGAAACTCAACACACGACGCGGCGCGCTACAACTCGGGAGCATCGCTCCAAACTTTCAGTACGAGGCCCACAGCTTATATTTTACAAAGATCTGCAATTTGTTTTTTTACAAAGGAATATAATGCAAATGAATAAATACGTTTTAGTTGGACCTATTTTGTAAACAGCAAGATATGACTCTGAATAAAAGAGAAATGGGTATAAAAGTTCCCCTTTACATCAGCATTCCCATCAGAGTCATTATTTACATCTGTGTCCCCATCAGAGTCCCTCCTTACATCAAAATCCCTTCTAACACCAGTGTCCCCATCAGAGTTCCCTTTACATCAGTGTCCCCATCAGAGTTCCCTTTACATCAGTGTCCTCATCAGAGTCTTGCTTATATCAGTGTCCCCATCAAAGTCCCTCCTTACATCAGTGTCCACATCAGAGTCCCTCAAACTTCAGTGTCCCCATCAGAGTCCCCATTACATCAGTGTCCTCACCAGAGCCCCCATTACATCAGTGTCCTCACCAGAGACCCCCATTACATCAGTGTCCTCACCAGAGCCCCCATTACATCAGTGTCCTCACCAAAGGCCCCCATTACATCAGTGTCCTCACCAAAGACCCCATTACATCAGTGTCCTCACCAGAGCCCCCTATTACATCAGTGTCCTCATCAGAGCCCCCATTACATCAGTGTCCTCACCAAAGCCCCCATTACATCAGTGTCCTCACCAGAGCCCCCATTACATCAGTGTCCTCACCAAAGACCCCATTACACCAGTGTCCTCACCAAAGCCCCCATTACATCAGTGTCCTCACCAGAGCCCTCCATTACACCAGTGTCCTTACCAGAGCCCCCCATTACACCAGTGTCCTCACCAGAGCCCCCCATTACATCAGGGTCCTCACCAGAGCCCCCCTTACATCAGTGTCCTCACTAGAGCACCCATTACATCAGTGTACTCACCAGAGCCCCCATTACATCAGTGTCCTCACCAAAGCCCCCATTACATCAGTGTCCTCACCAGAGCCCCCATTACATCAGTGTCCTCACCAAAGACCCCGTTACACCAGTGTCCTCACCAGAGCCCCCATTACATCAGTGTCCTCACCAGAGCCCCCCATTACATCAGTGTCCTCACCAGAGCCCCCATTACACCAGTGTCCTCACCAAAGCCCCCATTACATCAGTGTCCTCACCAAAGCCCCCTAACATCAGTGTCCTCACCAGAGCCCCCATTACATCAGTGTCCTCACCAAAGCCCCCATTACATCAGTGTCCTCACCAGAGCCCCCCATTACACCAGTGTCCTCACCAGAGCCCCCCATTACACCAGTGTCCTCACCAGAGCCCCCATTACATCAGTGGCCTCACCAGAGCCCCCATTACATCAGTGTCCTCACCAGAGCCCCCATTACATCAGTGTCCTCACCAAAGCCCCCATTACATCAGTGTCCTCACCAAAGCCCCCATTACATCAGTGTCCTCACCAGAGCCCCCATTACGTCAGTGTCCTCACCAGAGCCCCCATTACATCAGTGTCCTCACCAAAGCCCCCATTACATCAGTGTCCTCACCAAAGCCCCCATTACATCAGTGTCCTCACCAAAGCCCCCATTACATCAGTGTCCTCACCAAAGCCCCCTAACATCAGTGTCCTCACCAGAGCCCCCCATTACATCAGTGTCCTCACCAGAGCCCCCATTACATCAGTTTCCTCACCAAAGCCCCCCATTACATCAATGTCCTCACCAGAGCCCCCATTACATCAGTGTCCTAACCAAAGCCCCCATTACATCAGTGTCCTCACCAGAGCTCCCCATTACATCAGTGTCCTCACCAGAGCCCCCCATTACATCAGTGTCCTCACCAGAGCTCCTATTACACCAATGTCCTCACCAGAGCCCCCCAATACACCAGTGTCCTCACCAGAGCCCCCCAATACACCAGTGTCCTCACCAGAGCCCCCCATTACACCAGTATCTTCACCAGAGCCCCCCAATACACCAGTGTCCTCACCAGAGCCCCCCATTACACCAGTGTCTTCACCAGAGCCCCCCATTACACCAGTGTCCTCACCAGAGCCCCCCATTACACCAGTGTCCTCACCAGAGCCCCCCATTACATCAGTGTCCTCACCAGAGCCCCCATTACATCAGTGTCCTCACCAGAGCCCCCATTACATCAGTGTCCTCACCAGAGCCCCCCATTATATCAGTGTCCTCACCAGAGCCCCCCATTACATCAGTGTCCTCACCAGAGCCCCCCATTATATCAGTGTCCTTACCAGAGCGCCCCCCCCCCCATTACATCAGTGTTGCCATCAAAATCCCTTGTTACATCAGTGTCCCCATTATAGTCCCTCTTTACTTTAAGGTCCCCATATGTTGCTGGGTTGTAGAGACTGTGCACCTCAAAATCCTGTATCGGGCTGAAGGTAATGGCTGTGGGTAACAGTTTGGATTCCCCTGAGCAGTGCATTTTAGGTGCGTTCCCATGTATCGTGGTAATAAATGTGTTATCACAACGCGGACGTGGTATCCAGCCGTAACCTATTTCTGTTTATTTCAAAAATGTTTCAGACACTGAAATTTTGGACGTTGGTCTTATCGACAGATTTGTGTGTTGAGTTGGAATGTTTAGAAGACGGAGAAGAATCCTAATAGAAATAAAAATAAATAAAGTGCGGGCACCGGCCAAATTGTTGGCATGCCGAAGGCTGGCACACTGTGCCAGAAAATTGCCCAAGTGAGAAGAATTGTATGAAATGGATAGTTCAGACATCGAGAGGAATGTTAACTGGATAGTCAACCAATGTGCGACTGACAGAGCATGTCACAGCTTGTATGGAGAGAGGAGATAAGAGCTCCAAGCCCAATGGATCGTCTTCATATGAATTTTTATTTGCCACAATAAATGAGTTGATTAAGAGGTGGCACGACAAATATGTTTCGGGGGTCATCCACAAATCCCCCTTTTTCAGGGCTTGGATTTATTGTGTAAGAGCAATCTGGAGAGTTGGGTTAATCCTGGATTTTAATTCTTTATAGGTTGCATTTTAAAGCATTTTCAGTAATGTTATCTGGCAGCAAGCTGGCAGCAAGAGTGGCATTAATGACAAGGCATATGCCCAGATCAGATCCGAGGCATATTCACAAGCCAACAGCCTAACCCCAGCCAAAACTTTCTAAGTACTGGATAGAGTAGGGAAAGGTTAGAAACTTTGGCAGGGTCTTTTATTTTCATGTCCCCGCAGTGCAGATTTTCCTTCACTTCCTGTCCTGATCACCTTTTTAGGAAAAAGGAGAAATTTCCTCAACAGTGACAGAGAATGGCAATCATTTATTTTAAATCATTAAATAAAACTCTCTCTTTGTTCATTTTTACAAAAACTGACTGGTGCCAATCTTTTCACCTTGCACTATACCCACCAGTGGCGACTGGTTCTCCAAATTTTTGGGGGGGCCGCAAACAAACTGAAAAAAAAAAAATCAATTGGAGCCACTGTGCCATCAAACACAACTATTGTGCCAGATGCAGCTACTGTGACATCAAACGCAGCCACTGTACCCATAAACTCCCGCCACTGTGCCATCAAACGCAGCCACTGTACCCATCAATTGCTGACACTGTGCCCCATCAAATGCTGTCAGTGTGCCCATCAATTTCCGCTACTGTGCCCCATCAGATGCTGCCAGTGTGCCCATCAATTTCCGCTACTGTGCCCCATCAGATGCTGCCAGTGTGCCCATCAATTTCCGCTACTGTGCCCCATCAGATGCTCCCAGTGTGCCCATCAATTTCCACTACTGTGCCACATCAGATGCTGCCAGTGTGCCCATCAATTTCCGCTACTGTGTCCCATCAGATGCTGTCAGGGTGCCCATCAATTGCCGCTACTGTGCCCCAACAGAGGCTGTCAGCGTGCCCATCAATTTCCGCTACTGTGCCCCATCAGATGCTGCCAGTGTGCCCTTCAATTGCCACTACTGTTCGCCATCAGATGCTGCCAGTGTGCCCTTAAATCGCTGCTACTGTGCCCCATTAGATGCTGTCAGTGTGCCCATCAATTGCCGCTACTGTGCCCCATCAGATGCTGTCAGTGTGCCCATCAATTGCCGCTACTGTGCCCCATCAGATGCTGTCAGTGTTCCCATTAATTGCCGCTACTGTGCCCCATCATATGCTACCAGTGTGCCCATCAATTGCCGCTACTGTGCCCCATCAGAAGCTGCCTGCACTTACTTATCTCGGAGCGGGTCAGCAGCGGTCTCCTGCACGTCCTCCATGTCTTCTTCCGTCCAATCACAGCGCCTGGCGTTTCAGCCAATCGGGTGACCGGTAACAGACCCAGAAACCTAATTGGCTAAGAGGCAGATTCAGTGTTATCAAAGAGAAGAAATTCGCTTTTCTAAAGCACAGCTGAGTGAACAGCGAACGCCCAGCATGGCGCCCGCTGTTCACATTTTTGGGCGCCTATTAGAGCCTATGGCTCTAATTAGGCACTTCCAAAAAACACCCCCCGCCGCTGTACTTCAGGTGTCCAGCGCCCAAAAAGGGGCTGGACACCTGAATAGGGGGTGTCAGCAGCAACCATAGATAGATTCATGTAATGCATGAATCTATCTATCTATGGTGATTAGAGCAGTGCAGGAAAGGGGGGGCAGTGCTTTTGCGCCCTTTATGGACGCAACGCCACTGATACCCACTATGCCTAGTAACCTGCCCCCTGAGGAGGAATGTCAGTTCTCCCTGGCTCTGGGGGTCACCATCAGACCTTTGGAAGTTGGAGAGACCGCTACATAAACAATGAAAGGACAGTACATTGTTTCCAAAAACAACCATCTACAATACTCCAATAAATACAGAAAGGAACAAAAGTGAAATAAGATGATAGTAAGAATATAAAATAATAGAATAGAATAGAATGAATATTGCTGTCTTCTGAAATATGAATAGATTTGAAAATAATGAGGCGCTGGGATTGGACGCCTATCAGACATCAATCACAGCAGAGGACGGGAGAAGACGACGGGAGAAGATGACGGGAGAAGACGACGGGAGAAGACATTGAGGAGCGTGAAGGTCACTGCTGCCCCACCGAGACAAGGTAAGTGCCGGGTGGGGGATGCACACTGGCAGCATTTGATGGGCACAGTGGCGGCAATTGATAGGCACAGTGGCTGCAATTGATGTGGTTTTTTTTAGTTTGTTTGCGCCCCCCAAAAAAAATTTGAGGACCAGCTGCCACTACAGCAGTGTTAGCCTTTCGGCTTCATGCCGGAAACCCTACTGCACATGCCTGAGGCCCCACTCCTCTCTCCTACTGGTCCAGCGACATGGGGAGGAGGAGGGAGCCCCGCGGTGATGTCATGGGTCCCGGCGTGGACTCCTGGAACTGAAAACAGGATACCTGTCAAAGACGGGTATCCTGTCCCCCCTCCCCTCCGAAAGGTGGCATTTGTGACACCAGAGGGGGAGAGGAGACAAATGAGCGGAAGGTCCACTTTTGGGTAGAACTCCGCTTTAATGAACAAATCTGAAACAAAACATATTTTTCCAGTGTACACGTCTCCACTTTGCACACCTTTTGTTTGGATCCACCTGAAATGTATTTAGATAATTTACACCAAGCCCCCGTTCACAAAGGAGCGATTTGTCATGCGATTTAACAGGTCAAAACGTATGACAAGCCGCATCCTATTCCCGGCAATGGTAGCGTTCAAATTGATGTGATGCCGACTAAGTTTGCGGAGCCGCATCAATTTGAGATGCGGCTTTGAACATGTGCGATACGTTATATAAGGATCTTATTTATACAATACTTATAGCCAATGGGCCAGATTCAGAGACAAGATATGACGGCGTATCTCCTGATACACCGTTGTATCTCAGAGTTGCGTCGGTCGTATCTATGCGCCTAATTCAGAGAATCAGTTACGCATAGCTATGCCTAAGATCCGACAGGTGTAAGTGACTTACACCGTCGGATCTTAGGCTGCAATTCCAGGCCGGCCGCTAGGTGGCGCGTCCATATCTTTTACGCATCGATTATGCTAATGAGCATTTACGCCGATTTAGAAACGAACAACCGCCCGGCGCTTTTTTTTTTACGTCGTTTGCGTTCGGCTTTTTCCGGCGGAAAGTTACCCCTGCTATAGCAGGGGTAAGTGCGGCGTATCCTATGTTAAGTATGGCCGTCGTTCCCGCGCCGAGTTTTGAATTTTTGACGTTGTTTGTGTAAGTCGTTCACGAATACGGATGGACGTAATTTACGTTAACGTCGAAACCAATGACTTCCTTGCGACGTCATTTGGAGCAATGCACGCTGGGATATTTTACGGACGGCGCATGCGCCGTTCAACTAAAACGTCAAAAACGCAGGGTCAACATAAATTTAAATAAAACACGCCCCCTACATCCCCATTTGAATTACGCGGCCTTACGCCGCAACACATACGCTACGCCGCTCTAACTAAGGGCGCAAGTTCTTTGTGAATAAAGAACTTGCGCCCAAAGTTAGAGCGGCGTAACGTATCGGAGATACGTTACGCGGGCCGGACAGATACGCCGATGTATCTGAATCCGGCCCAGTATGTGCAGATACATGACAGCTACACCACAAAGGATCCTTGCCAGCGAGGGTCACTCGGATCAAAGTACACACTTTTTGTTTGTATTTCCAAACTGCCAGCACTGAATACATAGACACGTGCACACACGTCTTCCTGGACCAAATTTCAAGATCTGCAAAATGAAAAAAGGACAAGGAGAAAACTTTCCTTCTTACATGAAAGGAGGGGGACTAATGGGGACTAAAGGAAAAAAGGTTGGGACTTTACTTACAAACGTTCTAGGATGAAAAACAGGGAATTTTTAACCACTTCAGCCCCAGAAGAATTGGCTGCCCAATGACCGGGTCATTTTTTGCGATTCGTCACTGCGGCGCTCTAACTGACAATTGCGCGGTCGCGCGACGTTGCACCCAAACAAAATTGATGTCCTTTTTTTTCCCACAAATAGAGCTTTCTTTTGGTGGTATTTGATCACCTCTGCGATTTAATTTTTTTACGCTTTAAACAAAAAAAATGCGTCAATTTTGAAAAAAAAAAGCAACATTTTTTACTTTTTGCTATAATAAATATCCCCCAAAAATATATAAAAAAATGATTTTCTCCCTCAGTTTAGGCCAATACGTATTCTTCTACATATTTTTGGTATAAAAAAAAAAATAGCGTATATTGATTGGTTTGCACAAAAGTTATAGGCCCGGATTCAGAGAGATCGGCGCATCTTTAGATAGGCGTAGCGCATCTCATATGTGCTACGCCACCGTAAAAAATTGAGAGGCAAGTACAGTATTCACAAAGCACTTGCTCCCATATGTACGCCAGCGTAACGTAAATGGGCCGGCGTAAGCCCGCCTAATTCAAAGTAGCAAGGCAGTGGGCGTGTTGTATTATAATTAACCGTGACCCCGTGTAAATGCATGGCCGAACGAACGGCGCATGCGCGCGCATGTTTAGAATCACGTCGCAAATACTCCCTAAGGTACATCGGCTCAATGCTTCAGACGTGAACGTAACCTACGCCCAGCCCCATTCACGAACGTCTTACGCAAATGACGTAAAATACAACGCTGTTCCCGCGCCCATACCTTAACATGACTTACCCCTGCTTTATGAGGGGTAAAGTTACGCCGGACGTACGTCTTACGCAACCGGCGTAGCTTACTGCGACGGGCGCAAGTACCGTATTTATCTTGCTATAACGCGCCCCGGCGTATAGCGCGCACCCCCAAACTTGAAGGAAAATTCCTGGAAAAAAATAAATACTTACAGTTTGGATGCCCCTTGTCGGCGTCCTGCCCGTCGTCCATCGCGTCCATCGGCGGCCTCATCCAGGGTCCTTCTGCCACCATCGTGGTGTCCTCCACGCTCGATCCCCTCTTCCTGCGCTATGTTTGAACCACTGCGCCGACATATACCGAGCGCAGTACACTCTGGTATAGTCGGGCAGGCTCGGCTCCTCTCGCGTAAAGGACGTACAGGACGCACAGGACGTGACCGCGAGAGGAGCTGAGCCTGCCCGACTATACCCGAGTGTACTGCGCTCGGTATATGTCGGCGCAGTGGTTCAAACATAGCGCGGGAAGCGGGTATCAGCGTATATTTTGCCTTGCCCTGATTTTCAGCGTAACACTTTTTTGTTTTTGGGTTTAGATACATTTTAAATGGATTGAGGATTGCTGAACGGTGAAGATTTAACACCAGGGAAAAGAAAAAGAAAAGTAAAGGAGGCGCAAGTTTTACTTTTAAGTTAAAAATGGTTGGAGAAACAAAAAAAATGCCAGGCTGGCACCGGGTCGTATTTGTTTCCATCTTCTAGCGGGGACTGTCGGCACACACAGGAATACGTTATGTACGGGAAGGAACACTGATGGGGATTTCTTTGTGAACGGCGCCATGAAAATGACAAAATGTGTAATAGAGGGATGTGAACAACACGGCCGGCATGTTAAGATGCAACGTGATAAAACCATTACAGCATGAATAAAATATAAAAAGGGAACGCAGCCATTGCCATTGAAGTCCAAATCAAAGCGCCCGTCAATCCCCAAACTTTTCTATCGGCTCTGGGTAGACGCATCCGCCACTCCTTTCATATCTATTCCCCAGAGTGTCACTACTAATATCATAGGAAGAGCAATAATCACAAAGGTGGGGCTGAGAACTCTGCAGCTGACAAAGTCAACAACACCTGAAAAAATCTGAAATCCAACCCAATTCCAAAACTTAAAGGGTTTGTAAAGCTTTGCGTTTTTCACCTTAACCACTTAAGCCCTGGACCAAAATGCAGCTAAAGGCCCAGGCCAGGTTTTGCGATTCGGCACTGCGTCGCTTTAACAGACAATTGCGCGGTCGTGCGACGTGGCTCCCAAACAAAATTGGCGTCCTTTTTTTCCCACAAATAGAGCTTTCTTTTGGTGGTATTTGATCACCTCTGCGGTTTTTATTTTTTGCGCTATAAACAAAAATAGAGCGACTATTTTGAAAAAAATGCAATATTTTTTACTTTTTGCTATAATAAATATCCCCCAAAAACATATATAAATTTTTTTTTCCCTCAGTTTAAGCCGATACGTATTCTTCTACCTATTTTTGGTAAAAAAAAATCACAATAAGCGTTTATCGATTGGTTTGCGCAAAATTTATAGCGTTTACAAAATAGGGGATTTACTTTTTTTTTTTTACTACTAAAGGCGGCGATCAGCGATTTTTTTAGTGACTGCGACATTATGGCGGACACTTCAGACAATTTTGACACATTTTTGGGACCATTGTCATTTTCACAGCATTTAAATTGCATTGTTTATTGTGAAAATGACAGTTGCAGTTTGGGAGTTAACCACAAGGGGGCGCTGAAGGAGTTATGTTTCACCTAGTGTGTGTTTACAACTGTAGAGGGGTGTGGCTGTAGGTCTGACATCATCGATTGTGTCTCCCTATAAAAGGGATCACACGATCGATGCAGCCGCCACAGTGAAGCACGGGGAAGCCGTGTTTACACGCGGCTCTCCCCGTTCTTCAGCTCCGGGGAGCAATCGCGAGGGGGCGGCTAGAAACGAATAGCCGCGCCCTCATCCCGAATTGCTCTCAGACGATTTCCAACCGCCCCATGTACCGGGGGGGTCCCGATCGGACCCCCGACCCGCGGAAAGGCAGGGACGTACATGTACGCCCATCTGCCTGTACGTGCCATTCTGTGGACATACATGTACATGCGGCGGTCGTTAAGTGGTTAATGCATCCAATGCATTAAAGCGGAGCTCCACCCTAAAGTGGAACTCCCGCTGATCGGAACCCTCCCCCCCTCTAGTGTCACATTTGACACCTTTCAGGGGGGAGGGGGGTGCAGATACCTGTTTAAAGACTGGTATTTGCACCCACTTCCGGCCACACAGTCTTGGGCAGACTGCGGGCATAACGTCACCTCCCGCCCCCCCCCCCCCCTGTTGTGTTCTGGGAACACTCGGCTCCCAGTACACAGCGGGAGCCAATCGGCAGGCGTAGCGTGACTCGTCCATGCGCCGTAGGGAACTGGGCAGTGAAGCCAGGAGCGCTTCACTTCCTGGTTCCCTCACCAAGGATGGCGGGGGGGGGGGGGCAGCAGAGTGACGAGCGATCGCTCATCCTCTGCTGTGGACGGCGCTGGACACGCATTGGTGTGAATGGAGCCTTATGGCCCGTACACATGATCTGAAAATCGAACGAAAAATACAGCTTTCTAATCGATCGTACGATAATCGGGTCGTTAGTACCGAGCTTTCGAAAGCCAATCACGATAGTTTATCCAATATTATCCGATGGGACGAGTGCGAAAATTGCAATGGTGTGAACGGCAAATCCGCTATTCTGCCTGGCACCTGCGATTCTGAATCGATGCAGGACGCACTTGCAATACTACTCTGAAGTCGCACAGATATGAATGGTTATGATTGGGAATCATGGGGTACGACTTGTCATGCGACTCTGATGTCCAAAGTCGCAGGAAAAATCGCACATGTGTAAAAGGGGCCTTAGCAGCAGCAAAGACAGGATCGGGTGCCCATGTCCAAACACTTATCGTTCCAATGTACTGAAAATTGAGCTGGGTTGCTACAGATAAGTGCCGCTGATCAGTTTTTGATGACTCAGCAAATTTTTATTTTGTACAAGCGGCTGCCAACTGGAGTTCTAGTTTAAGCAGCATTACAAGTTATTAACACGATCACAATGGTATTCCTTTACAACTATTACACATGACATCATCCTGTCAGAATGTGTTGCAGCTTCTCTGCCAAATGAATCATCAGCATACACAGACGCCGCATGCTAATGTTCCCGAGAACTTGAATAACTTGAGTCCTACCGGAGGAGAAGACGATCAGCCAGCAAAGAGTTCTTCCACTAGAAGGACCTGATTAGAGCCATGCTTGTACGTAGAGATAAGCAGGTGCATGCGTCATTGTGCGTTTCGTTTGTGCATTGGCATGCGTTGTTAACCACTTACAGACCGGAAGATTTGCCCCCTTAATGACCAGGTCATTTTTTTTTTGCAATTTGGCACTGCATCGCTTTTACTGACAATTGCGCGGTCGTGTGACATTATACCCAAATAAAATTGGCATCCTTTTTTCCCCACAAATAGAGCTTTATTTTGGTGGTATTTGATCACCTCTGCGGTTATTATTTTTTGCGCTATAAACAAAAAAAAAAAGAGCGACAATTTTGAAAGAAATATATAGGCCTAGATTCACGTAGGGCGGCGTAAGTGTGGACGGGCGTAGCGTATCGTATTTACGCTACGCCGCTGCAACTTAGAGAGGCAAGTGCTGTATTCACAAAGCACTTGCGTCCTAAGTTACGGCGGCGTAGCGTAAATGTGCCGGCGTAAGCGAGCCTAATTCAAATTGTGAAGAGGTGGGTGTGTTTTATGCTAATGAATCGTGACCCGACGTGATTGACGTTTTGAACGAACGGCGCATGCGCCGTCCGTGGACTTATCCCAGCGCGCATGCGTCGGATAGAATGCCTAAGATACGTCGAACACTGCCTATGACGTGAACGTAACTTACGCACAGCCCTATTCGCGTACGACTTACGCAACTGACGTAAAAAGATACGCTTGTTCCGACGTCCATACTTTGCATGGGCTGTGCCACCTAGAGACTTGCTTTATCTTTACGCCGGCGTATGTCTTACGTAAACGGCGTAACTAAATGCGCTGGCGCACCTACGTTCGTGAATCGGCGTATCTATCTCATTTGCATATTCAACGCGGAAATCAACGGAAGCGCCACCTAGCGGCCATCGTAAATATGCACCCAAGATACGACGGCGTAGGAGACTTACGCCGCTCGTATCTTGGCAGAATGTATGCGTAACTGATTCTATGAATCAGGCGCATACATACGACAGCGCTCATTAGGACTTACGACGGCGTATCTGGAGATACGCTGTCGTAAGTCTCTCTGAATCTGGGCCATAGTTTTTTATCCCAATTTAAAAATCAGTTTAGACCAATATGTATTCTTCTACATATTTTTGGTAAACAAAATCGCAATAAGCGTATATTGATTGGTTTGCGCAAAAGTTATAGCGTCTACAAAATAGGGGATAGATGTATGGCATTTTTATTATTATTTAATCTTTTTACTAGTAATGGCGGTGATCTGCGATTTTTAGCAGGACTGCGACATTGCGGCAGACAGATCGGAGACTTTTGACACTTTTTTGGGACCATTGACATACAGCGATCAGTGGTATAAAAATGCACTGATTACTGTATAAATGTCACTGGCAGGGAAGGGATGAACACTAGGGGACTGTATACCACAGACTATCAACATAAGAGGGTCCTCTGACCACCAATGTAAGTTTTTTTTTTTCCTCCCATTTACTACTAATGTAAGAGGCTCCTTCTCACACTGGAAAAATGGATATTACCGCGCTTATCAAAGGAGGGGAAACAGAGAGGGGAAGAAAGGGGGAGGGGAAATGAAAGTGATGAGAAGTGGAGGTACAGCTGCGGCACTGGAAGGTGTATCAAACCATAAGCAATTGAAAATGGGGAGGGTAGTGCTGCGCTAATCAGTGGTGAATGGATAAGTGAATAAACAGGTGGGGGAGGGGAATGAAAGTAGGTGTAATTGAAATGAGGAGCAATATAGCCCAAATGGCATCAGCATAAAAATAAATATAAATGATCAGTGAACAATAACAGTAATGGTGCAAATCATATAACTACACAGGTTCCTCTTAATGTGATGAAATACACTAAGTAATGGTGCAAAAAAAATTTTCAGGTAACTGTGCTAAGTGACACTCCTATATTGGTGATAAACAGTCCATCAACAGAGTTTGAAAAATATTAGCAAAAAATATAAGTAAAATTTCAAAAGTCCAAGAAAGCAAAAGTGCAAGTGTAGGTCCGCAATATGGAGTGAGAGGAAAATGGGTATCCAGTGATCCTTTTAGGGTAAGTAAGGATGTCCCCTTACCTTACTGCTGTAAGGTAACAGCATATAGATCCAACCACATTAGATGGTTCACTCGATGGGCTCTGATCCAACAACGGCAGGTCCTCCTTGGGGTTCTCGTCCCAGATTGGTCAGTTTCTCGCCCCAAAGAAATAAAGCATCGATGGTGTGATACCGTTTTAAAAATTTTAATTCTCAAAGAAAATAGACAGGGGTACTCACATAATCCAAAATACAATTGAGCATGTAAAAAAGAGGGGCAATCTGTCGCCAACGTCACCTCCGATACCTCTCAGTGGACTCATGCGCATTCGTCACTATCATGTGACTTCCTCAGGAGTAGTGAGAGGCATAAATGGGATCCTTTTTATAAGGTGACTTGTTTAGTAGGCTGTAAGTAAACTCAGCTGTTTGCCATGTAAATAATGCAGCTGCAGCCATTTTCCCGTAGTCTGCTAGGCATTTAATAGTAAAATCAAAAAATCAAAAAATTTCGCCCAGCATATAAAATATTTAAATTAGTAGCATTCAGATGGTGGGTGACAGATATGACATCTCATTTATATGGTTAACAATGAAAAAAATTGAAAAAACTTAAAAGCTTCAGCCAGGGGACGGAGACCATGGGGGGGGGGCAAACACAGAAGTCCCATTGTACCATCATAACATTCTGTGTTGACAGTACACAGCATTCTACAGGAAGTCTGGCAGCCGCCATTTTGTTGTAGCTCAAAAGTACCATCATAACATTCTGTGCTGACAGTACACAGCGTTCTACAGGAAGTCTGGCAGCCGCCATTTTGTTGTAGCTCTCTTGGACTTTCTTGGACTTTTGAAATTTTACTTATATTTTTTGCTAATATTTTTCAAACTCTGTTGATGGACTGTTTATCACCAATATAGGAGTGTCACTTAGCACAGTTACCTGAAAAAAATGTTTGCACCATTACTTATAGTGTATTTCATCCTTCTCACACTGACCATCAATGTACAAGGGTCCTTCTCCCACTGACAACCAGTGTAAGAGGATTTTTCTCCAGCTGACTATCAATATAAGAGGGGCCTCATTTCACTGACCACTAACGTAGGGGGTAGTTTCTCAGATGGACCATCATGTAAGAGAAACCTTCTTCCCCAGATTATCAATGTAAGAGGGTCCTTCTCCCACTGACCACCAATGTAAGAGAGTCCTCCCACTGACCACCAATGTAAGAGCATCCTTCTCACACTGACCACCAATGTAAGAGAGTCCTCCCACTGACCACCAAGGTAAGAGAGTCCTCCCACTGACCACCAATGTAAGAGAGTCCTCCCACTGACCATCAAGGTAAGAGAGTCCTCCCACTGACCACCAATGTAAGAGAGTCCTCCCACTGACCACCAATGTAAGAGCATCCTTCTTACACTGACCACCAATGTAAGAGGGTCCTCCCACTGACCACTAATGTAAGAGAGTCCTCCCACTGACCACCAATGTAAGAGGGTCCTCCCACTGACCACCAATGTAAGAGAGTCCTCCCACTGACCACCAATGTAAGAGGGTCCTCCCACTGACCACCAATGTAAGAGGGTCCTCCCACTGACCACCAATGTAAGAGAGTCCTCCCACTGACCACCAATGTAAGAGGGTCCTCCCACTGACCACCAATGTAAGAGATTCCTCCCACTGACCACCAATGTAAGAGAGTCCTCCCACTGACCACCAATGTAAGAGCATCCTTCTCACACTGACCACCAATGTAAGAGGGTCCTCCCACTGACCACCAATGTAAGAGCATCCTTCTTACACTGACCACCAATGTAAGAGGGTCCTCCCACTGACCACCAATGTAAGAGCATCCTTCTTACACTGACCACCAATGTAAGAGGGTCCTCCCACTGACCACCAATGTAAGAGGGTCCTCCCACTGACCACCAATGTAAGAGAGTCCTCCCACTGACCACCAATGTAAGAGGGTCCTCCCACTGACCACCAATGTAAGAGGGTCCTCCCACTGACCACCAATGTAAGAGATTCCTCCCACTGAACACCAATGTAAGAGCATCCTTCTCACACTGACCACCAATGTAAGAGCATCCTTCTCACACTGACCACCAATGTAAGAGAGTCCTCCCACTGAACACCAATGTAAGAGCATCCTTCTCACACTGACCACCAATGTAAGAGAGTCTTCCCACTGACCACCAATGTAAGAGGGTCCTCCCACTGACCACCAATGTAAGAGAGTCCTCCCACTGACCACCAATGTAAGAGAGTCTTCCCACTGACCACCAATGTAAGAGGGTCCTCCCACTGACCACCAATGTAAGAGAGTCTTCCCACTGACCACCAATGTAAGAGAGTCCTCCCACTGACCACCAATGTAAGAGGGTCCTCCCACTGACCACCAATGTAAGAGGGTCCTCCCACTGACCACCAATGTAAGAGAGTCCTCCCACTGACCACCAATGTAAGAGGGTCCTCCCACTGACCACCAATGTAAGAGGGTCCTCCCACTGACCACCAATGTAAGAGGGTCCTCCCACTGACCACCAATGTAAGAGAGTCCTCCCAATGACCACCAATGTAAGAGGGTCCTCCCACTGACCACCAATGTAAGAGGGTCCTCCCACTGACCACCAATGTAAGAGAGTCCTCCCAATGACCACCAATGTAAGAGGGTCCTCCCACTGACCACCAATGTAAGAGGGTCCTCCCACTGACCACCAATGTAAGAGCATCCTTCTCACACTGACCACCAATGTAAGAGCATCCTTCTCACACTGACCACCAATGTAAGAGCATCCTTCTCACACTGACCACCAATGTAAGAGCATCCTTCTCACACTGACCACCAATGTAAAGAGTCGTTTCTTTGATTGACCACCCTAAAAAAAAAAAAAATGTAAAAAAAAAAAAAAACCTTTAAAAAAATAGAAAAAAAAAAAGAAATGTACTCACCAGAAAGGTCGGTTGCTCTGTGGAACTTGCTAATCTGCCTCTTCCTCCACCACGGCAGGTCTTCTTCCTCGTCCTCCTCGCTCTGTCTTCTGGGGAATGTGGCGCACTGCCTTCTGGGAACTGTGTTCATCCCAGAAAGCAGCCGCCTATTCATCAAGGCGGCACAAGTCTCGCGCATGTGCAGTAGGAAACAGGCAGTAAAGCCGCAAGGCTTCACTGCCTGTTTCCCTTACTAAGGATCGTGGCGCCAGGACCCTCCACGATCAAGGGGTCGGCCTCGAGGGGGCTGACATCGCAGGCGCCTAGGACAGGTAAGTGTCCTTATTAAAAGTCAGCAGCTACAGTGTTTGTAGCTGCTGACTTTAAAAAAAAAGATGATTGACGGTCGGCTATGGCGCATCACGCTCCCGAAGATAGCCAAAATAGGACTTGTCTCTTCACGGCGCCTGCGCACAGACATCGGAGCTGACTGCGCAGGCGCCGTGAAGAGGCAAGTCCTATTTCGGCTATCTTCGGGGAGCGTGACGCGCCATAGCCGGCCGTCAATCATCTTCCCTGTGCATAGGAAAGCCCATTCCCCGCGGGGAGTCTGAAACTTCAGGTGGGAGAATGGATGGACAGCCGCACTCCAAAAAGTCTTGTTGAAAAAAGACGTGCTCTTTATTGTAAAAAGGAAAAAATGCACAGCACACAACAGCATACAGTGGGATAGACAGCTGACGCGTTTCGCATTAACAACTAATGGTTAGTCATAGTCTGAAACTTCATTACGGCAGTAAACAGTGAGTACGGCACCTAAAAATAAAAGAAAGGTGTACTGTAGATCGCGCTAGTATGCTTGATGGCATGCTAGAAAAAAAAAATGTTTTTTTTTAGGGTGAACCCCCGCTTTAAGGGCTTGTTCACACCACACGTGTTCCGGCGCTTTTTTCTGCATCCAAAACACATACAGTGCCTTGAAAAAGTATTCATACCCCTTAAAATTTTCCACATTTTGTCATGTTTGACAGAAAGTCAGGTAAATCTGTGGGTGTTGTCACAGACGGGACATACATTTCTGCCTTGTTTAGACAATACACCAATTGTTATTAGGCGTTGGCTGCAAAAGTAGCCAGAAAGGGTCTAAGGGCGTTGGAAAGCTTCAGCTGTTCAGAATGAGGCAATTAAGGCCTCTATAAGTAATCCAGAGGATTACCACTGATTGGCTGCATCCTGAGGCTTTGTGAGGAAGGAGAGCAGTGTACTGAAAGTCTTCTGAGGAGGTGAGGAGAGGATTGATTTTTCTGTGTGATTAAAATCAAAAGACTATTGTTTTTCTGCTGTATGACCAGCAGTGTCTGCCCAGCACTAGGCTGTGCCAGACGGGTGTTCTTTTTAAAATGAATACAGTACTTACCATTTTAGAGAGCGATCTTCTCCGCCGCTTCCGGGTATGATCTTCGGGACTGGGCGTTCCTATTTGATTGACAGCCTTCCGACGGTCGCATACAGCGTGTCACGAGTAGCCGAAAGTAGCCGAACGTCGGTGCGCAGGCGCCTTATAGAGCCGCACCGACGTTCGGCTTCTCTCGGCAACTGGTGACACGATGTATGCGACCGTCGGAAGGCTGTCAATCAAATAGGAACGCCCAGTCCCGAAGATCATACCTGGAAGCGGCGGGAGAACATCGATCTCTAAAACGGTAAGTACTGCATTCATTTTAAAAAGAACACCCGTTTCTGCTTAGTAAAATTAGCCTCAATCTAATGTTAAAAAAAAAATTCGGGTGAACTCCTGCTTTAACATAGGATACGCCTCATATAGCAGGGGTAACTATACGCCGAAAAAAGCCTTATGGAAACGACGTAAAAAACTGCGCCGGCCGGACGTACGTTCGTGGATCGCCGTATCTAGATAATTTGCATACTCAACGCGGAAATCGACGGATACGCCACCTAGAGGCCAGCGTAAATATGCACCTTAGATCCGACGGCGTACTAAGACGTACGCCAGTCGGATCTAGCACAGCTTCAGGCGTATCGTGTTTTGTGGATACAAAACAAAGATACGCCGGAGCAAATTAGAAGTTACGCGGTGTATCAATAGATACGCCAGCGTAACTTCTTTGTGGATCTGCCCCTAACATGAGTTTTAGGCAGTGGCGGCCTGTCCATTAGGGGCACAGGGGCTCCCCTAATCCATGCGACCGTCCTCTAATCTACATGTAGGGCACCAGATGTATTGATTTCTATGGGTTTTTATTTTTTTGGAAGCACATAATTGGACCCTGAGGCTCTAATTGACCAAAAAAAAAATGGGCTTGGGGCACAACCAATGTGCTGTACACGATGCTTTAAAGGAACAGGATCCTTTTTTTTGTTTTTACCGGTAGGTTAACAAACGCTTTAAGCTGCTGTTATCACACAACATCCCCGAGATCTATTACCAGATGCACACACAGTGGGCCAGATCCACGTAGCGTGGCGCATTGTTGCGTCCGGCGTAGCGTATCTCTGATACACTACGCCGCCGTAACTTACATCATATTTTCCTTATCCTGAAAGAATTTGCGCCGTAAGTTACGGCGGCGTAGTGTAACTTTGGCGGCGTAAGGGAGCGCAATTCAAATGGATGTGATGGGGGCGTGTTTTATGTTAATACGTCTTGACCCGACGTAAATGACGTTTTTTTTAACGGCGCATGTGCCGTCCGTGGGGGTATCCCAGTACGCATGCTCGAAATTAACCCGCAACAAGCCAATGCTTACGACGTGAACGTCATTCGACGCAAAGCCCTATTCGCGAACGACTTACGCAAACGACGTAAATTTTTCTAAATTTGACGCGGGAACGACGGCCATACGGAAAACGATGTAAAAAAAAGCCTTACGGAAACGACGTAAAAAAATGCGCCGGCCGGACGTACGTTCGTGAATCGCCGTATCTAGCTAATTTGCATACTCGACGCGGAAATCGACGGAAACACCACCTAGCGGCCAGCGTAAATCTGCACCTTAGATCCGACGGCGTACTAAGACGTACGCCAGTCGGATCTAGCACAGCTTCAGGCGTATCTTGTTTTGTGGATACAAAACAAAGATACGCCGGAGCAAACTAGAAGTTACGCGGCGTATCAATAGATACGCCAGCGTAACTGCTTTGTGGATCTGGCCCAGTATAATTATGCAGTGCTATTTGCCATTGCACACCATCTCAGTGATAAACTTCATTGAACTGACATTTAGTTACCATTGTTTTCTGCTATATATCAATATTGTGACATAAAAGACACAAATTGTGAATACAAATATTCACAAAAACAAATAATGATCCGTTTCGGTAAATCTCCACCATAAATAATGGTGTGAACAGGCACTCCTACGAGTGTATATACAGTATCTCACAAAAGTGAGTACACCCCTCACATTTATGTAAATATTTTCTTCTATCTTTTCATGTGACAACACTGAAGAAATGACACTTTGCTACAATGTTGTGTAGTGAGTGTACAGCTTGTATAACAGTGTAAATTTGCTGTCCCCTCAAAATAACTCAACACACAGCCATTAATGTCTAAACCGCTGGCCACAAAAGTGAGTACACCCCTAAGTGAAAATATCCAAATTGGGCCCAATTAGCCATTTTCCCTCCCCGGTTTCATGTGACTTGTTAGTGTTACAAGGTCTCAGGTGTGAATGGGGAGCAGGTGTGTTAAATTTGGTGGGGCAGATCCACATAGAAATAGATGGGCGCCGCCGTACCTTACCTGGCGTAATTTCAAATCCCCAAAGAATTTGCGCCGAAAGTTACGGCGGCGTAGTGTATCTCTGGCGGCGGAATTCAAATCGACGATTAGGGGGCGTGTTTCATTTAAATGAAGCGCGTCCCCGCGCCGAATGAACTGTGCATGCTCCGTTTCTAAATTTCCCGCCGTGCATTGCGCTAAATGACGTCGCTAGTCGTGAGTTACGTCCATCCCGATTCACGGACGACTTACGCAAAAAAAGAAAAATTCAAATTTCGACGCGGGAACGACGGCCATACTTAACATGGCAAGTCTAACTATGCGCCGCAAAATACCAGCTTTAACTATACGCCCGAAAAAGCCGTCTAGAGACGACGTAAGAGAATGCGACGGCCACGCGTACGTTCGTGGATCGACGGAAATAGTTAATTTGCATACCCGACGCGGAAAACGACGAGAACTCAACCCAGCGGACGCCGAAGTATTGCATCTATGATCCGAAGGCGTACGAAGCCGTACGCCTGTCGGATCGAACCCAGATGCCGTCATATCTTGGTTTGAGGATTCAAACTAAAGATACAACGCGGGTAATTTGAAAGTACGCCGGCGTATCAGTAGATACGCCGGCGTACTCGCTCTGAGGATCTGGCCCGGTGTTATTGCTCTCACTCTCTCATACTGGTCAATGGAAGTTCAACATGGCACCTCAGGGCAAAGAACTCTCATAGGCGGCACTGTGGGGGAAACACATAGGCGGCACTGATGGGTACTCATAGGCGGCACTGGGCACTCATAGGCGCCACTGATGGGCACTCATAGGCAGCACTGATGGGCACTCATGAGCGGCACTTATGGGTGGCACTGATGGGTACTTATGGGTGGCACAGATGGGCATGGATGGGCACTGATAGGTGGGCACTGGGCATGGATGGGCACTGATGGACACTGAGGGGTGGCACTGATGTAATTGCTGGGCATCACTTATTTATTTACTAATTTTTACTAATTGTTTCCAGTCAGTGCCCATTTGTGGACACTGATTGGCATCTATTGTAATTTTTTTTTTACATGTGGATGGCCATGGGGGATTTACCTGGCCATCCACATGTTGCCCCCTTCCCTGGTGGTCCTGGTGGCTTCCCTGGTGGTCCAGTGTGGGCATCAGAGGGGGGGCTGCGCTGATAAACAATCAGTGCGAACCCCCCCTGTCAGGAATGCCGCTGATCGGCTCTCCTCTACGGCTCTTCCTGTTTACATCGTGATCAGCCGTGATTGGACATGGCTAATCACGTGGTAAAGAGCCTCCGCCGGAGGTTTTTTACCGAGATCGGAGATGCAGGGTGTCAGATTGACACACACCCCGCATCACCGATCGCCGCGATGCGTGCCCCCACGGGCGCGCGCCAGCATGTTATCCTGCAGGACGTCAATTGACTATTGACCGGGCGGGAAGTGGTTAATGGCTGTGTGTTGAGTTATTTTGAGGGGACAGCAAATGTACACTGTTATACAAGCTGTACACTCACTACACAACATTGTAGCAAAGTGTCATTTCTTCAGTGTTGTCACACTATAATAAAATATTTACAAAAAATGTGAGGGGTGCACTTACTTTGGTGAGATACTGTATAGTGTATATATATATATAGTCACATTAAGACCCAACCGATTAAATTCGTATCAGAAGACAAACTTCTCACATTCCTCTTTCCACTGCAAACGCACTAGCAGCATAGCCTGCATTGCAATCCATTTTCAATGGAAATTGCTGTAAGAATTGAAGTAAAAATGCACCTGTGGTTTGCGTTGTTGGTGTGGTTTTGAGTCACATGTGCATTTTTCACAGGTGCATGCGGTCCAAAAGTGCATCAGAAACGCAGCTAAAAACAGCAAAATCTAAGTAAAAATGCTCATGCGTTTTTATAACAATTTTGCCACAGAGCAGTGTGAAAGGGGCCCAAACGCTAACGCTAATGTGATCCGCATGGGCGGGGGATTTGGGTGTGATCCAATTACACCACAATCTCTTAGTTCACAGTGCGTTTGTGCATGTTTTCGGTGCCCACCAGAATGTGGCGTGTATAGGGCCGTTTGAAGGAATTTGGGGACCCCAAGCAAAATGGGGGCCCCAAGCACCCCTCCCCCCGCACGCAAAGCCTACGTTAGCGCTACACTAATTTTTTACACACATGTTCTTATTCCCCCCCCCCCCCCTAGTCCCTATGTTTTTCTATTCTCACCTCCCCTTCTTCCCTGTAGGCAGCCGCTGTAGCATGGCGGAGCTCCACTTCTTCCTGTCAGTCCGGTGTTCTATCATTATGGGTCCCCAGTCCCATATCAGATAGTGCCCGGGCCGGGCCGGGTACCGCGCAGTACAGGAGATTCAGTTTCCTGTGTTCCCGGACGGACTGAAAGGAAGTGAGCACTCAGTGTGCTCATTGGAATACATTCATTTCTCAGGCTCATGCGCTTATAATGCGTTTAAAGTTGCCTCTGACTGCCTGTGGGGTAATGAGCCCTTATATGTGTCTCCTCCAGTGTATGGGGGGGGAGTGATGACATCACACAGGTGACCCCAGATCTGAGCTCCTGTAGGGATATGACCACCCCCCCTGTGAATTAATAATAATGATGGGGGGGGATTAATAATGATGGGGGGGATTAATAATGATGGGGGGGATTATTAATGATGGGGGGGATTATTAATGATGGGGGGGATTTATAATGATGGGGGGATTAATAATGATGGGGGATTAATAATGATGGGGGATTAATAATGATGGGGGATTATTAATGATGGGGGGTTAATAATGATGATGGGGGATTAATAATGATGGGGGATTAATAATGATGGGGGATTATTAATGATGGGGGGTTAATAATGATGATGGGGGATTAATAATGATGGGGGATTAATAATGATGGGGGATTATTAATGATGGGGGATTAATAATGATGATGGGGGATTAATAATGATGGGGGGATTATTAATGATGTGGGGGATTAATAATGATGGGGAGATTAATAATGATGGGGGGATTAATGATGTGGGAGATTAATAATGATGGGGGGATTAATAAGGATGTGGGGATTAATAATGATGTGGGGGATTAATAATGATGGGGGGATTAATTATGTGGGAGATTAATAATGATGGGGGATTAATAATGATGGGGGGGATTATTAATGATGGGGGGGATTATTAATGATGTGGGAGATTAATAATGATGGCTGGATTATTAATGATGTGGGGGATTAATAAAGATGGGGGGGATTATCAATGATGGGGGGGGATTATTAATGATGTGGGGGATTAATAATGATGGGGGGAATTAATGACACAGGTGACCCCAGATCTGAGCTCCTGTAGGAATATGACCATTAATAATAATGATGGGGGATTAATAATGATGGAGGGAATTATTAATGGTGATGGGGGAGATTAATAATGATGGGGGAGGGGCAGGGCTGGACTGGGACAAAAATTTGGCCCTAGACTTCATCCAGACTGGCCCACTTTGACAGGTCTCTCCCATGGCAGCCGGACAACCCCCCCCCCCCCCCCCCCCCCCACAGCCACCCAAGCCCCCTCTCCCTCTTCACTAGCCACTAGCCGTTCTACTTTATTAGATACTGGTACTCTTATAGGCAGTACCAGTGGGGAAGCTAGACATTATTTTATTTCACCCGGGGCAAAGAATCAGTTCGGTGCCCTCCCCCCCCCCTTATGGGACAAGATTGGGCAGAAGTGAGAAACTCCCAGGCCATAGCTATTGAGTCAGCTGTCTGTCCCCTCCCCCATGCTCCTCTGGTCCTCCCCCTGCTTCTCTGTTCCCCCCAGGTAAGCGCTGTGGGAAGGGAGAAACAGAGGAGTGGAGGGGGGCGGCGGTCCGCTGTCACTGAAGCCGGCCCACCGGGAAACTCCCTGTAGTCCCAATGGCCAGTCCATCCCTGGGGAGGGGGGTATTAATAATAATGATGTGGGATTAATAATAATAATGATGGGGGGATTAATAATAATAATGATGGGGGAGGAGGTATTAATAATAATAATAATAATAATAATAATAATAATAATAATGGAGGGTGGGATTAATAAAAAGGGTGTAATAATAATAATAATAATAATAATAATAATAATAATGGGGTGTGAATTAATAATTAGAGGGTGGGATTAACAATAATAATAATAATGGGGGCGGGATTAATAATAATAATGATAATAATAAGGGGGTGGGATTAATAATAATAAGGGGGTGGGATTAATAATAATAATAATAATAATAATAATAATAATAATAAGGGGGTGGGATTAATAATAATAATAAGGGGGTGGGATTAATAATAATAATATTAATAATAATAAGGGGGTGGGATTAATCATAATAATAATAAGGGGGTGGGATTAATAATAATGATAATAATAAGGGGGTGGGATTAATAATAATAAGGGGGTGGGATTAATAATAATAATAATAATAATAATAATAAGGGGGTGGGATTAATAATAATAATAATAATGATAATAATAAGGGGGTGGGATTAATAATAATAATAATAATAATAATAATAATAAGGGGGTGGGATTAATTATAATAATAATAATAATGATAATAAGGGGGTGGGATTAATAATAATAATAAGGGGGTGGGATTAATAATAATAATGGGGGTGGATAATTAATAAGGGGGTGGGATTAATCATAATAAGGGGGTGGGAAGATTGCAGACAACTCTGACATCCCAGTTTGGAGCTGAGATTTACAAGGGAAGAGCGGGCGAGACCAATTCCATCCCCGGGAGGGGGGAGGCCGCTTGCAGCCCGGACAATACCGCTGGGTGTAAAGTCCTATAATGCGGGATTTCTGACATCTCCCGATTTATAAGTCTCTCCCGGCCCGGTGTGGGGTGGGATCGGATCCGGAGCGGCTGTGCTGGAAGGAGAAGGTGTCCGGGAGTAGATCGGACCCCCCTTCGGGCGGAGTGGTAGGTTCCATTTATAGAGTCGGTGTGGTGTGTAGAGCCGTGTCCTCTGTAGAGCCGGCTGTGTACAGTGTGTCCTGCAGATCATCCCACCATGCGGCTCTGTGTCCTCTCCTGTCTCCGCAGGACAACATCCTCCAAATGATGGACGACAACAAGCAGCTGGCGCTCCGCATCGATGGGGCCATCCAGTCCGCCAGCCAGGAGGTCACCAACCTGCGTACCGAGCTGACCGCCACCAACCGGAGACTGGCCGAGATCAACAGCGGGGGGGAGAGCATGGAGAACCACCAGCACGGCACCACAGGTAAGGACACACACCTACCTACCTGTTTACCCTACATACCTACCTACCTACCCAACCAACCATCCATATACCTACAACCAGCCCCCCCACCCTACATACCTACCTATCCAACCATCCATATACCTACAACCAGCCCCCCCACCCTACATACCTACCTATCCAACCATCCATATACCTACAACCAGCACGGCACCACAGGTAAGGACACACACCTACCTATCTATTTACCCTACATACCTACCTACCTATCCAACCATCCATATACCTACAACCAGCCCCCCCACCCACCCAGGAAACTGTCATACAACAACCTCAGTGTCCCCCAACATCATCCCCACCCCCTCCTAACTGCCCTGTATGTCAGACACATAGAGGGGGCAACTACCAATCATCATCCTTATCATCCCTACCCCCCTTCTCCATCAGTGTCCCCCCCACATCTTCCATCAGTGTCCCCCCCACATCTTCCCTTCCCCTCTCCTCCTAACTTCACTGTATGTCGGCCACATGGAGAGGGACTAAGATTCATCTTCATCCTTATCCTCATCTTCATCCAAGTACCCTCCTAACTGCACTGTATGTGAGCCACACGGAGGGAGCGACTACAAATCATCATCATCATCCTCCTCATTCCCTTAATCAGTGTCCTCCAACATTCTCCTCATCAAATCCTAACTTCACTGTATGTGAGCTACATAGAGGGAGCAACTACAAATCCCCCCCCATCGCCTTTGTCATTCTCATCCTGTCTATCGCTATTACCGCTTATCATCCTCATCACCCCCCGAGAGAGAAACTACACGATCTCATCCCATCCTCATTACCTTCATACTCATGTCATGGGCATCATTATTTTCATCAGTGGTACCCCATCTCATCCTCATCTCATCACATCTCATCACATCACATCCTCATCCTCATCACATCACATCCTCATCACATCACATCCTCATCCTCATCCTCCTCCTCTCATCACATCCTCACTTTACTTTATGAGAGCCACATGAAGAAAGAGGCTACACCTCATCACCCTCATCATCCTTCTCTTCATCATCATTGCCATCTCAATCAGTGTTGCACCATCTCATCCTCATCACCTCCTAACTTTACTGTGTGTAAGACATATGGAGAGAGCAACTACAGCACACCATTTTCTTCATCATCCTCATCCTCTCTCAATCAGTGTTTCCCCACATCATCCTCCTTTCCTCCTTGTCTCTTCTAGTACTGTTACCCCGCAATGCCATTCACTGGGCTGCTGGAGCTAACATCGGCTGTGTATAAACCACATGGAGGGACTCGGTATCATCCTCCTCCTCTTCATCCTCCTCCTTGCCCCCCCCTCCTCTTCATCCTCCTCCTTGCCCCCCCTCCTCTTCATCCTCCTCCTTGCCCCCCCCTCCTCTTCATCCTCCTCCTTGCCCCCCCCTCCTCTTCATCCTCCTCCTTGCCCCCCCCTCCTCTTCATCCTCCTCCTTGCCCCCCCCTCCTCTTCATCCTCCTCCTTGCCCCCCCCTCCTCTTCATCCTCCTCCTTGCCCCCCCCTCCTCTTCATCCTCCTCCTTGCCCCCCCCTCCTCTTCATCCTCCTCCTTGCCCCCCCCTCCTCTTCATCCTCCTCCTTGCCCCCCCCTCCTCTTCATCCTCCTCCTTGCCCCCCCCTCCTCTTCATCCTCCTCCTTGCCCCCCCCTCCTCTTCATCCTCCTCCTTGCCCCCCCCTCCTCTTCATCCTCCTCCTTGCCCCCCCCTCCTCTTCATCCTCCTCCTTGCCCCCCCCCTCCTCTTCATCCTCCTCCTTGCCCCCCCCTCCTCTTCATCCTCCTCCTTGCCCCCCCCTCCTCTTCATCCTCCTCCTCGCCCCCCCCCCCCTTCATCATCCTCCTCCTTGCCCCTCCCCCCCCCTTCATCATCCTCCTCCTTGCCCCTTCCCCCCCCCTTCATCATCCTCCTCGCCCCCCGCAGTACTGTTCCCCCGCACTGCAATGCTATTCTCTGGGCTGCTTGTAGTAACTTTGCTGTTTCCTTTATACAATGACTGAGCTGCTAATCGCAGTCTGTTCAGTTATAAGATGCATATCTCCCCCCCCCCCCCCCCCCCCCCCCCGGATCATAAATATGTAATAAAACTGGGGAGAGAAGTCCCTGTGTGTACACAGCTCTCTATTCTGACTTATTGGTGTGCATGGGAAGAGGTGCCCCAGCTGTTCTGTATACCCAGGCTGGGCACCGGAGCTGGCAATCCCCCGGGGGACTGAAAGGAGGACTGTCATTGGCATCTCTACATTGGGATACATGTGTGGCTCCCTTAAGGACAAGGAACACAACTGTCTGTTCTGAGGTCTCATCCGGTGAATCGGATTGGAGGGGATTGCTAGAGGATGTTCTTTATTTCTTTTATAAAAAAGTCATTTGGGAGTTTACTGTCACTCAGCAGATAACTAGTTTGTTCTTTATCTCCCCTTATTTACTGTATGTGTGATCCACAGGGGTCTGGTGCCCCACCACCCCATCATTGGTGCCCCACATTAGGTTGCCATACTGGGATGGTTTCTGGCTCTGTGTGTGAGCCACATGGAGATACAGCTACACCACATCTTCCTATCACCTTCATTACTAGTCATCACCCACACTGCCATCATGCTATAGACTGTGCTACTGTCCAGCGTGAGCCACATGAGTGTGCGGATACCCCACTTTACCACCATCAATGTAATTATCCTTGTTCATCACCACTTCATAATCCGTGTCGTTCCCCCCCCCCCCCTATTTTGCAGTGCCAGATACTGTGCTACTGTCCTGTGAGTGTGCTGCTACCCCACTTCACCACCATCAATGTAATCGCCCTTGTCCAACACCACCTTCATCACTTCATAATCCCTCCATCAGTGTTGCCCCACAATGCCGTGCTATAGACTGCTACTGTCCAGTGTGGACCACATGAGTGTGCAGATACCCCACTTCACCACCATCAAAGTACTTATCTATGTACACCAGGTCTTGATCCCTCCGTCAGTGTTGCCCCACACTGCTGTTTCCTAGAATGTTGCACTAAGCCACATGAGTGTGCAGATACCCCACTTCCCCACTATCAATGTAATTATCCTTGTTCTTCACCACTTCATAACCTCATCGTCGGTGTTCCCCCTACTTTGCCGTCCCACATACTGTGCTACTGTTCTGTGAGTGTGCTGCTACCCCACTTCACCACCATCAAGCCTTGTCAAACACCACCTTCATCACTTCATAACCTCATCGTCGGTGTTCCCCATACTTTTCCGTGCCACATACTGTGCTACTGTTCTGTGAGTGTGCTGCTACCCCACTTCACCACCTTCACCACTTCATAACCTCATCATCGGTGTTCTCCTACTTTGCCGTGCCACATACTGTGCTACTGTTCTGTGAGTGTGCTGCTACCCCACTTCACCACCATCAACCCTTGTTCAACACCACCTTCACCACTTCATAACCTCATCGTCGGTATTCCCCTACTTTGCTGTGCCACATACTGTGCTGTTCTGTGCTGCTACCCCACTTCACCACCTTCACCACTTCATAACCTCATCGTCTGTGTTCTCCTACTTTGCTGTGCCACATACTGTGCTGTTCGGTGAGTGTGCTGCTACCCCACTTCACCACCATCAACCCTTGTCCAACGCCACCTTCACCACTTCATAACCTTATCGTTGGTGTTCCCCTACTTTTCCGTGCCACATACTGTGCTACTGTTCTGTGAGTGTGCTGATACCCCACTTCACCACCATCAATGTAATCACCCTTCTCCAACTCCACCACTTCATAATCCCTCCACCAGTGTTACCCCACACTGCCGTGCTATAGACTGCTACTGTCCAGCGTGGGCCACGTGAGTGTGCAGATACCCCACTTCACCACCATCAACGTAATCCTCCTTGTCCAACACCACCTTCACCACTTCATAATCCCTCCATCAATGTTCCTGTACTTTGCTGTAGACATTGCTAACTTTTAATGCTGACTGCTGTGTGAGAGCCACATAGGGGTGCAGCTGCACCACTTCCCCACCATTGCCTTCATTAACCTCCCCTTCTTGATACTGCAATGAAATAAACTGTGCTGCTGTGTGTATATGTCACATGCAGGGGCGGACTGACAACTCATGGGGGGGCCCCCGGGCAATAGAAGATTATGGGGCCCCTGGGCTTATAGCTGGACACCATGCCAGGAGGCAGTGCAGCTAAAATCTTGGGATTTTCACATCAAAAGCATGTTGGTTTCGGACATATCAGGGACAGATGTAAAAAAAAACCCACAGATTTTTACATACTGTCCCTGGTTTTACTGAGCCTGGCAGTGCCCGAGTGCCTCAATGGTCAGTCCGCCCCTGGTCACACAGGTGTGCAGCTACATCATCCTTATTATCCTCTTCACCCCTTCATCATCACCCTCCATCGGTGTCGCCCACATTAGTCTCTGTATACACAAACTTCAAGCATCCCACCACTGATAACTGACGCTGCAGTTTTGATAGATGTTGGCAAGTTTTTAGTATGTTTTTATGCTGGTTTTACATGGGGCCGCATTCTAGAAGGATGCAAAATCAATCAATGGATCAGTTCATGTATTATTATTGGTATCTGGATGGTTGCATTGATCAGTTGTTATAGAAAGCCGGTTGAATTTCCTAAATCGATAACGGTATAGTCATCACCGGTGACCCGGTAGACGGATCGTTGTGTTGGTTCGCACACCTGCTGTGTTCATTACTGGAGGCTCCAGGCTTTACTTTTTGTTGTTTTTTTATTTATTTGGTGTGAAGAATGAGGCAGGAAGAGTGAGACTCCAAGCAGAGCTGAGAATTACAAACGGGGGGGAGATCTCGCCACTGGAGTGAATGAGAGCGGCGAGAATCTGGCCGGTCATTCCAGCGCAGGCATAGCTTGAATATCAATCTTTTTAGAGGGCTGATTCTCTGGTGTGTGTTTTTTCCGCAGTTCTCTTTGTGTAGGTTTGCATAGGAAATGTAGAATCCTTTGCTACGGATCTGATGCATCTCAGCCGAATATGTTTCGTCCTCTCCGAGAGGAACCAGATCCACTGTATTCCCTGTGATTGGACGGAACTCGTAAGTCATCAGCTCTTGTATGAGACCCATAAATGTGGAAAGACGTTCTTCTGCAGGAATATTCCGTCTTATGAATTCAGTTTTCCAATAATGGATGAAGGCAGATGGATTTTTTTTTTGTTGCCTGGGGAGTTCTCGGAGTCGAGGGGCAGCTAACATCTAGGCGGTGATTCTCAACGTTAATTTTTGCACTAGAACTATATCGATTTGCTATTTTTATGGAGGAGATCATTGTGCCATAGCCGTGGAATTTACAGAACATATGGTTTGTGTTAGAACCTTATAAAATGAGCAGAACTTGTTGTGAACAGGGTGGCTCCCAAATTAAAAGCTGAATTCCACTCGGGTCCCAGCCCATGGATCGCGTCGGAGGGGATCTAATGTTCTTTTGTTCCATGTTTTTTTTTTTTTTTTATCCCTATGGAGCAGGGTTTGACAAATTTGCTTGGAATCTAGGAGCCAGCTAAAAGTTAGGAGCCAGAAAACGCGCCCCGTCCCGACGAGCTTGCGCGCAGAAGTGAACACATACGTGAGCAGCGCCCGCATATGTAAACGGTGTTCAAACCACACATGTGAGATGTCGCTGCGATTGGTAGAGCGAGAGCAATAATTCTAGCCCTAGACCTCCTCTGTAACTCAAAACATGCAACCTGTAAAAAAAATTTAAACGTTGCCTATGAAGATTTTAAAGGGTAAAAGTTTGTCGGCATTCCACGAGCGGACGCAATTTTGAAGCGTGACATGTTGGGTATGAATTTACTCGGCGTAACATTATCTTTCATAATATTAAAAAAAAATGGGGATAACTTTACTGTTCTATTTTTTAATTTAAAAAAGTGTATTTTTTCCCCAAAAAAGTGCGCTTTTAAGACCGCTGCGCAAATACGGCGTGACAGAAAGTATCGCAACCATCGCCATTTTATTCTCTAGGGTGTTTGGATAAAAAATATATATAATGTTTGGGGGTTCTAATTAGAGGGAAGAAGATGGCAGTGAAAATAGTGAAAAATGACATTAGAATTGCTGTTTAACTTGTAATGTTTAACTTGTAATACCAACGGCCACCACCAGATGGCGCCAGCTCACATATGGTGGTAATAACTTGTAATACCAACGGCTCACCACCAGATGATGCCCACCTTCCAAGCCAAGTCGCCAGGACACTATTTCTAGTCGCCATGGCGACCTGGCGCCCGGGATTTGTCGAGCCCTGCTATGGAGTTTCATTCCAGACTTCCCTGAATTGTATTCCAAACCCCAAAAAACTGTATCAGCTGCATGTTCCTGAGATTTAAAGTACACCCTTACATATTACCCAGTGCAGTGACTGGCCTCAGGTGATAGTTGAAACAAATCTTTCTACATAAGTTGTACCTGTGTATCTGTAGCCCTTTCTACTCTACATCCATTCAAAGTGCTGAATATAAAAGCTTATCTGAGAGTTCAACAAAAAAAAGCCAGGAGAGCAGAAGTTACTCTTCAGAGCTCGGGGAAGGGGCACGCCCACCTGCACACAGGAACGGAGCTGAGGCTGTCAATCAGCTGGAGCGCCTTCCCCTGTCACCATTTTTCTCTTGGTGTCAGCAGTGGTGTATTTAGGTTTTGTGCTGCCCTAGGCCTGACGAAACTCGTGCACCCCCTAATTTAAATATGACCCACCCCTTCCCTGTCAAGGCCACACCCCCATTTAAGACCCGCCCTGACACTTTCCAGTGGGGACACTAGTTCTTTAGACCTTGAGGGGGCAGTAGAGTCCCTTCATTTGGAGGGATTTACTCTGACTTCCTGTTTTGCTATGGAGCCCGTCAGCTGACTTTTTGACAGTTTTAAGCTTCCCGGCAAGGTCTCTCTCTCTCTCTCTCTCTCTCTCTCTCTCTCTCTCTCTCTCTCTCTCTCTCTCTCTCTCTCTCTCTCTCTCTCTCTCTCTCTCTCTCTCTCTCTCTCTCTCTCTCTCTCTCTCTCTCTCTCTCTCTCTCTCTCTCTCTCTCTCTCTCTCTCTCTCTCTCTCTCTCTCTCTCTCTCTCTCTCTCTCTCTCTCTCGTCAAAACTAGAAGCGACGCAAGGGAGACGCTCTATAGGCCTTATAGCCCTGCAGTAGGGTGACAACGCTTCTCCTCCAAAGATGCAGTACATTGAATAAACATTATCGCCTTCGGACAGGAAGTGTGTTAGAGGCAGGACCAACGGGTGAAATCAATGTCTACAGTCGAAAAACCAATGCAGCCACCGCATCTAAAGCCTTGGCACACACGATCGGTTTTCCCGATGGGAAAATTGCCATGTTTGCTTTGGTCGGGAAAACCGGCCATGTGTATGCTCCATAGCAGTTTTCCCAACAGGAACCGATCGTGTGTACCGAGGCATAAGGCTAGGTTCAAACCTTGTGAGGGTCAGGAATGCACGCAAAATCACTCGCTTTCCCACCACGCACAGAAATGCGCTGCCCTTCAGAGGACGCGCTGCCCAACGTGTGTGCCAAACTGCCTAGTTCGGTGTGGCACGTTTTTTGGAAAGGAGTCGGGGACTACTTGTCCATGTTTCTTTAGCGTAGGCTAGGCCTGGGCCTACGCTTTAGGCCATCGAAATGAATGTGCTGCCCTAGAAAATGCATGAAAAATGTGTGGAAACATGCGCATTTTCCGGTGATCTGCCGATATATGGTTCCGGCTATCGTGAAAGTTCCTGAGCAGGCGCAATGTGATCTGCCGATATGGTTCCGGCTAACGAGAAAGTTCCTTTTTAAGGACTGCGCAAACTTGCCGACGGAAATCTCCGAACCTCGGCCGGTGACTTGTCCTCAATGTTCCCCTGTGGGGGAAGTTCCTTCACTGACTGCGCAGGCGCAAACTTCCCGACGGAAATCTCCGAAACTCGCCCGGCATCCAGGCTCATTCTTTAACATCCCTGTGGATTGGAGGATGTTAAAAAAAGAGCCAGGAGTCCGAGCGAAGGCGAGGAGTCCGAGCGAAGGCGAGGCCGCCTGGCCACTTACCTCAAAATCCACGTCGCCCTGGATGCTGGCCGCCGTTCGGGGATTTCCGTCAGCAAGTTTGCACCTGCGCAGTGCTTGAAGAAACTTTCCCGATAGCTGGAACCATCTCAGCGCATCAGTTTGCGCATGCGCTGGAACTTCCACGATACCCAGAACCAGCACGGCAGATCACCGGCATCCAGGGCGTCGTGGATTTCGAGGAAAGTGGCCAGTCGGCCTCACGTCCTCGCTCGGCCTCCTGGCTTTTTTTTTAACATCTTCCAATCCACCGGGATGTTAATGAGCCTGGGTGCCGGGCGAGGTTCGGAGATTTCCGTCGGCAAGGATTGCACCTGCGCAGTCCTTGAAGGAACTTTCCTGTTAAAGGAACCTTAAGGACAAGTCACCAACATACCTGTATGGCAGGGGTCTCCAAACTTTCTAAACAAGGGGTCAGTTTTTTGTCCTCAGACTTTTGGGGGGGCCGGAGTAAACATCGGCATATTTAGTATTGGCGGTTTGTAATCGTACCCCATTGTTGGTATGATGGGGAGGAATCGTGCCCCATTATTGGTGCCAGTGGGAGAAATGATTGTTGGTGTCAGATGGCAGAATAGTCTTGTATCTGTGGGAGGAATAGTGGGCCCAATGGGCCTGATTTAAAGACGGCAAAGGGCCGCAGTTTGGAGACCATTGCTGTATGGTGTGAGCCTATCCTGGGGAATGGGAAGTTGTAATGTTACATTTGTATTCTTGTGTGTCTGTGACACTTTGTTTCTTGACACATTTTACGTTGGATGTAACTCTTGATCAGAAATTTCCTTTCATGAGTTTCTACCGAGTCTTTTCTTTGGGCAAATAGATTGTGGTGGGGATGGAATGTCTTTCTAAAATGTTTATCAATATTTTTCAGCATTTCGGAAATATTCTATCGGTATTTGTAAATAACACAATTTATTAGAACAATAGTGCAAGCTAAAGGTCAGTTGGTTGTCTTTCAAGCATCTTGTCAATTTTGTTTCATCTGATATTCAGTTCTTTCGCGATGCTTCACTTTTTGTCTGCAGCCAAAATTTATACCGCATGTTGCGATTGGTGGACAGCAAGGAGGGGGCGGGGATGAGACCTGTCATCCTGCACAAGGGGGGAGAGCAGCAGGGAGCGGTCTTTATTACAGGAAGATCCCGCACAAAGGGAAAGTCTCACACTGGATTACTGCACAGATCTGGAAGGGATACACAAAGCACACCGAGATACGAGGAAGGCTATGCGTGATTAATAAGGATGAGCTCCAGCGTGTTCGCATGGTACACGTGCAGAGCCTGCCAGGAAGTCTGCGCTAATCACAGTCAGGGAGACATTTCCCGATCTCTGCAGCCTAGCATCGGAAAATGTCTACCTGGCTGTGATTATAATGCGCAGCGCCATGCAGTCTTCCTGACGGGCTCTGCACATGTACCGTGCGAACATGCTGGAGCTCATCCATAGTGATGAATGTATTTAGAAAATATTTACTTATTTGGAGTTCAGGACCAACTCTTTCCTACTCTATCCAAAATGATTAAATAATACGTTTGCATCCAAAAGTAAAACCTTCGCTTGTATGCTTCCTCATTTTCTACATTTGTCACCTTTCACGGGGGAGGGGGGAACCAGTACCTGTTTTTGACCAGTACTGTTCACCCACGTCCGGGGGAAAAGCTTTGCAGTGCTGTCCCTCGGAAGTTTGCCCCCCCTCTTTTCTTTGCCACCTGGCCAGTTAGAAAGCGCAGCACACTTTGCGTATGCGCAGTGGGGAACTGGCTGGGAAGCAGAAAGGCTTTTCTGACGGTTTCCCTTACCTTGGGAACTTCCGCTTTTCGGAATGCCCCCCCCCCCCTCCAGTGTCACATTTGGCACCTTTCAGGGGGAAGGAGGGAACAGATACCTGTGTAATATGGATATTTGCTCCCACTTCTGGGCTTAGGTCGCCACCTATGCCACATCTGGTGCCTCCTCTGTCCCCCCCCCCCCGCTGTCTTCTGGGAGACACACAGGTCCCAGAAGAAAGCAGGGACCATTCGGATCGCACAGCACTACTCGCGCATACACAGTAGGGAACCGGCTTCACTTCCTGATTCCCTTACCGAAAATGGCAGCGGCAGCACCTGAGAGCCGAGGGCTTTGGGGGAGGACATCGCGGGTACCCAGGACAGGTGTCTCTATATTAAAAGTCGGCAGTTGCAAAAAAAAAATGCCGGCGGAACTCTGCTTTAAATGGTGGCGGCAGCGCCCGAGAGCCGTTCCGAAAACTGTCTTTGGGTGCCGACATTGCGGGATCCCTTGAAAGGAAAGTGTCCTAATAGTAAGTGAGAAGCTACACTATATTTGTATCTGCTGAATTTTCATTTTTTTCGTGGGGGTGAACCTCTAAAGGGGAGTTCCAGCCTTTTTTTTAGTTTATTAAAAGTGTAGCTGCTGGCTTTTAATAAACAGACACTTACCTGCTCCACGGCTCCAGCGCCGGCCGGGGCTCCGCTCCTCGCCCCCCCCCCCCCCCCTCGCCGGCCGGCGTCTTCATTCCTAGTGTGGGCACCCGGCAGTGACAGCTTTCGGCTTCACGGCCGGGCACCCACTGCGCGAGCGGCACTGCGCATGCGCCGTCCGATTGGACAGGTGCTCGCCTACAGGGAGGGGCTGCAAGAAGGCGATTAAGCTAATCGCCTTTCCAGCCCCTCGGTGGAAGGAGGAAGTGGGACAGGCAGTCCCCTTCTCCTGAAGCACCCACTCCCCCCCCCCCCCCCCCCCCAAAAAAAATTACATGCCAAATGTGGCATGTAAGGGGGCGAGGAGTGGGTTAAGCGGAAGTTCCATTTTTAGGTGGAACTTCGCTTTTTTTCATCATGTCACCCATGTTTACCCTCTTCCATTAGCTTCCCAGGGATACTGGTGTGAACCGCGAGCACTTTTTGATGTTGATGATCAAAGCATATTGGGATGGTTTTAGCATGTGCTTTGTACATCTGACTAGTCCTCTGTCTATGGGCTGATTAACCCCACCCTAGTTCATGTTGGCATATAAACTGCACCCTCCATGTGCCCCTCCACCTGTCTGCTGGCTTCTGCAGAGTGAGTTTTGCACTGGACGCATGTCACACTGTGTTGGTGGCACTGTATTTCACTGGCCGCTGCACTGCTTTGTACAGAGGGTATAATTACAATGGGCTGTCATCGCAAGCTGCCATTATACAAGTGTGATCACAGCTTTGGGAATGCTCGCCTCCCCCTCCCCCCACCTGCTGCCCATTCTTCCACTGTAGACGCTGCCTTTGGAGGAGAATCTTGTAAAGCTGAATCTGACCGTTGCGGGCGGTCACCCGGGTGTTTGTTTGAAATGGCTGGCGATTGTCCCCGGTCACACACAGCTTGGCTTGGGTCTCGGGAAAGCTGGAAGAAGATTAATTCACTGTCTGTTGGCGGAGTGGATTTATTCCAGGGACTGGCATTCCGTTTGAATCGGCGGCGGCACAATTAAAGGACTAGGAAGCCGAAGCAAATCAGTGATGTCTGGGGAAGAGCAAAATAAGTTCCATTATCCATGTAGAGAATACAAGCGTCTTCTTTATATACACCAATCAGCCGTAACGTTGTGACCTTCAGGGTTGCCAGCTTTCAGTGAATTTACAAACCGTTTATCATTTTTCTATTTGTCTGTGATTGTCCATAGCGAGCATTCATGGACGGGTGGAAAAATTACGGGTTTTACAAACTGTTAGTAAATTTACGGAAAGTTGGCAACCCTGATGACCACCGACAGGTAAACGGAATAACCTTGATTATCTCATTACAATGGCACCTCAAAGTGGGTGGGATAGATTGGGCAACAAGTGAACGTGTTGTCTCTGAAGTTGATGGGCAAAAAATGGGCCCAACTGAAGTTGGTGGCAAGGTGCTCCATCATGCTAGATAAGGCATTGTTCATCACCGAGCTGTTCTTGGATGGTTGGGAGAAGTTGTACCATTCTTTATTCATGGCGGTGTTCTTAGGAAAAGTTGAGAGTGAGCCCCCCACTCCCTTGGCAGAGACGCAACCCCACACATGACTGGTCTCAGGACAGTGCCATCTTAAGAGCATTATAGGCCCCCGGGCAATACAGTACACTGGGGTCCTGTCTACACAATCATGCACGAGAATAAAAATGCAAATTATCAATAAGGCTATATTTATTGGTACTTCCAACAAATGGCCAGTGTTGGCGCTTCAATCTTCCTGGCACCATGGTTGGTATGGTGTCGGGATGATTGAAGCGCATTATTTCTATTGCATTCTAAAATGAAATGGTTTGACTCGCCATAATGCCGAAACGGTGGGAGCTCCGAGTGTGTCACTTGCCACGTCGCCTGCCACACGTTGCGGATTGTCACTTGCCTGCCACACCTTTGCGGATTGTCACTTGCCACGTCGGCTGCCACACCTTTGCGGATTGTCACTTGCCACGTCGGCTGCCACACCTTTGCGGATTGTCACTTGCCACGTCAGCTGCCACACCTTTGCGGATTGTCACTTGCCACGTCAGCTGCCACACCTTGCGGATTGTCACGTGCCACGTCACTTGCCACACCTTTGCAGATTGTCACTTGCCACACCTTTGCGGATTGTCACTTGCCACGTCAGCTGCCACACCTTTGCGGATTGTCGCGTGCCTGCTAAGGTGGTGTTTTGCTTGTCTCTTGCTTCTTTGTCCCAGAGTCAGGCAGCGGAGAGATAATGTAATCTCTCTGCTGCACAGTGAGGGCTGAAGTTACAGCAGGGATGCGGGGGCGGTGAGAGATGATATCATCTCTCTGCGTGCCGGCTCGCTGATTGGCCAGCCGTCCACTCACACCTAGCCTGCTCTCACCCACACACTGAGCCACACGCCCGCCTGCCCACAAACCGAGCCTCCCACTCTCTTACCTGCCCAGTGCCCACGGAGCCACCCGCTCTCTCAACCTGCCAGGCCCGCAACAAATTTTGCCTGCCCACAAACCGAGCCTCCCACTCTTTCCTGCCCAATGACCACGGAGCCACCCGCTCTCTCAACCTGCCAGGCCCACAACAAATTTCAATGGGCAGGTGGTTCCCCCCCCCTGGGCAACTGCCCAGCGTGCACATGTGAAAAGACGACCCTGTCTCAGGATGCTTTATTGTTGGCATGACACAGGACTGATGGTAGTGCTCGCCTTTTCTTCTCTGGACAAGGTTTGTATAGTGAATCATTTGATCCTGGTGGAGTATCTACTATCTTAGTTGATGCATTTGGTTCCTGCTTGGTGTGATTTGTGTTGTGTCATAGATCAGTCATGTTGTTGCATAGATATTCTCATGAATTGCAGTGATAATGGTTGCATTTACAGGTTCATATTTTCTTTTGCCGGTATATCATTCACCCATTGGAGTGTTGGTATCATAAGCTCAGGCAGTGGGGCTTCACTGGCTCTGACTACATTTTTATCTTCCTCCTGGGCGCTTTTCATACCTTAGTGTTGGGCATTGAGATGATTCTGGCGAAGCTTTAAAATCACTAAGATTTCCATTATATTCAGTGGGGCCATTTACACCTGAGTGTAGTGTCACTTGAAGCTAGTCGGTTGAAAAATTGCGTGGGCTTCTTCTGGGGCAGAGTTGTAGGACTTGGCCTCAAAGGACTTCAATGAGAGCACCTGGAAACGTGCAAAAAAAAAAAAATCATGCCAAGTGCTTGTTCCTCACATGTTTTTCTGCCTAGTTTAGCTTTGTGGAACACCCTGCTCCTGTTGAACAGGCGCTGCTTTAAATTTAGTGGGGGTCTGAGTTATCTGGCTCAGACCAATGTGATTAAGGGCAATTTAGCCTCTGTCCCAGCCATGGCTGTGCTGAGATTATCCACCATTGCTCGCCTGGGGGTGTCATTACCACCCCAGGCCAAGGGTGGCAGCAGCAAGGTCAAGGTGTATTGAGTGTCCCCCTCGGCAGCGAATCGGTGGGAGTGGTTGCCCTCTGTGCATGCTGGGGAGGGGTACTTAAGGGACAGACTCCATTGGTGCGGGTCTGTTCGCGCCTTGTGGCATGTCTGGCCTGAGGTGCGTGTTCTGGTTCCAGGACCACGTTGTCCCGGGGGCTGCCAGCTTCGTCTGGTGGGCCCAGTTGTCTGGCTGGGGCCTTTACTGCAGAGGTGATCCTGTGCTGTCCGTCCTGCGGGAGGAGGCCACCTGATGAAGGAAGCCAGGGGAGGACCTATCCTGGAGAGGGCCATGCAAGAGGCTGGTACCTTGGGAGAAGGCCTGGAAACTTCATCTAAGGATGCACCGTACACCAAGAGGCTTGACCATGTCGCCTGTCGGTTCTAAAGAAACAAAGCTAAAGAGATCCGGGTGCTGAATCCTGTGGCAGAGGATTCCGGACCAAAGTGTCTCATAAGGAACGTCTGTGGCACAGACTGTACTTTGTGCGCCATCCCGGCTGCTAGGCCAGTGAGAGGGACCTATCGGGGTGAGCAATACCCACTTTGGCTAGAGTGGCGACGAGAACTGTTTGCTGGAAACAGGCGTGTTTCCTTACTTTGTGACTGTGCACCTGAACCTACCTACCCTTCATCCTTTTCTACTAAAGTTCTGAAAAATAAATCCAAGAAAAAGAAGTGCATTGTGTGGACATTGAAATTCTTCAGACTCTCCTTTCACCCTGGAGAGCGAGAACATAGAGGTAACGTGCCACCCAAAATATCACCAGCAGCTCCTGCAGGCGTAGTGCTACATTTGCATTGCTAAAAAAATAAAAACCAACCAAAGAAGCTCAAAGTGTGAATGGGGCTTTAATAGGAAATGATGGGACCTGGTTGGTCAGGTAACTGGCATCAACAAAGCGAAGAATCCTGAGTTTCTTGACTTGCATGTAATTCTGCCTGCTTGTTTGTTTTTTTTCATTTTGTTCTTTTTTGTTTTTTCTGTTCATTAGATTCTTTGTCACTGTAGACTTCTTTTTTTTTTTTTTTGTCACTGGGCTGGATTCAGGTAGCTACGCCCCTTCTTACTGCGGCGCAGCCTATCGTATTTACGCTGCACCGCCGTAAGTTTGAGAGGCAAGTGCTGTATTTACAAAGCACTTGCCTCCTAACTTACAGCGGCGTAGCGTAAATGGGGCCGGCGTAAGCGCGCGTCCTATAAATGATGTTGAGGGGGGCGTGTTTTATTTAAATTAGGTTGACCCCGCGTACTTTACGTTTTTTATGCGGATGTGCCGTTCGTGAAAAAATCCCAGTGCGCATGCTTAAAATTCCGACGCAAATCGTCATTGCTTTCGACGTGAACGTAAATTACGTCCAGCCCTGCGCAAACTACGTAATAAATTAAAATTTTGAAGCGGGAACGACGTCCATACTTAACATTGGCTGCGCCACCTAATAGCAGGAGCAACCTTACGCCGAAAAAGCCTAATGTAAACAACGTAAGTAAATTGGGCCGGCCGTACGTTTGTGAATCGGCGTATCTAGGTAATTTGCATATTCTACGCCGAAAACAATGGAAGCGCCCCTAGCGGCCAATGTAATATTGCACACAATTTTACGTCAGCGGAGGAAGCCTATTTTTTTAATTTTTTTTTTGCGTATCTGCCTTTGAGAATCGGCGTAACGATACGCCGGCGCAGATTTGAAATTACGGCGGCGTATCTGGAGATGCGCCGCCGTAAAAGCTTCCTGAATCTACCCCACTGTTTAGACTCTAGGCAGCCTTCCCCACCGAGGCTTTAGTAGTTTGTTTTCACTCCTCTCTAAAAAGTCAGCAAGTATAAAGTTGGTATTAAAAATTCTTTGCGCTGTTTGCAGATAGCGAGATTATTGCTCTGTACTAAGTGTCGGAGTACTTGGTTTATCCAGTTCTGCTGAACATTTTCCAAATAGTTTTTTCGTTGTTTATTTTCGGCTGTATGTTGAATTGCATGCCTGTAAGGCTTTGTACACGAGCGCAAAAGGGGGAGTGCTGCTTTCCCCAGAGATGGATCAAGGAGATTAGCATTGAGCTAAATCGCTTAAAGGAGACTTGTCATGAGATGACTATGGGGCATGTCACAGCTGAACTCGTACAGAGAGTGTGGTTTGCCCGTTGCCCCCCCCCCCCCCCCCCTAATTCAGCAAACTTTTAGTGCTCTTAAAGTGGAGGTTCACCCGAAAAGTTAATTTTTAACATTAGATTGAGGCTCATTTTGTGAAGGGGAATCGGGTAGTTTTTTAAAAATCTGAGCCGTACTTACCGTTTTAGAGAGCGATCTTCTCCGCCGCTTCTGGGTATGGGCTGCGGGACTGGGCGTTCCTATTTGATTGACAGGCTTCCGACGATCGCATACATCGCGTCACGAGTAGCCCGAAAGAAGCCGAACGTCGGTGCGCAGGCGCCGTATAGAGCCGCACCGACGTTCGGCTTCTTTCGGGCTACTCGTGACGCGATGGATGCGACCGTCGGAAGCCTGTCGGAAGCCTGTCAATCAAATAGGAACGCCCAGTCCCGAAGACCATACCCGGAAGCGGCGGAGAAGATCGCTCTCTAAAACGGTAAGTACTGCTTAGATTTAAAAAAAACTACCCGATTCCCCGAGACAAAATGAGCCTCAATCTAATGTT